>NC_063226.1:661250-1305000 GCF_020740725.1 Corvus hawaiiensis | reverse complement strand
CAGAGTCAAGAACAAGCCTAAAGGGGTCTCATTTAAAATGGTGGGTGCTGTAAAGGGGCAACTGTGATTCAAGCAGAGCACAGAATGCAAAAAAAAAAAAAAGTTATTACGATGAGAGCTGTTTTCTGTTCTGGGAATGGTAAGGAAAGGACAAATCTAAATTCTGACATCAGAGAGCTCCTTGATCCTTCCATCACACATCAGAAAGCTCCTTGATAAGCCCTGTGATTGGTACCTCAGAGTGCAATTGTCATTTTGGGGAGTGTTTCTTGTTAGATTTCAGTTTACCATGCAGAAGGAAAACGCATCCTGCAGAGGTGCCCTGAGGCCAGGTGTGTTGGTGTGAGGGATGCCACAGCTCTCGGTGGTTTTGCTGTGGACAGAGCTGCGGGTCTGTCCCAGACCTGCCTTTCCAGCAGCCCTGCCAGGCTCCTCCCTTCCACGCTGTCTGTGCTGGCAGCAGCTCAGCAGAACACGAGGTGCAGCTTGGCCCTGTACCTACCCCTGTAAGGCTGTAATTTTTGGTTGTTGTTGTCCTTTTGTACCTGATGTGTTTGGGAAAAATGCTGCTATCTTGGCAAATATCTGGACATCTTTGCTGTTAAGAGAGCAGTGATTAATGTGCTTTTTTGTTCTCTCTGATTAAATTAAAACATGCATTCTAACATGTCTTGGAGACATTTATAATTGTCCTTGTGCAGCCCAGCTTATCAGGACGCAGTAGCAGGTGTTGTCAGCAGAGCCAGCCAGGATTTTTATTGCTGTATGCCAGCCTCTGTGCTGAAGGCCAAGGCCCAGATGCCGCAGCCCTGTGCTCATGCTGAGCAGGGTTTCCGTGGGCATCCGTGCATCCCTGAGCCCGGGATGGAGGCTGGGGACACAGCACCCGGCCCAGCCGTGGCTGCCACCCCACAGAGGCCCCTCCCCATTAGCCTGTCCAGCTGCACTCGAGATTGGGCAAGGTGCCTTTGCAGATTTCTCCACATCTGTGAGCACTTGAAACAAACTTTGCTGGCTTTATCTCAAATGGAGCTTTCTGCTAGTTTATCTCAAAGTGTGTTTCAGTGGACAGAAGTCGCAGCTTTGATGTGAGAAGAAAACACATTTTCTGTGTGGAGCCCTCTTGTCCTCATGTGTTGATGTAACCCTGGGCAAAGTTTCCCCTCTGTCACCAGCACTGCCCCTCCCATCCCAGCATGCTCCAACAGGAGGGTTTGGGCAGGTTATGGCTGCTGAGGTCATCACACCAACCCGCCAGGTCTGCCCTCACCCCTGCCATGGTGCTCGTGTCTCATCCTACAGAGGCTGCTGAGTTCTCAAGGCAGCATCTGATGGTCTGCCTGATGGTCACTCTTTAGCCAGAGCAGGATCAGCTTTGTGCTCATTAGGTTCCATCCCTTTCTCTGGTGAATTTTAGGCAAGTGGAGCAATCTTCTTCATTTTCAGCTTCTTTTGAAGGGTCTGACCCCATAGGCTAGTGCTGTAGGAAAAGCTATCACTCAAAAAAACCCACAGTTTACAGACTTGGAGGTTACCTTTCTTGCTCTAGAACAAAGATGAAATAAGTTTCATTTGAACTTGATGAAGTAAGTTTCACTTGTACTTTTGCCACCTTTGTGTGAGGAATAAAGACTGAACTGATAGCTGCATGAGTTGTACACGAAGGGTCAGGTTTTCTGTTTCTGCCATTTTATCATTATTTCCCTTCAAAGAAGGTGTAAGCCCATGAAGGTGTTGGCACACATTGGTCAAAAGTCTGAAAAACAAGTATCAAAAAGTTTAAAAGGCAGGACAGTGCTTTCCATGATGTATCCAACATCTGGAAAGAGGAATGCATACTCATGATATTGTTCTGCTGCAACTCCTCGGCAAATTTTTCCAGTGTAGGGAAAAGAACAATCCCTAAATATGATACTTAACTTGGGGGCAGTTTTGCACTTTTTTGTTGGCGTCTCTTAAGTTTCCTTTTCCCATCAGCCCTGGAACCACATTAACTCGTCAGCTGTGTGTTTGGGGATGTAAATCTTTCTGCAGTTGTGGAATGGCCACAGAAGGGCCTGGTCAGAGCTCTGGCAGGGCATTCTTTAAAGGGCATCATGTAAGCAGTGCCTCTGATCACAGCAGTGGCGCTCAGGGTTACCACTGCTTTGGAAGCAGATGCACAACAGACAGCCAAGGTTTTTATCAAAGGTGTTCAGGGCAGCGAGTTACCATGGCAGTTGTAGTAAGATAAAACACTGTAGGATCTTTGAGAAGGAGTCTGTTATAATTTTGTAGTTCTATAGGGCGTATTGTCCAAGAATTCAAAGCACCCCATTACGTTTCACTGCTCTATTGTAAGGTGGGTAAATATGATTAGTTCCATTATTAGACTGGCAAAATGAGACACTGAAGTGAGATGATTCCCCCACTGTGGCATATGTACCACTGGTGTCAACTCTTCTGTGGTGTCAGCCTGCCACAGCCCAGCAAGGCAGCTGTGGGATGTCTGATGGTCCCTTTGAGCAGTTTTGCAGGCTCAGGTGCAGCTGTGTTTTCTCAGTGGTGTCTATTCCTGGTCTCTCAGAGATTCACCCCTGTAGTGAATATTTTACATATTTTACTTGATGTATCTAAAAGTGGAGTTCATTAAGCAGTCCTTAAAAAAAGCCCTAGCACACAGTTCATGCCTTCATTAGCGTCTGTGTGCTGTCAGCGCTTTCATCAGCCCCCTCACGTCCTACCCCACTGAATCCATGCTCTGCCTGCCCTCCCACGCAGTGCAGTTGTGCCTGAGACCAAACCTTCCCTGCCCACGGGTGCTGCACTCCCCCAGACCTGACCCCACACTGCCCCGTGTGCCCTCCACAGCTGCCTTTGATCCCAGAGCAGCAGCAGCCGCCCTCCTGGGACCCTCGGCACAGGCAGGTACGGGCAGAACTTCCTCCTCAGCAGAGAAATCTTATTAAAAATTACCCCCATAGGCTGATTGCTAATACTATTCTTTTTTATCCTGTTATTGTCTCCCTTAGGCCAGTCAAACAGCGAAAAGACAAACTTTAATCTGTGATTGCTTTTACACTCGCCTGTGTTTCACACATGCTGGGAGGTGCGAGGCTCCAGCCCGCACTCTCCCAGTTCGCTGCGTGGTTACATTCCCGAGATTCTTTTTGTAGTTGATTTTCTACCTTTAAGGGTGATCTGTACTCCAAAGGAGACAACAACTCTTTCTTAATCCTGTCTTCCATGCTGGTGTTGCTCTACCTTTGTTAAAGCATGGGATTATCCAGGGCTGAGTATGATCTGGGCTTTTCCAGCAGCAAGTGTTTGGGATGGGGGAAGGAAGCGCAGCCATGCTTAGCTGTAAAGCCAGCCTTAAAGAAATCCAGCTTTCCCTGGGAAGGGGCCAACTGCAGTATTACATCTGAGCTCATTCCAGCTCTAAGATCTTGTCTAATCTGTGGACATGGGGAGATCAGTGTGGCTGGGGAGGCCAGCAGTGATCCTTCAAAGGGATCCCCTTTCAGTGCAGCCCAGCTCCAGTTCTAAACTATGATCCAGCAACTGGTAAAGTGCAAACACCACCTGCAACTGCAGCCACACAACACAAACTGCCAGCTCAGCCCCCAGTCAGCTCCCTGCGAGCATGAACGGACCCTGGTGATGGAACACCTGTGTGTGTGTGTGTGTGTGTGTGTGTGTGTGTGTGTGTGTGTGCGCACTCTGGGCCCACATCTGGGAGGCTGCAGAGCACTCCTTGCTTTGTGTTCTTTCTCAGAAGATCATGCACAAACTGTGGGTCAGACAGTTTTTAATCTCTTTTAATTAAAATACCCCGGTGCTGTTCCTCCTTCAGAATCCAGACTGCCCGGGCTCTCCTTGTTGCCTCGGTTACCTGTGGCAAGAAGGACTGAAAACCCTTCTGGCCCTTCCAACCCTGCTGCCAGGTTTGCAGTGTGCCCATCAGCCAGGGGTGCTCTCTGGAACTCCTGGCATCCAGCAGAACAGCCCCTGTTCCCTGGTCCCTCCTGCTGTGGCCTCCAGCTAACGGAGGTGTCCCATCTTGTCCAGTTTGGGCCCATTTAACTCTCATCACTTCTCTCACCTTTGTTCACTATTTTGGGATCTCCTCAAGGCTGACATTTTGGTCATGTTTTTAGTGCTTGCTAAAAGGTTCTTGTTCAAACCTTCCTAATGTTTTCCTTCTCAGGCTT
This sequence comes from Corvus hawaiiensis, assembly GCF_020740725.1. NCBI lineage: Eukaryota > Metazoa > Chordata > Aves > Passeriformes > Corvidae > Corvus > Corvus hawaiiensis. The sequence continues at coordinate 1,300,807 of NC_063226.1, read as the reverse complement.
CTCGCAAAGGGCTCCTGTGGGAACCCTGCTCTTCTCTGTGCTTCATTTCATAATCCTCCACCCTGGTCTCAAATATGATATGGTAGATCTTGCTGATTCACCAATTAAATCGAGTGGAATAATTTGGACTGTTTAAAAAATAATTTTTAACACAGTTTAAATCAGCCCAATTGATTGTTCTCTCATGTAGCCCCTATTAGGCATTTTCTGAGAGGGGAGAAAAAAAAGCATTGCTTTTATTATTTTTTCTGACTTTTGGCTTTTATGGCAGCACAGTATTTGACTCTTTGCCCCTTGTCTTGCTCCGAAACAGTTTATCAAATCTCCTTCAACAATTACTGTCTGCTCCTCTATTATTCACTTTCACTAGCTTGATTCTCTCCTATCAATCAGCCTTCTCCCTTTCCAGCCTGCATTCTGTCAGCATAAAAGTCTCCTGCTTGAACTGCAGCACAGGGTAAGTGCAGACTTAACCCTTCCCCTGACTTCCCAGCTCTCCACACCCTAATGCCAAGGCAGCCACTCATTTTCTGTCTCCCTGCTTCAGCCTAAGCTGTTGGAGCTCTCCATCATCTGCTCACTCTTTCTCTCCATTTGCAAGTGAGGAATTTCTGACTCAACAAAGTGGTTTTCTGCAGTTTTTGCTCACCATCCCAGTAAAGCTCCAAGTTACATTGAAACTTTGGTGGCTGCTGTGAGTTATAGGGCTAAAGCAAAACCTACAGTAGTGCTGTATCTTCTCACTGATTTCTGTGTGCTTCAAATGAATCTCTGCCCAAGAACTCACTTCACCATGAAATCTCCTCTGTCCGTGTAAGTGGGTTGAAGTAAGTGGGGAGGTTGCTTTGTTCCTGAAAATAAAAGCTGTCCATTCATTATGACCACAGCAGTGGATCCTGCTCCATGTTCTGCTGTCTTCTTCTCTTCTTTACCTTCCAGCCCCTCTGCATCCTCCCTCCCCCAGGGTTTCACCATCCCTAGTGCTGGGGTTGCTGGGTGCTTTCACCTTCATGTGTTTACATCATAAAGTCTCTCAGAGAAAAAGGTTTTCACAAGCAAGAAGTAGAACTCTGGTTTTATCATAATCATTAATAAAGCAATTAATTTGGTCTGTGCACTGTGAAATTTGAAGACCTTTGGTAAGTCATGCTTAGAAGTACATGTCTTTTGTATTAGTGAAGTGATAAAATTCAAATGGAAATGAGAAATGTTTTCTGCTCTTTACATGGAATGTGGAAAAAAATATGCTAGAATTTTACTGGATTATTAAAGGAAATATGTCAGAGGGGCTGTTCTTACTCTATGCTTTTGAGTGTCAGAAAAACACATGAAATATCACATTTTTTCCATTAAAAAAGTAGGCTTAAGGTATAAAAATACTGTTTATTCATGAAAAGTGTATAATTTTGTCCAACCCCGAAGCCTCAGCCATGAAAGTGTCCTGCCCTCAGTGGCAGCAGGCTGGGTGCAGCAGATAAATGCAGTGTGGGGATGGACTCCTACACTCTCCAGGCTCTGGTGTCTGGCCTTGCTGCTCATGTGGAGGGGACTGGAAGGAGAGTAATGGTGCCTGGGCTTCCTATCAATTAGGATCAAAGCCGCTTAGTTGGCTGAGATGTGCTTCCTCTGAATCCTCATTTTGGGTTTCTGTCATGCTTCTTTAATCTCCTACAAAGTTACATTTCCATAAAAAAAAATTTCCATTTTTCCTGCTTATTTTCGTTAAGTGGAAAGTCTCCTTAATGATGTTTTTTTGGATTCAGAAGCTCCTCATCTAGGTCAGCATTTTCAGAATGCCAGTTTCCCAGTTGTTATATCACTACGCCTCAAATCCTTAATTCTAAACAATGAAAGTCTTGGAACAGTTCTTGCTCTCCTTTAATTTCCTTCCTTCTGAGAGCTGAATTTTTCCTCTCATCACAGTCTCCATCCCAGCTTCAACTCATTTATCAATTTATAAGTCTCGCTTCTTCCAGAATAGTTTTTCAGATACGTATTTTTAGATGAGAGCTGTTCCATCTTTCCGAAATGATCACTTCAAGCTCAGCCACTGGAGCTGAGACATACAATATTTAAATTATTATTTATAGTACAGGAACATGTGGAGACTTTCATTAAAGATAAGGCATTAGCCTTGTGCCTTGATGAGTAAAGGCACGGTGAATGATAGTCCCTACTCTGAGCAGTTTGCACTCTGCAGCCTGGGTGGACTTGCTGGCAGAATTTAAGGAGAAATTTAACCCAAACACGTGTTGGCATCACTCAGGGCTGAATACAGCCTCCAAGTGTTGTCTGAGTTGCCCAGCCCCAGCCCCAGCTCAGGGTGCTGCTGTTTGTGTCTCAGGGTCTGACAGGCAGGAGAGAGCAGCATGGGGCGAATCCAAGGAACAGAGGAGCTGAGAGCCCCTATGAGATCACAACCACTCATGGGAGATGCCAGGGGAGCACAGCTGGGCACATCTGCAGGGGAGTGCAGCAAAGTGATCCCCTGAGCTCAGCCAGGGACACGGAGCTCCAGGGCACGGTGGGGAAATACCACCTGGAGATAACAGGGTGCTGTACAAACATGGCCAGACAACTCCAGATTCCAGAGTTTTTCCAGTCATTGTTAGAGATCCCTTTTCTCCAGTGTGTCCCTAATTCTTTTGATTCCTCAGCTAGTACCAACTCATGATCTGTCAGGCTTCAGCAGAGCCTGGTGCATTTCTGTACTGAAAGAAACCTTTCTACTTGGATTACCATTTATAGCTCCAATGTTTTTCACTAAGTGGTGTAAATTAGTTCTGTGTGACTTGATGGATTCTCTCCCTCCCCCTTGACAACAGTGATAAAAGATCTGACCCCTTTCTGGATGTTTGTAAAACCAAACATACAAAATCTAATTTGTTTAGGGCTGAGCTTTTAATTGGTTTACCGTCACAACGTGAAACCGAATGCTTTAGCAATCTTGGGGATTGATCGACTGATTTATAATAAGGGACTTGACCCAAGAGGGGTTATCAGCCTTGGATGTAGTAAAATAAATCTTTTTGGATTTGTCAGGATGTTGGTACAGACTTCTGTGGGGCAAGGATTTGGTATGCAGCTTCTGAACCCTGCTGTGGCAGCTGATGAAATGTCCCAGTGAAATGTTCTTCCAAGCTGCACTTCTTATCAGGCCTGAACACTGCAACAGAGAAATAAAGCTTAACAACACTGGCCAGGGCTTTCTCTGCTCCCAGGTGTCCGAAAATCAGGCCATGTTCACTGACCCAACAGGAGGATTGAAACCCCTGCAGGTTTGAGGGGCTTTGGGGTTTCAATTGCTTAGAATTAGGGTTGCAAAACAAACCCAGAGCTTGTATGCAGAGTATTCCTGGTCTTAAACTGCCTCTAATTAATTTAGGGCTCTTTGCCCTGGCCCACAGATCACAAAGCCTTCTTTAGCCTTTCAGAGGTAGCACTGTTTTAGCTTTCTACATGCGCTGATTAGTATCAAGTCAGAATAATTCTTTTTTCCCCAGAGAAATCCCCTGTGTTTTACTCATAAATAAAAAAGGAAAGGAAGAAACATTCTTGATGGTATTTTTGCGATTTGACTTTGCCTTTAGAATAGAACTGCACACATACAGCACTTGTCGTCCCTAAAACTTACATTTTGAAAGTTCTTTGAAGATCTAAATTACAGATCTTTCATATGAAAAGTTAATGAAGGACTCTAAACAAAATAAAATAGAAATGATGACATGAAAGAGTCTTCTTATGGCTTCAATAACAAGATAAACAGTTTAATATTCCACATACTGCATTAAAAATAACAGCTGGGCTCTGTGGAGACGAATCCCCTAACTCAGCTGCACTGGTTCCCACATTACCTGAGAATGGGTTGGAGACTGGTGACTCTCCCTCACTTGTCACCTCTCTCTGCCCCTGGAATTGCTGAAGGCAGCCAACACCTGGTAAGTTTTAGCAGGTACCACAAGAACTTTAATAAGCAGAGTAGTAAAGTGCCATTACCAGCACCACTTCAGTACCCCCAAGTGATAGACACATTCTGTATTGACAGCCTCCAATTTAATGAGCTATTGCTGTTTCAGACCATATTGATTGGCTTTTTTTTTTCTTTCTCCAATTCAGCAAGAGGAAACAAGAACCAACATTTCATTGAAAGGAGGCTTTGTCCAGTGTTTCATATTTCATGAATACTTGTGAGTGAACACATCTCATAAAATAACCAATTAATTCAGCTGTGCTGTCTCAGACTGAAAACTACACCACTACATTAACAGAAGCCTGGGGAGGCACAAAGTTTAACATTTCCTACTGCATAAAAAGTTCCCAAACACGATTCTCATCCACATCCCTTGATTCACTTCACTTTCTACCTCTTGGCTTTCCTGACAGCTTCTGCTGTGTTTGTTGCTCGGTGTGACTACTGTACCGTGCTGTTTGCAACTCAGGATGTTTCAGATGCAATCCCCGTTTTTCTGTGAGTGTTTTTTGTTATTGTTGCTTTTGACAACATCACAGATGCAAGTTAAAAGTGACCAAAAGAGCAGGGGAAGGAGTAACCTGCAATAATGATTTGCAAATTGCGTTAATTTCATAGTGGGATTCTGCTTTTTGATAGGATTTAATGCGTAATGATCTCCTGAGACGTTATTTTTGCTTCAAAGCTTTGCTGAGTACTAGATCCTATTAAATTCTTGCAGTGAACACACCAAAAAAATACTTTGAGCTAATTTTAATAATTTTTAATTGAAGGAATATTTTTATTCCAATTTGAATATTCAAGCTGTTCAAAAGTTAACACATTCTCAAAGTATTCATCAGTCTTTTCTTTCCATAAAATCTTTCTTTAGGCAGCCTGTGGCTTTTGGGGAGGGGGGCAGGATTTTTGTCTCATATTTGTTTTTCAGACCCAATTGAAACAAATGTAGGCATATTTTGCTATTTATTTCTTTCTAAGTGGCTGCATGCTGCAGTCTAATCTCCATTCTTTTTATTGCTGTTTTATAGTCTGCCGTTATTGTTTGTTTCCTTTGCGTTTTCCTAAAAGGAGGAACAAAATACAAATTTCCCTGCTAGTCCTTTCTTGTGCGGTAGCAGGAGCTGGATTTGTGTGCATGTGGCATGCTCAGTAACACATGTATTTCGTTGTTAGCAGGGCTGTTTTATTACATTAAATCTTATGGGTTCCAACAGAGCCTGGCATCCCAGGCTGCAAAGCAACTCACAGGAGCCTGAACAGCATCACAATCTACACACACAAGGAAGGTGTTACTGCCATGCTTCAGGAGGAGGAGGAGGCACAGAGTGTTTCAGTGGCCTGGCTCAAGCCTTCCCAGAGACCTGGAGCTGCTTCCCGTAGCCACAAGACTGATTTATCCTCTCGACCCTAATGCTCCCCAAAATCCCAGGGAAAGCTGGAGAGCAGCAGGCGGTGGTGTGAGCAGTGAAGTGCAGCCCTGGGGTCTGTCTCTCGCACAGCTCTGCTCACGTTCAGCTCGGCACAGACCGAGGGCTGGCTGTGCAAGGGGCAGCCGTGCTGACCCCCGGCCGAGCCCTTGGCACGCTGCCCCCGAGCCATGGCCAGTGTGGAGAGGTTCTGATCCCACACCTCTGCCCGCAGCGGGGTCTGCGGCTGACAGAGGTGAGTGCTGGTGGAGCTGGCGTGTGGGATCCCAGCTTGCCTGGCATTTCCTGCACAGGTGAGTGCTGCCAGACACTCTGGGGACACAGGTGTGGTGTGGCCTTAGCTGTAAGGACCGAGGGGTTGTGGTTTGCTGCTCTGGCTTGCCAGGGCTCTGCCCAGTGCAGCCATCCAGGGGCTCTTTATTAGTGCTAAAAGAGTGACCCTAATGAGTCCCTTGGTCCTTCCATCTCCACGTCAGTTTTTAGGAATCAGAGACAGATGGTTAAGAGCTCTGAGATGTTTGGGGTGACCTTGGGGAGGCTCCAGCTACAACACAAAATTGCAAATGGTAAATGCAGTAAGCAGATTAAGAGTCTGGCACTCTGGCAAATCTCAAGACCTAGTCTTATGTTGCTATTTTTCCCCTATGGCAAACTTACAGATTTCAGAATGACTTTGCTGTAGCAGTGACTTGAAAATTATAGTGAGTGAGTGTTCCCTTTTAAATAATGGATTATGAGGCAAAGATTAATTTTTGCTCAATTTTCACACTAATTCAGTGCCTTGCTGCCAGCAGAAGCACAAAGAAGGACATGAATTCACAGTGGCTTTCTTCTCTTTCGAAGTCTTAGCATGCTTTTATTGGATGGGGCTGTTTGCAATAAAGTCCCATCATTCACATCTGGTGCCCACTGAACCATGGGACTTTGACACCTTCTGGAACATCCTTTGGTTCGTGTCAGCAGTGAAGAGCTCAGCCCCTTCCCAGCCTGCCCAGTGCTGCTCTGAAGGAAACCAGCCCTGCCGTGGACAGAAGGTCACGTACCAGCAGTGACAGCCACCACTCTGCAGATGCCAGGTGCCTCTTGTTTTTCAGGCCAGTAGCAAAAGCAGGGGTGAAGGAGAGAGAAAGAGAAGGAAACAGAGAAAGACAGACAGCTGAGAAGAGGTGAAACCAGAAATGCTGTGTCCCAGAGGCATTTATCAGCCCAAATGAAATGGAAACAGCGAAAGGGAAACACTGCTTTGCTTTTCTCAAAATTTTATTTCCAGTTGAATGAGTTGAAAAGAAAATATCCTTTCCTTTTCCTGTGATTTTGAGAGATCTGTTTGCTAAGTCTGCAGGCTTAGTAGGAGAGACAAGGAGTATTTATTTTCTGTATACGTTGGTAATTTATGAGGCTGCTATAAATGCAGAGTTTATGGAAGTAAAATCAGGCCATGAAATAAAAAGGATTTTATTCAAATATCCCAGCTTATTAATTCTTTCTAATTCTTCACAGAGGAGGAGATGAGCGAGGATGCACACACATTTTACTGAATAATAAGAGGGAGAAGATCCTGTAAAAGTAGCAAATGCAGGTATAATTTAAAAATAGAAAAAGATGAAAGATAAGTGAATTTTATTAGGGATTGAAATATAATTGAATTTTCCTTTTCCTATTTTGCCATCAAAGATGGCAGAAAGAAATTTACCTTTGTGGGAAAGGGTCTTGCATTGCTAACAAACCTGCACAAAGTGGCTTTACCTTCCTGTGCAGCAGGGTGTGACCGAAGGGATGTAAATGCAGCTCTTATCTGTGCCACATGGAGGGGTGGAGAGGAGATTTAGAGCCTTGAGCGAGAAATACGATGGCACAATTGCTTTCACTGGGATTTAGTGCTCCAGCAGGAGCAGAAATGGGGCAAACACGTCCTTCTTTATGAGTAGCACTAACTGTCTGCTCCACTGAGTGTCCATCAGTGTGCCTGGCTGTGTGATGTGTTATTGTCCTGCCTTCATCTCCAGAAATGTCCAAGAGGGTGAAGGGATGGGGAAAGATCCCATTATGTGATGTGCTAAGAGATACACAGAGGTAGAGGTGCTGCTGGGCTGTCACAGATCCCAGGCTAAGATGCTGTACCTGAGAGCCCCCAAGGCCCTCAGAAGTCTCTCCTCTCAAATGCTTTCTGGGAGAACAGAGTCAGCATAGCACGAACCTTCAGGATGTACTGGCTGCATGTCAGCAGGCCCTCCCTGGGCACACCACACTTCCCAGTGGCTGCTTTCCATTCCACTGGTGCTTGGACCTGGAAAGGGAGAACACATCAGGTGTATTGAATGAAGGTGTATTGAATGCTGGAGGGGTCTGTCAGGTGATAGTGACCTCACAGCAATCATTTGCAGGCCTTCCCCACACCAAGTCCTTTCTCTTAGCTAACTTTGGAAAAATGCAAATGTCCCAAGAAACACCTCCTGTCCTGGCAGACCCAGAGGCCCTGCACTGCCTCCTCCCACACTTTCCTCTCCAGGTCTGTAACATGAGCGTATTCAGTATTTGGCAGCTGTGTTTAGGGTGTCTGCTTTCCCCTCAACTGACACTCCACGTGTGGGGACCCGCATGCAAACAGAGTCCCCATCCTTCATGGACTCTTTCCTGGCTAAGGGGAGCTGCTGGCAATAGCAGTCACCACCAGCTCCCTGGACTAAATGAGATGGGAGGACAGAAGCCGAGATCTGTTTCCTCCAATTAAACTGATTAGGGAGGGCTCTGTAGTTGAGGCAAACGGCATAAAATGAGGAAAAGGTCACTGTGATGGATCTGAGTGGAGGCATCAGCCTCTTTTGTATCTTGGCGTCTCCTGACCTTCGTGTCCATCTGAGCCACTCCTCTCTGCGGGGTTTAGCTGTGACCCCCAGGGCCCTGCACTCTCAAGCTCCAGTGACGGTGGAGGAGCAGCTCTGCCCCCGGAGTGGCAGCTGGCAGGAGGACACAGAGCAGTTTCACAGGGCAGGAGGAGAGTGGGAGTCTGTGATGAAACCGTGGGATGGAGGAGTTTGAAGAGAGACTGGCTCTGGAGTTCCTAGTCCAGTGGTACTCCACAGGGGGCTGGGCTGGGGCTGTGATGGCAAGATGAGATGAGCTGCACTTCACACAGTGCAGGAGTGCAGGAGGAGGATCGTAGTTCAGGGTACTTTGGTGTCTTTTTTTGGAACGCTTTTGATAGTAGAGGTGGCATCTGACCTTCTGCATTTGAGATCTGATGGCTCAGGGATCTCCAGCTATAATATTGGCCATCAGTCCCTACTCTCATATACAGAACTAGTGCCAAGCTGAGAAAAGCCTCAGAGAAAGCTGGCTGTTCTGAGAAGTAATTCCCATTGTTGCATTCGCTAAGACTTCTGGGCCCCTGAGGTATACAAGGGAGTGTCTGAGTTGTAAGTATCAAAAGAAATTAATTATTCTATATTATAATTAAGTCTTTTTTAATTAGCTGAATAATTGGAATTTTTATTGCATTACAACACAGGTTTTCACGTTGCCAGATAATCCGTAACTTTAGAGGGATTTACCTGAGAAATGTCTAGCATCCACAACTCTCTATCTGTAATATAAAGTAGTAAATAATGGTTTTAAGGTGGCCACAAGAAAAGCAGGGCTCTTTAAAAGAAGTCTGTCAAGCCAAACTTGTCCCTCAAAATGTATGTTCTGTAAAAGCCTTCAGAAAATGTTGGGTCGAACTATTTTAGTGTTATTGTGAGGAAATCAATATTTCCCTGCAGCCTTTGCAGCCCCCAAATTGTAGCATGTTGTTTGTGCAGAGGAAGCTGAAAGTGAAACTGTCTAAAAAGGAGAGTGAGGTAAACTGGCCTGTTTCCATAATTTTCCCTAAAAGTCCCTGAGGTAAACAAAACACCACACTTGAGCAGTCAAAACTGAAATATTCTCCCAGTGTAAACAACTGAATTGGAGGGTGTTGGTGGCATTCTGGGAGGGGGTTTTGCTTTTCTTTCAGCCCTTGTCCTGCTTCCCTCCCCCTTCCCATCTCCCCCAAAGCCCTGTTCCTCCTGTGCTGTGCCACACAGCAGATCTTCCAGGCTTTGTCCTCCAGCAGAAGCTCCATGGAAGTTGTGCAAGATCCCCACGTACTTCAGCACTGAAATCAATGAATTGCCTGCAGTGGGTTCCCCCCCACTGGAGAAGAGAAACCTTTTCCCACTGCTCTGGCATGGCAGCAGCATTCAGAGCATCAGACAGAGGCGGGGCAGCAGCTCCCTGTGATGTAGGCCTTTGGGACCCTTGAGCTGGCACAGATGCAAACAGCTCTCCCAGGTACTCCTGAGCCCTGCTGTGAACTCTGCCATGTGGCATGGGCATGGCTGAAGGGCTCTGTAGGGTTAGGACTCGGACAGGCGATGCCAGGAGGAGAAGAGTTTATCATCTTGGATACTGTGGCTGTGAGTGGGTATTCTCCATTGCTGAAACCAAGTTCAGAAGGGAACCACGTTGATTTGGTGAGTTTGGCTGAGACCTCTGTCAACAAAATTAAAAGGGAAAGTCTGGGAGACTCATAACTTGCTCACAGACACACCAGCGTGGATGCAGCAGCTTTACAATGTTGTATGTTCACCTGTCCCAGGCAGAGAAAAGATGAAGCCCATTTGTGGGAACAGGAGGAGATCAGGAGAGCAAAGGACCAGAGGAAAGCAAATGCTGTGCTGACTGGCAAAGAGACTGCTCTCTTTGTGTTCTTTGTGCTTGACTGAAGCATCTTCACAGGATTTTTTTTCCCGTCTAATCTGGAAATAATTCTGATTTATTTTAAGCCTTCTATTAAGACAAGTCATGCAGCAGCGGCTGGCTGGCGGCGGGCGGCAGTGCGCGCGGACGCCTGCGTGTGCTTCCAAGGGGCTGCTGCCTTCTTCAGTTGACACTGCAGTCAATTATTGTGTTTTCAATTATATATAAAAGGCAATGATGGAGGTTTTCAGCTTTTATAGCACCACAAATCACAGAGTCCTTCACTGTACATGCGGCGTCGCTGCCACAGTGTAGCGCAGGAGATCACGACTTCCCCATGCCGGCTTGCAGAGGGAGCGGTGCCATCAGGGATCCCCAAACTGCAAGGTAACTCCACGGGGAGGGCAAACCCTCACAGGCAGCTGCTCCTCTGTGTGATAGCTCAGCCGCCAGCCCCTGGCTGACAGGCAGGGATGGGCAGTGTGATCCCTGGGCTGTGCCAGGGAAGGGCAGGAAGATCTATTTTCTGTGTGCTTCGCATGGTCAACAGCATGTCTGTGAAGGAGCTGTGCAGCCTGGATGGGCAAGGAAGGGTTAAGGTGAGGACATCATTCGTGAGAAGGGTCGTGGCACAGAGAGTGATGTTGGCTGCAGTGCTTTGTGCGTGTTTAGTCACACAATCAGTCTCTTGCCAGCTCGAAGAAACTGGGTAGGTCTGAAGCGAGTAGGTTGGAAAACTGTTGGGAACTGGGACCTGTTTCACAGAATGATCATTTAGTGGCACTTAGTGTCATGACATTCTTATATTCACAAAGTTAGCCCTAGAAAAAAGGGCTTGGACTGGCAGACCAGGAGTGTTTGCCTTTGAAACCAGGCAATATGAGGAAAAAACCAAGGCTGTAATAGAGCATGAACAATCCTCCTCAGTAGCCAGAAGATGCCACCTACCATCCAGGGATCTGAACAGGACTCACCACTGGCAGGCTTGGTCTTGACTATGGCATTTGAGTACGTTAATGCTCATAAAAATGCCCCAAAATTGCCTGGTGCAAAGGCAGCACTAGCACTTGTCAGCTTCTCCAGTTTCCTTTAGTAAAAGAGCTATCAGCCAAGCCATTTTTATTCTGCTCTGCACTGGTGGGAAAGGGGGTGTCTGAACGCATCACCAGGGTGCATTTCACCAGTGGCAGATTGGTGGTAACCCAGCAGTCAGGTCCAGGAGAGCGAGGCTGTGAGAGGCTGAGTGGGCAGGAACAGAAATCAAATCATTGCCACATAGAGTGGACAAGAACACTTGAATTCTGAGACTCCAGTGAGAAAGCAAGTAAGAAAAATAAACAGAGGTTGTCAGCTAGACTGGATATATTGACTGCAGTACAAACAGGAGGAGGAGCAGTGATCCTGGTGACTGCGCTGGAGATGTTTGGAATGGTCCTGTTTCACCCAGAGCACACCCTGGACCCCCATGCTCTTTTGCATGATAAGGATACAGGCAAGGAGGATCCCCCATGGTGAAGGATGCTGTTAGTTCAGGGAGACAGGGACCGGTGGGACAGAGAGATCACTGAGAGACTCAGTTAACTGGAGCTGGTTACCACTGAAGGCTGAGCTTTCACCATGGAATGGGGACTTCAGATAGGGATATTTGTGTTGAGCAGATTGTGGCTTTAGGTGAACATCCCAGTTAGACCAGTTCTGCTAAAAGCTGGAGGTAAAGCTGGCTGACTGCACACTCTCTGTGCTCTGCCTGACACTGAGCTCCAGAAGTGGTGAGAGAGGCCAGCCTATGGTGGTTGTGATGAGTGTTGGGGATTTGATCTGGTTTGGAGCCTCAGCTGGAAAAAGCCACCAAAAAAAAAAAAAGAAAAACAGATGAAGGACTGCATTCCTAGAAAATGGCTTCTGGTGTATGTGCTGCACTGTTGCTGGGGGATAATGAACTGGGATTTGCAACTGTACTGCTGGATGTTAGTCATGACTATAGGACCTGGGAATGCTGCTAACATAAATTAGAGGCAGGGGTGGAAGGATGTGCCAGGAGGACTGGAAGGATTCTGTGGAAAGAAAAGGAACTTAGAAGTTCTTAGGCAAAACAATTTGTACCAGTAATAATTCCTTTCACTGCTCAGGGTCTAAAGGACAAACAAACCCAAAGCTATGGAGGAGGAGAGGGCCCTTGACTGTCCTACAGTTTGTGGCTCTCTGCCTGCAGGAAGGCAGAGGGTATCCTGTCTGGACTGGATAAATCCTGGAAATGGCATTTGAAGTAGACATGAAATAGGGTTTGGAGGGAACTAGAGCCTGGGAGAAGATCTGGCTGGATGGAATATAAAACCCATTAGTGTCTTAATGCATAAATTGGCAGAAGTGTACCACAGCAATGAAAAACAAGCTACTGGGAGCCCAAGCTGTTATTAGATTCTGGTGCCTCAGTGACTATTGAAATTACTATTTTGCAAGAGTGAGGGTGCCCATAAGGTGCCCCAACAGACACAAGTGTACAGGGGTCTCCCGTGGTGTAGGGAGTGTCTCAGCTCTGCCCCACACACACCCCAGTGCAGACTGCCTACTGGAGAGTGTGCCTGAGGGTTTTTGTATTCAGCATCACGTGTAGGATAAAAAATGGGATTTTCAGCAGCCTGTTCCTTAAACAAAATAGGTTAGTTTAGATTTAACTGTGCAAGGATAATACAGAAATAGAAAGACTCATAATTACCTTACCTACAAAATGATGTTTTCCTGTAAAAGCTCCTGAAATAGTCAGAACAGCTTGGGATGAGGGTCAGTTACCTTTCTGCAAGTATAAGCTTGAGATAAGTTGGAGTATGGGAAGATTAATGCCTTTGCTTTAATAGCAGGGCTTGATCCAAGACTGCAGAAGCGATGTAAGTACCCAAGCGAGCCCAAAAAGGCTGGTGGATCAAGGAGTGCCAGTGCAATGACCCAATGTGTGTAATTCCCCTGTGTGGCTGGTATTAAAGGGAAAAAGAAAGATGCATCTGACTGCGGATTTCAGAGCTTTAAATGCTGTAACTCTGCAAACATCACCTCTTCTTGTTAAAATGCCAGAAATTACGGCTGCAGTAGTACAAGGAGCTAAGTGGGTTTTGGCCATAGATCTAGCAAATGCATTTTTCTTTAGCCCTTTAACAGAGAAACATCGGTAAAAGTTTGGGGTTTACAGTTCAGGAGGGAAAAAAAAAATATTTCAGTTGAGTTCCTCAAGGATTTCACAAGCTCCTGTGATCTGTCACATACACATCACCTAAATGTGGGAGAAATTAGCCTGCAGGTCCAGGAGGTGTGTGACATCAGATGTGGCTCACACCTGAATTGGGTAGATTCTGGGGAACAAGAGTGTCAGCAGACTGGAAGATTTGGCTGCAATCCAGGAGGAAGGATTGAAAGTCAACAGACAAAAGGTTCAATTAGTGCAACAAGAGGTAAAATATTTAGGAGCAATGCGAGGTATTGAAGGCCAGGCTCCTGATAAACAGAGTGTGGAATTAATTCCAAAGCTGCCCAGCCCCACTGCTCTGCCTAGCTAAGAGCACTGTACAGCACATTTAATTGTATGCAGGATTTTATTCTGATGTTCACTGAAGTGAGTCATCCTCCAGCTAAGCTTTTAGAGAAAACCAGGCAATGAGAGCAAGGTGCAGGCAAGCAGGCAGCTCAGTCAAGCTGAAGCCAGCCTAGCCCAAGCTGCAGTGCTGGGCTGTCTGGACCCAGGAAGCCTCCTCATGCATGGTTTGCCTCTGTCAGGCAGGGAAAAAAGTGCCAATTTGGCACAAAAAGAAAGATACCGTGTTCCAGGCTATTGTCTGTGCATCTCAAATCTTACTGACACTGCAACTCCTTGTCAAAAGGAATGAGTATATTTACTCTGGAAATCAGAAAAATTGGCTTGTCTTGTTGGAGGAAGGCCAGTGGCACAACACCCTAGTCATGCTTCCTTGAAATTCCAGGTGTTCAATACAGCACAGGATGGTGCCTATCGAGCTCTGGGTGGCAGCGCAGCCGCTGACGTGACTGGGAGAGTGAGACTGGAACGGGACACGAGGCACGAGCAGCTCTGTGCTCCAGTGGTGGAGGCTGCTGAAGAGGAGTCAGGTACTGCAGCCTCCTGATGTGCAGTGGCCCGTGCAGGTTTAATTGCCTCTGTCAAAGTACATCCGCATAAGCCAGAAATCTGCTTTACAGGTGGGTCGGGCTGGTGTAGAGTGAGGCTGGCACAGGATGTGCTCCAGTGCGTGCGGAGAGGAGCAGGAGCAGCGGGGCAGGGCTCACCTCGCTCAGTACAAGTGGCAGCAATCCCATAGGCATTGTCAGCTGTGCTTCCCCCTGGACTGAGCAAACGAGGAGGAAGGATTTCATTTTGCTGAACAAGTTTTTCCCCTATCTAGTTACAAAGCAGCATCTGCACAGAGCAGAATGCCCACAAACCTCAGGATATGAAGAATTTAGCTTCTAAAGGAAGCTTTAAGGAAGTTAGTACAGGTGACTGGCAAAAACTAGGATGTGGTGTTCCCATCTAAATGACTCCACAAACAACTGCAGTCAGCCATGATTCTATTCCTCTTAAGACCTTGACATGAAGTGAGATATGATTCTGAGAGGACTGATGGTAAAAACTTCCTTATCAGATGAATAGCAACCGAAGGGTCTCACAGATTAATGAATAACAGGATCTGACAAACGACTGCAGCAGGATAATCAACAAATAGCTGAGCAATTAGGGCAAAATGTTCATAGAATAGATAAAAGGTAGAAAATGGTAAATAATCAACATGAAGAATGGTGAGTAGGGGCTCAGGTAGTATATCATGGGCTCCCAGGAAAGAGTGCACCTTGGGCTGCGAGTGGGATGGATCTGGCACTAGCACAAATAAAGGCATTTCCATTGTTTATTAGTTCAAGTGAGTTCTGACAATGTCAGGCACCTTCATCAATCACAGCCAAAGCTTTGGAAAGCAGAAAAGCACTAAGCCATAAGGAAAGATGTCTTTACTTTTCAGATGACAGAGAGGAGTGAGTGTTAACCGTCACCAGACCTGGATCAGCACAGAAACAGGGATCTGCTGTGGTGGGTAAGAATTGCTCTTCCAGCTGTGTTGTGCATCAGTGTTGCTGAAGCTGGGAACAGGGCTGGGTGGTGTTGGGGTCTTTCTGTTCTGCCCACGATGCATGCACAGTCTGCATGCAGTGTGGTGTTGCCTGTGTTTCACACTTAGAGCTGTCAGGGATGCTCCCTGAGATACCCACATCTTCTCACTGGGTTGCACCCTCTCTGTCAGAGCAAAGCACTTTCTGTGGGTAGGGCAGATGGTCAGTGGGGTAAAAGCAGTACTGGGCAGTAGCTTGGGCTGGAGGTGGAGCTCTCTGGCCGGCATCCCCGATGTGTCTGAGTTCCCCGGTCATCCACGACTGGATATGTACAAGGATGGCTTAAAGCTGCATCAGCCTCACTTTCCCAGAGCCAGTCATGCTTTCCTGTGGCTGGAAGAAAAACACTAGCTCATCCAACAGCTTGAAAGTCCTTATGTTTTATTTCCTTTTCTCTTACTTCCATTGCACAGTCCCATCCACTTTAATTTAAAAGTATTGCGTTCCCCCTTTCCTGAGAGGCCGGCGTGTGTCTAACAAGCAGTGTAGACACAGCCACGCACTATTGTTCCTGTCACCTCTAATCACACAGCCATCACCATCATGCTAAATCCCTTCCTCCCTCCTGCCTTCCTCCGGATCACACCACATCCTCCCTCACCCCTCATGGCAGCCTGCGCTGCTCTTTGTTTCTCCATCTTCGGCCCTCCCCAGCCTGCCCAAGCAATCCAGCAGCTCTGAAGGGGAAAACTGCCTTGTTATGGTGGAGGGTCTTTTTCCTCTCAGAGGAACTTGTTTCTTCTGCCATGAGCTAGGATGTCTTGAGAGGAAGCAAGCTAAAAACGTCTTTGAGCAGCCTCTTCTGTTCTGCCCTCCTGGTGCAAGTTGAAAATGAGAAGAAAAGGGGTGGGGGGGAAGATTAAAAAAAATAAAGAAAAAGATCTTCAAAAAGGAAGACTCTTCCAGAGCCCAAACAATCAACGGACGATAGGAGATCAGGACTGCAGCTCCTGCCGGACGGGGAAGCCCTCGGTGCGTGGCCTGGGTGATGAGCTGAAAAGCTCCCTGCTCACGCTGCAAACAAAGCCTGGGCAGAGGGCAGAGGTAAAACCAACTGGGACCCGGCCTTCTAATCAGGCCCACGCTGTGAGCTCATAGCATTAATCCAGCGCCGGTGACACCGAGGCAGGAGGCCGGCGTGACCCCGAGCCCATCCAGCGCTGGCTCACACTACCCCGTACTGCTTGTTCCATTTAATAAACTCCATTGATATATTTAATAAAGACACCTCACACTTCCACAGTTTCATGTGTGACCTCTTTCTGTTTGCTACCAAAAACACAAAGTAAGAGAGTCAAGGATCATTAGCTGACGAGGCAAAACTGCCCCTTCCCCTGCTCTTCTATTTTTCTTGTGAATATCAGGTGCTTGGGAGGCAGCGGTTGCCTGTAATCCTTCCTGTCTCCCTTACAGAAGGGACAGACTCCTGTGAGAGCTCGGGAACAAGTTATAGCAGAACTGCCTGCAGTTTGGGCAGCTCCAGCCCTGCTCCTGCTTCAGTCAGACTCCTCGTGCCATAACTCCTTTCCTGCCCAGAGGCTGAGTCAATGGGCCTCAGAGAACCTGTAGGCTCTGGGTAATGCTCTCAGCCCATCTCTGCCCAAATTTTTGGCAAGGAACAAGGATTTGCAGCCACCAGGGACCAGAAGAAAACCATTACCACCCCTCAGTGAACCTCCTGAAGGTCCCTGGCTGTGCTGCACAAGCCAGGGGACTTTGGCTTCTGGAAAAAGGTCATCTGCCTCAGCAGAGAAGAAAAAAGATGGATCTGTACCTCTGTAACTTTTTCTAGGCAGGCTAAAGAAAAATGTGTAGAAAAAATGTATGGTTTAAAACCTAAAGAGTCAAGGAACAATTTGGTAGGTTTTAAGTTTTGAGTTTTCTGGGGGGTTTTTAATTACTATTTTATTTAGTGGTTGGATTTTTTTTTTTTTCCCTGCATTAGAAGTAGTGTCAGTTGTCAAACAAGACTCTGGATTGATTTGGTTTTTTTATGTCTAGCTTTCAACATCCTCAAAGGCATCTAATTGTTCAGGACATACTGAGTATCTGCACTTACAGAAATCAAGCCTCGAGTGGAACTCCCCTGAAAGCCAGGCACCGGGAAGCCAAGATTAGTTTTCGGAAAGTAAGTGGTTTTCATTTTTTGGTTTCTCAAGGACTCTTTCAAGGGCCAAGCAGATGGCTGGGAGATCTACAGAATGGAAACCTGTGGTTCTAATGGGGACACAGAAGTGTGTGTGGAGGGGGTTGTTTGTTTGGGGTTTCTTTTAGCTAAATTGTCTTTTTGTTTGACAGTGATTTATGCTATTTATGCAGCTGGAATGCCAGTGCATTTTTTTCTATGTGGACTCCTCCTTTTCAACAAAGGACTGAGAAAATTGCCACACTAATTCTAGGAGCTTCCCAGCAGCTCTGAGGCATAACCAGAGGAGCAATTTCCAACTTAAAAATACAAAGGCAAACAACAGAAGAAAAGCACTGTTCAGTTCAGAAAGCAGCTCTGGCTCCATTCTCAGGGAGGTTCAGTGGAGATGTGGCTGGGTGTGTGTTGAAGCCTCAGCTGGTTTTTCAGGAGCACTGGGGGCTGTGTTGGCCTTCTGGCAGAGGTGACCTGCCTGGGAAGAGGCTCCTTGTCCCCGAGGTGTGAGGGCTGTGGCAGAGGGAGGCAGCGGCTGCTCGGGGGTCCCCGTGTCCCCAGCACCGAGCCCCGCTGGCCCC
This sequence comes from Corvus hawaiiensis, assembly GCF_020740725.1. Classification (NCBI taxonomy): domain Eukaryota; kingdom Metazoa; phylum Chordata; class Aves; order Passeriformes; family Corvidae; genus Corvus; species Corvus hawaiiensis. Next base: position 1,282,804 of record NC_063226.1, on the reverse strand, counting down.
AGGGCCTGGTGAGCCCCAGCCTTTGCACCCTGCTGAGGGCAGGCAAAACCCAGAGCGGGGCTATCAACTCCTGCCTCACCACTGGGCTGACCAACCTGCCCTGAGGCGTTAAGGACATAGTGCTGATCCTGCACCTGCACGGGGAAACTGAGTCACAGGGTAGGGGTGGTCCCTTCCTTGGGGAGCTCCACGTGTTCCCGGGGATCCTGCGCCCACTGAGCATGGCTTTCACTGGGGAAGTGCACAGACACCCCCTCATGTTTGCATGTATTTGCTGGATGGCTGTCCCACACATTTTCCTTGCTAGCCTGTCATAACCATTACTAAAATATGCTTATCTCATATATGCAAATAGCAGGATATTTATAAGATTCTTTGAAATTTCTATAATTGTGCTGTAAAAAAAAATCTCTTTGCTTATCTCACAAAGTGTTGTAACCACAGTGTTACTTTTATTGAAATCCAAAAATCACTCAGCAAAATAAGAATAGTTAGAAAACTGTCAGGTTTTTATATTTTTGAAATAGAAGGGAAAGAAAGTGAGCAAACCAGGCTTTATTATTTTAAATTAGAAACTTTAATGCTCACCAAAAAGGATATAAACTGTAAATGTATTTTAGCAGTTCCTAGAGAAAAAGGGAGAGGTTTTAATAATAACATTGTGTGCTCCTATATCATTTCCATTAGAAAAATCTTGGAGCACTTTCAGCTTATTAAAGAATGGAATGCCTCAGAAGGCTCTTGGGAGGTACCATAGAAAAGTAAAGTAACAAATATAAATCCACATTATTCTCCATGCTGTGATTACCTGGAACTTCCCAGCCATCCTGGGAATGCACAGCTCCCTGTCACAGCTCGGGGCTGCCAGCCCCTGGCAGGGACAGGAGCTGCCCATGGCTCTGTGAGGGGCCCCACTGCTCCAAGCTGCTCATTTTGTGCGTGAGTGAACCAACCCATGGAAGGATTTTCCCAAATCTTGTGTCCTGCCCTGTGGGGACACACCAGGAGCTCTGCAGGGATTCCTGTGCCTCCTTTGGGGAATCCTGAAGGTTCTGTGGCCTCACATGAGTGGGTTCCTCACCAGGTTCCTCACACAGGAATATGTCGAGGCAGGCTCCAGTGAATCATCCTGGGAATGATGTGGAGAGGACAGAAAAATAAGATATTAACCTAAATTTAGCAAGAGTCATAAAATGTTCACTGGAACAACAAAAGGAGGAAGAGAGGCTGTAAAGGTAGAGGGTATTCTCTGTTCTGATGAAGAAAATAATACTGAAAAGTCCCCGGTGTTTAATTTCAGGAGATACAATAGACCGAGCGAGTGCCCAGAAGAGGAACAGCGTGTTAACATATCTTAGATAAACAGGAGCCAACTTGTTACCCTGACAGAAAAACGAGAGAGCCCATCAATGCAATGGGGGAGAATAATAAATTAAAAACCAGATGGTTCAAAGATGTGATTGCATCTTCAGCTTCAGCAGGAAGGAAGAAGGGGAATACATATGTTTTGCAGGCAGACCAGGAACACAAAAGCTGGGAAAAAATACAAGAACAGGAGAGGCAGGCTCATCATAATGAAATTAATTAAAAGAGCAGGACCTCAAGTTATTTTAGGTCCCAGTGGTAGAAACACCAGAATTCCAAGCTTCATTCTTCATTTATGCATAAAGTTTCCTGTTTCACCCATGCTCAAAAAAGGACCTCTTCCTTTCTGAGCTAGATAGTGAGTCAAGGCAGATGGGAATTATTCTGAGCTTGGAGAAAACAAAGAAGCACAAATTAATGGCTTACTGGCAGAAAGGCAGTTTAAAGCACTTTGCCAGAGCACATTTTATTCCTACATTTATCCTACATACATATTTTTTTCTTTAATTCTGTTCAGCACAGAAATGCATGACTAAGCAGAGATACATATCTGCCTTGTGCATAGGCTGGAGGGAGCATTAAAACAAGGAAAAAGCAGACAAAAGGAAGGGGGAAAAATCTGTAATGGCTGGTGCAATGACTTAACAACTTGCTGTGTGTCATTCAGCACACAGAAAATAGAACAACCCCATCTTGCCAGCCTGAACTCATCTCATCCCATCATTTCTGTGTGGGTTTATATGCATCTGCCTGCATTCTGTCACACATTCATGCACATATGTACATGCACACCCGTATCTTACTGTTCCACATGCAGAAGCCCTGATTGGGTGTGGAGGAGTCCTCATGGCCGTGGGGACCTTGGCCAAAATCCCGCTTCTGCCATAATAGGAAGTTTTGACGTTGGCTTCAGAAGTGGCAGGGTTTTACTCCAGCTTCCTTTGCAGCAGTAAAGCTTTAAATCTGCAGCAAGGCTCTCCCTTGCCCAGGATTACATTCATCCATTTCTGTGAGAAATCTGGAAATTGTTTAACTGTGCAAATTTATCATGCATAAACAATTGAAGTTATGATGTCGATAATATTTCAGTCTTAATTTGGCAAAATGATGGAGGCAGAAACTCAAACTGTACCTGTGCTTGAAGAGTGTTGATTCTTTCATAACTATTAACTCTCAAGACCTCAGTTTGATATCCCTTGGGAACAGATTCCCTCTGCGCTTAGCGTGTTAGGAACAGGAGATCAGGAGGTGGAGGCTCAGTTCTTGCTATGAGACTTTCAGCTGCTTTCTTAGATTCCTGTCACCTCTTTTCCCCTTGTGTAAAATTAGGATAATGGCATTTCTTCATACGACAGTAGCGTAAAGCATTCATGTCTAAAATGCTCAGGTGGAAGGTGTTACACACTTCAGAGATTATTGTTTATTACCACGATTGCTATTACTGATATTTCTGAGAGTTTTGCTCTCACATATGTAATAAGGGTGAAATATTATGAACATTTTGCCTGATTTTGAACTTAAAACCAATTTTGTTCTGAATTAATTCCTTTGAATAGAATTATTCCTGAACTACATCAACTGGGGACCAGCTGCTGACCTCAAGTGTCTAAGAACTACAGATAATCACGGATGAAAAGAGACAAAAATACATTTTATCTAAGAAGTATCTAATGTTGTGATAGAAACTGAAATTAAAGTATAATCCAGAGAGAGAGAGAGAGAGGGAGAGAGAGTATTCTTTAATTAAAATCAGCTACCTCAAAAGATGGATTTTCTCAGGAGTGAAATTTGCACTGTGCTGAAGGCTTTCCACTTAAATCCTTGATGATGCAAGGAAAAAGAATTCTCAGGGAGTAATATTGGCATTAGCAGATAGCCACATGCCACTGCACAATAAGGAAAAATCTACCGAGAAAAAGACACATGGCCAATAGAATGGAAAGATGGACAAAACAGGAAACTCCCAGAAACACAGACACATGATTATTCAGCAGCAAATGAATAGTTAGGCAGAGGAAGAGACCTGAGATAGAGACTTGAAGATAGAGGAAGAAAAATAAAACCAGAAGCAGCAGAGATCAATGAAAACAATCAGCATTTTATGTTAAAAGGACCGAAAACAGGGCTTTAGATAACGTGTTCCCAATGATCCATCACCCCTCCCACCACCACTGCAGCAACTCCTGCCATGGAGCTCCTTGCCATGGAGCAAGGCATGGAGATTGTATGGACCCAGTGTGGGAACAGCAGGTGAGAGGCACAGCGTTGATTTGGGGTGGTTCTGGGGCTGGGCAGGCAGGGCCTTCCCCAGCCTGGAGAGATGCTGCTGCTGCTGCTGCTGCTGCTGCTGCTGCTGCTGCTGCTGGCAGCGGGTGCTGGAGGGGAGCGCTGCCCACGGTGCCTTGGTGGGAATCCCGCTCCCTGCCCGCGTTAGCTGCCATCACAGATGGCTTCCTGCAATACAGAGAAGGCTCCTGGCAAGGCAGTGTGCTGGATAACTCTAGAACTGGCTGTGTGGAAGTATTACCTCACAGCAGCACCCATTCACCAGCATTTATTCCATTGTGTGCAGCAGAGTAGATTCGAGCAGCTACTTCACACTGGTTTCCTCGCACATGCAAATCTCTCTTGCATGAGTCTTGTCTGACAACCAGGTGGGCTCTGTGAGAAGTGGCTCTGCTGCACTGAGGAAAATGTATCTCTTTTTTTTAAATCTTACTTTTTTCTTCCTTTTTCAAATAAAATATTTCAGGGCTAAAGTGGAGGAGCTGCTGCAGTGGTGTCACATCTCTGGAGAAATGGGCAGGGGTGTGGACAGCAGCAGAGCACCTTCCCTGTGCTCGGGGCACCTTATTGCCAGGGAGAGGATACACATAGCTCCAGTGCCTATAAATACCTTACAGCTTTGCTCTGTGTGATGCAAATGTTTTTGTAGAAAGGGCCTAAACCCAAATTTTTAGTCTAATATTGGCCACGGTATTGCAGCCAGGCAGGATGGGATATGTAGCAGGGACTTGTTAATGTGTCAGATTAAAAAACCTGTGCAAATCTTGGCTGAGTTCAGGTTCCCAAAGAGCTGATGTGGATTCAGGACAAATTTCAGTTCAAGCAGAAGGGCTGGCTAATCACTAAAATACATCATACAGGTAATCTGGCTCACAGTCCCAGACCTTTAGAGGTATTTTAATACCCACAGTACTCCAAGTGCTAAAACAGCTTGGCCAAACTTGGCATTAGCTACCAGCCGCTCCTGAAAGGAAAACAGAACTCGCAGCAGTAAAAGAGCGAGGCCTTCTCGGTGCTGTGACTTACATGGGAAATCAGTGGATCATCCTGAGCTGAGCTCCACGTTCCCAAAGCTGTGGTTTCCCATGGCAGCTCTCAGCACTCCTCCCTGGCACAGCCCTGCCAGTCCTGTGGCACAGACACCGCGGTGCCGCGAGCCCCCATGAGCGCGGGGCTGGGCGCTCGTGGGAGGGGAGAGGAGAGGAGAGGAGAGGAGCTGAGTCCAGCCATGGTGGTGCATGCTGGCGAGCAGTGTTCACATATTAACAGATTTCCACTCAAACTGGCAAATAGGAATGTCTATGTTAGAAATGCTGTGTGAAAGCCAAGGCAACAAAAGTCAAAATGTGCATATGAGAATATGTGGCACACACAGTATATGTCACAATGTTTACCATCACTTCAAAACATGCACCCGCCCACAGTTCTTCACTAGCAGCATCCTGGAACTTCTCCAGTTGGGATTTGCTATATGAAGCAAAAGTCAATTAAAATCAGCCATTATTGTATAGATCATGAGATCCATAGTACGAGATCCCATACTCATCCCAGATGCTCATTAATAGCAGTGTGCTGTAAACAAGTCCAGGACAATTGCTTGGGGTTTGTATACTTTTCTGATTGCTGTGTTTGCTCAGTTAACATATAACATTTTTAAATGGGTTGGATTAAAATTTTTAGCAAATATCAAATTCCCCAGAAACACAGTTCTGTTGCATTCTGGAACTGTTTCAAATGTAGGTCAGAGTCAGTAAGTATGTTTAGCTAATGAAAACAGAGGCGGGGGGAGAAGGATTTGGGGAAAGGGAAATTCTGTCTACCCAGATTGCTAGAAGAGCACCAGCTCGCCCACCTCCTTCAGCAGAGCCTGCTGCTGGGTGAGGTGTGGTGACTCATCTCTGCATCACACGAATCCCACTTTTTTAGCTTGGAAAGTCACCACCTGCTAAAGGCCTGGTGTGCTTGGTTGGGTTCTCTCAGTGTCTTGAGGAGCTCTTCCATGTAGTTGGGGAAATGTGATGTTCCAGGGAGGTGAACAGTGCAGTCCCCAGTTCAGAAGCTCACGTGCCTGTACAAATCCAAACACACATTTGTTTGTGAAGAGTTACTGGGCTGATTCAGAGAAATCCATGCAAGAACGGCCTGGAGCTGAGATCATTCTGCGCGGTGGGTGGAGGCTTCCAGTCCTTCAGGTCGAGCTGAGCACCAGCATCCATCTTCCAGCTCGCAGGTAAAACCCAGAATTACAGGTGAACCTGACCCTTCATTCTTGCTCAGAAACAAAGCACTGGCAGGGCTTTTTCAGTCAGACAAAACATCAACTCAATATGAAACAAACATCTTTGTTTTGGAAAGAGATACCCCCACCCCTACACACACACAAATGCACACACTAATTTTTAGGGCTGTTTTATAAACAAAAAAATCTGTAATTAGAGCAATTTTATTTGCAATTAGCATGGATAAGTTGTTTGCTTTAGTGCCAACATCTGTAGCAATGGAAGTGCACTTGCTCTTTTGTTTTCAACTCTTTCACTACCTCTTTAGTTTCAAGGTGAGATCAGTATCTGGAAAAATGATGTAATTTATGCTGTTATCATTTTATGAACTTCAGCAAATCTACTCCTGATAATGTATTATAATTATACTGGCAATCAGAACTGGATTTGAAAATGTAGGAAGTCTGGTGCCAACTGCCACTGTGTGTCTGACCAGATCAGAAAGTGAAAACAACAGTTACTGGCATTTATTGTCAGAGGAGCTTCAACTCAAATTTGCAGACAGATATGGACTGCAAAAATTAAATGGTTGCTCATTTCACATGTATACCTAATTTCTGTGGATTTTGAGGCCGGCATCCTAACCTCTGTCATGCTTGTTCCCATTTTCTTCTCAGTTTTCTTTTAAGACAAGCTTCCCTACTCTAAAGCCAAATGCAGTGTTCCCTGCTGTGATGGATTCCTTCTTTTTCCTTCCTAATTGGAGCCATTTCATCAGATCGAATTTTGACAAAGATAGTAATTGTCATCCAATTTTAAGGCAATGACAAGATCAATATGAATTCTCAGATGACAAGTATTATTACTGGGTGAGCACAAAGAAACAAAGAAAACGAAAAATCCATTTTCCAGGGATCAAAACAGAGGCACATGCTTGCCTTGATCCACGTGTATGTGAATCCTGTTACAACAATAGAGGCTGTGCCTGTGGATGGATGGGATAGAACAGATGGCCTTTGCCAGGCAAATAGTGCAGGAAAACGAGCACCCAGTGCTTTAGTACATTGCAGCTTGGGTAATGTAGGAGTCAATTAACTTGCCACCAAACAGGCTTACAGGGAAAATTACCCACAGCCCCATCTCAGAGAATTCTGCTCCTCCTTAACATTTTGTGCTCCTTCTGTTCCCCAAATGTCAGGAGTAAATACCCAAGAAAATCCTATTTCTTTAAGGTAAATATATTCGAAGTATATTTATGTAGGCAGAAGTACTTGATTATTTTTATAACATTGTTTAAATGAGATGATCTGATTAGTTAATGGCCCAAAGGGTTCAGACAGAGTTCAAATAAGGATCTAAAATGTGTAGCAGCATCTTCAGACGTTTTCTGCACCATGTGGTTTTGGGAGAGATTCTGCCATGTATGCATAACTTGCCAGATACTGTCACTTTGTTTTAGTAGGTTCAGCCTGCAACAAGACATTTCTTCAAGGCATTTGACCCTCAGAGGTCAGCTCTTGTTCCATATTTGCTACTCAGTGTGCATCCAGGTTCCCACTGCAGGGCTGCTCTGCACATGCTCATCTGGCTATTGAACCAGACCTCCTGCTTTCCCACCCCCAAAGCATTAAATCCAAGGAATTAGACCCTGCATGGGTTGGTTTTTTTCTTTTGCAGTATTTATATTCAAAATACATTTTAACTGAGGAAAGGCAAAATAATACATGGTTGTCGTACTAATTGGCAGCTGCTATGGGTAACAACCATGACAAGTTTCAGCTCTGTCCACTTCAACCCAGCCAAGTCATTAAAGGGTTCCAGGCAGAGAATTGGGTTATGAAACTCAGTATATGCTGCTAGCTATGCTGGTGCCCCTGCATTGCTAAGCACATTCTCAACCATCCAAATGCAGGTTCAGTAGGATTATGATCCGTGGAGGAAGGCCTCAGCCAAGCACTGAAAAGATGTTTGTGAGCCTCCAAAATATAAATAAAATATTTACAAAGAGAATAATTGACTTTTGATGTTTACTTCAGGCTATGGTTAAGCAGGCAGTGTCTGCACTAAGCAATGCAGTGACCACCTGCCACAAATGCTGTGATATTTGACAGATCCTTTTTTGCCAAGAACTATAATTCCTATTTAAATCTAAATAGAGGAGCCATGAATGCAGATTTCTCATCACAAAGACGCTGATGTTAATCCCCAGTACAGAAAAATAAGAAAAGCCAGAACGTTTTATTGGATTTTATATGGAAGATAATTAAACAGTATTTCTTCTTTACTTGGTATACAGCATCCCATCAACCTTCCTGCTGAAATTTGTTTATAAAGAAAGCCAGAAAGTTTTATTACATTTTTATGTAAAAGAAAATTAGCATTTTGCGTATTTGAACTTACATTAGAATTACAAAAAGCGGGTAAACAAAAAATGACCAAAGAGCGATGAAAATAAACAGGAAAGAAAAAAAGTAAAGAAAGCATAACACATACTCATACACACAATTTCATATTCTAAGCATGCAAACCAAATAAATGCTTGTGTGCATATGTATGTATTGTATATATTCATACCAAGCAGTTCTGAAAACCTAAGCTCGTGAAAGTGAGGAAATGCTAGAGCTAGGCCCTAATTTGGCCTTTTTGATTGTGTGCACACGAATGTATGCTGGGGTTTTTTTCCACACACACACCCCACAGAAGGTGGTGCAGTGTAGGCAGAAACTGGCTGTGAGAATGATGTAATCTCTCAGAGAGCTGCTATGCAGGAGCCTGTTTCTTTTCTGCCCACAAGCCAGTTTGGTATTTTGGATGTACCCAAGGAAGTTCTCTTAGCATGTTTCCCAGCAGGTGGGTGCTGCCAATCTGAGGCTGTACGAGAATATGTCTGAGGGTGCACTTAAAGCAGGCTTATTAATGGGGGGGCAGGGGGGGAGACAGGGAGGGCTGTATCCAAGGTTGCATCCTCGGCATTTAAGAATGCTTCACTTCAGCCTGTGCTGCCATTTACTGCATTATGTGATGCATGTGGATTTTCCAAACAAAAGATGTTTATGAGGAGAGTATATTTTAAGATCCCTTTCATGACTGCACAGACCCCTCTCCAAGCAGATGGCCTGACAGTTGCAAGAAAACTATTCATAAGCCAGAAGTAGCATTTAAAATTCTTTTTTAAAAAGACAGTTTGTTCTCCACGTACATTTTAAGCAGGTACTAATTCTGTCCATGGCAGCACCTTCCCCGACCCAGCGGCAGCAGCGCAGCCCAGGCTGCCTTGGACCTGCGCCCTCCTGGGTGCTCCCACCACCACCCCAGGTATGGGCACCACTAAAACTCCAGTTCCACTGCTGCTAACTTGGAGTAACATTGGAGATACAGCAGTTTCCCTTTTATACCCAAAATAGGTGGTATCCACAGCAAAAATATTTGTTTAGAGTATGTAAGGGTGTGGAAACAAGAACTTTCCAAGGACGTGGATATGTTTAATTCCATTTTCATTTGCAGCCTTGACTGTTACCGAGCTGTTGTTGACGATCTTTGGGGAAAATAACCAGCTGAGAACAAAATCAGTAAACCTGAGCCACTTCACCATTACTAAGTTCATGTATTCTGGGAGAAATCTGAAGCAATGGCTTCATACAGCTGCATTTGCTGACCCTTTTAATTGCCTTCTACAGAACCTCCTTCTTGAAGGAAACGAGCGCTTCCATATCATACGCTTGATAAATAAATAATGCCATCCCTCTGGAGACAAAAATTCCATCTCTAGCACAAGGACAGGGACTAAGCGTCCTTCCACTTTGGGGAGATGGTTTGTTTTTGCTTTTCCTTCACCTCAGGAACTGAGGCTTATTATTTGTCACATCAAACACATTTAGAAATATTTCTGAGAAATTTGCCTAATATCCTGCAGCAAGGAGTTGCAGGGTTGATTATACACTTCACGAATGTTTTCAGCATTTTTCCTTCACCTTTCCATGCATATTTGTGCTTCAGAGAAAACAGAATAAATAGCCCCTTCTCTCTGCTTCTGTTATATCATCTTTTACCCTTGTGTTTGGTAAACTAAACAATGCTAGTCTTTCTAATCACTTTTTTCCTCTCGTGTTCAATCATCTTTGCTGCACTTTTTTGCTGCAGAAGTACATATATGTGGGCATATACACCCTGGAGCAATCAAAGTCTTCTAAGACAGGTTTTAAGGCTTCATAGAGATTTGCTCTTTGCTCCCAAAACAATCCCTGTTCATCTCATTCTAAATTCACTTTTAGAAACAGGGTCCCCTGGCGCAGGTGCTGAGATGTGTGTGCAGATGAGCAGGTTTAAAAGTGAGGAGCAGGACAGGGAGGGCGGGGAGGCTTCACCTCATGCTCAGCCCAGTGAGCACCAGGGCAGCCCAGACCTGCTGCAGAAACAAAGCCAGAGACCGGACCAGGGTTAGAAATACTTTGTGCTGTGTGAGGATGAGCCTTCCTAAGGCACACCTTTCAGACAGAGAATTTGTAGATGGTATTGTCTCATCTTCCTGAGGCTCACCTCCACTCCAGGCTGCCTTTGCCCTTCACTCACCCTGCAGAGCACTGCAGAAGCTCTGTGAGCAGTGATGGTAAGAGTAGATCTGGTGCTGCAGCTCCACTCAGCCCAAAAGAGAACATGAAGGAGGAATAAGGGAAGGTGAAACCTCGAGGAGAAATACTCTCTCCAGTTAGGACCAGGGTCCTCATGGACATGCAGTCAAGGAGGCGGGCGCTTCTCTTTTGGCAGCCTTTTGTTATCTGTCCTGCAGAAGCTTTTTGCTTGTTCCTTTCTAGATCCAGAATCTCTGTGTATTATAAAGGGCAGAACTTTTCCTGGGGAAACACAGCACACACTCCATCGGGGGAGTGGACTGGCTGTACATAGGTTAGCTGAAGACCAAGGCCAAATATGTTTTGGGTAGGATTCCCCCAATCTAATTTGAGCCCTCCTACTTTCCTTTCACTCTTAAAATCAAACTGAATACACCTTGTCCTTGGGAAGTTCTTTGCTAATCCCGTTTGTAGTTTTAAATGCTATGTAAACATTTTCATTGTGGATTAATACACTGCTTCAAAGCAGTGGAGATTTTAAGATTGCCATTAATTCAAAGAGACTTCTGTTACTATTACGGTTCTTTTGGAAACTTAATTTCATTCAATGCCCTTTTGAAGGCTTTGCACTAGAGTGCTAAATGAATGCTATCAAAGGCCATATTAAAGAGGATTGTATATAGTTGACCAGGGTTCATGCCAGGGCCTAGTTTTAGACAGTATCTTACATTGAAAATATGATTCTTCAATTATACCTTCTATTGCAGAAATGAAATTACCTTGAATGCTTGGTGTAGGAGGCTTATTTCTTAGAATACAGTAGTAAATGGTCAAATGCTTCCTCACAGTAAAACATATCTGATTAAAAAATGAGAGAGAGAGAAAAATGTGAAAATCAAAATCAGTCATAAGAGCCCTGGGATCAGTGAAAAGACAGCTTAGACAAAGGCTCTGCATTTGAGTAGCCCAAATAATTCCAGGATTGTCTGAATGCTTCAAGTAGGTGTCTAAAGAGCCTAGTGTTCTGCCAGCTGATTCAGGATGCTGCAAAGGGGGATCAGAGGGCCAAAGTGAATATGCAGAAGCTTTTAAACACATTCCCACTATTCATGGTAATCAAAGTGATTTGCAAATACATCTTCTTAGCAAGACTTAACATCTTTGAGATCACAATCGTAAAAAATAATTGATACAATTAGAGGTATGAAGCTACGTTTTGTGTAACTGCAGCTATTCACATTTATTACATTTCTAAGTGTTTTCTTGTCTGCTTTCCCAACTCATAATGTACATCTGATTTATTTGGAGAATAATAGCGTTGCAGTCCTTCCCTGTTTTTTTTTTTTCTGCAATGTTTTAGGTGTGGCTTCACCGTGCAGAGGGTCCAGCCCTGCAGGGCCACACCAGGCTTTGGCCAGCCTGCTCTGGCAGGCAGTGCTGGCACCTTGGGCTTGGCGTTGATTGAATTGAGTGGCTGCTGCTGCTGCTGCAAATACACACAACCTACTGTGGAGCTTCCAAACAGCCTGCCTGCCTAATTCCAGGATTACAGCGCTTAAGGACAGGTAAGGATGATGAACAAGTGGAAAGGATCTTATGTCCTTACATCCACAGGGAGTTTTGTGCCTCTGTCCCGTTGGCATTACTCATGTAAGCCTCTCATTCATCCACCTTGGGAAGACTGATTTGCTCAGCCTTTGGTGTTCTGCTCAGGTTTTGATGTGCTAGCTGAGGAAACTCAGTGATTGCTTGTGTGTTTGGGAATTAGTTATGAATTTAGACTGTATAAAGCAATCTTGTGGACTCCTGCTTCATTAGTAATCCGATCTGCTAGCCACTGCACTGCCTTAGTTCACACCGCGGGTGCCATCGCTGGAAGGAGCGGACACTTGTGTGCAAGGTGGGATGTGGACTTTCACCAACTCTTTGCATTAAATTCCTGCCATCCTCCTCTTATGAGGAGGGCAGCTTATGATGAGAGGCCAGAGCACAGAGAAGTGTTGTTCTCCCTGCTGAAAACTTGCCCTATGAAAAAGAGTCCATTGATTTTCTTTCCCAGAGAAAGCGAGTCAGAGTGCAGCGGTCTGGCTTGCTGGGCATGGACGTGCACCCTGAGAGTCTCATTCTCCTGCTGTCTTCAGAGACAGAGTAAAATGTCCCAAGAGCTACAGTCAAAAAGCAGAACACAGGAGTGAAGTGGTTATTTTCTTCTTTTCACCAGTCTCCTTCTTTTCTTATTTGTAAACTAATTAAAATTGTTCTTAGGAGTATACAAAGCAATTTGATACCCTGAGCCACCACCTGTAGGAATCTTATTGTTTGGTTAAAAAGGAATTATTTTTGTTTTCCAGAAGAGACCTAGATAGGACAAAGAAACATTTCTATATTGTATGCATTAGCAAGAAGGATTAGACAGGCTGTAATCTTGGTCAGTCTGACTTCTACAATTATGGAAAATTACAATGATTGATGTTAGTTGCAATTTATCTTATTGCACAAACTGGTACAGGATGAATCTTCCCTTTTGAAATACATATTTCACTAAAACTAGAATACGTATGAAGTGATTTCTTTTTCTTTCTTTTCCCCATCAGATTGATAATAGTCTGTGTAGGAAAGGGCTGAAAAACACAAAAAGAAAAAGTTGGAGCTATTTGAATTGTCATGGCAATATCCTAGATTTTTCAAGAAGTTTGGTTCTGTTTAGCTAGTCACTTTAATTTTCCTTCACTAACTTGTCTCCATTCTCTGCCACAATGATAATTCTTTATATGACTGTCAGCCCTTTGCATTGTGACAGCTTAAATTAATGTTTTGATATTTCTCTCTTTGTAAGAATACAACAAAGAAGACAACTGCCAAGGATAGGACAGAAACTATATGACTGCAAAACAGACACTGCGCACCAATAAAGCCAGAAGGAAAAATGTTCATGTTATTGCCTTGTTAATAAGCTTTTGAAACAACTAATCCTGAAGTCGTTGAGTTCCCTAGGCTAGTATGGCCCTTGTGCTTCATCTGGGTTGTGGGAAACTTCTTCCGGTGGACCTTGGACATTTCTGGGAATACTTCAGCCCGGTGATGTTGGGGTGGTTTAATACCTCAGGCAGGCTCATTCAGCCTCTGGTACTGCACTAACCACAAATGTAAGCTGTGGTGGATTAGCCTGTTTTACCCTCATAATTATTCCACTTCTGCACAGTGGAAACCCTTTTGCAAACTAATACATGTTCATCTCATTTTTACACACCACCTCTCCAAGTGTTAAGAGGATCAATAACGGGAATTCCAAAAGGAAGGTGCAGGAGGAGTTGGAAGGATTTGATTTGGCACTTACAAAAGAAATGATGAAAAGGAATTGTCTTAAGATTTTGTGGAGGTTTATACCAATCCTTATCTAAGGTTCAAGGCCTTTAGCAGTGTCGTTCCTGCTCTTAATGTATGCTTCGAAAATCCCAACCCATCTGGCATTGCCGTAAATGAAGCTTGACTTCAATGAGCATGGTGTTTTTCAATGTTCTTTAAAAAATCCTTTTAAAAAGATCTGAGATATTCAGATGCAGTTTAATGTTTCAGTATAGCTGAGGATTTCATTATTACCTTCTCTCATTTTTATCATTTTCCGTCTGTTTTTCCTCTCACACATTCCTTCAGGACCTGGCCTCACCTGAGAGATGAGGAATTTAAATGAAAGTAGAACAACAACAAAAAAAAAATCAATTAATCCATTCTTTGTGGCAGAAGCCACCAGATGATGCTGTTACTCTTACAGCTTCTTAGCATGTGAGCAAGATTTCAGTTTTTGAAGGAATGTTGCATTGTTATTAGCTTAGTTTTACAGTAATCCTCCGAGAGAAGCTACCAGCAGAGTGTTTTCTGCTGTATTCTCTGTAGGATGCAGTTCTTGGGACAAATTACTTTCCTTGGAGTTAAATGTGCAGTGCCATGCTGCAAAGTAGTGTGCTCCAGAAGGAGGAGGATCTTCTGTGATCACTGCAGGTACCACTGTTACAGGGTAAAAATAATAATTTTTTTTTAAAAATCATAAAATGGGTTTCACTTAGGTCAAAGTCCACATTAATTTCTGTTTTACCAACAGATCAGTGCCAAACCCCCGAATTCTGTCCCTGTAGAGAAAGAAGCGAGAGTTGTCACAGATGGAACACACTGAAGAAGGAAAGGACACTCATCACTGCAGGTGTGCTGGGCAAAGTCCGAGAGCCGTAAGGAGTGCGCTGTTTGGATCTCAAACCATCCCCTGACCTGTGCCTCTCCCTCTTTAACAGAGAGCTGGTCCCAGAGAGCTTCAAAGAATAGATCAAAAGTGTGAGCTGTACTATTTATCTCAATGGACCACAAGTGCTGAAAGCTAGAGATGAAAAATTTAACATCAGATTTGTCAAATATTTCACTGCTGATGGGATCATTTTAGCAGAAATGACCAATGGCAGTGCTTATCCATCAAATTGAAGGTTTAATATAAAAAATAAATAACATGGGAGATAGGGCTTCTACTGGATGATTCATTTATGCATTTTAATTAAAACACTTGATTGTTTAAATGCAAATGAAGCAAACTCAGAAATGCCAGCGCATTGCATCAGCGTGCTGAAATCCCAGCGGCAGCAGGGGCTGGGTTCGCTCAGGTGTGAGGATGGTAGTGGAGCATACAGGAAAGTTTCACTGTCTCTGCAGAAGGTATTGCCACCAGCTGCTCCTTACTCTGCTTCTACCAGCAGGAACAGCCCCACAAATGAGAGCTCCTGCCCCAGCCAAGCTGGGCCTGGACACTGATCTCAAGCTGGGCAGTTGTACTGAGGGGCACATGCCAACGTTCAAACAGTGCCAGAGCTGAACAAGATGAAACCAGTCTAGAGACTGCCCTCCATATACCTGAGATTATCTTTGCCCCGGGATTTCCAAGCTGGACCACCATTTTATGTGAAATAAGTTCTGTTTATTTTTTATAGCTCTTACAAGAAAGAACAAGCAGGCAACACACAGAAACCAAGCAAGCCCATTGCAGAGCTGGTGCATCCAGGCTTCGCTAAGCCAATTAAGCAATCGAATAAAGGCCACAGCTGAAATGGACTCAACAGGTCAGTGAAATCAAATGGTGAAAATTAATATACTAGGAAATTAAATAAAAATTATAAAGTTGAGACTGACTTTGATTTGTTGGTCTTGGGCTGGGGATATTTACAGGGAAGCTGTTTCCTTTGCAGTCTGATGTTTGTGTCCATCAGGTGCAAGGTTTGTGCTGGTTTTTCACAAAAGAGACCCTCTAAAACAAAGGGTCTGACCTGTTCCACTTAAGGAGGAGATACAGCCACCACAGTGCTATCAGCAGCTCTGCTTCACTATTTTCTACCTTAAGTCTCCTTGCTGTAACAAGTTATTAGCTTGCTGTTCTGATTTTCCCTTTCTAGCATAGAAAACCTTCCCATAGAAGTGACACAGATGACAGCCAAATCAAGCAGTAACAGCCTTGGGAAAAAAAAAATAATAAATGCAGAAGAATCTTTCTAATTATATGCAAGATTTACAGAATTTAGTGTTTACTTTTAGGGACCTGTATGTAGTGCTGTTTCTCCATTATAGAGTGCAAGTATGCGAGTGTGTCTTTGAGATAAGGCAGTATCATCCTGGTATAGTGAAAAGGAAATGAAAAGAAAGAGTTCAAAATGCTTTATATTTTGGGATCTTCACTTGTGGTGTTGACAGCAGCTGCAACAAAGACTCAGGTTGAAGACAACTTACAATTCATGTTGAACATCTCCGTGGCATTAGCACAGCCAGTAACAAGTCTTTTACCTCTTTCCCCGTGGATTGTACAGTCAGGAGAAGGAAAAGCTTTATGTCCAGAAGCTGTCCACACTGCCTGGGAATGAATGTGCTTTTTTCCATCTAGATCCTCACTTCTTGCAGAATCCTGCTCGTGGTGACTAGGCCCAGACCTGGCGATGGATGATGTCACCCATGGAAGCTTTGAGCCGTGTGGTTACCGAGAGGAGGGTTCAATGTCTGCCAGTCTCGTTGCAGGCTGCTTGTCAGAGAAGCAGAGATATGGAGAGCAGGCTGTGGAAACTTACCCTTGCTTCCTGGCTTAATAAAAAATATTGAGTGGATAGGACAGTAAAATACATAAAAAATAAATTCTCTGTGAGTTCTTCCACAGCAGTTGCTTCTTCACCTTACCTTGGGCACTGAGTGCAGGTAAATTCCTGTCCTGTCCCAGATTAAATACTCCTTATTTTTTGTCCTGTCAGGCTAAATTTTGCTCATAATTAGGATTTTTCTAGGTTCAATTCAAACTGATTGCAAGGAACCTTTGCTCTAAAGGAGCAGATTTTCCTTTGAGCACAGGTTGGACTACCCTTGGGTCCAGGGAACTGGGCTGCAAAGTCTGGGCTGCCATTTCCTTTGGGCCAGAGCAGAGGGCACCTGGAGCATCTCCTGCTCTCACCACATCCTTCAAGCACAGTGTGATTGACCACTGGCCAGGGCTCACCACCCACCGTACCCAGGAAAGCCACATCAGGTTATGTCCCTGTCCTTTGCTGGGGTCTGGAACTAGGTGGTCTTTAAGGCTCTTTCCAACCTAAACCATTCTGTGATCTAAGAGCTGGGACTTTGACAGGAGGCGGGAGAGGGGGAGGAAAGGACTTTTCTCACCGCTTGGGTTGGACACCCCCAAGGACGTGTAAATCCCGAAGCCCGTCTGTGCCACGGCTCAGCTCAGAGCATGCCAAAGGCTGCTGAGGGAACTTCTGTGAGCAAGTCTTCCCCAGCATGAGAGGTGAGCTGCAGGGCCAGGCCTTCTGTTTGGGCAAAACCCAACAACACCGTTGAATTCAAGACATAATTGAGGTTTTGGCAAAATTGCAACACAGCTGCCCAAGGTCATCTCCAGTGAAAGTAGCCGAGGAGGTTTACACAGAAGATGTTAATTGGATTTTCGTTTTCTCTTTAGAAAGGTTTAGAGCTATCGGATCTCACCCCAGTACAAGCTGCATGAATATGTCCAATGATATTGTGAGCTGATTATTGTTCATTCTTAACGGCCTTCCATCTCCGTAACAACGGTATTAGCATTAATATTGTGCCCAGGGCTCTGAATATGGATACTAATGGAACTCAATCAGCTCTTAAAGAACAAAGGATCTCTTTTACATGGCACCCTGTGACTGTCAGAGGATTGGATTAGCAACTTGTCAATCCTCCGGTTCGTAGTGCTTTTCTGATGCACTCTTGAATGCTTGGGTAGTACGTGGAATTACATTATCTGAAAAATTAATACAAAACATTAAGTGAAAGCTATGTGCTATTCCCTCCTGACCTGATTATTCTAGATTATTTAACTAAGTAGCCAGCATACTCCTTAATTTAAGTGCTGAATTTCTACCACACAAAACGTTATCTTTTCTCATAAAAGAAGCCCACGAAAAGAGCAAGCTCAATTGCCAATTATGCTTCTTCCATGAAATCTCTTCTATCCCCTTCAGGATAGGTTTGGGTAAAACTATAATTGCAGTGGATAAGGAAGATTAAGAAAAGATGTAAATGAAAAATGTTATGTGTTGGCATCTGATTGATCCATTTGAAAGAAAGAGGAGAATTTGACGAGATGGTAAGGAGCTCACAGTTTGCTTCGAAGGAACCCAGCATTTTTTTAACCTGTACAGGGTGCTGAGCTATAATTAAGAACGGCAAGTCAGTGAAAAATCTATTTAAACTCCTGACAGCTTCTCTGCATTAGCATTTTTGACATCTACATTCACTCTGGCAAATCACTGATGTGGTTTTTTTTCTGAAATTATATTTTTTATTAGCGTTCTGCATATAATAACAAAGCAAAAATGATGTTGCAGCCTGGACAGGTCTTTAACTCAAAAGCTCAGCATTTGCATTGTGCTTAATTAGCCGTCTGATTATTGTTTTATTCTGAAAGAAGTTTTGTAAATGTGTTCTCATCTATAAAGCATCTTTAAGAGGAAAACACTTGTTTGATACTGTTAGTTGGTGAAAACTATGGCAAACACTGAATTACAAACAGTGTGATTAATTGATGTCAAGATACTTATCTCTGTGTTTTAAAAATTATTATTATTATTATTACCATTATTACCACCATTATTACCATTATTGCTATAATAATAACAATAATTATTATTATTATTATTATTATTTTATTTTGGGTGAACTTTGAGTTATATAGGTCTTTCCCATTAAGGAAAGGCAAGGGAAGAACATGGCTCAAGCCTGGTAACTTGTGTATGGGTATAATATTTTCAAACACATCAACAGTCTTCCCCAAAGTGTGAAGAACTTGTGATAACCTTTAAGTCAGATGCACTGTGAATGTGTTGGGTTTAATTTGACAGCAAAGAAATACCATCATTAATTAGAATGCTTTCAGATTAGTGTTTGTCTTGCATAATTCAACATTTGCCAAAGTTCAGGAAAGATATGCACTAAATAGAAATTATTACTTTGATAGTGCTGCTACATTTCCCCTCCTTATTTTTAATATGGCATTTTAATTTGGGTAATGAGTATATATCACTAATCATTTTGAAAGCCTATTACCAACACCAGCCAATTCGTCAACTTGAGTTAATAGTTTACTTTATTATAAAAATTGGAACTGGACACAGTTGTGGAGGACTGAAGGAAATAAATAAAATAAAAAAAGCCTCCTTAGCAGATAACCTATTTTCCTGTGTGCATAAAATGCCCCTTGTTCTGTCAGGACTTGTTTTCCCACTGCTGGAACTCCATTGGTAGCCATTAAGCTCCTACTCGAGACACATTCTACTGCAGGGCATTTGGAAATTAAATGCTCAAGGAATTAGAAGAAGACGGTCTTCTCCCATACTTAATTTTCCCATGTATTATTAGTAGCTGCCTCTGCACTGCTAATGCCCTTCTCCCACTGTGTAGGCATGAGCTGGCAAGGTCATTTATTTTTTAACGTGTTTACTGGAAAAATGCAGTTGCATCTGAATGATTGTTTTGGGAAAAATAAAAGTCTTGGGATGAGTCATAAGTGAAGAAAAAAAGGTCATTTGAGAAGATTTCAATAAGGGAAGAAATTGATAAAGAATATGGAAATGCATTCTAATTAGAATGAAAAGTTTGAAGACTGCACCCTGTAGTGAAATTAGTGTCTGCAGCAGACAATGCTCCTCATTAACAAATCGGGACCTCACTTTTATTACACTTAAACCAAGATTCTTCACTGTGTCCTGCCACTTAAAAACATGCATCAGTGACCACAACACTCACCCGTGGCTGTTCTTAACCCGTGTCTGCATTCGTGAGCAGAGAGAAACTCTGAAAGAAGCCCCAGTCGAATGAGGGATGCTACAGAGATGGAGTGTATTATGCTGGAACTGAATCTTCCTTTGAATGGTGGAAGAATAATAAAGGCCCTGCCTACTGAATCATGCTAAACTGCAGCATTTATTTATTTTTAGTACAGTTTTATCTGGTGACAATGCAGTCATTATAGCCTTTTGTTGTTAAGGTGTGTGTATATTTCTGTTTGAAAACCTCAGGATAAGAAAGGCACGAACAGTAAAGCTTTTAAAATGAACCCCATCCAAACAGTCACAACTCCAGCTCCCCCAAGTTCTGATATTTTGTCATTACTCTGGGTCGTTCTGTGGGAAGGAGAGGAGCAAAAAAAGGAATGAGCAAACACCCAGAGAAATTTAAATTAGAAGCCTTGTCTTTAATAAGATCTTGCTTTGACATTAATCCCTGTCTGCAGCTGAGGTATTGTTTGCCTTTGCTGGAGTCGAGGTCCCATTCTCCCGCTCCGCTCCTGCCTCCCGAGCTGCCCTCGCATCGCGCCCGGCGCTGGCGATGAGTCAGCCCAGCAGGGCCAGCACCAGGCCCTGGAACACAGAGCTCTCACAGCAGCTGCCAGCAGCCCAGGTGAGCGAGAGCTAAATATACACCAAACCCCAACGTGGTCCAAGTCAGTAAGACGTCATCTCAGATTCCCCAGTGGAATATTTCACCAAAAATCAACTATTTGCACACAGTGAGTTTTAACAGATTTCCATTTTCTGATGAAAACTAATTTCCTGAAATATGGTGAGTGGTGGCTTACTGCTGCTTACAGCCCACATGCTTAGAAAGCAGAAGCTGCATCTCCACAGCTGAACCAGCCCCATCTGTCCCAGCGGCTGCCCGTGCCCACAGCGTGTCCACCCATCCCTGCAGCGCTGCCAGCACCGGGGCTGGCTGCCCGTGCCAGCCCTGCCATGCCAGGAGCCAGGGACTGCTGTGCCAGGAACCTCACCTGAGCTTCCCCAGCAGCTCCTTGTGCCATTCCAGCCACAGCAGCAGTGCTGGGTAGCCAGGCTGATCCCTTAGAGACACCTGAAGGCCCCTTCCAGGACCTAGAAGGGCTAAAAGAAAACTGGAGAGGGAAGTTTTACAAGGAGCTAGAGTGACAGGACAAGGGGAATTACCCCCACTTTGGGGGTCATACAAGGGCTAACCCTCTTTAAACTGAAAGAGGGGTGTTTATGTTAGCTATTAGGCAGAAATTCTTCCCTGTGAGGGGGCTGGGGCTCTGGCACTGGTTGTCCAGAGAAGCTGTGAATGCCCAACCCCTGGAAGCGTCCAAGGACAGGTTAGACAAAGCTTTGAACAACCTGGTTGAGTTGAAGTGTCTCCACCCATGGCAGGGGCTTGGATGAAAGTGATCTTTAAGGTGCTCCAAACCATCCTGGGGCTCTGTGATTCAGCAAGGCTCTGGCACTGGCAGGAGGATGATTTCTCCAACACCAGCATCTCAGCCCACCCGCAGCTGGCAGTGAGCAGGTCTCTAACAGAGAGAAAGCCTGACTAGCATAGCAAGAGGAGGCTACTTTTATTTACTTCTTTAGTCTCGTGAAAGAAAAGGGGGGCAGGGTGTAGATAAAGGTAATAAACACCTCCAAGCTGTGGCAGGGTTTGAAGTGATTCTGCTGTTTATGGTTTCTCCTGGCTACAAGTAATTCTGTGTCTGTTAAATAGCCAGCAGCGCCTTCACACAGATAGGGCTGAGTCCCACGGGCAGCAGGATGACAAAGAGGAGCACACAGGTACAAGGCAGGCATCCATCTGCAATCGGCCTGGCTCCTCTGCTGTTTATGGGCTGTGTTCTCCCCACTCCTACACTTCTACTCCACAGGTGTCAGTGCTGCAGCTTCAGGGAGCCCTCCTGTGAGTGAGAGCACTTCAGACCCTCCAGACACAGAAGAGCGAGGCTTTACATGCCACGGCAGAGCCTGACCCCCCACACACACACACAAACACACCCACGCCTACAGCCCCCAGCCTCACAGCGCTCAGAACTCCTCTCCACTCCCCAGTGTTCTTGCTGTGCGGTGCTGTGAAGCCATTTGGGTAAACATGTGTTAAAAACACTGATTTTTGTTACCTGCTTTGTCAAACAGCTGCAAGAGTTCACCTGGATGAGGTGATCTTCGGGATCCCTGCTGCCACAGGCTGGCAGAGCACAGCTGGGCAGGGGCCAGGGCTGCGCCTGCGCTGTGGGGACAGAGCTGGAGGGGGGATGCTGCAGAGCTGCAGCTAATTACAGTCAAAAATCATAACTTTAGACAACTCTAATGTTTGCAGCTGGAAAGACTTAAAAGCTATTTGCCTCTAATCTCCCTCTGACAATCAATGAATTGAACAGTAAATGTTATTAGACTAATTTACTGTTCATCAAGAGTAAGAAATGAATAAAATAATTTACTATTCATACATCCAACTGTGTGACATGTGTACAGATCAGTTTGAATGAAAAAGCAACATTAGGGTTCCAGTTCTCCTCCCACACCTTTTTTTAATTCCAATTTATCTCCATTCTCATCCTAAAGCTGCTCTGGCTTTACCCCAGTGGCAGAATGACCACATCTGTTTGGATGCACATCTGCCTTGGTACATGGAGCACTTTGCTTCTTGCCCAACCATCTCAGTGTTTTCCACTAAAGAAAGCAGCCAAAAACAGTACAACTCTAGGAGAAACCCCTGCTAATTCACACTACTCCCTGTGAGAAGCACTTACCTCCAGTGTTCAGGTACCTCCCATGAGGATGCTGCAGTTGTGCTGCATCTTGAGCACCTCATCTTTCTGCTGTGGCTACCCTGAGTATTTGGGAGTTTGGAGCATACAGGGAATAAATTGGATTAATTTTTCTTTCTAGGACAAAACAGGGATGGTGTTAGACATTGTAAAGGCTGGAAAACCTGAATATTCTTAGAGAGCTTGGCAATATTCATGTGTGGATAAAAACCTACCCAAAAGGTCCGCAGCCTCTCTAGTCAAATATTTTAGATATTAAAGACAGAATATGACATCACTTTCTGGCTGCCACAGACCTGAGCACAAGGAAAGCACATGAAAAAGTGTGATCTAAAATGGCTGGAACTGAGGTTCTCAGAGGGGCTGGTGTTAGCTCCTGACATGGATGCCCTTCCAACCCTCAGTGATGGTTTCTGGAGTCAAAGCTCTGGGCTTCCTGGTGATGGTAAGAGGTGTGGCAGCCCTGGTGACTTTACCTTCAAACCCAGCACAAGACTGATGCCCTTCCTATTGCTTCTCCTTGGCTAAATACATTTTCTCTGCAAGTTGCGCCAAACAGGAGCAGTTTTTAGTTCAGAGGAAATACCTGATAAGGGCACACAGACAACTTCTCACTTCAGCTGTATAGTTTTACCAGCACCCCAAGAGATCCCACAGTTCTTGTTTTGATAAACAAATGCCACCTACCATCTGCCATCTCCCATCTCCCATGGCCTCTGCCAGGAAGCACAGGTTGGAGAATTCTTCCAACTGGAAGAGTCTCAGCTGTCTCTGCACTTCAGCACTGCCCTTTGGTGTAATTGTAAAGGTGTGTCCACAAGCTCTGAAGTGCTGATGTTGAAAGGAAAATCTGACAAAACCAAAGGTTCAACCTTGAAGATTTAGGATTGCTTTTGCTTTTAAAACTATTTACAAAACCAACAACAAAGCAGAAAGTATGGTTTTATCTTTTTTTCCTGTTTCTGAGCATATTTCTTCTCAGGACCTGACAGTCAGGCTCATGTTTGTCCTAGTCACACACCAGCACCAGTAAAAGAGGTCCCACCAGCCAAATGCCCCTTGAAGTCTCCCAAGAAACTCCTCCCTCAGAACATCTCCTCTCACACACATGAAATGTGGGACGGCCTCAGCAAGGTTCCCCAGCATGAAAACTTCCCTCCCAGGGTGTCACCCATGACAATGAGCCCCAGAGGCAGTGATGCTCCAGTGGAATCTCTCTGTCTATCTGCTGTCTGTCTGTCTGACTGCTCAGCACTCCCCATGAGGGCTCAGCAGTGGAGGGGGGAGATGCTGATGGTACCACGGTTCCCATCCCCGTGTGACAGGCAGAGGGGGACACAGGGCTTCCTCTGGAACATGCCACAAAGGTTTTGGGGTCATCTGGGGCCATGGATCTGTCCACCCAGCCGCCCCCCAAGGAGAGGAGAGATAATTTGTGGAGCATTTCTAGTTGGTGGCAGCACAGTCATTAGGGGAGAGCCATTACTGTTACAATGCTAGCACCAAGCTGTGCCAGAGGCTGGCTGTGCTCAGGTGGATGGTTCATGGAGGAACACGGGGATTATTATTAACCTGTGCTGGATGTGGGGAGGACACCTGAGGAAAGATGCTGCTGCCCTGTGGGAGCACAGTCCGTGCCAGCAGAGGCTGGGGCCAGGCACAGCTCCTGCCCTGCAAGGCAGAGGAGTTGGGCTGCGCAGGGCAGAGCTGACGCTGAGCTGCAGCCAGCTCTGCTGTCTGTGCTAGGCAATGTTTAAAAAACAGAATCAACACATCAAATGATCTGTCATGTAAGTTTTCCATGTCAAGGAAAATAGCCCAGGGCCCTTCTTCCCACATTTGCTGCTACAACAGCCAGACAACCTGGAGTCTGAATTTATTCTGGTCTTTAATCAGGCAAAATCCCTGTGATCACTGAGGCTGGGCTTCATGGTTTTGGAAATAGATTATGCAGTTCACTCAAAGGAAGGCACTTACCCACTGTTCCTGAGGTCTGTGGTCACTGTGAGAGTCACACACGTGCGCAGCCTGCTGAAAACCTGGCCATGTTCTCATTTGTCCCAGTCCTTTCTGTGCAATGAACATCCAGTGGCTGCCTCAGAGCCATCTCTCATGTTCTGTTTCCTTCTCTATAAACACAGGCAGATGCTCTCCAGCACCCAGATGACTCTGAGTGCTGCTTTCATCCTGTGCTAGTTTCTCTGTTTCTATGCCCCTTGTGCTGTGGTTTACCTTGCCCCACGACTTTGTTGCCCCAAGAACAAATCTGGCCCTCCACAGCCCAGGCACAGCGAGGCTGCACATGACGCAAGGTCACTGCTACTCTTAATTTTTTTTGTTCTCCAGTTTAGGGCACAAATGCAATTTCAATTGCCCAGAGTGGGATTTTCCCTCCATGCACTTACTGTGCTTGCCTTTCCACCTTAATTAACGATTTCACAGGTTTTTCAGGGTATTGTGAGATGCAAGTTTTGCCTTTAGGAAAGAACAGCAACCTGAACCTGTGGTCAGCTGATGCAGACTCTGCCACTGCCAGCTCCAGGTGGAGCAGGACCATCATGGTGCTCATGAAAGTCTCCATTTCAGGTTCTGAGGGCTCTGAGTACTTCAGAGCTCTAAAATGAACACACTTTGCAGGAGAGAAAGAATGTAAAACTAGATATGACCCAGGGTTTGAGAGCAAACTAAGCCTAAGCAGCCTTTTAGGCCAACATGCAATTTCTCTGGCAGGCAATATGGTTTTCTTGGATATGTATTAAACCTCAGTAGTCAGTAGTGCTGTGTGCTGCCACTACCCCTCTCTCCCGTGGTGCAGCCCTGGTTGCTCTCACTGATGTGTGCTATTTCTGAACTAGCAAAGCATAAGGTTTATCATCCCTGCTGTTCTACCCTGCAAGCAGGAGTTAAAAAAAGGTCGACTACTGTGTTCAGGCAACATCAAATTACTGTAAAACAAGTGAGAAACTGCAGCAATATATGGGAATCTCAGCATCCTCAGCTCTCTTTCAGCTTTTTGTTATAAATGGGTTGCAAACTGTTGCATTCCTAACAGAAACATGAGCCGTCAACTCACACATCCCTCCCAAATTAGTAAACAGTATGGATTTGCAAATGAAAGAGTTTTGTACCTGGACATGCCGTGGTGCACCTGGCATGCTTTGTGTGAGCTATCTAATGAAGAGCTTAGTGTTAAAAACCAGGCTGTCTTTGGCTTTGTTTGATAAAAATGATGATAGAAGATGTGCACAGCTACTTGGAGGATGTGTCACACACAGCTCTGGGTTGGGCATGTGAGAGGAATTGGGCACTTCTCCATCAGTCTCTTTAGTCTCCCAGAAGTGGGTGGGAGTCTCTCAGAACCCGCCTGCCCCAACACCAGCCTGCACACACCACTGGGCAGTGCTGCTGATGCCATGAAGAGTTTTTGCCTTTTCTTTTATACCCCTGTTATATCTTTTTACAACTTCTGTATTCTCAGTGCTTTTTGCCTACATTCTTGCACTTGTTTGTCAAGCTGAGAGATTAAACATTTCAGAAGCTTCGTAGCCAGGGATCAGTGTACCCCAGACCCCAAGGTCCTCTCCAGAACACATTCTGTAAACCAAGATAGAACCATCCAGGGGAAGGCTCCTTGGGGAGGGGGGGCTCATTCAAGCCTCTCATTGGGGAATCTTTGATAGATCTGCTAATTAGTAACACCTATAATGATATACCAGATCTTTTGGGGTGTGCATTCTGGGGAGTGCATTTCGGTGCATATGCCCTGGACGTGTGCACCTAAGGATCCTTAAAATAAATACCAAGGTAAAATCCCTTTTTCCCTTCTAACCATGTATGACTCTTGATTTTAAGACCAAGAAAAGGCATCACTGCCCTGGTCTGCATCGGCCAAGTGCTCAGGGAGTACGAGCCCTGTGCCAGCCCTTCCTCTGCCAGAGAGGACAGGAGCCTTTGCCCTTCCAAGCTGAAAGCGAGCCCCTCACTGGATCTGCACCTGCAGACAGGAACACACCTTCCATCCATCTGTCAGAGCCTGAGTGCTCCTGCAGGCACAGACACAGCGCTCAGCATCACACCTGTAACTAACCACAGCTCCCTCACTTGGGCTTCGGGCTGGGTTTAATTACTCCTTCTGCAGTTCAGGCGGGGCTGATGGCAGGAGATGCAGCCCACAGGCTCTGTCTCCTCACTGAAGATGCAAAGGGTAATGGGGAGCTGGCAAGGAGAGGTGGGAGGCATGATGTGGCCAGGAAGTTGGTGTAGAAGTAAATTAAAGAGGATGGATATGTAACAGCAGGTGAGCAGAGGGAGTTCAGAAGGGCTGCCTTAAAGCACCTCCAGCACCCTAACCTGCACCTTCTCAGAGCTAGCACAGTCCCCACAGCGATGTCTTGGTGCCATGAGGGGCTGTTAGTCCCAAGAATGTCCCGACAGCTGGTCCCCCCCAGGTCAGGGTGCGTGCAAAGCCAGTGTCCCCTGCTGCCAGGCCACGGGCTCAGCCCAGCCAGGAGCACAGGCTTCTCCTGCCAGGGCCTGGTGGCACACTGCAAACGCTCTACAATACTGACAAAGGAGCTCAGTTCTTACCAATTACTTGTCAAACAACATGTAATTAAATAGCACAGAACTCTCTGCGATGCATCTTTGGGTCTTTAGGCCCTTTTTTTTTTCCCCTCTTTGTGGCATGCCTCTAAGGCTACTGCACACTGCAGAGCAGGAGAGGAACAGAGTGATAATTGGACAATTAACAAGTGATGTCATAAAACAATGCACTTAAAATGAAATGCATAATTAAAATAAGTGAACCAAAAAAAAAAAAAAAAAAAGATGTAACAATACACACAAATGTTGACAGTAAGTCTCATGCAGGAACTGAAAAATGTAATTTAAAGGGAAAAGATAGCACTACAGTGGTTAAATAAAATCGTGGCATAAACTAGCAAACATCTCGGTGATTTGCCAAAAAAATATAATAATGCTGCAAAAGAATTATTCTCTGAAGTTAACAAGTTTGGACCATAAAACAGTCCTTTGGTGGCTCCCTGTGTCATTACTTGCTACCAAGGCACCGCACTGATGGGCTCAGTGGGATCGCTGAATTCAGCGATAGATCAGTAAGCAGGAAAGCAGAGTTCCCACCAGATTTCCTGCCTGGAGAGTTGTTAGGATCCATGCTAGTTCTTTAAAGAGCAGAACTGTGTACAATACTGCAGTCAAAAAGACTCCATTAGGAATATAATCCTCTGCTACAAATGAGATGTTTGGGGGAAAGAAAACCACAAGAACACCGAAAGGAAAAAACAAAAACCAAAAAACCAACAACAAACAAGCCTGCTTGACTGAAGTTCATTGTAATTGCAGTTAAAAATGCAATTTTGGAGGAGCTTTGCATGCTGCCTGTATCTCTGCTCTTGGGAAGGCCAGAGAGGGGTCATCTCCTCCTCCAGGAAAGGCTCCAGGCTGCCCAGCCTGGATTCACCCCAGCTGGCTCTCGCTGCCATGGGGCACCCAGCACGGAGCTGGAAGGTGCCAGGAGGTGCCCACACCTGCAGCTGTGTTCATTCACAGCATGTAAAGTCCTTTACTGCAGTTTCTCTGCTTTCTTTCAGCACATTTATTTTTTTTTTAACACAAGACACTAGAAAAGATTTTAAAGCGTGAGGCAGACGTGCTTTCCAAGAATAATTGCTCCTTGGCTGATGCACAGGAGCTCTGCTCATGCATTTCTGGGAGATGCCTGCAGACTGCTAACTGCTCTGGAAGCCTTTCAGCCTTTGCTGCCTGCAAATGGCATTATTATTCACTAATAGCCTTGGCTCACCATGTTGTCTTTTGGTTAGTTAGCAGCTATTCTGCAAGTCAGAGACAGGGAAAGAGGAACATATGTTTAAGCAGTAGCCAACTTCTGACCTGTAAAAAAACCATCCTGGAAGGTTTTCTCAGAGCAATCCCCACCATTAGCTGGGGAGTGATTAGCAGGAAGCGTGTCAGCAATGGGAAGGGGTTTCCCCCCACCTCCCACGAAGCAGCTGCTGTTTCTCAGGCAGGTTTCTGGAGAGGAGCAGCCGAGGATGCTCCTGCTGTCTCTCTAACCCTAAGACAGCTACTGCCACAGGGTCATGGAGCAGGAGGTGGAAGGACTTCCCAGGGGTAGAAAGAGAGAAAACTTGATATGATGCCTGACCCCTGCACATAGCCATGGCTCAGCATTTCCAGACCTAAATGGCTTTCCAATGCATCTAAATGACAAATATTCATACATCTCATTAAAAGTCAAGGAGACTTAATAATAAAATCCTTCCTGCTTTGTTTTTTTTCTAAAGGTTAGGGATTGGGTTGTGTCATTTTGTTTCTCTAAGGTTACTTGCTCACCTGCTCGTTTCTTTTTGGATATTGTAGGATTCTGTTATTTACTGCTCAAGCAGTCCCAAGAACTGCTCTACTGACATTTCACGGTATTTAGTATTGACCAAACACTACATGATAAATCTTTATAATACTCCAGAGAGACCATCAAGGGAGCAGTTACAAATGTATACATTGCAGTGTGCTGTGTTCTGGGTTAAATGAAATACAAAACCCCAGCGCCAGCCTGGGTACTAATGTCTCTATCAGTATTCCGTCACACCCAGCTGCAGGTGTGGTGGTTGCCATTAAGACATCAACATTTGTCGATCGCTGCAGATGGTAACTGATGGATCCCTCCTTCCCTGGGCACGTGGGGATGGGAGTGGGAGCTGCAGGAACAGCAGTACCTCACCTGTGCACTGCTGAGCGCCCCGACCGACAGAGGGACAGAGTGGCACGGGACATTCAGCATGGTCACCCACTGCCCTCCTACATGCAAAGCATTCTGCTCCAGGAGAAGAGCTTTTTCAAGCTCTCAGAAAGTTCTGGATTAGTTTTGAGTTTTGGTTAATTTATAGCCAAGTTGATTTCACCATCATTAGCTTTTGTACGTTCAAACACAGTTTAATTTTCTTTGGAAGATGCAGACGTGTGTACAGCTAGATAATGCCCTGTTTATTTTACTGACTAATTCATCATTTAAAGTGCAAGGCTATAGGTTGAGAGACCAAGACTTATGCACAGTCCCATACCCCTAAATCAGGCCAATAAAAGTTAAATTCACACTGTTTGCAAGCACTTCATGCAGATAGAAAATGTCACCTTGTCTGAAATACTTTATGGTGCGATGCTGAGGCAAAAAGAAATCCCACAGTGAGAGATTAAAAAGCTTCACTAATGCTTAGCTGGGAGGCACAGAGCTCTGCGCCGCCTCCTCCCTGTGCAGTGGGGAGGCTTTGCTGGGAAGCAGCATCTGGCTGGTGCTCTGGCTGGTTACAGAGCAGCTCCACGAGCTCCAGAGCCCCGACACCCACCCGGGCATCACTCAACCCAGTCCTGAGCAGCGCTGGATGGGGTGGCTGCAGGGCATGTGGTCAGCTGCCCAGCGAGGAGCTTCTTGGCTGTTGGGTGAAGCTGCCAGGGCTGTTGTTTCAGTTCAGGTTCTTGTCCCACATTGTGGCTTTAGGTGTGGAACAAGAGTTTGGAGAATGCTCTGAGGTGGTTATGCCATGTATATTTGACCTCTTTGTTATCAAGGGGCTTCAAGTCACCTCTGTGCTGTCTCCTGCTCCCTCAGACAGAGCCAGGATGATGCTTCAACCATGGTGGGAAGTTAAATTTCATAAGAGCAGCTTATAAATTGCAGAAAGGATGTGCTGACTTGGCCAGTGGGCCACTGCAGAGCAAACCCAGTAGGGCTGTAGCCCATGCAGCAAGTGCCAGACTGCCCAAGGGGTACCCCAGTGCAGGAGAAGCCCTGCCATGACCCCAGCTCCACAGGACCCACCGCCAGGCCTGCAGCAGGCCAGTACAACCAGTACACAGGCACTGGGAAAGAGCCTGCCTGGCCCTGTGAACTGTGCAGAGTCACACTCATTGAAGCAAAACCAACAGTCTCAGAAGCCCAGCTCCCAAGAGGGAGAGACACAAATTGTGGGTGGATCTGTCGCCTCCCAGCCCGCCTGTGTCACCCAGGCTTGTGGTGGCTGCCAGAGCAGGAGTGATCCTCACTCCAAAAGTCCCAAAGCTGCTCTGAAACCCCTCGTGCCCCTCCCTGCCCAAGGTGGGGGCATCGCCTGGCTCCAGTGGCACAGCTGACTGTAGGCAGAGCAATAAATGCTCTGAAAGCATTTGTACAGTGGGAAGTGGAGGCTCTGCAAACAGCTAATGGGTGTATTTCAATTCCCTATTAATTGCATATTTATTACTCGTCTGCTGCAAGGAAACGTCATGTTACGTTGATTAAAGCTTTGCAAGCTGTACAGTAAATATTTTAAACAAAAAAGGTTTTGATCTCTGTTGCTGCTGGGAAGGGTGGGGGGAAGCTGCCATTAGAGCTGCTGTAATTAGCAAACTCCACTGCAGACAATGTTTCCCACAGGCTCTGCAACATGCTTCGTGCTGCATGTATTTAGACAGAATATTATTTTATGTATACGTTATCTATAAATTATATATACTTTTATATATATCTCATGTGTGAGGAAAAAAGGAAGAAAGCAGAAAGCCTGTGCTGCTATCTCACACATTGCGGACTGGAAAGATAAAAGACTTAAAAGACAGAAAGAAAAGGGGATTTTGGTGCTCCGAGTGAAGTCTAGGGGGGTTAGGTGACCCACCTGCCAGCTCTGGCTGCCCAAAAATCATGTCTGATTAATGAAGTCCTGTGCATGCCTCTGTTCCAAACTGCCAGGGCTCTGCACACATGCTTTCAGTCCCCTCTCTTGCTGGTGTCACTGCTGGTGTGTATGTACAGCAAAATTTCACTGACAAAGATTTTGTCAGCATCACCCAGACATGGGGCAGAGATGACCAGCCACAGCCATCCCGAGCTTTGTCTCCTGACCATCTGTGTAATGTCATCAACAGCAGAGAAAAAACCAGTCCATATTTCTGACAGACCAAATCATCTTCATCTGGTGTTCAGCCCTCGCTCACCTGCTGCACAAGAAGCTGCTAGAAACAGAACCCACAGCAAAGCTATGCCATCCATATGTGACCAGCTGAGGTTTTGCTGCTGTGCTCACCTCAGAGGTGCTCAGGTATCTGTCCCAGCCCTGCTCTCCCCAGAGCAGAGCCCTGGCTCCAGCCCTCTGTGCTGGCCAAGGGCAGCTCCCTCTTCCTCTAGCTCTTCTCTTCTTGACATCTGACATGAATTAGAGAAGACATCAGTCATACCCAGCCAAACTACTGTGGATACCTGCCACAGGACAGGACAAGCTAAAATGACACTAACAGAGGAGAGACAGCTCCAACTAATAAGCCCAGTGATTTACAGTCATGGGTGAACTAGAGGGGTGTCGCTGGGAGGCTCAGCCTGCCCAAGCTCAGTCCCAGGGCTGAAGGACCAGCTCTAACACAAAGTAGTGCTGAGCTTTGATAAACCCCTTCAGGGCCAATACACTCTCCAGGGCACAAATTCTTTGCTACCTTCAAACTTGATTTCTGTAATCGCCAGTCCCACTGTGTGAGGCGATGCCCCCATCCCTGTGCCCGATTTCCTGCGCTGCCCTGGGCACAGTCACCCTGCTCCCTGTCCCCAGGTTTTCCCAGCATTTGTAGCTGCTGTAGGCAAACCAATGGGCGATTTTCAGGAGCAGAATTTGTTGTTGTCAAGTCTTAGGAGTTCATAAAGCTGCAGTATTTGACTTGGCTCATTTCCTACAGTGGCTCCATCTTGGAGCTGTGTGATTGCAGCAGATGCAGCAGTTATTAACAGAAAAGCAAGTTTCGATCTCTTATGATTGTACATGAAGGCTCAGAAGTGTGAACCTTCAAAGGCACAAAATGCAGAAAGCAAAACCAGAAGTTATTCAGAATTTATTTCTTCAACAAAGGTTTTGGAAACTCTTCTCAAAATTCAAGGGACCTTATGTCTGATTTTTGAAAAAAAGTTGGCAGTGCAAAAACTAAACGAGCCGTATTTACATCTCACTGATTTCTGTGAATGAAAGGGTGGCAGTGGGGGTTTGGGGGAGACACAACTCCATTTGGCAAATCCCAGTGCAGAGAAAAGAACTTAAATAAACAAAGCAGGAATGGAGTATTTTCAAAAAGAATCAAACAGCATGGACCATTAATGTTTTAAGAGATAGGAGCTGTATGTGAGCCAACCATCCCCAAGATATTTATTCCCTATCTTTAAAATTGGGAATTGCATTAGAACAGGTAGAATCTTTCAAAGCCTGGAAAATTTTTAAGGGCACTCACTACGCTTTAAAGAAGACTTCAAAAACCATCTCCAGTATTGAGCTGAATAAGTTGGAGAGATTTGTAGGTTATAGCAAGGGAGAGTGATGGGAGTACATACAGAGCAAGCTGGTTACTGCAGTAAACAAACCTCCCCCAAACTAACAGCAAGAGCTTCAGCTCAGGAACAAATGATTTCACATCTAGAAATACATTTTAAAGTGAGACAAGGTCCTGAGTAAACACCAGCCAAGAGCTATAAACTATTGCTGTGGAAGGTGAGAGCCAGCTAGCCTTGGCCATTGGGTTGGCGAGGAAGAGCAGAGCCAGACACCCTGTTCCTCACAGACTGAGAGGTAGCCTTGAGGCGGCCAGCCCCTGAAGGCTTTGAAATTAAAAATTATGAAAAAGGAGAAGTTTTCATTACAAAGGAGGACAGCACAACACAGCTATAGAGGCAAAGCTCCAAACAGTGCTGCTTTAAATCTGCAACAAAGCCAGCAAGTGCCCCGGGAGAGAGCGGCTCTGCGCCGCCGTTCATCGGGCACCATCGGGGCAGCGCGGCCCGCTGCAAGAATGAGCCATTCTATCTCGAGGAAAGAGACATTATCACTAATTGACTTGCACGGTGCTTGTCTCTAACGGCTGGGTGCTGGAAAACTGAGATACCGTAATCATGCTGAGTTTGAAAATTAGCAATGATTGCTGGGCTTTATTTCCCCCCCAAAAAAATATGTGAGAAGTGGCAGCCCTCGGCCCTGCCAGCCGGCACACCCGTGGCCGTGGCCAGGCTGGGTGTCCCCAGCATGCCCAGCCCAGCTCAGCCCCTGGCCACGCTGCCTTTGGGCCAGGTGCCTTCACTGCCCCTTCCCCTCTGCA
Source organism: Corvus hawaiiensis (assembly GCF_020740725.1). NCBI lineage: Eukaryota > Metazoa > Chordata > Aves > Passeriformes > Corvidae > Corvus > Corvus hawaiiensis. Next base: position 1,249,139 of record NC_063226.1, on the reverse strand, counting down.
GAGCTCTGCCCAGGCAGGTCTGGCACCGCCCTTGTGGTCACAGTCCCAGGTCCTCTCCCAAGCACAGGAGCTGTGGCAGGGACTGCAGGAGGCTTTGTTTCCCGTCAGCAGTACGACTGGAACCCTGTACAACATCCCCCATTTCCTTGCTTTTCCACAGCTCTCCTTCCCTTTGTCTGATCCCAGCAGACAAAGGTAACTGTACCTCTTGCATCCTTGAAATATTGCCCCCCCCATTCCATGTTAGTATTATTATTAATAATAATAATTTTATAAGCCACTTGGATCTTCCTTTTTTCTGAGTTTGTTCTTATTTTATAATTACTATTCTAAAATACAGAAGAAAATTTTTGAGGACTTAAAATTATGATCTCTTAGACTCTGTCAGTTATCCAAGTTGCTTCAGGGGTGGACTGAGGGGTCCAAAGGGCTCTTTGTTTGCCCGTAGCTTGGGGCAGATGAAGTGCAGGGCATCCCCAGGGCTGCTGTAAATGGATCTCTTTACTCCTTCATGAGCCAGCCTCAGGCGGTGCAGCCCCGTGAGCCTCCAGCCCACCTGGGTGCCCCACAGGCTGGACAGGGGTCTGTGAGCCAGCCCAGCACTGCTCAGTGAAGCAATCTGCACCTCGTGTGCTTTCAGGGACACCTCTGCTGTTCTCCCTGCAGGCAAACATCTTCCCAGATAGCGTGAAGAGCCCTTAGTATAATATAAGATCAGGTCCAGGACACTCCATTACCGAGAAGATACTTAACTAATGTTCTGCTTGTAGCAGGAGGTCACAGGAGATTTATCTGAAGAGATGCACATAGAAAGAATTAGCAGACAAGCCATTTCACAACCTCTAATACCCTCACCTTCTTAGTTGCACAGCTGAAATGCCTTCAGGGATACGTTTTACAGGAGCTCAAAAGTGAACTGGAAACTGCTTAGATCACACAACATATGCATTTTAAATAGCAGCATAAAATACCGTGCTTTACAAAAGCCCAGTGTTGTGCTGAGCAGGAAAGCCATGCTCTGAGCAGGGAGGCTGCAAAAGTTGCAGGAAGCACAATAGAGAAAACCCCACATGCAGCAAAACAAATCTGTGACTTACTAAAGTTTATGATTAAAATTTAAAGACTGTTCAAGTTTTATTCCCTGTAGCTGCTGCTCCCTGGACAAGAAGAGACAGGGAGAGACTGACATTGAATAATTAAGCCGGTCTGTGGCACCAGATCAATTGCTGGTATTGGCAGAACTCCACAATCAGGCATTTTGAAATGCAAGTGTCAAAGAGCATGTAACTATGGGGCTTTTGGTGCAAAGCAGCCAATATAAAGGAGAAGAGGTGAAGAGTGAGAGAAAATAGATTGTGGAGTTTTGAGCGCAGTCATGGGGGAGGGATGGGAAAAGTTTCCATTTCCTAACTCTAAGAGGGCAAAAATTGCGGCTGACAGAAGCCCGACATGGTTGGTTTTTTCTCCTGTAACCTTGAAGATGTCACCTGGAGCAAGCTGACTGTCTCCTGAGCAACTTAAATCCATCACCAGTTCTGGAAACAGACTCTGAGCAGGTACCAGTCAACAGTTTAATTGAAAATAAACGTTGTAAATCCAGGGAAGCATCTCTGCTCAACATCAATTACTGAACAAACCCAAAGGTGTTTGAGTCCAGGTAGGCATTCCCAAACGAGTCGGGCATTTTTGCTGCTATTTCTGCCCTCCCTCAGATCATATAGCACTAAGGTGACCCACCAGAATGGAATGTGGTGAATTTTATAACAGCCAGGAAAGGCTTTATATTAATGTCTGCCAAATAAGACTTTGTATTAATTTCAGGAGCCATGGGAACTCCTATTTAAATCTCTTCCAATCCCTTGACCTACAAATGTGTACGTGGATGAGCAGCATCAGGCAGATAAGGTGATCATTGTGTTCCCAGTGCAAGTCCTGGAAGATGCCCTTGATACTGGAGTTATTCCTAAGGCTCTCTGCCAGACATTTCTAGGCAAAATTCAAGACCACTTAGGTGGTCTTCCATAGAAAAGGCAAGGGACAGCAGGCAGAGAGGATTTTTCCACACACAGAGGCCCAAGGTCCTGTGCTTCCCAATGGCTCTCTCCAGCCACGAGGAAGGTGGCAAGACATTGGCACGGATGTCACAAGGCTTTGGGGACTTTCCTGTTCCCTCTTGCAGGGTGGCCAGTGCAGCTCCTGCCAAAGGAGCAGACAGCATGGGAACAGGGAAAGGAGAAAATGTTGCCATTCCACTGCCAGTTCCATAATTTTTATAGCATGTTTTGTGGTGCCTGCTGTTTTCCAGGAAGCTCCAGCTCCTTGGGTCCTGTGATGAGACAACATCAGTATCCCTAGATGTAGTTTTACAGCTCATTAAGACCTCCAGTTCCCAATTTTCTCAAGTGTATCTTATGGATGCAAATTCCAGGAGGAAACCAAAACCAACCCAAGTATCATTAACAAAGAAGAGCATTGATTCTTAGCCCAAGTCATTATCTACAAGACTTTGTCATGAATACCTGGGGTGGCCGTTCTGTAGTGATCTGAAGACCTGGCTCAAGTGCTGTGTGAGGCAATGAAGAGAGCTTGGTTATGGGCAGCTGCTGGTCGGATGGGCTGGACAATGGAGGACAATGTCTTCCTCATGTTCTCCCAGCTCATGACCACCCTTTCCAAGTACTGCAAGGACCCTGTACTCACTCCAGTTAGGAGAGCAAGAGACAGAAGAGCCTCTTGGGGCTTATGGGGCCGTCTGTTCCAGCACCCCTGTGCTACTCCAGCTCCCACTGATGCTGGTGCACCACAGGCCTTTCAGTGTCTTTGTTCTCCCCTCCTTCCATTTCCTGGGCTTTTGGTTCGCACAGTTTCTGTGACAGAGTGAGAGGGAATCAGCAGCCCAGGCTGCCCTCCTTGGTGGAGATGCTTTGAAACTTTCAAAGAACCCAACTCTTTCCCCACATCCCTGTTAATATGCACCAACTCTGCTCTTGATGCACTCCACTGTAAATGATGTATGAAATGAAATCTCCTTGCTCGCCTAATGTAGAGAAGAAAGGCTCTGTAGGCAACACTACAACATTCCCGTCTAGAGATAAAGGCAGCGAAACCTCACACTCCCTATGAACATTCTTTTTTTTAAAGTTGTTGCTCTTCAGTGTTGGTGTTTCTCCCTTTTATTTTTTTTCTTTTTTACTGAGAGTGGGGATTTGAATTCAGATTTCACAGAGAAACCCAAGCCACTTACATGTATTTCTAAGCCTTTCACACCAATTGTGTGACTGTTCCTGTCCCCTCCTCAGAGGGAATAGCAGCAGCAAATTCATTAGCCCCACAAAGCAGCAGAGTGAAAAGAATGGCTTAAAACTTGCAGGAGGGAAGAGGCTGAGTACGTGGGGGATCGACAGTGGATGTTACGCTTGATCTGGATTTGAGACCTCCTTCCAGTTTTATATGAAGCTGTTTCAAAACCAGAGCGTGTCACCAGTCTCCGAAGGGAAAAGGGATCAGCGTGGCCTGGGAGCCATGGTGGGAGCAAAGCCTGAAGGTCAGCAGTTTGAAACAGCAAATACACCACGGGCTGTTTCCAAATGATGGATTAATTAAGGGCAAAGGGAAAGTCGCTGGAAGGGAGATTGGAGAAGGTGACTGAGACTTTGCAGGAGGCACAGAGCAAGTATCCACTGGTGACAAATAGCCATGTGCTGCTGGTGAAACCCTCAGCCGAGGGTAACTCATGTTACTGAGTAAACTCAGCATGAGTTTACTCCAGATGGACCAACCTCAGCAGCGCCTGGGCTCAGTGGGAGCCCTCAGAGGCCTCGTGCCCTCCATGTGCTCCCCCCATCTCTCATGGAGCTGTTCCACATCTGTCCTTCTCTGGCCAGGCAGAGCCCAGCTGGAGGAAAAGGGCTGTGCTGGCAGGGACAGGCAGGGTTAGAGCTGCGTGTCCTCCAGTGCCTTTGGGCAGGAACAGCGCAGGGCTGCTCCCTGCTCTCCCCACACTGCCAGCAGACACCTCACCTCCACTGTGACCCTGAAGCTGTGGAGAGGGTTGAAAAAAGCTTTGCAAGAATAAGAGACTCACAAGCCGTGCTGTGGGAAAGCAGACACAAGGACCCTCCCAAGGCAGGCCCCACTCAGGCCAGCGGGCAGTCCCCTGTACTGAGGGAGCTTTTGGTTTCCTCTGGCCAAAGTAACACACCCAGGCACTGGGTGGGACTGAAGGAGACCCGAACCTGTGGGTGACAGACATTTGGCCACACAATGCCAGCACCACACACTGCCAGCACCCTGCTGCTGCCACAAGCAGTAAACTCAGCTTAGACCTTAAAAAGCTTTAGTAAGCTTCTAGGAATGATGCTTTTACAGCTGACAGATGAGCCACCCTGATGGATTATTAGTCACGGTTAGCCATCCTTGCTAGGCTTTATGTTACTAGTGAGTTTTAGGGGCCTTGCTTTCATTTTTCTTTCCCTTTTGTTTGTTCTGAGCAGCAACTCTCAGAATGTCAAAACAAAATGCTTCAAGGCAGCAGCTGGAGCTTGAAATTAATAATAAAAAGTAGTTGAGCTGATGTTTGGTTGCAGAGTCATGCTAGCAAATGCATGTGTTTCACAGAGCAGTGGCGCTCATGAGAAACCTTCTTGGCATCCCCATTTCCGTGGAACCACTGCTGGACTGGCACAACATCGATGCCAGGGCAGGCAGGGAACCAGGAAAGGCTCCCAGGGCTGGAAAGAGCAGAACTCCTCAACATCAAGGTTCCCTGGGCACCACTGAGGCTGGTGACGAACACAAACACGGACTGTGTTTGCTCTGCCCTGCTGATGTTTGCCTTGCCTGGCACACATTCCCTGTTCCTGTGCTGCTGCTTGCAGGAAGATGGCATCCTTCAGCCCCGAGGAGCCCACATTCATTGAAACACCAGAGACACACCATTGTATCTGTAATAAATCTGTCCTTTTTAGACATAGGAAGGTAAAATCTGCATGAGTTAAAAGTATCTTCAAAAAAATCTCCAAAAGGCCAAAGACTTTGAATGGCCACACAGTTACACAGTTCTGCTGTGAGTTCAGCTAGAGCTGACCTCCTTGCTACCCCTTGAATATGAAGTTAACAACAAAAATATCTGTTTATCTGAGAATGGCACCATTATTTCATAAAGCTTCTTTATTCCCTTTCTGTATCGGAAAAAATTCCCCAGCATAAACTGAACATTACTGCAGGCAGATTTTATTCTCATTGTTCAAGGGTAAGAAGTGAATGGGAACGGCAGGAGGCCGACTATTCTCTAGCTACACAAAGTGAAAACGATATTTTGAAGAAGATCAAAACCAGTAGCAAACATTCAACCCCTTCCATGGTGTGTCGTATAATTTTGGCTGCAGACAGGTGACGGTGACACAGCACCTCAACCCTTGTGAGCAAAATGAGATGCAATAGTTTTTAATCAAACTCTGCTGAGGGAACATAAACCAGAGGAAAGCAGACAAAATAACAAGAGCGATTCTCAGGCAGGTCTACTCAAGCTGTGATAAATAGTAACAACAATAAAAATACTTTGTATTCCCAGACTTTGCCTTATCCTCTACTACTTTTGCAGCACCGCCATCTTATTAAAAAAAATAGAAAAAAAAAACCCCAACGTATTATTCCCTTCCTAGGACTTTGACAGGAACAAATCTGACAACTAAATAGCCAGGGTGCTCCTAGCTGGATGGCTTCACTGCACAGCGCTGGGAAAAATGGAACCCCTCTGCTGCTGCTTCTGGTTCCCCATGTGCAAACACATCAAAACAAACACATTCAGGACTTAAACTTTCAGAAAAACACACACAACATTTCCTGGTTTGCAAGTTTCTTCTTTTTGCAGGACATGAACATCTCATTGACATAGCTATCCTTCCTCCTATTTGGTACCACAGGTGGTAATGCAAGCAGGAAAACGCTGGAATAAATATCTCAGAGGTCTCAGTCCTGGAAAATGTTAACTGTGTAGTAGCTGCTGTGTTGGGAGGGAGTTTGCTGCTTGAATGATCCTGATTGGCACCTCAGGGCAGGCTAGGGTAAGGCGAGGATGGTTGTGCTGCTCTCCATGGGGGCTCAGCAGCAAAAAGCCCCACCCTGCACCATCCCACGGACACACAGACACACAGGAGCAGAGCTTTGCTATTTGCAGGTGTTCCTGGCCACCAGACTCTGCTATTAGCAGTCCAGGAGGAGAGAAGAAACACCAAGCCAAGCAGAGGGGGTTAACTCAGCACTGCATTCCTTTAAAAGTCTCCAGGAGACTTCTGGGGTGGTACTGAATAAATCAGGATCAAGGCAGAATCAGCACCCAAGGGGGCAGGAGACAACTCAGTGCAGCCACAGAGCCACACACAGAGAGGCAGCTTTGTAAACAGAGCTCTGGGGGCTCCTCCTGTGACACAAGCCCGAAAGGATGCCGCCTCCGAGAGACACCATTTTAAGCTCTTAGAATACATGAAAACAAATCTGACGACTACGACGCAAGTTCAGGCAGAGGACTTGAACACCGCCTGCCTTGTCTGCAAGTCCCCACTGTGGTGTGGGGTGTGGAGTTTCCTGTCCCCAGCAGGAGCAGGCTGGTGCAGAGCACCCCTGGCTCCCGGCGGTACCCGCGTGCTGCCAGCAAACATCAAACATCCCCTCGCAGGCGGCTCCGCCGTGAACCTCATGTCAGACACATCAAGTCAGATTGAACCCAGAGGGCACTGTCCAATTATAAAGAAAACCTCAGAAAAGGTTTAGAGTTGGAGAGGGGCACACAGCAGCTTTACCTGCAATTGCTCAGCCAAGCCCATAAACTTGGCAACCCCCGTTCCGTTATAGCCGTGCTAATAGTAATCGTTAATCAGTTATTTAAAGTCACTCCCATGAAAAGCTATGAGCTTTTCTTTCTTTTTTGAAGCTAGTATAAATCAAACTTATAGGCAAAAGAATAAATACAGAGAGACAGCTGTACAGATCACACTGTCACACCAATCACTGCTTAAAAGCACACGCTGTAAATAGCAGACAAAATTCACCCCCAGTGGAATGCCATTGACTGCACGGGCAGGAGCTGCAACAGGGATAAATTGGCCTATCAAAAATACATAAAAATTTAGAAACAGAATTCAATGACGTGTGGAAGCGATTTGTCACAGCTATGTCACTTAAAATGACATTATCACTAGCAAACCCATTAAATATTATGGGTCCCGTTAAGATTCCTAAAGGGCCAAACAACAAAGGAGGTGGCAGTGGTTGGATGGAGCAGGAGGGGATGTGTATGCCGACCCAATGACCAGGGCCACTGGCTACTCACCTGGTCCTGGGCCAAGCCTGGGATGGACACAGCCATGGATCTGCAGGGTGACAGCCATCACCTGCACCAGGATGACATGGGCACGTATGCGCCTGGTGATGCTGGCAGCAGACAGAGCATTGTCACCAGGTCCATGCAGCAGAAGTGCCACTGGCTCCTCAGTCTATTGTCTCACAAATGGAAGAGCAAGTCCATCAAAACACAGTGCTTTGGGAGCCCAGTGTGTTTGTCCTCCTCCTGCAGGTTTCTGTTGGCAGCATCCGAGTTCCACAACGCCGCCAGAGTGATGCTGCTCTCAGTATGCTGCTCTCTCCCATTCTCAGTAGCTGCAGTTTGCAAAATGAGCCCTGCAAAGAGTGGGAGGGAAGGAAAGCAGACATCTTTATTTTGTGTGTGACTCTCAAGGTGTGACAATGATCTCAGACCCTTCACAGACCACTCACCAGCAGTGAGAGACCAGCACACAGTGGTGCCTCCACAGCTGGGTACGGGGTGTAGCTCCAGCAGGAGCCGTGAGGTTCAGTGCATGGGCTCATCAGGGCATGATGGGGGTATCACAGGATGTACTTAATGACAGTAGTCATGTTTTTGTGGAGATGGGCTGAGGAATTTTGCCTGAGTCTGAGAGTGTCCAAACTGAGCAGTTCTGCTCAGGAACTTGAGCAGCCATGAGGGTCAGGATGGCTTCAGTGGCAAACCAGTCTTGCTGGTCCAGCCATGGTGAGCAGAGCCTGGCCAGGGCAGAACAGCCAGAGGGGAGTTGGTGGAATGCACAGCCCAGCTGATGGAATAAAAGAACAACTAACTGTTTTCTCTTGGGGAAAAAAAACCACAGCTTGCTAAATTGCCTTACCAGGATTTGATTATTGCAGATGCGGGGCCAGGCAGCCTCAGTCACAAAACATTTCATTACTCTCACTGGAGCTGTGGGTCGCATTCTCCTGCTCTCTCCCGCAGCATCCGTGGCAGTAGCATGGACACAGCGGCTTCTGCCTGCACACCACGGTGTTTCGGTCCACTGGCTTTGCAATTTCCCGCTTCTTATTATTTTTTAAAACTGTTAGGGACAGCAGGTACCCAGGAGCACAAATAGAAGTGTTGTCCCTTCAGAGATGTCACTGGGAGGTCTGACAGCAGCGTGGGGACGGGTGCCCTGTGTCCTCCCTGCTGCCGGTGCAGGGGACAGCTGGGGACCCCGGGCGTGGCTGCTGCTGCTGCTGTAGAAATGGGGCAGATCCAGCCCTGGCAGCAGGTGAGCATTCCCTTGATTTGTTCACAGGCTTTCACCTAGAAGAGAGAGGGCAGGAGGAGCCATGCACTCATCATGTTATCGAGGTGTCACGATGCATTAGTCTGGAGACATAAAAGAACAACAATTGCATCTTAAACTGTGATAGTTAATTTATTATTGGAGAATTGAAAGGCAAAGCGTAAGAAGGGCTTTTTCCACACCCTGGATAGATTGTTAAAAACCAGATACATTAATCTTTTTTTTTTCCCCATGGCTATAAAAACAGAAAGCTACCAGAGGAATCAAGAAGAGAATTGCAGGCTTCATGGCAACTTATGCCTCTGAAATTCTTCACCGAATATTTCTAGCAGGAGTTTCTAACAATCTCAAGCTGTATGACTGCTTTTTGTTCTTCTGCTAATTGATGTTTTTACGCAGCACCATACCTAATCCCTGCCTCTTAATCAAATTTTATTAAAATTCCTTAACAGCGCAATGAGAAATAGTCATTTGGGATTTTATCCATCTCTTATTCCAAAATCCCAATGCACTTTCCTTGTGTCTGGTAGGCCTTGTGGGCAAGAGTTTTTATCCCCCAGTGACTGAAGGATGCACCAAGGTCCTAAAACTTGGTGCAGCTTCAGTAGTGTCACAGGTGAGCAGGCAGCAAGTCTGGCCAGGGAACAGCCTCTCCTCCCTCATCCAACCTGCCAGAGGCTTTTTGCTTTGAAACAGCCACTCAAGAGTGTTGTTTGTTTTCACATCTCTACTGTTCCCTGACCAGAACTTATTCCTGAAAGAAACAAAAACACCCCAGAAATGACCAGTTTCTTGGGAGCAGTGAATTGTTTCCATGCCCAATGGATTATGCTACTAATCAAATCCAACATATCACTAGCCTGAATACCTCCTATTCACAGCTGGAAACGTATCAAAGCCGCGTAATCAAGAGGTGTCCTTTAGATTAAAACCAAAGTAAATTTTATCCAAATTTTTCCAGATCTTGATTACTGGATGTGGGTAACAGGAAACTGAAATAGATCTGTAAAATCTGGGCTTCTACACAAGGTAAAAGCAGCGCAAATGTTACCACACACCCCTGGAGGGTTTGGGATAAGAGGCGGCCTTGGACCACATTTCACAATCAGATGCTGAGGTTTGAAGAAGTCAGGCAGTAAGATAAAGAAGGCAATGAAATGGAAGTGGAACCAGAGGCTCTACAGTCTCAATCCTGCCTTCCTTTGTGTTCATCAGTCTAAGGGCTGCATCTCTCAGACCCATCTGGTAAAGCTGTGGGTGTAAATTGGACGTACTGGTAGAAGCAAATAAGGCAACTTTGTCCATAATGGAAACTTTTGCCACATTAGGAAGCAAATAACTTCAGAAAAAGAACAATTTGGGTTTCATATACATTGTGGGTTTATATGACTGCAATAAAATGACTGCAGAACCCAAAGTAACACGTTTCCCAATTCTCTTGATGTGGTGAGAGTTCAGCACAAAATGGGATACCAAATTAAATATAGCTATCACAGGCTGATCCTCCTCACTCAGATATTTAGTTATACACGAATTCATGTTCATGCAGAAGCACACATATGTCCCCAGCTCTGCCTGCACACCGATCCACCTACCCACAGAAGGTTTTTTGCATGCTCTGCTGTGACATTTATCCACAAAGTCCCAGGGGTATTGCACCTATTCTTTTTGGCATTACCCATGTAATGCAAGATATAAAATTCTTGGTTGATGTTCTAAGTTTGTATCTAATAGTCCTGGAGGCTCTGAGTGCCTTTTCACAGATTGTGTTCCAGCTGTCTGCCGATATTTGAATGTGCAGGTCTTGGTCCCATGCTGTGCAAACAGGCAGCCTCCCACGCATTTTGTGTACCAGCAGTAATTTATGAGTCTATCTATAAAGGAAATAACAGTGTGTTAAGAAGGGGTTATGTAAAGCTCTGAGATTGAGAAGTAGCTCAGTTAACTCGGTACAACTTCCTAACATCACCGTTATGTTGCAGCTGATTTACGAATACAGGAGGCCTTCAACTGGTGATTCATATTCCTTCTGAAGCGGATGGGGGGGGCAGGAGGTATAATAACTGTTTCTACATAAATCTCATCTCACTGAAAGGCTCCCACCTTGAAACCTCATATTGCACCTTTTGCAAATACAAGTGTCTGGATTGACCTGCAAGTCCCGAGGCACCGGGGGATATTCTGGTACCAACCAAATGAATGAAAAAATAACATATGAGGTGCTGGCCATTTGTTTCCCATCTCATGCCACAGGGACTTCTTGCAAATTGTCCTTTATTGCAAATACTACAGGCAGTGCATGGCAATCCACGTGATGGGAGCCCAGGGGGATGCCTGACAGCCCTGTCAGGAGCCGTGGAAGAGCAGGGGACTGCAGCAGGGCCTGTGGAGAGGTTGAAGGGAATGACCATCACCACACACAATGATCCATGCTGGGCACTTAGGGCTGATCAAAACAGAACCATCAATTTGCAGGACTCTTTTTTTCCTTTTCTCCCTTCAAAAATGGAAACCAGCCTGTAGGTGTTGGAGACACCTCTCTGCAAACTATTTCCGTCCTGCTTTTCAAACCCAGTGAGCAGATAACTGGGTCTGAACAGCAAAACCTTTCCTAGTTAAAGAGCAGGTTGTATTTAGCAGCCTCACATCTCTTCTCGATTGCAAACAAGACATAAAATGCAGAAGTTGCAAGCCACTCAGCTTAACAAGTTCAGCATTATTTATTTAATGTCACTCGGAACATGAATATTTAAAGTGGACAATGACCTCTAAGCAGAAGAAAGTTATCAAAATCCATATGTGCCACCTCTCCACCCAGAGGCCAAGCTGAGTTTGCTGCTCGGCTCAGGTCAAAGGGGACCAGAGCAGAGGCATCATCCTTCATCCCGGCCACCCGGCTGTCCGCAGCGTGGCACTAGGCTGCAAAACTCTTACAGCTACAAATCTGCCTGTAAACCACTCGTGTCTGCCACCAGCCTGCAGCTCCCCACCGGCAGCAGGGCGAGAGCCAGCAGTGCCTGGCACAGGGCCCAGCCGGAGGCACCGCGCTCAGGTGTGTCCCCAGCGAGCTGCGGAAGAGGTGGCAGGGTCTGAAATTTTGGCAGGCAGCCAGACTGCCCAGCCAGGGGTCACAGCCCTTGTGGTGGCCTGGAGGCTGACCTGAACTGTCAGATGAAAGGTTTTATCCCAAATGATGCTTTCACAAACATTTCTCCCCACCTTACCCCGAGCTGGTGCCAGCATCAAACATTTTTAATCTCACAAAATATTCTATCCATTTTTACTCTCCTAAAAAAATTTTCTCCTCTCCCAGCTTCCTTGAGACTGTTACTAACATGTTATGCACATTTTTTTTGCAGGCATTTCTATAAAAATTCTCAGATATCTAGACAAAACCACTGACAATTCTCCCCAAAACCCACCAGCTGGTTTGGTTTGAAGATTTCAAGACAAAACCAACAGTGGACATGGCATTTTTTCCACATTTCTCAGCCAACAACATTGCTGATCTGGAGAGGTTTCTTGGTGGCTTTAGGAGCATCTCTGAGACCTGTGGTGGGGCCAGCCCCAGCCGCACGCAGCCACCGTGGCACCGTGGGGCCAGGAGCAGCAGCAGCACTTGCGTGGGACGTGTCAGCACCACTGTCACACAGGCCAGAGACGTCAGGCAGACAGAGCCACTTGGAGCAGGCTCATCCAGAAATCAGAGATAATCATATTTTCCTACCTGGCAGGCCCATTAGGGGATGTCTTCATTAGTGCTGGGGAGGCAATCAGAACATCACCAGGATGAGAGCCATAAAAACCTGTCCCTGAATTGTGTCAATCACAGCCAGCCAGCCTGAGCCCAGCCCTACCCTCTCTCCTCCTGTCACACAAGTGAGACAGCCCAAATTTAAAAGCCAAGGAGCTGTCTGCCATTTTCTCTGGTGCTTTAGCCACTGGGACTCAAGCTTTGCCAACTGTTAGCACCTAATGTTGCAACCAGCACATTTCAGCTTCAGCTTGTGAGATTTCTGGCATTTCACTTATAAAGATGCTGAGTTCCTAAAAAAAGCACTTTTTGCAATGGAAGCTTCTCATGAAAAATGATTCACACCCATTTTTTTCACCAAAGTGTGTTGAAAGCCAAAGAAAAAAAGCCAAGAAGAAAGCAGCAAGCAAGCAGAGCTGGAAATCTCCCTGAGGAGATGAGACCCTGGCTGGTGTCACGCCAGTGCAAGGGTGTGATTCACTCTGGTGTCTGCTTTTCAGGGCTGGGACCTTCGCAAGTTTCTCCTTCTGTCCAGGAAAAGGAAGAGCTGAAATAATCATCACCAAGGGACAGGGCCACACAAAATCTTCCCTCTGGGACGTGAATCCATCGCTGGCACAGGGATGCTTGTGCCATCCCACAGAGCGGCTGGACCCGGCCCAGGCTGGGCTCTGGGGTGGCTCCATTCTGATCTCACCGGTTCTCAGCAGCTCCTGCAGGAATGAAGCATTTCTCAAATGCATTCTCACCTCAACAACCGAAATCCCAGCTCTTCCAAACTGTCGGGTTTTTCAGACAGCCCCAGCACCCTGCCCTCCTCCTCATTCTGACAGATCAGGAGAGAAAGCACATTTCTGGGTGCAGTCTGACACCAGGCCAGCCTGAAAGTTGAAAATCAAAGTGGATGAGAAGTAGATTCATTATAGACTAATTAATCTAGAAAAGGCTCCTGCACAAAGGTTGATGACATTCACTTCAGGATAATTTTGAAATAAATATGAGGATTCATAGAAGAAAAAAATGCAGTTAGGAAAAGATTATTTTTGAAGCATAAATATAGTTCATTTCTAGCCCCCCCTCCTCCACATATCAATTAATGAAGCAAATCATCTGTCTGAATCAAAGATGTGGGAGAAAAACACAGTTATCTATTTGAACTACAAAAAAATTAAAGGATTTAAAATGAAACATATAATTAGCCTGTAGGACTCTCTGCTGTAGGTTACTGAGGCAAAAAAGAAAAAAAGCCCTTACTAATTTTCAAAAAAGGGCTCGACAGCTAAAAGAATAGCTTTTGCTGCTCTATAAAAGTGGGGAAAATGTTCATCTTCTGGAGACGAGCAGGTCCAGCCAGAGCCCAGCTCTGCGCTACAGCGTTTGTAACTCTGCCCTTACACGGGCTCCAGATGTTGTCAAGTTTTGCCCAACTTTGTGTTCTTTTACTGGTCTTTATTTTTTTTTTAACCTATTTACACATGCAGGAGCATCTCTCTGCCCACCCTGCTGCACACCGTGGTCCCAGCCCTCGCCGGGGCAGCAGCTCTCCGCGTACTCACCCGGCTTTCCCGGGACCACGAGGGAAACGGGGAGAGCGCAAACACCAGTGAGCAAAACCTTTCATCTGCCGGCTGCTGTGTTGATGGTATTGGTGATTGTAAGTGCTGAACCCCCATCAGGGGTGGCAGCTCCGGGTCCCCGAGATCGGGCAATCAGCAGAGAGCACCACGCGGCGCCCGGCGGGCGAGGCTCCGCTCCCGGCGTTTGTGCTGCCGGGATTGAAGGCAGGCACGGAGCTCTCCGCGGCGATTTCCATCAGCCCCGGTGCTGCAGGACACGGAGCTGACGAGCACCAGCTGGCACGGCAGGCCGAGCTCCGCCGATGAGCTGCGGTGGTGCTCCGCAGTCTCCTCGGCAGCGCCTGGCACGGGCCGCTGGCGGGGCTGGCACGGACGGACCGGCGCTCGGCGCCACCGGGCAGCCACGCGTTATTGGAGCTGAGACTGAAATGAGGAGCTCAATGTCAAACCCACAAGCCCAGCCAAAGACTCAGCAGATGCTGCACATATAGATGTGTACGGAGGTTAATATTAGTCTGGACAAGGCTGACTCTGGCTTTCACAGATATACCACGAGAACACTCCTTAGCAGGCATCTTTTTTCCAGAGATTATCACTTGCATAAATATGCAATACCTATGGGTCACATCTGAAAAACCCTCTTTATCATCGCTATTTATTTGGAAACGCAGAAGCTGCGAGAGGTGCCAGGCAGGACAGGCACCACTTATCTTTCCCCAAGCCCTGGATGCGTGCCTAACCTCCAGTGTGGCTCTGCTTGCATCATTGCAGAAACAAGAGCAAAACGCCATCGTAGGGAGCTGGAAGCGTTTTCCTCCACTCTTGTACTACTGAAAACACATCCTCCAAGGCAAGGGGGAGCTCCTGCTTGGTGCCTGCTGATGAAGTTTTCAGAAAGAGGCAGGTCAGCATAACCCAGTCATCCCCAAGTAACCATTTGACACCTCTGCAGGTAGAGCAGAGGTTCCACCAGCGCAGTTAAAAATTTACAAGTCATTTGATCATGATCTTAGGAAAAAACCACAGTGAACCGAAAATTATTCCCTCACAAATAAGATCACTTTGACTAAGTTACTTGCTTCCCCCTCAGAGGAGATTTAAGGTTTTTCTCTCTTCCTCTGCAATCTGGCTCCCTTTTGAAGTTAAAAGAAAGAAAGGTTCAGGGGCTTTTTTACTTAAGAAGAAAAAACAACCTTCTCCTCTTTGAAACTATTTTTTTTAGACAATTGCTGTCTCAAATTTTAACAAATATTCTCTAATTTGCACCTTGTTCAAAAGCAAAACAGTAAGTTTGAATTTTTTTTAATTATATTTTTTTTGCATACTGAATATTACTTTCCCTTTCTTTGTCTTAGTGGCAGAAGGGAGAGTCTTAAAGAAATCAAACTACCAGCTCCCTTCCAGATTTTCACAATTTGTTATATAATTTCTTAAAAGAAGCCATAAGGCCACTTGGAGGGAAAACGGAAATCTTCTAAAAAGAAGAAAGAAAATAGATTTTTTCACCCTTCTTCTTGTAGATGAAGTAGATGAGACTAAAAGAGGCATTTCATTTGAAACATTGAATTCAAGCCCAAGAAAAAAAGCTGACAAGGTGTCCCTGCTAGGAAATTCATTCTCAGCAACCAGGGGAAACCAAGAGACTTTCTTCAAGGACAAAGAGAAAAGAAGTTTGGAAAAATAGGAGCTCAATTTAAAACACCCCTTTTTTGTGTTTTTGGGGTTTTATTTTTTTAATTTATTTTTTCCCAAGCTGTATGAGTATAGATGTGTGGGTTTGTTTCCCCCAGGAGCAGAATTTGGGTTCTGTGTGTTCCAGGTGTGGCAGGTGCCGGGATGATGGGCAGGACTGGGAGCAGGCAGAGGTGTCTGTGTGTGTCCCTGCAGCGCTGCCTCATAAATACCACAGGGCTTTAATGCTGGAGCAGGATTTTAGGAACCGGGTACTCGGGGCTGCTCACACTGCTCTGCGTTGCTCCAGCAACAAGAAGCTCATCTGAGCTTTTCCCTGCGAGACCAACCCCACCAGGATCTCACAGCCACGAGTAAAGGGTGGCCAAAAAACAGGGAGCAGAGAAGGGCAGCGCCGTGGTGCTTCTTGCACTTGAAGGTTTGTGGTGAGTGCTGCTGGGAGCAGCCCTGTGCTGGCAGTGCTCGGCCACTGCAGCCCCTCGCAGCCATCCCACGAGGAGAGGCTGAGCAGCCTCCCAGCTGCCCGGCCCCTGGGCGCGAGCGGGACCTCCGGACACCTTCATCCCCGAGTGTGCCTCCACTGCTCCCTGCACACGGGCACCCTCCATCCCGGTGCATGCCCACGAGGAGGCTGATGAGCTGCTCCCAGCCTGTGCTTTCCCAGGGGGAGCAGATCCTCCTGCAGCTGCTGTGCTGGAGCACGAGCAGCAGCTCCCCCACGCCGCCCCCCAAACCACATCAGCAGGCCCGACAGTTCCATCTCATCCAGTCTGCTCCTCCAGGATGGGCTGAGAGCACTTCATCCCCTGCCCCACCCTGCTCCAGCTCCTTGCAGCCCCACAGATGCAGAGAAGTCCCAAGGCTGCTGGGCAGATGTGAGCACTGCTGGGGCTGGGGGGGCTTCAGGCCAGGGGAGAGTGGGGAAGGCAGCGAGAAAACAAAGCGAGAGCGAGAGGTGATAAGGGTGAAGGTGTTTCTGGGTAAGACAGGCTGATTTTCACACCAGGTGCTGGAGCTGGGCAGGGGGGAAGAACAAATGGCTGCGGGAAGGAAAACCAGCCCTGGTTTGTTGTTGTTTGTCAGTTTATGAGCACCGGTGTGTGCGGTGGTGGGTGTGCTTGCACAGCTCTGATCAGCTGAACACTCTGTCTGCAGCCCAGCAAGAGTGGCAAATCAACCCAGGATTGTGGTGCTGGAGACATTTTGTACTGAAAAGATGTGTTTGGTGTCAGACTCACAGATTCCCTCCTGGATCACACATTTCCATCAAGGATGTTTCCTCTCCAATATAAAGCCAGGGAAAACAAAACCAAACAGCCAAACACCCTTTCCAACAAAAATAAATGAGCTTAAGCATCAAAACACGTCTGCTATTTGCTTAGAGACAAAATAAAAACAAAAGTCAAAGCCATCACTAGCAGACTTTCAGGTCTTTTCAGCTAAAAACATCAGTTCATTTACAAGTTTCCTCCAATTTTTTTAATGCATTCAGGTGAAAACCAAACCAGTATTAATCCCGTTTTCTCTTTCCATCTTTTTTCATTGAATTTTCCCTCTGGGACTGTCCCCATCAGCTCTCACCTCTCCAGGGAGCTCTGCAACTCCGTTCAAGGATGCACAGCCAAGACCAAGGAGTTTCCGTGGCCCTGTTCCTGCCTGCACCACATCAGCTGAACTCAGACTCTGCATGAGGTACATGGAATGTCCAGTCCTGGGGCCAGCCTGCCCTACCTGGCCAGGGTTGCCTCTGTTTCTCTCAACCAAGAAGGCTGACTGCACTTTTCCCGGCGCGTCTCGAGCTGCCCCTTCTTGGTGAGAGCCCAGGGCAGCCACCAAGCCGAGGAGCAGGAACACATGCACCTGGGCAAACCCTTTCGTGGGTAACTTGATCATGTCGTGCAAATGACATTAGTAGAGACTGCATGAGTACAGCCAGGCCATGATGCCATCACGATAAAGATAACAGACCTGAGTGAGTTCTCACTGCGCCAGGGAACAGGTTTCAACCACATCCTGCTTCGTCAGCAGCCACCCCGTCCCTCGTGCAGTCATTAAAGGTGCACTACGAAGCTCTAGCTGTGTGAGGGGGACAGGGACAGGTGAGCAGGGCAGAGCATCATTTCAGGGACCTGTTTCTGCTCCTTCAAGATTCATGGCGAGGTCACCACTGTTTGCTCTTTTCCTCCCTCTATTCTTTACCTGCTTGGTTTTCACAGATTAGAAAACCAGGTGTTAGCTTTGCTGGCCCAGGTTGTTCGTCCCTCCTCCCCATCCATATTAAAAGCCACAGGAGGGTATTTATACAAGGAAACCTTTGCAGAGAATCCCCTCCTCCGTCCCTGTGGAGCACTGGGTTTGTTCTTCCCCAGTTCCATGCAGCAGAAAAGCTGCTTTCAACCCTACCTCCTGCAAAGACAGCTGTGCCAGCCCAGCAGTGATGAGCCTGCTCCTGCCTGCACTGGGATCACTCCATGCCTGCATTGCCTCCACCATGGGCATGTTCCAGTCCTGCTTTTGGTGGTACAAGGATTCCCGTGGTCCTGCAACCCCATCATGGTGCTCTAGGCTTCACCTCTCTTCTCCACAGCTTGGGACTGATGGGACTGATTCCTGCCAGCAGCTCAACGAGACAGACAAACATCTCAACACAGAGACATTTCTCCAGTTATTATTTTTTCTTAGCTTTTGGTAACAAGCTAGGGGAAGCAGAAGTCTCCTCCTCATCCTCCTCACTGCTGGCACCCCTGTGCTCCCAGGCAGGAGCCATTCCCACAACCCCTCTCTGCAATTCCCCAAGCTACTTCCCAGCAGCCAGGGGAGAGGAAAAGATCATTACTGCTTTCAAAATGAGACTGTGGAGAAAATATATGACGAGTCCAAAACAGTAATTGTATTTCCCAGGGCTGTAGGGGCCCTTTGCTGCCAGATACCCCAGGAACCCAGCTCCAGCTCTGGCTCCTCCTCCACAGCCAGCTCTGGGCACACATCACAGTACCCAGGGTACTACTGCCGGCAGCGGGGCAGGGCAGAGATGGGAAGCCCCTGGAAGCATTTAAGGCCAGATTGGACAGGGCTGTGAGAAACCTGGTCCCGTGGCAGGGAGGGTGGAAGAGGCAATTTTTAAGGCTCCTTCCAACCCAAACTGTTCTGTGAACCTGTGATTCTATGATTCTGATTTTGAGATTCCATGTGCTGATGGTGCTGCCTGTTCTGTAGGGATGGGGCTGAAAGCAGCAGCCGTAGCCTCCACCACTCCTTCCACAGCCCCAGGGTCTGGCTGCGGGGTGCTGCGCTCCCAGCTGGAATTAGCAAGTTTACCTGGGACCATACCCCCGAGAAACCTCTGCCTCACTGCCTCCCCTTCAGCCCAAAAGCTCAGGGAAAGCTCCCCCCCCACTCCCTTCCCTGGTGGGTCCAGTCCTGCTGCGATTGCTGCTGGTGTCACCCCAGCAGCTGCTGCAGCCTCGCATCCCCCATGGCTCGTGTGGTTTGAAGTGTTGTGTTTGTTTTCCTTCACTGTTAACTTTCAAGTATAAATGTGAAAGCTGGGGAAAGAGTTCCTAATGCCCCATATGCTTCCCCTGAGGAGCAGAACTATTCCTTACTATGATTTAGACTTTTAAGATGTTGCTGCCTCTTTTTTTTCCCTCCCCGCTGCTGCAGAGCCAGGAACCAGGCTCGGGGAGCAGCTGAGCATCCCCGGCCCCAAAACGGGGAGCAGGATGGGGCCCATGGCTCCTGTCTCACAGCGAGCTGGCCTGCCTCCTCCCAGCAGCTGTAATGAAATGCTTTGAACATAAAAATGAAAAGAGAAAGGAAAAGGATGTTCCCTTTCCTCCCCTGACACATCCACACGCACGCACACACTCCTGTGGACTTCTCCTTTGCCTGCTATATCAAATGGCCGTGTCTTTTTGAAGTTACCATGGCAGTGAGAGCAGAGCAACAGCACAACTCGCAGAGGGGGAGAGAGCAAAGGAAAAACGCTGGCACAGGGAAGGGGAGGACAGAAAGGGGCCGAGAAGATCCTCTGATGTCTACAAGATGTGGTGCGGAAAAGGCTTTCCCACTGGAGAAATTATAATAAGCAAATAAATATCCAGCCATGAGAGGGCAGACAAAAAGTAAAGAAAAGCGAGATCTAAGAGCAGAGCTGGGAAAAGAACTAAAGTAGAAGCAAAGAAGAGACAGAAATTCAACTAATTAGAGAACAAGGTGTGTACAGAAAGAAAAAGAGATGAAGGTGAGAGAGGATTTGGCATCCAAACCTAGAACAAGGATAATTTCAGGAGACAAAGCAAGAACTGCCAGTGACAGGTTACTTTGGAGCAGCCACTGCCACCAGTCTCAGGGTCCCCTCCCACCCTGCACCCAAGGGAGCACCCCCTGCCAGCCCTCTGTCTCTCCAAGCCCAAGCAAGCCCAGGCCCACTGGATGCCCTCTTGGCTGGATTTGCTTGTTCTGAGCAGCTCAGGACAAGGCTTGAGCTCAGGGGTGTTCCACATCAGGAAAACCCCACACCCTGCTCAGCCCCGCAGGTGCTCCCTGCAAACCCAGGCTGACCCCGCACGCTATCACATCCCTGCTGTGTGTCCGTGGGCTGAAGCAGGTAGGGAAACAGTGGGTGCTTCAGAAACCTGGCACAGAGAGACAGCACAGGGTGGGGAGAAGGAGGGACAGCCTTATCTCAGCCAGACACTGTTGCTGGTTGCACACAGTCACGCTGCACCACTCCGTTTCCTCTCTGTGCCATGAGGATGTAGCTGTCGGTTCAGAATCCTGTCCTCACTGAGTGTGGAGCCAAGCCTTCCCTCTGCACATGGAGAATGTGAAACTGGGGCTCTAAGGAGCTCATGACCAGCCTAGAAAATCCCATGCACAGCTGACTGGGAAGGCACCACTGACCTGTCTTTCAGACAAGATTAGGTGTCTTTAGTGGGGATCTAACCTATCCCAGCAACAAGGACTCAACATTTCCCTCTTGGGCTATTCCACAGATTTCCTTGCCAGAAAGTCATTCAAAGCATCCCATTTTTTCTCAGCACAAGTCTGTACTCCCAGTAGAGCCATGCTAAATAATTCCTTTTTGCTTTGGAAGTTTAAAATCTTCATCTGTCATTTTGGCATTATACCTTACTTAAAATGGTTGACATTTCTTCAATTCCAGGCTTACCTGGAGGGTGCTAAGCAGAAGACCAAGAGACTGGAAAACTTTGCAAAGCAGAAATCTTACAGAAGAGGAGTGTGGGATGAAAACAGCATCCCACGCATACTTAAATACCAGCATCCAGAGTGAGCAGGATTATGATTGCTTGGCCTGAAACAAATGGTTCCACTTTTGCTGCTGCTAATACCATTAAATAACCAAGAGAGCGAATGTCACTGATTAGAAAATAGCACAGAGCGCTTGCAAGCACTAATCAACTTCACAGAAATGTTGACTTTCAGACCTAAAAAACCCTTGAGAGTGTCCCTGTGAAGTTATTTCGGGTGAGGCTCTGCATACCGGAGCTGTCCCTTCGCATTAGGCTTGATCCCTGCTCTCCGCGCGCAGCATGGTGAACCCTTAATGCTTTTCAATTACATGACAAGCAAAGCAACTTATTGGTGCTCTTTATGTTAATGTCCCAATATTTTTCATATTTATGATACCTAATTACATTTGCTCCTGATAGTGATGTAATGTTTAGGTATTGAAGATTGAGAAGACCGCTCTAATGTTAATATATTTACATTATTAAAAAGTAATACATTACATAGGCAGTCTGCTGCGTAGGGCTGGATCTCTAGATGAGCTCTCAAGGCAAATCCATTATCTTCTCCCTCCTCCTGTCCCCTGTACAGATTCTGATAACTAGGATTGACTGGCAGTGTTTAAAGTGACTGCAGCTGGTATCATGGTGCCAAAAGGGAAAAGGTATCTTACACGTGCATGAAATTAAATAGGCCCAGGGGTCTCAGAGGACCACGCTGCATTACCAGGCAGAGGAATTCAAGACATTAGCTCAGAAGATCAGCATTGCAAAAATGGTGAAAAAAAAACCCTAAAGAGGGCTAGAGAAAGGCGGGCTCCCTGTGCAGTGCCATCAGAGACACTTTCTGTGAAAGTCCTTTAGCTGGAAGAGAAGCCTCCTCAAGCCCCTTTGGTTTTAAACTGCCTTTTCTCCTTCGGCCAGGGAATTGTGCATGCCTGATGATCACCAGGACATCCTGCACATCCTATTGCCCTCTTCAGAGGAGGAGAAATGATGTATTTATAAGAGAGGTTGAGTTGCTATATTCCCTAAGGATCACCTTCTGGGAGGGACACATTCCCTTTGGGACTGCCTCCTCCTCAAGTGCTTCCTCACTGATCACATCTTCGGAAGTTCACCGAAGAAGCCAGGACCCAGGCCGGTGCTTCATACATTTTTTAGACACACCTCAAGTAGCTAGCTCAGAGCTAAAATATGTTATTCGGTATTACATGTCCGGTCAACTCAGGAAAGATGTCAACTGCAAATGAAAACTGGGGGGACGGGAGGCAGAAGCTGTGAGCAGCCTTTCACCAGGGGATATTTGCCAGCCCAGCAGGTGCTGAGCATCTTCATCCTGTGCTGTGATCTGTGAGAGATCAGCTTGAATCACACCTCCTCTATAAATCCAACATCTCAAATAATGGCTCCACATCAAAACCCCTAAAGAGCCCCTCTCTCACAGTAAAAATGAGTGAGAAACACAAGGGGACGCAAAGATGTCCAGCACCACCAGTGCTGGAGGAGAGACCAGCCTGTTCAGCCTTCATTTACAAATTCCTAATGAATGACAAATGGGTTTTTAATGAACAGCAACTGCAGCAGCAGTCTCAAGGCTCAAGTGGCTGACACTGAGAAAAGACAAGTCTGGGGCACGCAAGCCCTGCTAATAAACACTAGATAACAAAACAAAAAAATAAGAAACCAACAAAAACAGGTTCAGAATCCTTACCAAATTCAACAAGTCTGCCTGATCACCCATGAGCTGCTTATAAACTGTAGTCTATCACCTGTATATGTGCTGCCAGTCACACATTGGAAACCCCCCGCATAGGGCACGTGCGCTGTAAGAGACCCTGAGTGCCCACCAGGAAGGACAGTTTGCCCCTGGACAAGTGAACTGGACGATGAGGACATGGGGAGGTGGCCCTCTAGCAGCCTCTTCATCACAGGTATTTCCATTCAGTACAACGTGCTCTGATCTTTCAAAAGGAAAATACACAAGACTAGGTCTTCCTGGCTATTTCCACTCCTTTGGGTGGAATTTCTGTCTCCTTAGAGTGATGTGTGCTTACACTGAGGAATTGGAAATGATTCCTGAGTCAGTAATAGTGGTGGGGAGGAGGGGGGCTGCCTGCAAGTCAGAACTCATCTACATTGACAGAGAAGTTATAAGGCAGCTTCTGTGATTTCCACCCAAATTAAGCCTAGCACAAAGGAGGATTCTCAACCTCTCCTTTTAATGAGCACAGAGTTATAAGGACAATTACTCTGAATGAAATAAAATTAATTAACGCACACATTTGGGGACTAAAAATGCTTATTATCTAATATGTATGAATTTGACCTAGCTTAAAATTAATGACAGAGCCAGGATGAACGCGGCATTCAGGTTACATAAAACTGCAATAAACAGGGTGCAAAGAGAGATGTTGCTGATCCTTTTAATATCAGCACTGTGAGAGCTCAGAAGAGCGGAAGAAAGCATGTGCTGTACATAATTTTCATAGAAATTTGCTTCAGTTGAGCTTGTACTTTACATGTGTTTTAACAACTGAACTTGCTGGCAGGAGTGAGCTTGGCAAAGTGATTATTAGGTAATACTTCTATGAATATTTTCTGGAGCTGGAATTCTCTTTTGGAAAAAGGCTTGCACAATGCAGCACTTCGCTTTCCGGGATGCCAATAGCACTCACGTAATTGATTGAGTTTGTGGTTGCCTGCATCCTGGCATTTCAGCCAGGATGCCTGCTTTAAATGCTTGATCAGGAATTTTTATTCTTGGAGGATTCTTTCAAGGAGAAGCATCCAACCACCCTGAGAACATAATTACAGCATGTGGCCTACTGATCCAATTAAACTGACCAATACACTTAAACTCCAGCATCCAGAAATATGCAATTAATTAATCACTTACATGCAGTCAACAGGCCAAAACTTATTCGTCCGACTTATCTAGCAAGAAATAACTGAATTATGAGGAAATTCAAGAACATCATAAATTGTTCGTGGATTGCAGCAAGGCAAAGTTTATTAAATAACTCATCCAAATTACTTGGGCCATTTTATGTATGACAGAACAATTTTTGTGTATAAGAACTTCTTGGATGATGTTAAAGGGCAATTCTATCTGGATAGTGGCTGTGAAATCATATTTGGCATCTTGAGAACTCCAGCTCAGCATGCTTCTCTTATTCCAAAAATGTAGAAAAGTGTAGTTTTACTCATTGGTCCAAAAAATGAGCTTAATGGCAGTGAGGCGCCGTGGGCCCGCCTGTGCTGCCTGATAATATGAAGCAAAGCCCCCGTGCAGATGAGAGCTCCCAACCATCCTCACTGGAACCCCTCAGGCCTACACTTGGAGAGCGCTACCGAAAAACACCCAGGCATGCGCAAATGATAGAAATAAATCCTGGGATCATTGTGTTTAGGACAGAAGAGGAAGATCTGTGCCTAATTATAGCGCCTGTTCCCCCAGCCAAGGCGAGGCTCGCTCGGCGTTCCAGCGCTTCCCCCGCTCCTCCGAACGCCGGGGAGGGAGGAGAATTGGGTGCACATGGTTCAACAGGATTTGGACCAAGGATGGCTGAAACTTGGCACGTCTCATGAATCCAGCTGTCTCCAACATATACAAATCCAAACAGACTCTATGTGAAAGGAGCAAAATAAAATCTTTCCTGCCTGTGTACACGTGTCCGCAAGCCCCCGGCCCAGAAGGGGGGTGCAGAAAGGATGAAATGAAGAGCTGACTTCCCACCCCTCTGCAGACACAGTTGTTAAGAGCACTCTCAGGAGCAGATTCCTCAGGGCTGGCAATGCCAAGGAATGGGGAGAGGATGGCAAGGGACTCTCGCTCCCTGTGTGCAGGTTCCCGACTCTTCCTGGCACTGCGTGGCTGCTGTTGGGATTTTCCAGGGAGGATGGGCTCTCTGCAAACCCCAAATGCACCAGGGGTGGGGGGTCAGTGCATGGGGAAAAATTCATGGAGAAAGCCTTTTCCCGTGGCTGTGATGGGTTGAGGCAGCTCTAGGGACACAAGGGTTGTCCCCACAGCACCAGTGACAGGGAGTGGCAGTAAAACAGAATGAAGACGTGCCATCCCTCAGTCAGAAGCCCACAGATAAGAGTTTTCTGAACTAAGCCACAGGTTTATATATGTAACCCCATTTTTCTACACTGAAATCTCCCATGTAATTCCTTATTCAATACTTCTATAATCCTATTTTTCTTCTGGGGAGATTTCCTTCACTTCGTCTGCCCTCAGATCCACATCAGGATAGAGGCTTGATTTATTCCTGAGGGAGAAGACTACCACCACTCCTCCCAGCTGCTGTGAAGCAGTGTCTTAACCCTGCAGAGGCAGGACCCTTTCCCACTCGTGTTATTAGCATTCCCTACTACTTGCATGTTATTTTTCTTTTTCGTCTTCATTCTTTTTTTTTTTTAAACTTCTGCAGTGAATTCTGCTTCAACACCCACATGTCTGCTATTGAAGCCAATCAGCAGGATTGACTCAGGTAAGTTCTTTTATTAGGTACTGATTTCTTTGTGTCTGATGTCTTTATCCAGACTCCTTTGAAAATCCCATTTTGGCTGAGCATATTGAAGCGAATGCCTCTCTCACTCTCTTTCATTAGCAATTTTAGGGCAGCTCTGGCAGGTTTTTCACTCCTCTCTCTTGAACTCAGAGAAAAAAAAAAATCTGCAGTAGTTTTATCTCTTTTCACTGTCTCCGGAGGATGTCCTGCCAACACTCCCCCACCTCCAAAATTGGAGAGAAAAATGTAGGTCTTGGGTAGTCTGATGGGCTGAGATTTGGAAACAGCAACATTTCACGACACTGGCTTTCTCATTTCCTCAGACTAGAATTAGTTCTGCCACCAACATTTTGCCCAGGGCCCCCAACCCCAGGAGTGCTCACAGTGTGTGTCTCTCGCTCACATATTATTATGCTCCAATGAGGATGTTCCTAGCAGAGCTCTAACGTGTCTGGCACGGATTCATGTTATATCTAGGTTTTGACATTGGGCCTGCTCCTATAGAAGTCAATGTCAAAATTCCCTGAGAGTGTTTGAGCACAAGGATCAGGCCCGCTTCCCTGATTTATGCAAGTTATTTTTATATGATAGCAAGTTGGATGCGGTATTATAAAGTCTGGAATTAATCTGCATTCTAATACTTTATAAAAACCAGCAAAAAAAAAAAAATCCCAAATTAACATCCTCCTTAACCTTTATTTTTATCAAGTGTACTAAATCAACTGAAGAATAATTGCTCTGAGGACTATGCCAAATGAGTGCACATTTAGTTTACATATTCCCTAATGTAATATGAATTGATGAACTTTCTGAGATACACGTGATATAAACGATCATGATGTGCCATTCTTAATTTCTTTCAATTGTCTCTGCAGAAACACTTTGCTCTTAGTACAAAGAGTGAGGCACGTGCATACCAGGACCACAGGAGAGAAGGAAACATACTTGTAAGAATTTGCCCTTTTGGCAAGAAGTGGAGCTTTTCTAGACTAAAAGGTCAAAATCCTGCTGTACAGCCACCGGCTGGGACCTGGATTACTGCAGTGAGAAGATTAAAATCCAACCCTTCTCGGCTCTAGAAAGGAGCAATCTGAGTCAGGCCCACCACACTGTGATGGTCCTTCCTCCACACCAGCTTCCTCATGAATGCCCCACCTCAGCTCCCAGCCCAAGACTCAGACCTGTCTCAGAAGGGAGGAAAAGTGGCTGGTCCTCCTCGTGCACGTTAGGTCAGCTCTGGGGCCGAGGGTGCTCATGCCCCAAGTACAAGGGGAGCCAGAGTCTCACCCTGAAGAAGGGCAAAAAATGAGCCACTGCTGTCCCTCTGGGTTTGACATGTGTCTGTTGTTCAGTGAAGGCAGCAACACCTGCACATGGCACCCAGTTCTCTCTTGCCACAGCAAGCACCTCCATGAGGGTGAAAGACCTCACAGGGACCCTCCCTGCTGCTCCTGCTGACCACCAGCAGAGATCCTCTGTGGCATCATTTCACTACAACATGCAATTACCAGATGTTTTCCACACCCTCTGAGGCTCCCAACCTTGTACGACCTTGGGCACATCTCTGGTCTTCAGTTTGCCATCTGTTAACTGGGGCATGATAATGTGTTACAGGTTTTAGAGCCAAATAGGATAAGCAATCATCTGAGTTGGAGTGCTGTATAATAGAGGCCACTGGACTTCCCTGAATTCTCTTTTCAATCAAAGCAAACCTCTTGGAAAATGTATCCTGCTTTGATTTGCTCATAGCTAGACTCTGAGGATCCAAAGGAAATGTAGTAAATGGTGCCAACGTTAATTACTGTCACAGACAGATATGTCTGTGTTCAGCTCCCTGGATGGACTCCTGCACTTTGCTGGGCAGAAGTGTCCAACAAAAAGGTTTGCTGCTCAGATAGCTACAGACCACAATCAAAGCACACCTTTCCTTTCCTGTTGTGGCACTGAACTGTACGAGTAACACACTCTAATAGTAATATTTATCAAATGCTCCAGTCTCTGCCTTCAGCCATATGGTTCCTCCCTGGATCTTGCCAAACTCCCCTCAGTGGGTTTGGCACCAAGGGAGGGATGCCAGAGCTGAGCTCTTCCCTTTCCCTCTCCTCTGCACACATTCCATGGCTCCCTGGCACAAAGGGGGCCTCGTCTCCATTAACCTTGATGGGCACTCCTGCAGTGCCACTAACAGTGCTTGGGGGGATCACAAAGCCACTGCCTAGGGAGCAACTTTTCTTCTCTGACACCTGCGAGCAACCTGCAGCCGTTAGCCATCTCACTCCAATACTAATGATGCTCCCTTCAGTCATTATCACTTATTTTTTTTTTATAAAATCCTCACTAAAGCTGAATCTAACAGGTCATTAAAAGCCCAGGGAAGACCTGACTGACTTGATCCCAATTGTTCCTTATGTCTGACAAGATTTTCCCTATTGAGCATTTGACTTGCATTTTATGTTGCCTCATTAAACTGTACTGGACTTTAATCAAGGTCAAATGGGGGCAAATCTGCTTTTCCAGAATCCAAACAGCTCGTACCAAGGTGCTGATCTGCAGCTTGTGTTGCTGCACAAGCTGTCCCCATGGATGGAGCCCAGCGGATTTTGTTAACGTGGGGCACGACCTGCACCCCACAGGGCCCATGGAAAAAGCAGGACCCATGGTTGTTTATACTTCATTAAAGTCTCATTCAAATCCTTCCCCAATGCCTCTGAAGTTAAATGCCTGGACAAGGAGATCAGTGAAGAAAGAACGCTGTGTCACAGCATGAATAAAACATATTCTAATTTTATCAACACCTAGAGTCCTGATCTTTAAAATTCTGAGGTATTTTTTTTCCTTTATAAGGTATATGATGAACAGCCGATTACATTTTTGATGTCTTTTAATGATCATAATTAAGTATGATCCATCATTGTAATTTCACCACTAAATCAAGGTAGATCACCATAACAGTCATGATAAATCATGCTCTTTGCACAACTGTTCCTGAGGATGAACCGGAAAATGAAGTTAGAGGACTTCAGAACCTCTCTGCTCCGTCAGCAGGATCCTTAGCAGCCAGTGCATCCCGATGGCACTGCCAGGACCTGATGAGTGGAGCCACTCACCTCCCCTCGGACCCGTGGGCTGCGTGGCTCCTGTCAGAGCTGTGCCTCTGGCCCTGCTCTCCTACATCTGAGGAAGTGCATTCTTAGTCATCTCTTCTGCTTATTTTTCTGCCTGAAAGTCCAGGGTCAATGTTTCTTATTTAAAGGAATGTGGTATCTAAAACAAAAGAGCTCCTTTGGATATTCCCTCTGCAAACCCTCACACTGAGTAGAACGCTGCTTTAAAGAATAGGAATAAACGTACAGTGCCACCAGCCGTGGCTAAAGCCAAAGTCCTCACCGTTGGAGGTCAGGTATGACCCCTTGGCCCTATCCATATTTATCAACACCCTAAATTAGTCTCCAAGGAAGCTTACAACGGGACCATTAAGGCTTCCACATCGCTTCAGATATCTCATCACATTTCTCAACAGCAAAAATCTTGACAGAACTAACAAAATCAATTTCCCTTGGCCAAATTCAAGTTTGAGGGTCTACATGAAAGTCTTTTCCAGACTTTCGTCTACAATTTCAGTTCTGTTAGACACTGTTCTGCAGTGTTACATGCCACAGATGGCTGCCTACCCAAGAAGTGTGATAAGAGCTCCTGGGAGTATAAAAAGCAAAAATCTTATGTAAGTTTCTCAGCCCAAAAGTTGAGCAAATAAGTGCTAAAGCGTCTTGTTGACTGCTCTAGAAGTCTCAGGAGGAAAAATAAATAGTCACACTAATATAGAATATTGATTTTTCCATGTAGTTTTGTGTGATGGAGCATGCTACAAGTTCACCAACCCAAGCTCTTAACAGCTCATATAAGAGATGTACAGTACTCATCATCTAACAAATGGGGAAACTGAGTTTTGCAGATGTCAAACGCTGTTGTACAGGATGCCAGTGACCAACTTTTTCCAGGCATCCGCTAGGTATGGTTTCCTCCTAAAGAGCACAAAGAGAACAGAACAGGGACGCTGGAGAGAACAGTAAAATGGTACATTTCCCTCATCATGGTCCAAATGAAAAGTACAGTAACGGCCGTACATCACAGTGAGATTCCCCACTCTTCTGCAAGCTAGCAGAGGGCTCCCATCACTCTCAGACTTCTTTCTCACATTTATTTTAATCAAGTTTCTGTCATTTTCAGGTCCAGGTACAGCACGATCTGCTCGACCTGCCTTTGGCTCTGTGTCAGGGGTGTCATACTATCCATCCATGTTACATTGCAATGCTTGATAGCTAGGAAGGTCATTTCATCTTTAATAATTCCCCTCAAAGGGGATATGAAGGTAGAGTGATTACAGAGTCATATACCTTCTTTCAGAATACCTCATCTTTGTTCCTAGATTATTTAAATGATAAATGGAAATTGGCCAGAGAAAATCACTTAGAAATGAATTGTGGTCATAAGCCATAGAAAACACATTCTGTTTCCAGAAAGACAACATAAAAATCATCGAAGATTATTGTCTTTACTAGACACAGCCTAAAAACAGATGTTTAAAGTATTATAGATTTCATACCACATACTGCTTTTAGGGAGGGAGACACCATGGGGCAGAGTTCTGGTTTTACAGAGGTCCATCCCCACACGAACGGCCCAATAATCTGAAATAACCTGTCCAAACCTGGAGCCGGTACTTTGATGATCTAGAGAGAAGGCATGTGTACAGGCAGGCTCTGTAAGCCAGAGGCACTCACATGCTAATCTTAGACTGTGCCAAGCTAAGAGGAAGCAGAATTGCTCCTACATAGCTAAAAAAACAACCTGGGAGCTCAGATCCGAGCTCTTTCCTACTCAGGATGACAATACCATAATTCTAAAAATGTATTCTAATTTTTCTTCCCTGTGTCATCTAAAGTTTTGCTTTTGCTACTGCCTTTGTTCACATGCTTTGAAATAGAAGTAAATACCTCTTATCATCATCTCTTTGTGCAGTCAGCTGGGAGAAGCGAGCACGGGAATGCCAGTGAGGATGGCAAGGTTCACCCCCTCATGCTGCCACTGCGCAGCCAAGTAGCCTTGGGCTACCCAGCCCAGCACTGCAAAGCCGTCTCGGATCTCCTGATTGCAGAACGAGATTGTAGTAATACTGCTGTGGCTCTCCGATGCTTAATTAATGATTGGGAAGGTCTCTTCACGGTATCTGCACTGTCAAAATGCCAATGCCTTTGCCATGTTGCTTACAAGATGAGCAAATGACAGCAGGCAGGTTGTGGTCGTGCTGGGCCAGCCTGCGCCGCTCTGAGCAGTCCTCACCGGTACCACGTACACGCTCCTCTGTCTGCTCATGCCCATCTCCTGTCTCCTGGCTGATGTTTAAATCATGAGATCTTTAATGCAGAGGCATTCCTTGCTCGGGATCAGCCTGGCGTGGGGTCCTGGTTCGTGGCTAAAGCTCGGAGGCGTTGCGGGAGAACAAATATTATCGACGTAAACGGTTCCCTGCTTGCGGCACAGGTTTCGTTTGCGGGCAGGTACTGAAATCCACCTGCTTCTCCCCCCACTCTGGGTTTTTTCTTTATTGACAGCTTAATCACCTTTGTGTCTGCTGCTTATCTTGGAGGATTTGCTATGAATTGCATTCACCTCCTTCCAGTGTGAAAATATCTACACTTTGCTAATTAACCGCCTGGTGGACACGCTTACAAGCCACAATAAATATTGTCTGAGGGAATAATCACGATGCTGCCACTTGACCTGAGGGTTTTTACATCTTTTGATTTTATCTTTTTTTTTCCCCCTTTTCTTTTCTTGGTCCTGAAACTCTATAAGGTGTCTCACTGCAAATGCAAACAGATGTTTCACATCTTATGACTCAATGACCCATTCTACAAACCTAAAACAATAAAACTTCAGGCACAGATGTTTCTATCAAATGGAAAGTCCATCTACTCCTTTCAGCCTGGTACAAGAGATGAAAAAAATAAAGGTTAGCCTAGGGAAGCTTAGTCTCCAAAAACCACCAAATCCTTGGAGATTACCAAAAATATTAGTAATTACTGCTCAAAACAAAGCTGAGTTGGCATGGAGACCACCAAGAGCTGGGTCTTTAAGAGATCAGCTCTCATTCAACACATATATTAAGTGCTGTATTAAGCGCCTACTGAACCCCAGAAAAAAATATAATCACAGAATTATTTCTAAATGGACTTTTTAGTTTTTTATGTCAAGAAAGGGGGTCACAAATAGAAAGGGCGAAAAATCAGCGTGGAGAAACATTTACCTCAGCCTTTCTGGGTGCCATTAATCACCTTTTCTGGAAAGCCTCGTACAAAAGCCATTAAAATTTAAGATGGGAAAAATCACTGTCATTCCTACAGCTACAGCTATTGCTGCTGCTACTACTCTTAATTAAGGTCTGAGCGCAGTTAAACATTTAAATATGATAAGGCTTAGAGGTGAGCCGACTTGCCAAATGGGGAAAGAAAACATTGTCAAACAGAATCAGGGAGAGGAGCCCAGGCAGCAAAATGAGAGGGACAAAGAGATGCGGGATGCGCTGCCAAGCGCCTGCACCGAGACCAGCAGCTCCTTCCGAGAAGCGAAGCCAAAGTTACGCTCTGTCTCAGACAGTAAAAGAGCACAAAAGCTGATTCTTAAGAGGTTTTTCTGCTCAGGTATCCTGAGATTTGTCTCAGTGGAGATGTTTTTTGTGAGGGCCACGCAACACAGGGAAGCAAGGAGGTGCTGAACATAACCACGGGGATCCTTCCCTAGAGAGAAGCCCAGGTCAAGAGCCAGTATGAAATGAAGAATCAGTCACAGCCAGATGTGTCACATTTTCAGCTGTAGAAACTCAGTCCTGGAAGACCTCTGGGTGATGAAGGGGGTTCACACAATTGCTGAGCACAAACCACTCGACATAACTTGCGCTCAGAAGCAGCTCTGGGCATTACCCGTGAAGTTATTGTCGCATTCTATAATCCACATTTGCTTTATGATGACACAGTGTCTTCCCTGCCGGATATTTTACTTTTCAAGCAGTAAGACAATGAACTACAGTCCCTGACAAGAAATGTTTTCATTGCCATTGTTTTAGAAACACATGTTTTCTCATTCACTATCAGCACCACCTAAATCAAAAGAGGTGACTTTCACAATAAATCAGATAAGAACAGCTCAAAACTGATATCTGCCAGCTTGTTTTCTCCCTTAATGGTGCTCCTGAGGCAGGCTGAGATGTCTTTTCCCCGAGCAGCCCAGGGGATGGGTGTGAGGAGGACGGCAGGGCACAGACACAGGCGGACTGAGGCACCACAGCGGTGCCCTGGCTGGCGTGGGGGATCGCCGAGCACCGCTCACACTGTGATGGATGACACTGCATAAAGTAGAGCACTGTGGGAAGTATGCAGAGAAATACAAGAGGTATTAACCATTTCCCAGCCCTAAAAAGGGCACTGCTGAACAGCTCTCTTGAAAGCCATTGTGAGCCCACAGCACAAGCACAGGCACTGCCGAGTGGGCTTTTGCCTTAGGGATAGGTACGGACTTTTGGCTGCCAAACTGAGGATGCAGATGCTGAATAAAATCCAGTGCTGTGGTTTTGATGATCACAATTAATGGCTTAGGATTCTCTTCTCTTCCCCTACAGTGTCCTGGGACACACAGGATAAACATAAATGACCAACAGGATCATCCTCTTCAAGCAGCTAAGCAGATGTTTTCCCAGCTGGGGATAAGCACAGGTTGTCTCAGCAGCTGTGAGCTGCGCTGCACACTTGCACTCTGCATCCACGGATGAACAATAACCCTGCAAGATTCCTCCTCTTGGATGTTGGAGAGGTTTCTGGAGGATGAAAGAAGGGTAAGTGGAGGAGCTGTGCATTGCAATTCTTCATCTCAGTCTGCCTCAGCTGGTGAAGCACCACACTGAAGTGAGGCATTAGCAAAGATGCCTGAGAGGAGCAGGTGGGTGGTGATTAGAGTTATTTCTTCTCTTGCCCTGGGTGAATCTTTTCTGTGCTAAAAGAATGTTCCTCACACACAGGCAGATAACTTATTCTTTCCATCGTCTGCTGTCCTCATTTTCCTCCAGAGACAGTGGATCCAGTTTCTCTCCTCAAGGCAAGGACATCCCTTGCCCTCACGTGGTCATTCCCTTCTCCTCACGCCATCCCTGTGCTGCTGGTCATTAGGCACCTTGTTCAGACCCCAGCTTCCCCTTGGAGCCCTCACAGCCTCGCATCCAGAGCTTGTCTGAATTTTTAAAAGTTCTGCATTATGTCCCCTTGCATTCTGTATTCATCTACATCACCAGAGCTGTTGTCTGCACTCTCATTATCTCAGACCTCCATTAACATGACATCTTCCATGATCTTGAGGCACTAAAGCTCACAGTGAATATTGCTGCCAAAATCAGCACCTTTCCTGACCACATCACCACCTCGTACAGCTTTCCCAGAGCCCTAATCCCTGTGGCACCAAACACAATCTGAACATCTCCATGTGTTCTCCCCATGAGTAACTATCACTCCCAGTCCAAGCTGACACTCACCATTTTAGCCTAGTGGTGCTAACCTCTGCTATTCTATTCCCCGGGAAACCTTTTCTTACTTCCTCTTCTTACCCTTCAGGATAACACAGGGTCTTTGTAAACATTCACCTTGTTGTTCTCCCCAACCATTTCTTAAGATGCCAGCTTGTGCTATAGAAATACAGACATCAATGAGACTGTTCATGTGTTGCAAAGAGCATTTTAAAGGGTGCCTTGCATGTCCTGACCATCGTCTCATGATCCTCTACTTTTCCTTCTCCACGTCTGCATTTCTGTTTGTCTTGTCTCTTAAGTGAAAAGTTTTGTAAGGTGGAGACAAACTTTTTGTAGAGAAACATGTGCATCATGATCCTGCTCCACGATTTAGCATCTGTGGCTGATGCTGCAGGAGTACACAGGGAATTTGCTCCTTCCCCTTTGCACATTTTCCAGTGCAATGCAGGGATGGTGTCTCCCTCAGATGTTTTCTGCTGGTTTCTCCTCCCCTTCAGCCCTTGCCTGTTTCTTGTCTAGTGCCTGCTCTCCAGTACAAACTTCTTCCCTTCTCAGTTTTCACTTGTCCCCAGCATTTTGTCTCCCTTTGGAGGCTTTTTCCCTCTGCCTTTCCACCATTCAATACCCTTGCTTCCATCACTCAGGGCCTACCAAAAGCCTCACTTTTTTTCTGCCATCTCCTGGTCTCTAGTTCTGCTCTGTCTCCCTGCTGCATTCCTGCTTCCCTGGGCTCTCCTGCCTCCCTGTTCAGTCTTTCCACTGATAATCCACATTGTCTGCTCTCGACTCATATCTTGAAACACAGGCACATCTCTCACAGATGGAAATAAAAATATATGAAAAGAGGAATGAGAGATAAGACAAGGCCCATTGCCTGTCTCATCCAGCACACTTCCACTGGCACCAGCTGTTCCAGACAGAGTATTAAAATCCCCTGAGCAGCCTTAGGATTCAAACTCCCCCAACAGGAACATTCAACTGTAATCCCTAATAGTTACAGATCATTTTGTGTCTTAAGGCAGGAAGTTTTATGTGTCTGTATTAAAACGAATTACAATTCAAGACATGGATATCTCATAACCCAGGTGTGGGAAGTAAAGCAGGACTTGCTGCTTTTCCAAATCATGACTTAATGCAAGGAGGGGGATCGGGGTCTGTACTGCTCCTGCTCAGCTGTGATGGAGCACGGGGGGCAAAATCCCATGTCTGGAGGAACGACACAAAGGTGTTGAGGGACAAAGTGGCATTCTGATGACTTGCTTCAGGTCACAGGACATGATCAGTCCTTGGTGTCCCAGACAGAATGTCCCCAGCACAGGAAGGACATAGACACAAAGGAGACACAAAGATGCTCAGAGGACTCAGCCCCTCTGCTCAGGCTGAGAGAGCTGGGGCTGCTCAGCCTGGAGAGGAGAAGGCTTTATGGATGCCTTGGAGCCCCTTCCAGTGCCTAAAGGAACTCTAAGAGAGCTGGAGAGGGACTTGGGACAGGGGCATGGAGTGAAAGGACAAGGGTCATGGTTTCAGACTGAAAGAGGGTGGGTTTAGGCATTAGATTCATAATTGCATGTTAGGAAGAAAATCTTTGCTGTGAGGATGGTGAGGCATGGGCTCAGGTTGCTCAGAGCAGCTGTGGATGCCCCGTCCTTGGAGATGCTCAGGGCAGGGCTGGAGGCTCTGAGCAGCCTGGGATTGGGGAAGGTGCCCCTGCCCAGGCAGGGGGAGTTGAAGTGGTTTATCTCCAAGGTCCCTTCCAAACCATTCTGTGATTCTGTATCCTAACACAGGCATCCCTGGCATGTGCAAAAGAACCTAATGACCACCAAAATTCACCTGGACTTTACCAAACCCCTGTGCCAAAGTCCACCATCTCCTGTGACTGCACAGCATGGGAAAGGGAAGCTGGCAGCATTTGCTGTCACCAAGAGCTGGTTGCTCTCACCCAGGTCATGCAGTATTCACAAGGAT
The DNA here is from genome assembly GCF_020740725.1 of Corvus hawaiiensis. NCBI lineage: Eukaryota > Metazoa > Chordata > Aves > Passeriformes > Corvidae > Corvus > Corvus hawaiiensis. The sequence goes on along the minus strand of NC_063226.1, from coordinate 1,213,204 downwards.
CCCACACTGCCAGGGTCTGGGAACCCTGCTTAACTCCGGTTTTGCTGTGATTCTGGACTGATCTTTCATGTTGCAGCAAACTCAAGCCCATGCCTTACAGACCTCATTAAAAAAAAAAAAGAAAAAAAAAACAAAAAGCCTTTGCACAGTTCTAATTTTCATTTCAACACCTCCAGGCTCACTAGAAAGCTGTGTTTGTACCAGCAGAGACCCTAATTCTTACACAGCAACAAAATAAAAATTCAAAATTAAACATCTGAATTCAATTGCCGAATACCACCCTTTTAACAAAGGGTTCAAATGTAATGACACTATCATTTAGAATAGCCTCATGTGGGTGGGTGCCTCCCGAGAGCCGTGAGAGGAAAATAAACCACATTAAAATACAATTCCTCTAGCAGCTTCTGAGATGCAATCAAAGCCTTACAACGGGGATTTTTCAGAAGACAGGGTTCTAGCTCAATAAAATCTATAGATTGGGTAGTCCCAGATGGCTCATGTGCAATTTTTATTCCAATCTAAAGGTGGAAATAATCTTTATATACACCTGTGTGAGCGCAGAGTCCTCACCATCAGAATTGCTGAGTGCTTGGATTCCTGATATTGTGGAGCCTGTGTAAAACCAGAAATTTAGGATGTGGGGCAAAGATTGAGGCACAGGCATTGATGCCACCTGTCTGAGTCCCTTATCTAGCTGGTCTGTCGGGGCAGGTACCTGTGGGGAGCATCAAAACCAGATTACCTGGTGTGGGAATCAGGGGGATGCAGCTGATGTAACCCACCTGAGTCCTCAAAGTGCTTCTGGCAACAAGGGGCTTTAAAGAAACTAGGGAGCCATGGTGCAAAAATCAAAACTTCTCTTGAAATAACAACTCTTCCATAGAAACAGAACTAAAAAAGGGAATAAATGGGCAGTGCTTGCAGTGGAGAAGGTTATTTGCACTCAGGACTGCCCAGCATATTTCTGTTAGAAAGGGGAAATGCTCTGCTTTGGTCTGCAGCTTCTGAACGTGTTCAGCCAGAAACAATAAATAAAGAGCATAGATGTGGACATAGCTGCAAAAGGGCTCCCATCCAAGAAGCCCTTACCTGGGCTGGGATTCCCTTCCCCTGGGAGAGAGATACCTAAGGAGGCTATAAAATCACGAATGTCACGTAGGAAAAATAAAGGAGACAATTATTTACTCTTTCCCACAATGCAAGAAGTAGGAGGCATCACTGTCTGGAAATGATTTGCAGCTGGTTCAACAGAAGCTGAAGGAAGCCCTTTTTCCCATGCTGCAGAGTTAAGCTAAACTCCAACAGGCCCCCAGGTGCCTTCTGCTGGCACACAGTGCTGTTGGTCACTGATGTCCAAGGGGTGGAAGGTCTTTTTATATTAAATAGAAACATATCGGGGAAGATTCCCTAGGCCCACATGGGCATGGGCTTAGTCAAGCCTTCAGAAGACAGGACTTGCATGACAGCCCCTCCATAAAGCCCAGTACCCTGAGCAAATCCCATTCATTCACAGCTTCATTCTTAGAAGGTACTGTGAGAAATCCTGATCACTTGCTCCTTGTCTCTCCAAGTCCCTGTGTGTGATCAGAGGCAATGACTTCCACCCAACAATCCTGCAGGCTTTGACCAGCCTGCTCCAGTGACGTTTGCATCGATCAGACAAATGGAGAGGAAAGTATTAGTAGGATTATGCTCTGAAAACAAATCTTAAATACCCATCACATTTAGTATCTTCTGGCTTATCCAGTGAGAACTGCTATGATGCTCTGCAGCAGAGATCCTGAGAGACCCTGAGCGTATTGTCAGACAATCTCCGTGCATTTTTCAATCAGATCCGCTCCTGGTGCCGGGCTCAGCAGTGCCCATGACTCACTCCCAGAGTGTTAGGAAGCATGAAGCAGAAAAACATCCATAAAGCATTAGATCCCAATCCCAGTGACAGCGCTGACGATTACTAAGGGGGCAGAGAAAAGGCTCATATTAAAGACTTTTGCTAGGATGAGTATTTTGCAGCATTTGAAATTCTTTGAAGATTGAGCCTGTGTTAGAAGATACCCTTGCTGAGAAAAGACAATCTTTGGCCGGTATTATATGATACAGCTGTGTGGCCATCCGGATTTTGACTTCAATCATTTTCATTGATTCACAGGCATTTTAAAATGCTTAAGTTACTACATTGGATTTAAATTTCAGATCAATGTTGTCTTTGCAGAGCTGCTCTGCCTTGGAACACAGCTGAGCGGATGCAGTGCGGTGGCAGCGAGGGGCTGTGCCCGGCACTGCTGGAGTGGCACCTCTCTCACTCAGGCAGCTGCTGACCTGCACCCTCTGGAAGTTTCTTGTGTTCATCCCGCTTGTAACCTTCAAGTTTTGGGTGTCTTGGCTGGCACCAGGTCTTTGCACATTAAATTCTCCTACTGGCAACAGCAAAGATGGCTCCAGTTACCACCTTCTTGGGAACTAATTAACAAACAAATGGTGTTAGGGTAGTGTGGCTGGGTCTGCGAGTGGTTGGCATCTGGTTCCCTTCAGCCCTGTGCAGTGCAGTTGGGCAGCCCTCACCACGCTTGCTGTCCACATCGCCTGAGCCACTGCAGGTGGCAGGAGCAGCCTCGCCTCGGCCACTGCGCTCCTGGTTCTCGTGCCGGGAGCTCCGCGCTGGCCCAGCACAGAGCCAGCCCGTGCTATACAGGGCACGGCAGAAACCTGCCAGGTGTGCCGCTGGCAACTGTCCTCCTGTGCTCAAACATAATCAGCCCCAGGTTCTTGCTCAATTATCTGCTTCGTACAGCGAAGATGAACTTCTCCCTCACACCCTGACACGATTGCCCCTCTTGGCCTGGCTTTCTCCTTCCCCCCACCGTGCCAAGGCTCCGGAGCGTGTTCAGCCACGCGCTTGGGCTGAGGCTTTCTCCTTCTCCTCTGCTCCTGTCCACTGCTTTGCAAGAAGCCCCTACAGAGGGGATATTAGCTCGATCCCCCGGTGCCTCTTTTCCGGTGCCTGTGCAGGGAATGGTGCTAATTACTGCGTTACATCCTGCAGCTTGAAAGGAATTCGCAATGAAGCTGACAGGATTGGACTGAACACGGTGTAAGAAAGTGAAACTTGAATGTCAGCAGAGCTGTGACAGCACCACAGGAGATATGCAACCAAATGCATCTGCTACCATTATTGGGTCCTTTGGCCCATAGTGACAGAAATGAAGGTTTCATGATAAGCCGGAGAGCCTTGCATCAATAACAAGAAATACAGCTCCTCCTGGCTGTGAGGGGCTGCCGAGCCTGAAGCAAAGACCTGTGCCAAGTTACGTGTGGGCGGGTCTCAACCAGGATTACATTTTTCTTCTGTATTTCGGTACAAAAGTGATACTGTTTCACAAAGCTGGAATGGGAAGAAAAGCTTGCTTCCTCCTTTCAAGCCACACACAGCCACTAAATCTTTGTTGTTCCCTAAATGCCCAACATCAAACATTCTGAAATCAGAGGAATTATCTTTTCCCCAAGCTTTCAGGTCTGTTCTATGGGGGTAAATCATGGTTGACAAACAAACCTTGAAACAATTTTAGGAGATTCTTCCTGCACCCTCCAATGCATTTAGGGATTAGTATCCAGGGCACCTATCATGAGAGTCTTTAACCAGAATCAATAGAAGGAGAAATGTGTAATCAATACATTGATGAGTACAGCTCGACCTTTCTGCAAGGACTGCAGGGACAAGGAAGCATTTAAAGAAAGTTTGGGTAAGTTTTCATAAAACTAATTTTAAATTTGCAGAAAGTTCTCCACTATAAATAGATCAGGACAGGGAGCAGACATCAAACAACTGCATATGTAAAGAGCCTCTGGCCAGCTTCTGGTCTGGCTCCGACACGCAGTCCATCTCCCAGCCTGTTTGCACAGCAGCCCAAGGTGAAAATATAAGATCAAGCAGGGGGAAAAAAAAATAAAATAATAATCCCCTGCTGTGGCTGCAGAGAGCTCTCAGGCAGGTCGAGCCCCCTCCACCCATGCAGCAGGGTGATCTCACCAGGGGCAGGGGCTGCTGCTGGCCCAGCACCTCTGCCTCAAGAGGGACAGCTGGGAAGTGCCTTCGCCTCTTCAGCAGGGAGAAATGCAGAAGCAGAGGCAAAACTCCACCCTGGCAGCTCTGGAGCTGCTACAGCAGCAGAAAGGCAGGGCTGACCCTGCTGCTTCGAGAAGGCACGCTATCGCTGCGGTGCCCAGGGCACCAGCAGAATAACTCCCTCAGAGAAGTACACAGCTAATTAATTCCCCACACACTGTGCTCTGTGTGTGCTGCTGAGCAGCCACCATTGCAACCAGAAATTAGTCTGAGTGTGAATATGACCAAGTAGTCAGGAGCTGACTTATCCTGTGCTAACCCTCGGCCTCCCACCATTTGGCAACACCAGCCTAATGAGAATTTATGACCAGCCAGGGAAGTTCTCCTGGGCTGGAGGACGGGTCATGGACCTTGGTTCATGGGTTTTTTGTTTGCTGAGAGGGCAGGTGTGCCTTGTGCTTCTGCTGGGGAAAGGAGAAGTAGTGCCAGCACAAACCAGAGCATGGACACGCTCAGTCTGCTTCCCACACCCAACACACTTTGTGCCCCCACAGCCAGGGACAAACTCCCCATGGGAGCTGGTCATGGCAGCTCCTCCCCAGGAGCTCCCTTTGCCAGGGGTCAGCATCCTGTGAGTCCCTGGGCTCAGCTGTCCTGCCCAGCTCGCTGTGCAAGGGAACCCAGGCAGAGATGAAACCGGGAAGGCGGCAGGGGAGCACCTCACGCCTGCCTGGGTACGGCCAGGGGAGCAGGCAGCACTCTGGAAGGCATTCCAGGAGATCTCACTGGAGTAGCAATCAGCAGCAGGAACTGTGTAATCTTTCGCTATAGGTGATTTTGCAAGCAATTATATAATTACCGCTTTCAAGATTGGCATAAAAGCACCATAGAACTCTGCCAAACTGAGCTCAGGACTTAATATCACTTGGAAACCTTTGATAGAGACAAGGGGTGGGACAGGCTCATGGCTGCAGTGCTTGGAGGGGCCTCAGTGACAGAGGCTTAATTTTCTACTCTGCTGCAGATTTCCTGGATGGGACCAAATATATCATTTATCTCCATTTCCAAAATGGAAATAACCTATTTCCATTAATTTGCAGCAGCACCGTGAGCTGCTGGAGGCAGCTGTGTGTTGCCCAGTACAGCAGGGTGTCTAGCCCCATTAAAACAAAAACCCCAGCCTTAATAATTGTGGCCAATTCAGGACTTGTATGACATGCTCAGACTTTGAAAATTCCAAAGAAATTCAGCAAAGTACAAGGCTCTGTTTTGCACTGACAGTATATTTGGTTTAAAACTTACTATAGACAGATAAATAGATATTACAAAGTATGTGTTGTATATACATATATATACTCACACATGGAATTTTTCTTTCTAGCATCTGTTACATTTTCCCTGTAAGTGTGATTGCTCTTCCTGTGCAACTTCAAACCCTGAACCACCTATTTTAAAGCAAAGAAATTATGACCAAAGGTATAAATACACCTTAGCCTACCACTGACTGACAACATGAGCTTCATTTCCATGCTTTATAGCATCACCTGAATCACTAAATATATTTCTGTTCTTGTAAGACAGCATTCCACATAACTTTTATTTGTGAATAAAAGCAGAAAGATGCACACACACTGTTGAAATCAAGAATAAATTATTTTGGCAGAGTCCATTACTCTGGGAAGTAGTGTGAATACCTGGCACCATAAATATAGACCAAGACTAACACTAGTCTGTCACCAGCACTTGCAATGCTTGTCCCAGACTCCCATGGTACCTCTGCTGAGCCCAAACATCCACAGAGTCCTCCCAGTGCTGCCCACAGGCCCCTGGTCCATCAGCAAGGGGCTCACTCTGCTGCCACATGAGAAGCAACAGCATCACAGCTGGGTGTCCACCCACTGCCCATCGTCACGAGAGAGCAGCTGCTGCACGCTGAGCTGTGCCACCACCCAACAGAGCCAGCGCCAGCCTGGACACGCACAGCCCATGGGCACCCCAAACGAGAAGCACTGTGGAGAGATGGGGTTCCTTAGGAGGCAGAATTAATAGCAGACATCTCTGAGGGCAAGAGAATATATTTTTGGAGAAAAAATTGGGAGGAGTTGAGGAGGACAGCAGTAGAAAAATAGTGGGTTTTCAACTAAATGCGCAACCAGCAGGGGTTTTTAAGAAATGCTGAATGACAGTCAAGAGAAACATCAAAACATCCTTCAGTCACTCTTCTTTTGCATTATATCCCCTCTTCCTCAAGTCAGGGCTGCCACCAGCCTGCACCAGGCAGAAGAGGCGGGTGGCTGTGCTGTCCCACTGCCCATGCTGTGCCACCCTGGCTGGCCCAAGAGTACCACACACCCCACAGCAGCCCTGTTCAGACCCCAGCTCTGGCCACGCACCTGAGCTGCCTCCAGCTCCCTCCCCTGAGGTTCGGTGTACCCAGAAAGGCTGCAGCTGTCCTGACAGCTCCTTCCAGCCACACGTGTGCTGGGGACCCCTCCTTTGATCCTGTTGGGAGGGCTTGGCTTGCATGAGCCTTGGGCTCACAACGGATGATGCATTCAGGTGGCATCCAACAACGTCAGTCAGCGACAGTGATGTATGGAGTCAGGTCCTTGTGGCTACACCCGAGCTGTAATCCATGTTCATCTTCCACCAGACACGAGAACAAACGTGTCTGATCTACATCTACCGTGCCCAGCAGTGAACACGGGATGATCTCCGTTTGGTGTCAGCCCTGCTCCAGCCATGACACTAAAGGCCAAAAAAAGCTACAGCCAATATGTGCAAGAGTATTTCCTGAGGTATTTGTGACCATTTATTGCAAATGCTGCTTTGCCTCTGAGGACTGTATAAATTATCATAGTGACCGCATCTTTCCCGTCTATCCACTATTCAAATGCCTTTTTCACTCCAGTCTTCTCATCAGCCAAAGATACCTTCAGGGTATCCTCGTATTTCTAAATATCCCAGAAAGTGCAGATGATTTACTCTCACAGTCCTAATGTAGCTCAATCCATTCTCATTTTCTATTTGTGACAGCAGTCGTTTGCTAAAGAACATCGGCTCCTATCAGTTCATATCGTTCGTGACAACTTTACAGTATCTGATATAATTTCTAATTTTTGTGCCTCAAATGGCAACGCGCACCCCAGCAGCTGCGTGTTCCAGGGAAGCGCGAAGGCACAGTCTGCATCCCCCACCAGATGGTTCTCCATATGGACACAGCAGAGGAGGACATACTGGTGCTGCATCACCAGCGGCAATCCAGGCCCTTCCCCCCCACACACTCTCTCTATAGGCTGCACATGGTGTTGGGAATCCTGTATCCCAAGTTCTGCCACATAGACCCAAAACATGGTGGAGGCCACTTCACTTTTCTGCTTCAGAGAGTTGCAGGCAGGTGTGGCCACCCTATTTGTGTGCACTCCACCCCAAGCTGGTGTTCTGAACTTGCATTTCTCTACATCACCCACAAGCTCCTGAGCACCATCAGTGTAGCTGTAAACTCCACGTGGAGATAGATGGCATTTCTCCAGGGACACATGTCCCACTATGGTTTGGAGGCCACAGACCAGCTGCCACTTGGGTGGAGCAGATAATCAAAGCCCTGCCTGCTGCCAGCTAGAGGAGATCCTGGCCACAGCTCATTCTGCCAGAGAAGAAGAGGGAATGCCAGGGTAGTAGCCAGATCCCAATGTCTGTAATTACTTATTGACCTGAACATCTTTGCTTGTACCTTCAGGTGGAAAATCTGTTTGAAATTCTGGAGCAGAACCTTCCAGACAGGATGATTGGACTGTCACCAAGGAGATTATTTTTCAGTGAAGTTACTTACCCACCCCTCCATGAGCTATGGATCTGACAAACCTGTTACTGGAAGTTCCCCAGTGCACCTCCATGGTGGATATTCACTTCCACACACAAGCACTGGATTAGTTTTTACTTCCACCCAAGTTTCTTACAACAAAGCAAGTTTCTGTCCGCAAAGCACATCCCTCTTCCTCCACTTCCCTGTGGCTGATGGCACTAAACACAAAGGAATATCACCCAAGTATGTGCCTGGAGACTGGGCACAGAAGAGGAGCACATCTACTTTTTCCCTGCATGAGGAAACAGAGCATCTTCTGAGCCACCAGCCCCAGCAAAGCCTGTTAATAATATATGCACATAGATGAGCTCTCCTTTAGAGGCAAGTCCAGTAGTCATCAGAACAGTGGAATGACCAGCACCAAGTATTCCAAAATCCTGACTCGCTACCTCAAACCCTTGAGTTCAGCTAAATAGGTATAAAGAAAACCAGTGCTGGGCTCTTACTCGCTCTCCCATTCCTCAGCACTGAGGATGCACAACCTTCTCACGTCCGAGAGGTCTCGTGTGAGCCCATCTGCACGTGTCTGTGTGGTCACGCAGGATCTGGGCATGCAGCAGCACCCCACAGCTGGGGCAGCAGCTCTGAGCCCTCTGCAAGGGGGTCAGTGCCCCGTGGCACGAGGAGAACACAACATCCCCTCTTGCATCAGCCAGGTCTGCTGCTGACCCTGTGCCAACCTGATCTGCCTGCGCTTCGCTCGTTGGCACCCAGTGAGCTGCCAGGACAACATGAGCCTGGAAGTGCTGCCTGGTCCTCCGTGGGGGCTGAGGGAGGAGAAGAGCCAGGCACGTGCCTGAACAAGTGCTCGCTCCCAAACCCTCCCCTGCTACAGAAACTGCTGAGACTCTGTGGTCTGAAGTCCCACTGGGCAGCAGAACAGCCCGACAGCTCAGCTCAAACCCAGGACAGCTTCCCCGGGAAAAGGAGCTCCCAACCCCGGCACCGTGGTCCTGCAATTCCCACCATCCCCTGAGTGCAGAGAGAGCCAGCCAGTCATTATACCCCCTTTGATCTTTGCTGGAATAAAAGGCTAAGGAAGAACAGATTGTTTTCTTAAAATGCAGGGGGGAGAAGGAAAGAGGGTGAGAAGGAGCAAAATTGGCCTGCTAGGTTCATCTCAACCATGTGAAAAAGTCTTTTTAACTTCTCTTAATGAGGACTACTTTTTCCAGATACTACCTAATTATTGCAAATTGCTTCGTCTTTTAATTGTTACTGCAAGGCAACTAAACATTGTTATGTTGATTGCTCAAGAGTGGATTGTTAATGGCTTTAATCATTTGATAATCCAGTAATACAATCAATGTAACTCTGCACCTTGTAGGAATAATTTTTGGATCCACATGCTAGGAAAGATATCTTGCCTTACCATATGTCAGGCACCAAGGGCCAGATCCTGCCAGCCTTCCCCAAGTGCAGCTGTACTCCCACATGACTGACCTTGCAGATCTCCCTGGGAACACCCAAATAGCATGGACTCATTTTATGTAGGGCTGACCAAAGCAGGTGGGCTGGGGAGGCCTGTGGGTTTGGTTCTGTGTGATCTGTTGCTGTGGGAGAGAGAAGCTGAGGTCACACCTGCACAGCATCACCAGGGTGGGCTCTGGCTATGAGGGAGAATGATGCCAGGGTTGATCCTGGCAGCTGAGGGCTGAGGTAGATGCATGCAGGGCATCTCTGCAGCCTCACTCCAAAGCAGTCAGACCACTGCTGTATTCTGTAGGGAGTCCCAAAGAAGAAAACCAGACTGCTTGGAGAGACAGTTCTCACATGATGTAAAAATAGCAGTGTTTGTCTCATGTTGTATTCAGCCCCCACTAACTGGATCTCAACTCCCTTGGCTTTAAGGCCCTTCATAATTTTGTTGGCAGAAGCTGATGATTTCCTGAGGTCTGACTGCCCCAGAGGTGGTGGGAAGAGATGTTTCTGCCCAGTAGACCAGGGATTTTGGCCATGTCACTCTCAGCCAGCTTTTCAGCTTCAAACTGACTCTTTGGAAGCTCAGTTGTCCCCCAGGGATGGAGGACTGGACAGGTGGGACAGGACAGGCCACCCTTCCCCTCACTTCCATTGATCCCCCCATGCAACCGTGAGTGGTTCTCACTGGTGATCATAGGGGAGTCCCCAAAATGCAACTTTGAGGCATAAAAAATACCACAGAAAGTGAATTCCTTCAGAGTCACTGGGAGAGAAGGGAGGAGGAGTACAGCCTGACAGGCTCAGTCAAAAAAGTCAGTTCTGACAGACAGCTAGGAGACTAATGAACTAAAGAGTTGCTTTGATTTAGTCTTCAAGGAAAAGGAGACAATTAAGAGGCTCTGTAATTCAATAACAGTTAGCAGGAAAAGGAGCTGTCACAGGCACAAGCAGCAGTGCCAGAGCACAGATGCCCTGCAGAGGAAAGGAGCAGTGAGACCTGGCCTGGCACAGCCCCAGGGACCATGCAAGACCCCCACTGTCCCCAGCACCTCGGGGAGGATGAGGGAAGGTAGGGGGCAAGCATGCTATATCCCAGGAGGGCAAGGGAGATCAGGATAAGCACAGCTCAGCTTCCCTCTAACACCAGATAAAATGAAAGGGCATTAAATGAAGCTAGGGGGGGTACCACCAATAAACTAAAGAGATCAAAGTCAGGCAAGCCCCATCCAGGCAAAGGCTGCCAGAGCAATCTATCCCCAAATTTTCTAAAATGGTCTCAAGATCAGTAGGATCCATTTTTATCAGGACATCATTTTCTCGTGTGTTGGGAACATACTGTCCATCAGTGGTCAAGGGACAGGCTGCTATTTGCTGGCCAAGAATCCACAGCGTTTCCACACATCCCACTGCCATCAAATCTGCCTGCAATTAAAACAGAAACGAGCTCTCCACGCTTTGGTGATGGCTCAGATCAGTCAGGACCAAAACTGAGGGGATGCTCCTAAGAGGCACTGGCCCTCAAGCCTTCTCTGGCAATGGCAAATGGAGCAGCATCCAGCCCTGGCAGCAGCAACCACCTAAAGCCGGAGTGTGAATTGCAAGCTGGTTCTGGCAGTCAAAAGCACATTGCTGAATTAGTGAGAATTTTTTTTCCTCTGTCACCTCTCCCTTTACTTAAAGGCAACTTCTATCCCCAACAGAGCGAGGAAAACATGCTAAAGATAAGCTCTTTTGCAGAACAGAGCATCTGGCAGGGAGGTGAGACCACCCGGGGGCTGGAACAGCCAGAGAAGGTGTGAGATGCCACCACCCACCCGCAGTCAGGGACTTGACCCTTTGGGTTACCCCTGGCTACAGGGAAGCGCCTCACCTCCTGCAGCAGCTCAGCACAGCCCCTGCCTCTGCAGACTGCCCACCTGTGTGCTCTGGATTAGGCAGGCTCCACGGGCTCTGAGCGAGCCCTGGCTGCTGCAGGGCCAGAGAGCTGCTGAGCACAGCCACGACTTCACAAATCCAAGCCCCAGCCTGGCCAGGGTGTGGGGCAGGAAAGCTCTGGAGAATGGGGGAGTCTTGTTACATGATCAAGACCTCTGAGAGTTTTTCTGACTGTAACATTTTCTGTAAAATCATTTCAGATTTTACACAAATCCTGCCCATGGTTATCGGCAGCTCCTCAGCAGACAAGGGCTCAAAGAGCATCGTGTCAGATACTATATCTATCACCAGGAAGATCCTCAGGCGGGTGGTTGGAGCTGCACAGATCATAATTTTTATTATCAAAACATCATATGGCTCCTTACATAGTGTAAATGAGATGAACTACAAGAGCAAAGATGTACTGCTGATTAAAAATACATGTGCATGTACCTCAACAGGTCAGAGTCCAGTGGGCAGAAATGTTAAGTGGGGTCCCACTGAGTGCCCTGCAAGGTCAATATGATTCAATAGTTTTATTAACAACTTGGAAGCCAGACCAGGGGTATGCTAATGAAATCTGAGCATTTTACCAGGATGGGAGGGTAGCAAATAATTTGCAAGACAGGGATAAAATACAATACGAGCTTGATGAATTAAAGAAGTGGCCTGCAATCAATACAAAGAGATTCAGCAGGACAAATGCAAAAGATTAACACATAGGAAGGAATAAACAAAAGGAGAGAGGCTGTATGGAGATATCTGGCCAAACAGCTATCCAACAGAGAGTGGGCTGGGGGGATGATCGATTGAACAGAAGTCAATACCACCAGGCTGCTGCATCCCTGCAAGGTAATTATTCTGCTCTTCCCAGTGCTCATCAGGCTGCTGTTTGAAGCAACACACCCAGATCTGGGCATCACGTTCTAACAAAGACAGACAAGCCAGAAGAAGTTCAAAGGACAACAAAAAAATGCCAAAAGAATTCAGAAAACAAAAAAATCTTTGTGTGAGTGTGAAAAATGAGCAGCGAGTGCGAGGCCCGGCTCTGCCTTTGTTCCCTGCCATTCCCAGGACCCTGCTGAGGTACAGCCCCAAGAAACTGAGGCTGGGCTCAGACACAGCGTGAGGAGAGACATGTTAAACAACGGGATGCTACAGGCGGACTAAAGGGACACAGCATCGATGCTGGGATTAATTAGGGATCATTTTGCCCCTGGTGAAATTGCAGCACTGGGCCAAAGTTCCAGCAGAGAAAATTTAGGGGAAACTTAGCTCTGTAGTGTTTCTGAAAATTCAGGCAATGAAATACCAGAACCCTCCCCTCGGATGGAGGCCAACCAGCACAAACACCAAAAAAAAAAAAAAAAAAAAAAAAAGTCCCAGAGAAATCTCTGGTTGGAGGTTGGAAATGCTCTGCTTGCATCTACCCATCACACTCAGCCCCCACAGACCCTCCTGATGACGGATTCTTGGATGCTGCGGAAAGCCCAGGGCACCCAGGAGCCCCACAAACTCAGAAGCGAGACTCAACTGACTCCCACAGAGGTAAAGCACCACACACCCAGCGCTCCCACTGCCATCAAACCTGGCTGCAATTAAAACAGAAACGAGCTCTCCACCCTTTGGTGATGGCTCAAACTGTCAGAAATCAAATCTGCTTGGCTACAGTTGGAGCAAGGACCCATCAGAGCTCCCTCTGCCCCAGCACTGAGAGCCAGAGGAGGGAGCAGGAGCCTGGAGAGGAGCCAGAGCATCACTCAGTGCTCCAGCATGGAGACGGAGGTCTGCAACTCTGCAGCACAGTGTGCAGTCTCCTGCCAAAAGCCCAATTGCACCATCTGCCAAATTAATATTCCTATTTTTAATATCTCGTTTAAAGGGAAACATTAAGGGGGGAAAGGAGAGAAAAATAGAACACCACCTCACTGATTAGATTTATAAGCTCTGCAAGGAATCTCACCAGACACCAGGTCTGCTCCTTTCCTGTCCTGTGATCAATCCTCTCTCCAGAGGTGCAGGGCTGCCGGGTCGAACACAGGGAAATGCACCACTGAACACCATGCTGCTGCTGCCACTGCCACTTAGTGAGGAGAGCAGAGCGGGGAGACTCGAGGAGATGAATCAACATGGTTCTTTTCTTTGTGAGGAGCTCTTGCCCTGTCCTATTTCCATCCTGGAAGCAGCCCCTGCAACCCTGCTTCTCCTGGAAGGCACATAGGCATTGCAGCCTGAACATGAAAGGGAAAGGGGTGAAAGTGGAGGGGACAGAGAGAAAGAAAGGCGGAAAATCCTCCGGTGAACAGAAACGGAATGTGCGAGCCGTGCGTCAGGGAGGAGCCGGCCCGCGGAGCGGGCAGCAGCGGCTGATGCTGCGTTAGCGGGGAGCACAAACGAGAGGCAGATGCTGGGACCGCAGCAGCGCCAGGAACTGGTGCCGAGCCGGGGCAGGGGCTGAGCCTGGCTCCCCGCCAGCCCCCGGGTGCCCTTCCCGGGAGCGGCTCCTGCCGAGGCTCGCCCAAGCAGCTCCGAGGCCGAGCAGCAGCCACCGCTGCTGATGCTAATGGAATTAAACATTAATATGCTAAACAGAACGAGGAGCGAGAGAGGGGCTTGGATTTCTCTAGGTAGCAGACATGTCTGAGGTTAATGCCTGCCTATTCTCATTTGCTCTGCCATGTCAAAATCCATGTCCTTATTAGCCAGCCCATTAGTCCCCCGAGGCCAGTAGCCCATTAGTCCTGTCCTGGTCCTCGCCAGCACTTAACGCTCTCAAAGAGATTCTCTCTCACCGCCAGGCAGAGTATTCACAGCAGACCTGTTCCCACCTGGGAGCCTTTGCAGGGGACCAGCCTGCGGCATGACGAAACCAGCCTCAAACAAAATGCTCAGGGAGTGCTGGTTTTACTTCTCCCACCGCGGTTTGGTGGCAAGTGGGGTCACCCTGCCTTGCTCTTTGTGCTCTGAAAGGTGAGGTGGCTTCTTCACCTTCCTCTTCCAAAACATTTTGTGTCTGCCCTTACTCACTCATTGCTGACTTTACATTATGGATCCTACAGAACACGAAATTTATCTTCTGCTTGCCTATAAAACACCGCTGTGTACATAATTAAAACTAATAACTAGCAGGCATAACTATTAGAGCTAAAAGACCACAAACCTCATCAGGCTGTCAGTTCCTGAAGCTCAGAATCTGCTGTATGTGGGGTCAGAAGCAGTGAGAGCTCTCCAGCCATGGCTTCACTGACCAGGAGCTCAGAGCACCGCAGCTGGATCACTCTGCACCTGAAAACAGCTTGGCCTCCTCCCTCTCCCCTCTAAAAGGCGAGACTTGCTGTCAACAGTTCACTAGTGACACCTGGGTCATCATCCCCACCTCGCAGGTGGATAAACGAGGCGTGCAGGGCTTGGCCCAGGTCAGGCAGCAAGCCTGGAGTGCAACCCAAATTTTCTGCAGTGCTCCTATTTCATGGCCTTAAATTAATACTGATATAAGACTTTTTAGATTAAAAAGGTGAAGAGTGCCTTCCTCACCTCCCCTCACGAGGGGAGCTACTCACTTTCATAGTTTTCTTACATTTACATACCAGGCCACAGCAGGGAAATAAATTTTCTCCTCCTGCAACCATGACAGTAAACGGTCCAAGTTCAGTCTGGAGGCACACACTCAGTGTGGATGGCTTCCAAAAGGAGATCGCCAAAGACACTGGGGATAGGAAATTTGCCATACCTCCAGAGTAAATATTCTTCTACCTCCAGAGTAAACAGGTTCCCCAGATGGGATTCTGTGCAGGCAGGATCCTTCCATTTATTTCTATTCCCAAGCGTCAGATGTAGCAAAACACTGAAGCAGTTACTTACCTTTAATCAGGAGCATTAGTCGCCCCATTGAAGTCAATGGGACTTCTCAGGTGCTTAAAGCAAAGAATGTGCTCCGAGCGAGCTGCTAAGCCAAGGGAAGTGGTGGCTGATGAAGACAGAGAAAAAGCAGTCGACAAATGAACCAGAACCATCTGCAAATGACTCCCAACTGGGCAGGCTCCCTTCTATTGCTTCAGACTGCTTTGCTTGCTGAAGAATTTTTCATTATGAATACAGAGCTCCTGCTGCTGCTACTGCTTTTAAACGGTGCTTAGCAATGCCAACCCCTTGGGGTACTCCTTAGACACAGCGTGAGTGAGCCGCCTGCTCACTGCTCAGGCACCTCCAGCCCCAGCCTGGGCTGGTCAGTGCCAGAGAGGTCAAAGTAATTTGGTCTGAATGGAAAATAACCCCATAGCCACCATAAGGGGAATGCTTGATGGATGCACTCCTACCTGAGTTAGGCTGGCCCAAGCTCAAACCATGGCCCAAACACACTGGTGAGGTCTAGAACATCATGATGAGCTCCCAAAGGAGGGTTATGAAGAAGGTGAAGGGTCTGGAGGGGAAGCCACATGAGGAGCAGCTGAGGTCACTTGGCTTGTTCAGCCTCGACAAGAGGAGACTGAGGGGAGACCTCAGAGCAGTTACAACTTCCTCAGGAGGGGAAGAGGAGGGACAGGCACTGATCTCTGCTCTGTGGTGACCAGTGACAGGGCACAAGGGAATGGCCTGAAGCCGTGTCAGGGGAGGTTCAGGTTGGATATTAGAAAAAGGTTCTTCCCCCAGAGGGTGGCTGGGCTCTGGAAGGGGCTCCCCAGGGCAGTGGGCACAGCACCAGCCTAACAGAGCTCAAAAAGTGTCTGACAACACTCTCAGGCACGTGGTGTGACTCCTGTAGCTGTCCTGTGCAGGGCCAGGAGTTGGGCTGAGGGTGCCTTCCACCTCAGGATATTCTCTGGCTCGATGTCCTCCAGGGCCAGCTGGCAATCACACTGCGGGGGCGAGCACCACGCAGCTCTGCGTGCCACAGGGCGCTGTCATTTCTCCTCCCTGCTGGAGCTGAGTCTGTGTGAGGGCACCTTGAGAAACGCTTCCCCACAAAGTGTTCTCGGAATGTTCTCCCTCTCTGCCTTCCTGCTCCATGGAGTGCATCCCCCACGTTTAGCACAACTCAGGGAGCAGTTCGGAGGCGGCACGTGGGCAGGTAGATTTGTGTTCTGAGGTAACTGCTAACCTGTGCTCAAATGTGAGCCTTGCAGGCTGCCGTGGGGAGGTGGCTGTGGACACCTGGGAGTGAGGCTCTGCAGTGAGAACTGCGCCTTGCTCAGCCACCCGTAACCCTGAGAACGAGCTCCTGGTGAAAACAGTTCCTCCTAAAAGCTCAAAATTCATGGTACAAACAAGCCCTTAAAAATTCACCATTTTCTGCAAGTAAACTACCATGAAGTATTTACAACTTTCAAAGTGAATCTGAATGCAAAACAATCCTTCCCTTTTTCAGGTGAGAAGTTTCAGAAGCTCTAGTCCTGGAGCTGTTTTCAGAGCAGCTTCTGCAAGTTCTCCATTGCTTTTTAAAGACATTATAGGTGGCAGTTTGATTTTTATTAATTATTTCTATCGCAACAAAACATAAGGCTGATCTGATGATGCTCTTATATTGTGTAGGAGTAGCAAATAATGAGATTATCAAGTTGTGTACTGCCTCTGAAATGCTGTATTTGGGACTTGTAACATGTGTTGCAACATACCCTGTAGACAGTATTTATCAGAGCAATGCAAAAAGAATCCATAATATTCAGCTGGCTGTTGCTGCCTCCGTGATGTGATTGCGATGGGAATTCAGCAGGATGAGTTTGAGAGCCCTCCCCACAAGGACCACACACGACGACCACCACGGACAATAAAAATTAACTATCAGCCTGTTCCACCATGTGTCCTTGGACAGAGATGTAACTCACAGACCTGACAAAGGCCCAGTCCTCATCCCTGGGGCCGGCTGGGGGTGACCTGTCACATCCTAGAGGAGCTGTTCTGGCAGTGACCGCTCCCCTTTGCTGCGAAGTCACCTGTCCCAGCACCCGTGGAGAGGGTGTGACTGCTGGGGGCTGCCAGCTCCAACCCCTCCCAGACCAGCTGAGGCACAGCAGGTTCTCCATCCCCCTCAATCTCTGCAGCCAGCACCAGCCCTCACTATCAGAGATGCCCACATGCCAGACAGGAGATGGATATCTATTCCAGAACAGGATCCACTAGGCATGAAGGGAGAGAACTGCTGACAGAGAGAATATAGCTCACTATTTAAATCCCACTTTAAAAAAACGTCTTTCTTAATAAAATTTCCTTAGAAGAGACTCTCTTGTGTACACAAAGCCGTGGGGAGATTTCCCAAAGGGTACAGCAGAGATTACAAGATACAGCTTAGGCTGGAGCGTCAGGGGGTGGATGCTTTGAACTCAGGGGGTTTCTAAAAGCACGAGGGAAATTATTCCAGAGTCGGAGTATTTCACAACGTTTTAATAGGGGACAAATTACTCATTTTTTCCACCCTCTGCAGATCTGCCCAAAGAATCACAAATATTTTTCCTCCCTCAAACCATTCTCTAGTGAGAGTGATAACAATACATCCCCAATAACCTCACTCCACCTGTAGATCTCAAAGCACTCGATAAAGTTTCACAGGTCTACATGAGAGCTGTTTTCCAGGGGCAGGGAGAGGTGAAGTGACTTCACTAAAGACCTAACCCAAGTAGTCGAATCAAAAAAATCCCTTATTATAGTAGCACAAAAGCTTTGTTTAAGATGCTACAATTTGACATCATCCCAAAAAATATAATGCTTTAGGGCATGACTCCACAGCCATTAACGTTTGTGTAAGGCTTTCCATTGACATCCGTGGAAGCTGGGTCTGCCTTTTAAAAGCTATCCCTTCATCCACTCAGACAAGTCTTTTTTTTTTTCCTCCCCATTTGCAGCTGATGTTCTCCAGCCTGTTTTCTGGAAAGCGACGACTTTTCCATTTTCACATAGAGCAACTTTATTTCCATGGTACGCCAGTCTGCTTGGGATGTCATGGCGTGGCTCCCAGCAAACACTAACGTGACATGACAGGCAGATGCAACTCACCGCAGCAGGACAAGCCAGGGAAGTAGTTTAAAGCAGCTTTATTCCAAGGAAATGTGATGGAGAGGGAGGAGAGAAGGGGAGGACTGAATCCTCCATTTCTGCTTCCAGAGAGACTTGAAGTTTTACAGCCACGTTTTACTGCCAGCACAGCGCCATGGCCCCAGAGCCACTGGGGACAGTGAGGGCACTGTCAGCTGAGCCAGGGACAACTGCAACAGCCCAAGCCAGGGTGACATGTCTCTCTGCTTGATTTACCAGCTCACAGTCACACAGCCAAGTTGTGTGCAAGCTCTGGTTTGCCTCTCCAAACACCCAGGAGACATCGTCTAGCAGAGGGGCAAAAGGAATAAATGATGTCGCCTGCCCAGGCTGTAATGCCTTGGAGTGACAGCAAGACACTGAAGCACAGGGGCGAGTGACAGAAGGAAGGGAACATCCACATCTGTGATGGCACAGAATAGCTTGTGGATGTCCAGGAGGGTGAACTCATCACCCAGATGGGCTAAAGCAGGAAGAGGAGGGTAGGTAGAGGCTGGGTGCCTCCTCACCTCCCTTCACTGCCAGCTCAGGAGCTGGTGGTGACACGTGGCAGGTGTGAGCAGCCCCCACAGGCACCCCCTGCCCTGCTCCCTCCACCCTCTGCAGAGGATCTGGCCCAGCCAAGCACCCTGGCTTTGGTCTCACAGCAGCCACGCAGACTTCTTCGGGAATATTCCCCATCATCCTTCATTATCTCCCTGTGTGTGTTACCCTGCTTTCCCACGCCAGCCTGAGACACTCCCAGCAAGAACAAGTGTTGTGTCAGGGCTGAAGCAGCTCGGGGCAGCTTTGGATTCGAGCCTGCCTTCACAAGGTGTGGTATTCCAGACACACACAAGGCACCACCGCTCCTTGGACAGGGTGAGTATTGGTGATGACCCCAGAGCCTGCATTAATTCATTTGCAGTGATCCACAGGCTGGAAAGCAACCCTCAGCTCCAACAGGACACTGGCTCAAGTCCATGAACATCAAACTGTATCTGCAGCATCCAAGCTGTCCCCATCTGTTACCGTGACTGGGATGTTTACAGATGAGAAGCCAGAAAAGTTATAAAGTACAAGGCTCAATCCCTGCTCTTCTGCAGCCGTGCAGGACACGTTTCACTTCTCACTCTGCACATAATCTCACCTGTCCCCCCAGACAACCAACGCTGCAGGAACATCAGCACCCGTGCAAGGCTGTCAGCACGCCCTGCTCAGTGACAGCAGAATTAAGGTCAGCTCACACCTTGCAGAGCCCCAAACACGTACTTTTCAGAAGCTTCAAGCAGGTTGAGATAATTAATATCAATATTTATTCATGTTCATTAATATCCATTCTATACAGCGTGGAACACAGTCTCGAAATCCTGCAGAGTGCTCTCCTGACTCTCTCAGAAGGCACGACTGCTTCTTCCAGCGAATTTTGCAGGACTGTGTCTCTCCAGCCCTGGCACCAGGAGAGCCATGGGCTGGGTGACGCCCTGCTCACTCTCCCACCTCCACCTGAAGCACGACCCTCTCCAAACCTACCCGGGCACGGACATCGCTGTGAGGTTTGTGGCTCCCTTGGGCTGTACAAAGCCTCCCGGGAGTTGGTGGCTGCTTTCTCCGGGGGTTCTGGGGGCCTGTGAGGTGTCCCCGGCGGTGGAGGCAGCGGCGGTGCCTCCTGCGCAGCCGCTCGGCAGCCGCGGAGCAGCCGCTGCCCGGGAAGGGTCGGTGTCAGGATGAACAAGGACTGCGTGGCAGCGCTGGGAAGCAGCACAACAGACTCTCAACACAGAAATTACTCCAGGCACAAAGAAAACACCAACAAAGATCATACTCAACAAAGAGAGGCAGGAATTTCACAGCAGAAGAGAATAATAGAGACTTTAAAAGCTGCTTTCATTTCACTTTGCAGCTCTGTCCATGAACAGTCGGACTCGAGAAACGTTAGGGCTTGGGGCACACTGCAGGTCACCAGGATTTCCTCATTTATTGCTTATTTCTTATATAAGCTCACTACAAACACAGGAGTCCTCGTCCTCTTTGCATTGTTTGGAAACAGCGAGACTGAATGGGATCTTTTCTCTTCCTCTCGTTCTCCTCTGAAGGGCTGCAGTAATGAGCAGAGGATGTAGTTCACTTCTCTGAGAGGGGAGGCTATTAGAGCTGGTGCTAAACACCCACATCAGAGCGGCTGCAAAGCAGCGGCTCCCTCTTCTCCTCCTCCGGGAAGTCACAATCCAGCAGCTCCACTCAGGAAAGACAAAGAGGAAGGCACTACTAAAGGACGCTGCCGAAAGGACTGACTGCTCCCGGTCCCACGCATGAGCAGCTCCTCTGCACGCAGAGGTTTGGCTGTGGGGCTGGGGGTCAGCCCCAGGAGCTGGAATGGGCTGTCTGCAGGGAATGCCCCAGGCACTGTCCAGATGGATGCCGCCTGATGCCAAGGAATTCAGGTTCTCTGAAAACGCCTGTCACAAGGCCAGGCTGAGATCTGCTGTGACCCTAAAGAGATTATCACCTTAAAGTAGGTTAGTGTGTTAATAAATTAATTATGCATGGAGGTAGCCAGTTGTCTGAGGAGAGAAGGATTAAAATTACCTCCTAGATAAATCAGGAGCAAGACATCCTGTGGGAAAGGCAACGAAAGGAAGATCTGAACCCGAAGGATTCCTGCAGGAAACCCAAAGATGAGCCCAGAGGTGAGACCTGCCCCGTGTGCCCACCACTGGCACATGTGCCTTGGCGGTGTTGTGCCTGGAGTCGGCATCCTCCGTGTTCAGTGCCTGCCAGAACCACCATCACCATGGTCAAACCACGTGGGAGGACATGAGCACTGGAGGTGATGCCAACCTGCAGCTAAAGCTGCCAAAAATTCAAGGGCTGTCACCGAACACTCAGTGGGATGAGATAAACGCTCCAGGAGCACCTCGTCCCTCCTCCCCCGAGAAGCAGTGATTACTAAGGACATTTCCGTGAGCGGTGTATGATCTTTATTTTTTCATGCACAATGACCTTTAAAAGTACTGGCTAAGCTATTTGCATTGCCTGGCCCAGAGTTCCAACAGACAGCAGGAAGACAAGCATTAACCTTAATGGCTAAATCACTTCATGCCACCGCAAAGATGGAACACTCCCATGAGTCGGCAAAAGACTGTTTTCATTTGATTATCTATTTAAGCAGCAACAAGCACCTCTGAAAGCTCAAAGTTCCAAGCCTCCCAGTGGTTCCCTGGTTTTCTGGAGGGGCAGCCCAGGAAATACTTTGGGATACTTTGGGAAGGAGGCAGGACACCTCTGAAGGCAATGTCCTGCGATGAGGTGGGGTGGGAGAGGCCGTGCCCCAGTACAGACACACTGCCTGCTGTGAGCAGCTCCTCGGCTCCTACCAGGCAGGAGCAGGCGTTGGAGAGCTGTGAATCCAGGTTTGACCCCCAAACCACCCTGTGACACTGACTGAAGGTTTGTGACTCCTTGGAACTGGGATCTCACACTTTCTTTTCAGCAACACAGTAATGTGTAAGTTACATACATATTGAGAGTACAGAAGCAGCACAAAGAGGCGTAAATAATATCACAGTGCCCTCAGCACGTGACTTAGGTGAAAACACCTGCTTTGGAGTGGGTTTATTTGTGTGTTCATACACGCAGAGCCCAAAAGGTGTAAGCAATGCTGAAATGAATCCCTAGAAATTGCCGGTGGCAAAATGTTGTGTGTTATTCAGCCAGCTCTGATAATTAAAACCTCCCATCCAGTCAAGGTCAAAATGTGGCCCTCATCCAAGCATATGTACTGCCATGGAGAGGTTTGAACTGATCCTAGGAGATTCCCAGAAGGGATCCATTTGCTGTACCTCTGACAGGCACACAGCCACCTCCAATCACACGGCTGTTTCCTAGCAGCTCCCAGAACTGCTCTGCGATGATTTTGGAAGGAAGATAAGAGCGGATGCTACAGAAATCACACAGCCCAATGTGTGTGTGTGTGGGTGTGTGCTTCGACCCCGCCGGGGCACCTGCTCGAGCCTCTCCCCCCTCATCACATCAGCTTTAATGACTGCTTAGAATCAGACCTTGCAGAGGTCACAGCACCCCTAAGCCACAGCCCGTGCTTTAATTCCAACCTGGAGTGCTGTCATTAAGCTGCTGATGTCACCTCTCCCGGCTTGCAGCCCCTCCAGCACTGAGCAGCACATCTCTCTCCAATATCCGTGTGTGCAAGGAGAGCCATGTTGCTGAAAGCACGCAGAGCAGCAGCCCTCACCTCTGCCTGCTGCTGGCTTGCTTCTCCCTCTCAGCCTCCCAAACCTGGGCTGTCCGGGACAAGCACATCCCCAAGAGAGCTCCAGACTGCCGAACCTTCCAGGCTCACAATCCACTCCCCCACAGACAACTGGGATGGTGGGAGAGTTGGAACTAGGTGATATTTAAGGTCCTTTCCAACCCAAATCATTCTGTGTTCTATGGCACTGTACCTGACCCAGCCAAAATGCAGACACAAGATGAGTCCTGGTGATGAGTCCAGACCTGGACATGGAGGGGTGAACATGCCCAGGGGATGTGCAGGCACCTGGAAAAGCTGGCTCCCTGCCCGAGAGGTTGGGGCACAGGAGACACTGGTAACAACTCCAGTGACCAGGGCAAGATTTGACACAGGACATCTGTCAAAGCCCTCGTATTACAAACTACTGGAGAGGAAGCATGTGATGGTATTATTGGAGCTTGTATTGTGCGGCTAAGCAGTGCTATTCTTCATGTCCTTTTGTCATTTAAGAGAGACTTTTGTGACAGCATTTGCCTATCTCTTGTAATTCTGTGCAGGTTTGTGAAGTGCCCTTTTTTTTAAAAAAAAGCCATACATTAGATTTCCCCATTCTCATTTTTCATGATGTACAATACTGTCTAAATCAGTTTAAGATCAGGCCTGTACATCATCTCTGGAAATGAATACAAATACCTCTTATTCCAGTCAAATTAAATAATCAGGAGCTACAGTGGCCACTTGCATATTGAATATGAAGAAACACAAAGCCTGGAGGTTTCTGCTGCTGTGAGAACACCCACACTGCAGCCTCTCCATCCCACGGTTACCACCCCAGGGAGAGCCAAGGCTGGCACTGCTCCATCCGGGAGCAGAGCCGTGAGGATGATCCCAGCCCTGTGCCAAGGGCTGCACCCACCAAACCCACAGAGGCACAGCCGGAGCAGGAGCCCCAGTGCTGCGGGAGCCAAGGAGCATCTCCAGTCCCTCCACAGGACAGCTGTGTCCTGCAGCAGCCTGGGGCCAGGGATGGTCTGCAAGGGGGTCCTCAGGAAGCCCCCGCTGCACCTCTCCTCCCTAAAGCCACAGGGAGGCAAACACCGAGTGCCTCATCAGCAGGTTGCCAAGGACCTGGGTGCTGCCGCCTGTCACATTTATGTTTTTGTGTTCTCTCAATCCAAAACATAACTTGGACCTTAGTGTTCACTATCAGCCATGCCTGCCTGAGCCAGCACAGGCTGCAGGGGCTCCCCAGTCCCTTAGCCTCACAAAGGGCAGTGCTTCCTCTCTCAGGACCAGGACACGGCCACTCTCCCTGCCCAGGAGCAACCACCGGCCAGAGGGTTCTAAGGAGGAGCAAATGCCTCACAGCAGCCTCCATGGAAAGGGAGATGGTGACAGCACACAGTGCCCCTCTGGAAACCATTACCTCCTTTAATTAGCTGCAAATATTCTAACTGGATGGAAAGAGGAGGAGCAGGTGTGGAGCAAGTACTGCCCCCCAGCTATTCCTGCCTAGAGCCACGGGCATCTCTTGGCTGCCAAGTGATGTGAACCTTTCAGTGGGCAGTGAGCATGCAGGGCACCCTCACCTTTCACTGACCATCACATCTGTCCCCATGGGGCAGGGAGCACCACAGGTTTTGCTGGGCAAACCCAATCCCTGTCTGCATCCTGCATCTCCCCAGCTTTTGTCCCTGGCTTCAGCAGTCAGCTCGGCCACCCAGCTCCTCGCCCATGTTTTGTATGCCCAGCCATGCCTGCAGCCATCGGTATTAGCCTCCTCCTTTGGCTGCTACAGCATGATTTTGTTTGGGTGATGGAAGCTGAATGCAGTAGTCAAGGCTGACACGTAACACTGATTGATATATTGGCGCATAAGAGTTTTTATGTTACTGGCAAGTGACTATCAGGCAGTGTGACTAGCTGCCTGCCCCTTTTCAACTCACCAGTGAAAAAATAAAAAGTAAAGCAGCAGTGGATGTGGCAGGAATGCTAAAGGAGATGCTGCCCTGCCAGCAGGCTCCAAGAGTGGTGCCTGCCCCAGCCCCAGAACCTGTGGCACAGCCCGAGGGCGGGAACATCTGCCCACCACAGCCATGAGGAGCCCGGTTCCAAAAGGAAGGTGGGACCTAGAGGTAAAGGAGGTGTTGAAATTTGTGCTTGGGATGAGCAGGACCACAGAGGCTCAGGGCCAGCTGCATCCTGCCCTCTCCCTCCTGAAGATGGCCAAGCACACCTGTGTCCCCTTGTCCTCGCTGAGAAGGACCCAGGGCATCCTCATCAGAAGAGTTCCTGGTCTCGCTGTGCTGGCACCACCACTCAGCCCTGCAGCCCCAGGGAAGCAGCAGCTCTCTCCTGCACTGCCCAGCTTCCCAGCAGCACCAGCCAGGATCAACCGAGGCAGAGTCCCAGGCAGCGAGTGAGGGAAGTGGACTTAAGCATGGGACTTGAGTAGTAGCTTTTATGAGCTTTGCACAAAAAAATATGCCTTTATAAAAGCTTAACAGCAGGTAGGCATAAGGCCATGAGAAACAGGGAGGTGGTAATGGTCTTTTGAAAGTAATTCCTTTCAACCATAAAACCAAGACTTGATGAAAATGATAAGCCATGGGACGAGGGTGCCTGACAGGGTATTAACATAAATGCTCAAGTAGCAGCCACTGCGGCCCCGTGAGCCGGGGGAACGGGGGGAATTCGCAGCCTCGTCAGCCAACATGGGGAGCTGCTGCACAAAGAGCCCCATCAGGAGCACGGCAGCAGTAATTAATTGTTTGGCCAGAAATTGGCCAAAATAAGCCAAAATAGGCCCACCTGTGTGAGCTGCCCCGCCTGTCCTGCACCCAGGCAGAGGCAGGACAGGGAATGGTGCTGGGAGTGAGAACTACACCTCTTCCCATCCCATCTCATCCTGGCAGAACACACATCACCCTGCGCTTGCAGGAGAGCAGATCTTGTTTCTACCTCATTTACCTTCTCTGCATTTTCATTTTCCTGGTCCCTGGGGGACAAGCAGACATCCTGCAGAGAGGGCTCTTAGGAGATGGTTTCCAAATTCAGATCACCTTTCATCAGGGAGATTTTCACCTCCTCCAGACCATGGTGTTCGCAGGCTGGGGCAGCCTCTGCACCCTGCACTGCCCACAGATCTCCCCCTGAGTGTTCCCTGAAACACAACTTCTGACAAATGGATTTCCAGGACTCCAATGTCCCCTTCCCTTACAAAACTAATATTCCAGTTCACTGGTGTCCCCGCCAGCAGGATACGATTTGGTTGCACAGTCTATTATGCTCCAGAACGTGAAAGGTCAGGCTTAAATGGGATTTTTCATTGTAAAAGTCACCTACATGAATGACACACAGTACCACCACAAGGCATTTGTAAAGCAGACTTCAGGATTATGGATGCACCATTTACTTCTGTTTACCCCCCAAACAGGAAAGGAAAATATTTGCCTGTCCCAAGCCTTAAGCTTGAGAAATTTCCTGGAGCTCTGTCGACTTTGGTGTCAGGCTGTCAAACAAACAGGAATGCAGGGAGCAATAAACACAGCGGGATTGAGATCCTGCCCTGAAGTTTCAT
The DNA here is from genome assembly GCF_020740725.1 of Corvus hawaiiensis. Classification (NCBI taxonomy): domain Eukaryota; kingdom Metazoa; phylum Chordata; class Aves; order Passeriformes; family Corvidae; genus Corvus; species Corvus hawaiiensis. The sequence goes on along the minus strand of NC_063226.1, from coordinate 1,187,103 downwards.
TCCACCTTGGCTCCACCCAAGGGGATGAAGATGCTCTGTGGTTGGGTCCAGGTGCTGGTAAACTGGGACGCTGCAGGTGCCAGGGCCTCGCCATGTGAGTGCACACGGATGGGACACGTCCAGTCTGACCACACATGAGGAGATGCAAGAGCCAAGTCAGTGTGTACCCCAGTGTGTTCCCCTCACTGCTCAGCAGCATCCCAGCCCATCCCAAACCCACCCTCCCTGGGTTTAAGCCCCATCTCTCTGTACCATCTTCCATCTTTCTCTTCACGCTTCCAATTTTTACTGCCAGGATGAAAGGGTTTTGAAAGCAGACTCCTCTGAGGACTAAGGGAAAAAAAAGGATCAAGATGTGAGACTCAAGGGGAGAGGGGAAAGGTTTTGGGGACAAAAGAACAAAGGCACTTTGGCCTTTCAGGATCACGCGTCCTGCTCTGTCTTACTGCAGAAGATCCAGAAGAAAGGGAGAGCCCTTTCAGCGTGGAAAAGCAGAGAAAGGTTCAGCACAGAGAGCAGCAGGAGTGAGAGCAGCCCCATTATCTGACAGAAGTAGAAATAAGACTGGGGGAAAGAATGACTTAAAAATAAAAGAAACATTAAAACTGATGTTTCCTGGAGCACACGTGTGTGTTTCCTTCCAGGAGGAGGGCATTTGGAGGGATAAGCAGGGTTAAAGAGCCTCATTCATCTTCCCCTTACAACTGTGCTGACTCAGAACCTGGTCAAACAAGTTTAATCTTTTTAGCAACAACAAAGAGAAGTGGAAGGAGGGTGGAAAGGAGCCAGCCTGGATGGGCAAAGAGGGAGAAAAAGAAAGCACAGAAGAAAAACTTCCTTTCTACAGCTTTTGATTGTTCATTCCATGGCAGAAATCCGTCCTGATAAGCTGAGGAAGAAAACCAGTGGTGTTAGAGTTGTGGCGCTCTGACTGTCCTCCTCCCTGGTGCTGTCCTGCAGGATGGACAGTGGGCACCTGGTGAGGACAGCACCAGTGCTGCTGTCCTGAGCCCAGGGTGTGGGGATGGTGGTGGGAGGGTGTCAGGGCAGTCAGAGGCAGGGTGAGGAGGAAGTTTGAGGGGTCACTGGTGGGGATGGAGCTGGAGTCCCCTTGTTCCCGAGCTCACACACTGACAGTGGCACACGGTGCCAGCCCTGTGCTGGCAGCCCTGGCATCCAGCAAAGCTCAGCTTCACCTCAGCCCTGAGTGTGTTTGAGCTCCCTGGGCCAGAAGAATATCAAAGCGAGGTAAAGAAACTGCTCTTGCCTTTTTTTGGAGAACAGCATGAGGACATCACCGTTGTGTCTTTTGTGAAATGGAGGTGTTCATTAACAGCACTGCTCTGCAAGGAAAATGGCCATCACGACAGGAGAGAATGCTTTAAAAAATCAAATGCACCGTACAAAATAATCCTACACTGGCTGGAAGATGAGGTCTTTTTCATCCTTAATTTCTGTAATTCCCAGTCATGCTGAGTATGATGCATCCTCATTTATAATGTAAGAGTTAAGGCTGGGGCAACAATTATTTTCAGGATCCTATAATCTCAACTGTAAAATTTCACCCCAGGCTGAAAATGAAAGAGCAAATCCTTCACTTTGGCATGAGCTGTGTGAGACACAAAGCAGTTCCACTGCTAGCGAGTTACGCAAATATAAATGCACATTAGATTCCCCACTTAACTTTTTTTTCTGATCTTGAGCCAAAAATAAGATCTGAACCGAAGTATGAATTTTTCATTGCATGTTTCTGATTCAAGATGTAAAAACAGACTTCCGAGGCTGCGAGCCTCTACCTGTTTCCCCCACCTCCAGAGCCCTGGAGATGTGTTTGCTGAGCACACACCCTGCAGACAGCCGCACTGTCTGGCTGTGCTGTCGGCTGCTGCAGAGCCTCTCTGGAGCTGCTCCGGATCCCTACCTGGCTGCATGCTGTCAGGCAGCTTCAGAAATTAAAGGGAAAAAAGCCTGGCAAATGCTGAAAACACAGCCCCCCGTGGAAAGGTCTGTGCACAAGCACAGATCCCGGCTCAGCAGCCAGCGTGCCTGGCACCATCTGAGCCCAGCCTGGCTCTGAGTTGTGTTGTGCTGAGCTCTCCTGCCTCAGCCACGCTGTCTAGGGAACATCCAGCCTTGGAAGGGAGAGTTTTTGATGGGAAAGCCCATGCTCTCCCAAGTCTGCTGGCCTCCAGACCTCAGCAGGCCATCTTTGGCTGGAAAAGGGGATGCTCTGACGTGTTTCGCAAATTCAGACACGAGCCCTGCAAAACACACCAAGCACTGAAATGGTGAGAGACTGGGGATGGAATGAGCAGGAATCCACATGGATTGATGCCAATGGCAGGTCTTCAGCACATGCCACCAGAAAACACCCACACATGCAGGGACACCTGGCAGACCATGTGGGTCTGCTCCTTTGGCTTGGTTTGACTATTTTTTCCTTCCTTTGTCTTTAGGGAAAGCAGCATTCCCTGTCATGGATCACTGCCCAGCAGGCTGGGCAGGACAGGCAGTGGAGCCTGCATCCAGAGTCGCTGCCCACCCATCCCAGCACAGGGACACAGGAAAGGAGCCCGACAAAGGAGCCCGAAAGGACTGAAGTACTTCTTTTGGTCATAAAATCTGATGGTGCTACGACAGGCTGGGGAAACATCAATTACCATTATTGTTGCTCTGGCCATTAAAAGGAGGAATGGTCTCTGCTCTGGAGAGGTCTGCCCTGGTCTGATCTGGGAAAGCATCCCAGGACAGCCCTTAAGCACTTGCTTAAAATTCAGCTCATGTCAAAGTGTCTCCCTCATTTGGGCTGGAGTAAGCAAGCACTTAAGGGATTTTTTTTCTCCAAGCGGAGACAAACCAAGGCCACACAGACACAGAGCTGGGAGGAAAAGCAATAGGGGAGGCTTTTCCCTTTCAGAGCACCAAGATGCTTTGAAAGAGAGAAAGACTGGGTCTGCAGGGGAGCCTGTGCCATGGACAGGAGAGGACACACGGCAGATGCATCTGCAGGCCACGAGGGAGAGGGAAGCACCGAAATTCTGTGCAGCTGCACACAGATGTGGGTGCAGCTGTGCTGCAGGGGCACAACCTCATCCCCCACACCTGCACTCACCTCAGCTCAGGCAAGCATGCCCGAAATGACCTCCAGGCAAAATCCTTCACCATCTTCATCTTGAGAGAGTAAATGGCGGATCTAAACCAGCCTGGCTGACTTACCTGGGTTGGGTGGTGGCAGGGGCTGCTCCATCTGCAGGCGATGGGAGCGGCAGCCCAGCTGGATGTGGTGAATAGCAGAGTGGGCCTTGCCCCAGTACCTACAGCACTGGCTGAGGAGTGGACACCCCATCCTTGGGCACTGTGCAACATCTCTGGTGACACTTGTGGTGTGAGAGGGAAGTCAGACACCAATTTCAACCTAACTGCAGTATTTACACACATGTACATAGGGCTGAAAGATGACAGAATTATATAATTTGCTTGGTACAGATTTGCTGCTCAATTTTGCAAAATGTAGCGTGTGATGCAGATTGCTACGAGTGTTTGTTTTTAAATACCAGATTAAATGGGCACATAAAATTACCGTAGCCTTGAGCTGATCCATTGCTCTATGACATTTAACGTTGGGTTGCATCAGTCATGCCATGTTGCATTGCATCCCATAATGTAATGTGACATGACTGATGAATCCAGACCTCCTGCTCCATCACCAGGGAAGGCTCACCAGCCTGAGAGCCATCACTTGGGCCGATGGCGCAGCTGGTGCTGCCACGCTGCTGCTCCTGCGTGGGCTCCCTGTCCAGAGCCCCCCAGGATGTGCAGACACACGGGAGGGATAAGCAGGGTTTTTGGAGCCTAAACATGCCGTAACAGGCTTTTCTCTCTTTTTAACTCCTTCTCTTGGCTCTGGAGTTGCTCAACAATGTGCTCGTCTGGTGCTCAGCACCCTCGGCCCTGCCTGGGCCCCGAGGAGCCCTCAGCACAGGAGGGGTTGAGCCGCCTCCGGGCTGGCAGAGGGCTGCACACCCTAAGTGGGCTGCCGAGATGGGGATGGAAATCCACACTAAGCTGCAGGGAAGCAAAATGGATTGGAGAGAGCATTAGCTAAATCCCTCAGTGAAAGGAGCAAGGGGGCTTGCTGTGCAGCTGATGCTGCCTTTGAAGCACAGGAGGTAACGCTCCTCCTCAGACTGGGAGGGAAGAGACTGCCTGGGGACCTTGCACCAGCTGGATGGAGGTGGAGGAGAGAGGACAGGTGCTCAAGAGGCAGCTAGAGCTGCCAAAGGGTGCCCTGCACCTCCTCTGTCCTAAGCATGCTCTGAGAGGGAGGCGAAGAAAATCACAGAGTTTTTTGCCAAACCCATGAAGAGACGAGGGACCACTTTGCACACCAAGTCCACCTCCTCAGGCCCAGCTGTGCTGCAATGATGCAACTCATCACTCTCCACGCGGTGGAAATTCTGCGCCTACACCCCGGAGGCCTCACCTTCACCCCCGCTGCGGCTGCAGCCCCGCCTGGGATGCTCAGCCCCCACGGCTTCCCTCTGCATCCCACCTGCCTCACGCTCCTTCTGGGCAGAGCCTGGAAATCAGATCAAGGAAATGATCTGTGCTAAATATAACCTAGATATAACCCTTTAAACTGCCAGAGAGGCAATCAAAATTACGATATTTAGGGATTTGCATCAGTAGCTAAACGAAGATTATCGTATTTAAATTAGCAGGGGAAGGAAGGTCCATCCAGCAGGGACAACACAGCGGGAGCCCCACTCTGAACACCCCTGCCCAGATCAGCCTCTTCCCAGCAGAGCCAGGCCCCAGACAGTGTCCAGACTCACTGCCCCAGCCACGCTCGGCACAGAGACAGTTAATTGGAGTAAAAAGGGAACGGGTGAAGGAAGCCAAGTCGGTGTTTAGTTCTTGGAACCAGCGCTATCCCCGACAGAGCGCGCACAGCTCCCTCCCAGAGAGCAGCCAGGCGCATTCCCTCAGACAGCACTAAATGAGCACGATTTATCCAGCTACTACCACTCACGTAATTTTTTTGCAGATGATTATCCCCAGCATGTGCCACTCTGCCTGGACACTTGGCAGCAAGGACACGGCCGGAGCGGAGTCAGCCTGGTTCTGACCAGCACACCCACAGCAGCACGCAGTGATCCAGCCAAACACGTGGTGGGGAAGGGAACGGGCATCTCACTGCACCTGCTGGGTGCTTGCTGGTCCTCACCCAGTGCATAAAATCTCCTGGAGTGACAGGGCTTAGGCACCAAAATATGTGGGGAGCCTCAGCCCTGCTGAGCCCAGGGATGTGGGCTGGGATATGGGAGCACATCCTCTGCTACGTACGTACATCCCAAACCACAGCAGGAATGATCCATGGAACATCAAACACTGAACCAGGAAACTTCCCTCTGCCCAGCATGGGGTTAAGCTTTGAAATATCTCACCACAGGATTTTACAGATGATTAAAATTTACTCGAGTTCAAGAAAAGAAAGGAAATGAGTAGGAGAAAATTCCCTCGTGGGCTGAAGCAACCCAACCCAACCCATCCCATTCCAACCCATCCCTTTCCAGCTCCTCCAGCCCACCGCAGCGCTGGGGGTGGTGAGAGCCCTCAGGGAGGCAGCGGGGCAGTTTTGCCTCTTCCTACGCGCTTCCCAGGGCTGTGGCCAGAGCCCCTCCCAGGCTGGCTGGCCCTTTGCTATGACCTGTTATGACTGCTCTTAAACCCTTAAAACAGCTTAGTTTAAATGTCAGTTTAAATCCCTGGGAAGAGCACATCCACAGCCGGCTATCGGGCTCGGCTGACAGCAGGTAATTTGTTATGTTGCCGTAACACGATCCTATCTCCGGCCAGCCCTCCGATGCTAACATTAGTTTTGAAAATGGAGTATGGGCAGTCCAGACAGGAAAGGCTTTGGAAAACGTCTCTCAGGACAGAGGCACTGCCATCAAATCCTCCAGGACATAAAATCCCTCCTGTCACTTTATTCTCAGCAAAGGTGGGGTTAAACATCCCTCTCTGATCCTATATGGACTGGTGTGGAGGAGCTGGGACTAGATGATCTTTAAGGTCCCTTCCAGCTCAAACCATTCTATGATTCTCTGTTATTGAATCCTCTTCCAAGAAGACTTTCAAGTCTCCCAGTGCTGGCGGGTGATGAGGACTTGGGGACCTGTCCAGTGGGTCTGGGCTGCCCACGAGCACAGCCACAGCCCAGCCCATGGGCCCAGCTCTTTTCTAGGATTCTCTGTAAATAAAACCTGTTTCTAAGATCTCAAACCAATGAATTTCCCCAGTGGATCTTTACGAAGTTATTTAGCTGAAGCCTCTCCGTAATTGTGATCGATTGAGACAATCGTCCCGGCTGTGCAGTGGGCAGCAGCAGGGAGAGGGGATAAACACGGACAGCGGCTCCAGCCCCTGTAACAGATTTTATTTACACCAGGGACATTCATCAGGGCACAGCAGCCTGAGAGGCCAGTCCATCTTCAGCTCAAGGGGGAGCAGTGGTGGAAGGCACAGCCCTGGGAAGGAGCCTGTGTCAAGGGCTGTAGAGAGCCAGGCTAAGGATGGCAGCCTTCCCCTTGGGGCAGCCAGCAGGTCTGAAATGGCAAAGGCACCGATCACCCCAGATGACTGCAGTGATTTAAAAGCCTCCCAAATCCAATCCTTTAAGGAACAAGACAGAAAACTGTAGCAGTACCAGGAAAAATAAGTGGCTAACACCCCAGCTCCTGAGAGTCAGCAAAAGGGAACAGCAAGGAAGCTGCTGTGGCACAATCTGCAGTAAGGTTTGATTCTAAAAGAGAAAGAATTAAATGTATAATTTTACACAGCACTTAAAAAAAATCTATTTTCATTTTCAGAGATTGGATTTCCTTCTTGTCCTTCTCCCAGGTAATTTTCTTTCTACTCGGCCTTATGCTGGTGATTTCTCACCATGCTTCCAGCAAGTGTGAATGGCGAGTTGCTTTGCAAACTCTGTTCCCTCTAGACTCAGATTATTATTCGCTATTGATTCATTGCATCCATCCACAAAGATGCCGACTGCAAAATATCCAGGAGCAGTACAAGAAAAGCAATACAAAATACCATTAAAAATGTAAAGAGCCAGCCACCCAGACAAAGACACGGCATATGAGGAATGGCAGCATTGGCAGGCTGTGGCACTGGCTCCCAGCTCCCCTTCAACAAACCCAAGGGAATCTGAGGCAGAAGAAGAGCAAGACAAAGCTGGTGTCTAATCCTGACTTTGCCCACAAAAGCGTTCCAGGGGAGTAAGGGCAGCAGCCCGGGGCAGATGTAACAGCAGCGGGTCCAACTCCTCCCCCGTGCAGCCGAGAAAGGCAGCACGTGATGCTGTGCCTCACGGCAACAGGGAGAGATCCCGAATTTCCTAAAGCCTGGTCCCAGGTATCCCACTCTGTCTTCTAGTGATCTACAGCAAAAGAACTTCCCCCCTATGCAGCCCCACACTCTACAACTGCGCCAAACCACGGATGATGCGAGTTCCTCACAAGAGACCGCACTGAAGGACCTGATTGTGAGAGGACCCTCAAAATCAGACTTGCTGAAAATGCAGGCAGGATGCCAAGGGACTGATCCTTCTGCCATGTCTTTGGGGACGTGAGGGAGCCTGGCTTTCCCCTGGGCAGGGCTCAGGCATGGGAACTAACCAAGACATCCTCTCTCTGGGCAGGGCAGCAGAAGGTGTTTCCCCACCGCCCTCGCTCCCCCAGTTGCAATCCAGATGTGCAAGTTACAGCTCGTCTTTGCAGCCTCCCCTCTACAGACTCCACTGTGAGCAGCACCTCACAACGATGTTCTGAGGGCACCAGAATTTCCCCATCTCCTTTCCCCTGTGAACCCTTCAGGGTTTGCATCGCATGAAAGAGAAAAGAAGAGGAAAAACAAATGGCTCACTGCATACTCCAAGCAGAAAAACCTACGTACACAGGGCACACAAATCATCTAATTCAGGGCTTTGTTTGCAGGAGTTTAATATTCATAATGCACCTATTTTAATTTTAGTGCTACCCATGAATATAAGTGAATAATTGCAGCTGATTAAAGACAAAAAAGAAAGGAAATGTTACCACTGAGACAAACAAACACTGACTGTGTGGTAAATAGAAACACTCAAGGATTTAATTCCCTGGATAAGAGGTGGGAGGGGGCAGTGAGAGCAGAGAGCTCCTGCCATAGAATTCCTCAGAACTGATTGCGGCTCGTGTTCCTGGTTGCACCTTCTTACTAATAATTTACAGTGCTAACGCAGTTTTTGCTGCCCAGATGGTCTCAGCCCCAGTGTAATGCTGGAAGTTTTTCTTTTCCTATCAAACACAAGACTGAATTTGTGTGTTCCCTCCTGCATTCCCTTCTGCAGCAGCTTCCACTGGTGGTTCACGTGCAGCTAAACTGGGCAGGCTGGGACCACTTCAGCTGGGCAAAGGGAGAGCAGTGTCCAGGGGATGGGAGCACTGGGAAAAAAGTCCCTCTCCCTCCAGTTTTCCATGCAGTTGTCCCTGACATCCTCACACCTTGGAGTGGGGAGGTGCCACGAGCACTGGGAGATGCTCTGTGCCCTCCTGCATCCCTGGCCCCGCATGAGGAGCACCCACGGGTCCCTCTTCTCTAGGGCACCAAAATGAAAGTCTCTTTGTCAAGCAGCAGTCTTGAAAAAAATACAATTGATTTTCTGACTTCTGGTCAGATTTTCCACCAAATTTAACACCCTACATGTCGTGCTCAAAATAGAGCTTCTAAGAGAATAAGGCATGTATTGTTAAGGTTTATTTTATTATACAATATTACCGCCATTCGAGATAGATTGTATCCCCTGGCAGTTTCAGAAAAGTTTTTTCCTTGTATTCATTAGAAGGAAAATAAAGTGCTTGCAAAAACTGGGAAATCCCCAATTTCAGTTAAATTGAGTGCATTTCAGGGACTTCACCTTCAAGAAGGCAGCAAGATAATTTACATTCTGACCTAGATTTCTAACCCAAATGTATTTGCCTGAATGGGAAATGACATTTCATTTGCTCAAGGGTTCTATTTATTTAATTAATTATCAAAGAAAAGGGATGGAGGGAAAGGCTTTCCTTCTCAGATCTCTACCAAAGAGTTGGGAAGAAATGAGACTAATTCTCTGGTCACATGTAAGTGGGGTGAGAGTGGTCCCTGTGAGGTCACTGTGCCCACACATCTTCTCTGTGTGATACCCAAGTCCAAAATGTGTGCTGAAGCTCAAGTTCTAGGGTCAGTCAGTGCTTCTGCCCAGTGGGACCTCAGCCCATGGACACCCTGTGCTCTGGTCCATGTGGCAGCAGGAGCTCAGATGACAGTGGCAAAGCCCAAAGATATTTGGGGTTATACAAGGCACTTCACAAATGTTTCCAGAAAGCTGGAGTCCCAAACAATGTGAAATCAAGGTTTTTGAATGTAGGAAAGGATCTCCATCTAGGAAAAATACTATCCCCATCTATGGGAGAGTCCATGAAACAGCTCAGAAGGACCTTCAAGCACTGAACAGCTCCCCTTCACAGCCTGGGAGCCTCTGGATTTCTTTCCCAGCTAATTCAGCACTGAGAAGGGCCCAGAGCTGCTGTTTTGCAGGATGGAAGAGAGCAGCAGCCAGCAAAAGGACAGGCAGGGAGGGGAGTGCTGGTGACTCCAAGCTGCCTACAGGCATCTCCATGTCTCCTCCTGAGTCCTCTTTCCATGTTCCTCTAACTCACGGTGTTGCTGCTGCACTTGTAAACATCCAATCTCACCCAGAACAGCACTGCACCGTCCGAGGCTCCTAGTTTCACATGGTAATCTCTCCCTGCATCTCTTCTCCCCCTGCACATTTGTGATGGAGTCGTACTGAGTCAGATGGTTTCCTGCTCCAGGAGGAATGAGGGCAGCAGCAGATCTGAGTCAGACAGCCGCAGGACCCTCCAGCAAGGCTCTTTGAAGCTCCTCACCTAACAGACTCTGCAAAAGGCACGTAGGGAGAGAGACGGAGCCGTAATGTTGCACCACAGAGCTAATCACCGTAAGAGAAAAGCCTCTGTGCACCGTGAAGTGCAGGTCAAAGCAGCTCAGCTCGAGTGCCGTCAACAACTCCTTGTTCTGACACAAACAGATGCTCATCACAGAGTGACAGATGAATGGAAAAAGCAGAAGAAATTGACATAATCACAAAGTAGCACCTTTAAATATGAGTGTGCTAAGATGAAACTTGCCCCTGCCCTCCACCTTAGTACTCTCAGGCCCCTGGAATGGTTATGCCTGATACATGACAAAAACCAAGTCATTAGCTCTGTATTTGCCGGCAGCCAATGCCTGGCCTGCGGAATTCTTCTGGCTAAGAGGTTTATTTTCCTCTACTTCACTCCTGACAGCATCATCTTTCAACAGGCACGCGTTTCTCCACCTTCGAAGAAGCTTAGCACGGTCCCGCTGAGGACAGGAGCCGCTCAGGAAGATTTCCCAGTGAAACGCCTGAATTGCACCTCAGCTCCTCTCGCATATGCAGCCTCCCACACCATTTAAGAGCCATTGGGAGATAAAATCTCCCTTTTTACCCAACCATGGGGTGACTCTGAGGAGCCCCTGCTTCCTGGCTTTGCTGGTAAGCATCTGCCCTCCGGGATCAGCCCCATCCTTACAGCCTGGAGGTGGCCCCGGCGCTCCTGTGACCGAGGCTGTCCTTGTCCAAGTGCCTGCACCGGGGAGCAGCGCTGTGCCTTGGCAGCGGCCGATAATCCCCCACGGTGCTGTGTTCTGAGCACCCAGCACCCCTTTCCACCCAGCCATCCCTCCCCTGCCCCGACTCCGGGGATGCGGAGCTCGGCCGCTGCCTGGGAGTCGCCTGGGCTCAGGGGGGATAATGAGAGCGGCGAGTGTTTGTGCTCCGCCGAGCTCCATTGTTCCCGGCTCTTTGTCCTCCTGCCCGATGCCCACTGGCCACCTGCCTTCCTCCCCGGCCTTTTGAAGAGGATTCTTTGCTTCTCTTTGTTTCTGTCCCTGCCCCACGCTGCCCGAGCCACGGCGAGCCCGTGCTGACCTCTGAAAGGAGCCAACAAAGCGACAGGGACACAGCCTGCAGAGGACAAGGACACAGCGTGTACAGGACAGGGACACAGCCTGCACAGGACAGGGACACAGTGTGTACAGGACAGGGACACAGTGTGTACAGGACAGGGACACAGCCTGCAAAGCGACAGGGACACAGTGTGTACAGGACAGGGACACAGTGTGTACAGGACAGGGACACAGCATGTACAGGACAGGGACACAGCCTGCACAGGACAGGGACACAGTGTGTACAGGACAGGGACACAGCCTGCACAGGACAGGGACACAGATTGTACAGGACAGGGACACAGTGTGTACAGGACAGGGACACAGCGTGTACAGGACAGGGACACAGCCTGCACAGGACAGGGACACAGCGTGTACAGGACAGGGACACAGCCTGCAAAGCGACAGGGACACAGCGTGTACAGGACAGGGACACAGCCTGCAGAGGACAGGGACACAGCCTGCACAGGACAGGGACACAGCCTGCACAGGACAGAGACACAGATTGTACAGGACAGGGACACAGCATGTACAGGACAGGGACACAGTGTGTACAGGACAGGGACACAGCCTGCACAGGACAGGGACACAGCCTGCACAGGACAGGGACACAGTGTGTACAGGACAGAGACACAGCCTGCAAAGCGACAGGGACACAGCGTGTACAGGACAGGGACACAGCCTGCAGAGGACAGGGACACAGCGTGTACAGGACAGGGACACAGCCTGCACAGGACTGGGACACAGTGTGTACAGGACAGGGACACAGCCTGCACAGGACTGGGACACAGCGTGTACAGGACAGGGACACAGCCTGCACAGGACTGGGACACAGCGTGTACAGGACAGGGACACAGCCTGCACAGGACTGGGACACAGCGTGTACAGGACAGGGACACAGTGTGTACAGGACAGGGACACAGATTGTACAGGACAGGGACACAGTGTGTACAGGACAGGGACACAGCCTGCAGAGGACAGGGACACAGCGTGTACAGGACAGGGACACAGCCTGCACAGGACAGGGACACAGCCTGCAGAGGACAGGGACACAGATTGTACAGGACAGGGACACAGCGTGTACAGGACAGGGACACAGCCTGCAGAGGACAGGGACACAGCGTGTACAGGACAGGGACACACAGCCTGCACAGGACTGGGACACAGTGTGTACAGGACAGGGACACAGCCTGCAGAGGACAGGGACACAGCGTATACAGGACAGGGACACAGCCTGCACAGGACAGGGACACAGCCTGCAGAGGACAGGGACACAGATTGTACAGGACAGGGACACAGCGTGTACAGGACAGGGACACAGCCTGCACAGGACAGGGACACAGATTGTACAGGACAGGGACACAGCGTGTACAGGACAGGGACACAGCCTGCACAGGACAGAGACACAGATTGTACAGGACAGGGACACAGTGTGTACAGGACAGGGACACAGCGTGTACAGGACAGGGACACAGCCTGCAAAGCGACAGGGACACAGATTGTACAGGACAGGGACACAGCGTGTACAGGACAGGGACACAGCCTGCACAGGACAGGGACACAGCGTGTACAGGACAGGGACACAGCCTGCACAGGACAGAGACACAGATTGTACAGGACAGGGACACAGCGTGTACAGGACAGGGACACAGCCTGCACAGGACAGGGACACAGCCTGCACAGGACAGGGACACAGCGTGTACAGGACAGGGACACACAGCCTGCACAGGACTGGGACACAGATTGTACAGGACAGGGACACAGCCTGCACAGGACAGGGACACAGATTGTACAGGACAGAGACACAGCATGTACAGGACAGGGACACAGCCTGCACAGGACAGGGACACAGATTGTACAGGACAGAGACACAGCATGTACAGGACAGGGACACAGCCTGCACAGGACAGGGACACAGTGTGTACAGGACAGGGACACAGCATGTACAGGACAGAGACACAGCCTGCACAGGACAGGGACACAGCCTGCACAGGACAGGGACACAGCGTGCACAGGACTGGGACACAGTGTGTACAGGACAGGGACACAGCCTGCACAGGACAGGGACACAGCGTGTACAGGAAAGGGACACAGTGTGTACAGGACAGGGACACAATCTGGCCAGGACACGGAGCACCATGGCACAGAGCAGAGCTAGGCAGGAGGCAAAGAGTGGATCTCCCAAGATGAAATCAAATTAAATAAAACAAACAGAGCAGAAGTGTGAAAATGAGCCCAACGTTCGTTATGGGAAATACTCATACAGTGGAGGCTCCTTGTAAATTATCCAGGAGCTGCTGGATGAGAAGGGCACTGAACCTGGCAAGTGTTTTCTGCTGCGTGCCCAGGCTCCAGGAGCAGCTGGACTGTGTGAGCAGCCGTGCCCATCGCCCTCCCTGCGCTCCCGGGATGCAAGGGCCCAAGCTAAGCAGCAAAGGCTCCATCTGGGAGATGGCTCTGACTTGGGTGGTGAGACAGAGGTTGTACTTGGGGGCTCAGAGCATCCCTAAGCCTCAGCCAATCCAGATCTAGAGCTGCTGTGTGACTGGCAACACTGTCTGCCAGGGCATGCAGGTTCTGCATTGCTCTCACACTGTCCGGAGCCGTGAGTGTCTGTACAAAACCAGTGCCACCTCTTTCTGCCCTAATGCTGGCTCCACAAGGCCACAAGGACTGCAGCCCCACTGCTGGCAAGGATAATCCCTCTGCTGGAGGCCAGTTCCTCATGCCCACATGGCAGCAGGACCCTGCCAGGCTGACTCCAGCATCCACCCTGCTCCCCAGCTGGAGTTCCCTGGCATGGAGCAGCCCCAGCCTGCATCACCCTCCCAAGCCCTGCTGCAAAGGAGGGGAGCAGCACCTTGGGTACCACCGAGGAGGGACTCAGCTGGCACCATCGGTGAGGGGCAGAGCCCCAGCAAGAGGAGGGTTTGTAGCACAGGTGTGTTCTCACACAGCAGAGCCACCTCCAGCCCATCCTGGGAGACAGTGACTCTGCTCTGCACCAGCCACATGCTCCTGCACTGCCCTGTGTTAAGGACAGAAGACAAGTCTTTCCATGGGCATAAACCCAGCACACAAAAATAGATAATTCTCTGTTCAAGCCTGCAGACTGTGAATGCAGTTAAGGGAACAAATTGCCCCCAGCTACCCTGTGCCCTCCTGGCCCCAGCCCACTAAGGTGTTTGTGGGAATGCTTGCGGGTCACCGCCTGGCTCACCCTGCCTCACCTGATGCATCCCAAAATACCAACCTCCTCCAGCGAAAATCGCGGAGCTGAATTAACTATGGTAATCAGCTCCACACACTGCTCCTACCACGCGCAGGCAGCTCAGCTCCTGTCGCCTGCAGAGCCGGGCTCCTCGCCGAGATAGCCCTGTCTGCAAGGACGCCCTGCCCAGCTGGGACCGGCTCTGCTGCCCCGCTCCGTGTGTGGAGATGCCGTGCTGCCGCAGGAGGTAACTGCTCCGGGAAGCTGCTTTACCCTACAGGGAGCACTCGCACACAAAAAGGCTTACAAAAAGCTGGTGTCAAGAAGCTCCTTATTGCCGCAGCTCCAACCTAGCAGGAGTATAACGTGTACCCTGACATACATCTGCTAAGACCTGGCAGTGTAAGGTTTATTTTTTCCCTAAGTTATTTTTTACCTCCCTCTGGTCCTTGATTTACCCTGCATGGGAGGATTTATACATTCCAAAGAGCGTGCAAAATGCTTTGTGGAAGAGGGCAAAAGAAGGGTAAAACAGCACTGATATTTGCTGTTGCTGTGGGCTGGAGGTGGCCAGCCAGGGGTGCAGGAAGCAAGTGCGAGAGAAGTGCAAGGGGCTGCTGGGGTGGCCACACAAGCAACTCCATCCCAGTTCCCCTCCCACCTTGCAGTGCCTGTACTGCACTGAGGGCAGGACAGACTGGGGGATGTCTGGGAAAAGCATCACCGTGGCTGGGCAAGCCTGCAGCTGTGACTTGCCCAGCATGGGATCATCCCCCTGGTTTGCTCCCTGCAGCCCAGGGACCTGGCAGGGAGATGCAGCTCATCCCTGGCCTTGGCTGTGACGGGAAGCAGTGGCCTTGGCCAGCACAGCGGCTTCCTGGGGATGGAAGGACACCAGGGCCAACTGCCCTCGAGGATTTTGGCGCTGCTTCCCAGCATCACTAGCAGGGACACAGCTGTGGCAGTGGGAATCTGCCGGCAGAAATCCCCGGTGTCAGCCAGGATGCAGGAAGGGGAGTGCAGGGGGAGCCTGTCCCCCAGCCTAAACACTGCCCAATTAGCACATCCTCGTTCTCATTCCCACACTGCTGGCACATTCTCCCCGGGCGCTGGGGAAGCAGCAGGCAGCAGGGTGGTACTCTCACCCTGTTCAAGCAGGGAGCCACCGCACAAAGAAAGGGGAGTGAAACCCAAACACCATTTTGCCCAGATGCTTGACACTGGGTGATCAAAGCCTTGCTGAGAGGCGCGGCTCTCCATGAACTTGTGGGGAAGCAGTTAGCCCAATTTCCTCAGGAAATGAGGCTGGTTGAGTCACACTTATTAGTCACAGTGCCTAATGAATTCTGAGCCCCTTGGCCAAGTTCAAACAAAAACTGGCTGGAAGGGGAGTCCTGGAGGTGTCACATTCTGAGGGGCTTTGGGGGGCTGCAGAGCCCGCTCCGAAGGGGGATGCAGGAACCACCTCCCAGTCTGAGCACTCCCAGGACGCAGCTCCACGCTGACCTACATCAGGAGCCCCGAAGGGAGGCTCAGCCAGCTGAAACACCCACAGCCTGATTTTCCTCCCTGGCACATCCCTGAGGAGAAGGGACACCAGGATGGGCCGTGTCTCGCCGGAGGGGCAGTCAGCAGGAGCAGCCTCCATGCCCGGCGAGGAGTTTGCTCTGCTCCAGCCCACAGTTTGCTGATTTATGTTTAAAACACAGACAATTAAATTACATGGGAGCTGATGCCGCTAAATGCATAAAGGCACTGAAATGCCAGGCCTCATCGGGTTGCCATGTAAATCACCATGGTTAAGCTGGTAACTGAGAGCACAAATAGCAGAGGCTGAGCATGCATCACCCAAAACTCCCTGCCAGCAGCAGAACCCAGGGGCATTTCGGGAGAATGTGCAGGCATGAAGGGACATGACGGATGGGCTGGCATGGGGGCCTTGACCTCTCAGGGGGGATTTTGTTTTGGGGATTACACCCCAAATCAGAGCCACATGGAAGAGAGAGTCAGACTCCAGCAATTTACACACCCAGCAATTCAGGTTCCAGTGAACTAAAATCAATAAAAATAAAGGAATAATAAGAAGAGACATTGCAAGGATGGATGGGAAAGAAATAGCCAACTGCTCTGCTAGAAAAAGAGCACAAATCCTGCTGAGCTCCAGGCAGTTCCATGGAGTAGGTTTAGGGTGTTGTGGGGCACGTTTAGGGTGCTGTCCCACCCTGCTACTCACCCTGCCCTGGCCCAGCACTGGTGACTAGCTGGTGGGCTGCTGAGCTGAGTCAAGCAGCTGAACCAGCAAAAAACCCAAAACCCTACGAAGTGGAGCCTGATGGGATGACAGAGCCAGGCTGCTCCAGAGGCAGATAGCCCCATCCCTGCACGGAGCAGTGCCGCTGGCTCAGCACAGGGCTGGGAAGGGGACGGAGCAGAGCTCTGTCCCCACAGCCATCCACATCAGGGTCCTCTGCAGATCACAGTCCAAACCACACCAGGATTTTCTCCTGCAGGGAAGTTTTTGCTCCTCTCCAGGACTCAGCCCAGCCTGGGAAACACCTACAGATGTGTCAGTGCCCTGAATGCTGCCTCAGAAACAGCCCAGAAGCCAAAAAGATTGACAATGTTTTCTTCAGTGCCCTTTCCTAACAACTCTGAGCACTGGACTTTTGCTGCTCATTAATTAACTCGTTGTTAATTAACAAGCAGCATTCCTGGCATGTGTTATTGAGGAGGAGTTGAGTGCAGTGGTGGGGAAGGCCTGGGAGAATGAGAGAGGGGGAAGGCATGAGAGAGCAGGGGAGTGGGGGAAGGCATGGGAGAGCAGGGCAGCAGCTCCTCTCAGCAGATTTTCACAGCAGGAGTGACGGAAGGCACTGAGCTTTGGGGATTTCTCTGGAAACATTAGTACTGCCAAAGGTCACCCATTTCTGTGAGAGCTCCACAATTCAAACAAGCAGCCCTTGCAAGCCAATTAGCAGCAAATGTGACATATCTGGATTTTATTTATGTAGCATCTAGCAAACAAAAGCAGATTTCAGCCCCATCTAACAGGGACACAGAGCCTGGCAGGGCCACGTGCTGGGTCACCTTGGCTTGCTCAGTGCACTCAGTGTGTCCCCGTGGGTGTCAGGTCTTCCACAGCACCACAGGCTGTGGCAAGAAGAACACCCCGCAAATTACCACCAGTGCCACAATGAGTAAATTTAAACTGAAAAAAGAGGAAACCCGTTTCCACACAGAGCACAAGTACATGGTACAGCTTATTACCACCAGATGTTGCGGTAGCCAAGGGCACAAGCTGCTTCAAAAAAGACAGCACGCATAAACAGGGGAGAGGATCAGCTGGCTAGCAGGCCTGGCAGCCTGGCTGCCATCCCTGGCTTGGGGCATCCCATGTCTCTCCCTGCTGGAAGCCAGCAGGCTCTGCTGTAGGAAAGCTCAGACCCTGTTTCCAAGACCTTCTCCCAGAATCTGCTGCTGGCTGAGCGCAGAGCTGAGTCCTGGGCTGGGCTGGCACAGCCACTCTCTGCTCTGCTCACGGGTAGCAAGGTGCTAAAGAGCAAACCTGGAGTCAGTGGCACCCTGGCAGGAGCTGGGAAATGTTCCAGCTGCGCTCTGCAGGCGTTTGAGGGATGGTTTTGTTTCAGGCCTCAGCAGAGCCCTCCTGGTTGGGGGTAGCCACCTGCAGAGGATGTGCAGCTTTTATTTTTTTTGTTTAAAATCAGAATACTGTGCCACAAGTGAGCCCATCTTCCCAGGCTCATCAGGGGCACTGCAGCATTTCTCACGCCGTGGCTGGACCTGCCCCGCTGGGCACAAAGCGCTGGAAGCCCCCCTGGAAGAACAGAGCAGGAGCTCATCCATCCCCAACAGCCCAGGCAGGTCGTGGGGGTCACACCAACGCCCCACCCCAAACTCCTCCACACCTGAGGAGAAGGAAAACTACTCCCTCCCCTTTGTCACCAATTTATATCCAGCGTGCTGCTGCTCTGTCCGCACTGAGAGCAGCTCAGCAACAAAAGCACACGGTGCTGTTGGATTAATCACTGCCACTCACTGGCGAGGTTCACACACACATCAGCCCAGCAGGAGTAGTACCGAGCTTTGTCACTGCAGAAGTACTTTTCAAATATACATATAACAAACCTAACATCAAAGATCCTGAAAGGAAAACTTCTTTCAGATAATATCCCAGGCTCAGCGTCTACCGAGCACAAACAGAAGGGATGAATGATGCTGGAAACAACAAAGAGAAGTAAATTGTCTCCTCTGGATGAACTCAAGCTTAAAATCTAAAAAAGGAACTTGTCTTGCTTTTGTCTCTGCTGAAAATCCACCTCCTGCCTGGACAATACATGGCTATTCAGGAGGCAAGAGGCAGACAGAGAGCTGGGCTGGAGCCTGGACAAGCTCTGCTTACAACCCCAGAGCTCACCAGGGGAACAACAGAACCCGAGCATTTGCTTTGGTTGGCATATTCAAATCTCCATCATATTAATGTAATATGTTAATTAACAGCAACAGGTCACCCTCTGAGGAGCCTTTTATTCAATGATAATAACCATTCCACCAATGCTCATCCTCACCCCCCAGAACCAAGGTACACAAGTGTCTTGTCTGTCCCTTTGAGATGACTGAACAGAGGAAGAGGGAATCTGGGCTGAAGTGGGCTTTGCAGGGAAGCCCCCAAACCCTCCTGGATGGTTCACACAGAAAAATGCCTGGAGCCAGCCAGAGCAGCTTCAAGCCCTCCCTACAAACCCCTGATGCTGCAGTCCCTAAAGGTGGCAAGCGTGGCACAGCAGCAGCGACCACATCCCCAGGGCAGCAGGAGAACGGGCAACACCCATCTTTGGAAGGCAGCAGGAGCCAAGGCTGGGGAGCAGCAACACCCAAGGGCTGTGTGTCACTTAAGGAGAGGCATCCCCAGCCATTACACAAATTGCTGATTCGCCATTTAACAAGTTAGCATTAATATTTATTACAGCATGTTCACAATTGTAAAGATCTTCATTTAAAATGTTTTGTGCCTCACACCCTGTCAGCAGGGAAAGCACTATAAGGCAGAAAGCAGGCTTGCAGGCTCTAATGCAAAGTGATGGCTCCAACTTCAGAAGGGAAGCCTATTTCCAGCAGGAACATCTGCTCTCGGCATGGAAAGTGGGTACCTAGTCAAGGAGGCTGGGAGCAGATGGAACAGGAAAGTTTCTCCTCCTCTTGTCACAGACCCGCAGCAAGCGAGGTTCACCACTCATCTCCGTGCTTCCCTCTCCTCCGGCTCCGAAGCAGCCGTGGAGCAGGGGGTGGCAAAAGCACTTTAATTGTTCGCTGCAGCAAGGCTATCCCAGCTTAAATCCCGTGCCAGAAGCCACGCCGCTGCTGGCAAGGCATTTCCCGATCTCTCGCATGCCTGCATAGCCACAGCCAGTCTGGGGAGGAGAGATCGGCGTCTCCGACCGCGGGGAAGGTGAGAACTGTCCGCGCATCAGGAGGAGGGAGAAGGAGAGGCTGAGCTGAACCAGGCAAGGGAAAGGTGAGAGGACTGTGAAGTAAAATAAAGATTAAGGTGGAAAAGTGAGAAGAACTTAATGCTAAGATCTGTTAAACCTCCCTCTTGCAAAGTCTTATGCAGGTGCTTAACTTTGCAGGCTGCGAGTAATCCAATTTAAGTCTCGGCAGGATTTAACAACTTTAATTCAGGGGAATTAATGATAGTGCGCAAAGTTAAGCGCACGCTTACTGGGTAAAACAGTGTGAAAAAGGCTCCTCAGGAGAGAAAGCTTCGTGACTTGGAACTTTTAGAAGTGGAAAAAAACACCACCAAATATATCAAGAAATAATCTTGCGCTGGGTTGGAAGAAGCGTTTGATGTGACCTAAAAGTCTCTTCCATCTCTGACTTCTATTAGTCTGTGACAAGACTTAAAAGGTCAGCCAGTCCACCCCTTTGCTAATGCAGGATTATTCCCCTCAGCACAGTGCCTGTTACTTTGCCCAGTCCAGTTTTAAATGAAAAGCCTTGCAAAACTTCCTCTTCCCCAGGACCATTATCCTCCCAATTCTAATGTGTTTCTTTTTGTCAATAGTTCTGTCAGTATAATGAAATCCTCACTGTGCTAAATTGCTAAAAAAGATCTAAAAGTCGAATCTTCTTCTAATATGACATGAAAGTGCTAGTATAAAAATAGGATTGTATTAGCGATTCTCCACTGTATTGTATTAACATCCTATTTCACTTAAGGGAGGCAGGACTGAATTATCTGCGGATTCCTCCAGCCACTACTCTTGCAGAGCTGTGTATTTGGGGTTCAGACCTGCATGACTTCCCATTAAAGCAATACAATAAAATCCTCTGCGGCATGCAAAATGCTGAGGCAAGCGTTTGGAGCACGTGCCAAGCACGGAGCCCAACCCTGGTATTCCTTGCACCCAGGCAAAGCCCACAGGCTCTGCAAACTGGGGATGTGGAAAGTGGTGTGGGAAGGCAGGCGGGCAAAACACGAGGCCCCAGGGGTAGGAAAGAGGACAGACAAGAGTCTGAGAAAATGCCAGAGTGAAAATATCCATTGTGGAAGCACGGTGTGGTGGCTCCCAGGTCAGGGCTCTGGACCAGCCCAGGCGAGAGAAGGGAAGAGCTGGTGACAGAGCCTGTGCATCCTCAATACAATAAAACTGGGCAGCTGTAGCCAATTTAGACAACATGCCAAGAAATTCAGTTGCCAGGAAGGGGACGGATGCTCACAGCACTCTCCAAGGAACAAAGCTCCTGGCATCCTTCAGAAGGGTTGGGGAGCAGCCCAGAGGCAGTGCCTTGTGGGGAGCTGAGCCAGGCAGTGCCCGAGCAGGCAGAAATCAGAGGCGATGCTTGGAGCTCTCTCAGCGCCATGGGCACGGCCCTGACTCCCCTCAGCAGAGTCTGTGCACAGCCTTTGCCTGCTGCTCAGTGACAGCCACGGACAGGTCCTTCCCCACTGCACTGGGCTCTGAACAGGTTTTCAAGCAAGAAACTTTTTACATCCTATTCCTATCAGGATCCAACAGAGGTTAATACAGATTTTTGCATTACCTTGCAATAAAACTCAGCACTAGCGCAGCCCCATTTTCCTGAAAACCAAGTCTGAATACTCAGAAGGCCCCTGAGCTTCAGTGAAGCTGTGGGGAGCATCCCATTTACCAGGAATCTGGGAAAGAAAAAACTGTTTCATCTTGTTTCAGCCCAGTTCTAGTCACTATTCCCAGCATGTTCTGCAGCCATGCCCTCCCTGGGATTTATTGGGGTTTATTTTCCCAACACATGCTCCTTCATTGCTATTCTTTTTCTTCTTTTCCTTTTTTTTTTACTCTCTCTCTCTTT
The DNA here is from genome assembly GCF_020740725.1 of Corvus hawaiiensis. Classification (NCBI taxonomy): domain Eukaryota; kingdom Metazoa; phylum Chordata; class Aves; order Passeriformes; family Corvidae; genus Corvus; species Corvus hawaiiensis. Next base: position 1,165,463 of record NC_063226.1, on the reverse strand, counting down.
TTTTTTTTTTTTTTTTTTGTTAACTGCATAGCAGAAAGCTGTTGAGCAGAAAGCCAGTGGGAAGCCACAGCTATTGTATCTCTGGTTTAGTCCCTTATCTGCTGAGGGGTCCTTTTGTGATTGTGTTGTGGAAGGACAAGGAGACAGCGCCTTTTATCACCAGCACAGCATCTCTGGAATGAAAGGAGAGGCAGCGGGGATGCAGATGTGACGTTAAAGTATAAAAATCCACCATATGGTAAAGATTGCTTCAGCTACAGTCTGGTCAAGATGTTGACACTTTGGTTATGAAAAGCAATATGTCTCTCTCTCCTGGTGGTTTCTGTTCAAATTAAATGTTTTGTATCAGGCAGAGAACTAATAAAGAGCCAGGATTTCCCTTGACAGAGGATGAGTAACAAATACGGAGTAATGTGAAAGCTGACTTGAAAATTACTATTCCCAAAGATGCAATAAACGTAGAGATAAGATTTGCTTAGAGGACTCGAATGAGATAAATGCTAAAGGTGCTGCTGGTGGGAAGACAGTCCGAGGGGAACGAGCAAAAATGAAAAAGTAGCATTTAAAAAACACAGTCTGACCTGTCAATGTTTCTGTTAACACTGAACACCTCCTGGACACCAGGCACTGTTTCAGCCTCCTGCAAGCCCTCCTCCTTCCACAGCTAAGCACAAGCAAAGGACCAGGAAAAAAAAGGGTATCCGCGTGTCCGCCACTGCGTGTTCAAGCAAAAAAGCAACTCCTGCCTCAGTCAGGGCTCTCGGAAAGGGTGCAGTGCCCCAGCACATGCGGGCACGTGTGGGGAGGCCAGGGTGCTGCCAGGAGCAGCTCTGTGGGCAGCAGGCAGGGCTCGGGCACAGCCCCCGCGGCCCGGGACGCGCAGGGACAGGGGGTGAGGTAGAAACGAGGAACTGAGGTGCAAACCCAACGCTAAACCGTGAGAGGCTGCTCCTCCGACTAGCTGCATTCTGGAGGCACAGCGATTCCGGCCTGGCTCAGGCTAAAATAAACTTTTCCCATCAAATATTTAATACCCGCAGGTCTGTTCCCGAGGCTGTGGCCCGCGGCTGCGTGCCCCGTGCAGGCAGGCTCCCGTCCCAGCCGCGCCCGCCTCCGCCGGCATCGCCAGCGCTTAATGCGAGTTAACAGCACTGCCAATGACTTATTTAAGAGCATATCAAGAAATATCCCAGCTCTCTTTGGAGACTTCAAAAGCAGCTGAACACCACCAGTATCCTCCGATAAAGACACATCTTTGCTGTACCATCTGCCTCGGGGGATGTTCCCTCCGCCGGCAGTGGGGAGGGGAGACGGGGCTGCCGCGGGGACACCTCTGCAGAGGTGGGACCCTGCCGCCAGCCAGCGCAGCACCGGAGCTGCCGGGCTCAGGATGACCCTTCCCGTGAGAGGGGCTGCATCCTGCCCCGGGCTGTCCAGCCAGCCCCCATCACCTTCCAAGAGGTGGGATGAATTTACTATGGCAACAAGAAGAAAGAATTAAACAGCTAAAAAAGAACCTAAAAAGAGTAAAAAAAAAAAAAAATTTTTTTTTTTTCCTCTTGGGACACCCTCTCAGAAAGGCTCTGGGTGTCACTGCTGGACGACTTCCCTGTGCCATGAGCCAGTGAGGAGGCACTGCAGCATGCAGAGCCATGCTAGGCTTTGGAGACTGGGGCAAACGATGGAGGAGGGATGGCACAGACAGAGCTCACTGCTGGCTGAGCAACACTCCTGCCTCACCCAGCCACTGCTGCGCTGTGCCTTCACACCCATGAGCATCTTCCTGACAGAGGAGGAGAGTGAGCCGGAGGAGGGCTGGGGAGGCAACTGGCAGTGTGTTGGAGGCTTTCCATTGGAATTTAGAACTGGGGACTTATCCCTTTTCTCAGACCCAAGCACAGGCAGGCAGGGCTGGAGCAGAAAGACAGAAGAATCAATGTGCTCTAAGGGACACCTTGGGACCCACTCACTGAGCAAGGAAAGAATGTCCTCCATCAACAGATGACATTTCCCACTGGGAAGCACGGAACCTCAGCTCCATGGCCAAAGTCTCTACCCCAGGCTCAGGTTGATAGGAGATTTGTTATTAATTCACTGTGGCCAGAATTTCATCCTGCGATTTAAACCTAACTCCTCCAAAGAGAATAAGATCAATTTTACAGAGAATCAAATACATAAAGAACAGCCTTTGAGCTGGTGTGCAGCAGATGCAGAGAAGGGAGTTTAAAAAAAGGCGCTTTCCTTATCAGGAGAGTTAGGAAAGAAAAGAAAAAAGGAAGGAACCTGGAGAAGGTTGTTTGCTCATTTTCCCTTTCTCAGTCAAAACAACCCTGTCTGTGCCTGCTCTCCACATGGGCACTGAGGGAGTGGAGCAGCAGAGGGTTTCTGACAGCAGTGCCAGGATGAAGCTGCTGCAGTCCCTATCCTTGGAGCCTCCTACCCAGATCCCAACCTCATATCCAAGGTGGTCCCTGCCCCATGAAGCTGCATCAGCACTGCAGTGGCCAAGCAGGTCTGACATGCTGGGGTCTCGTACCCTCCAAGGCTGGCACAGGCGATTGGCAGCCCTAAGGGTACAGGGAGTCCCAGCTCCAGTGACCACCACGTCTGGGGGACATGAGCTCCCACCAAACAACCTCCATTCCTCCCATCTGGGAAGCTGGAGACCCTTACACTAAGCTTCTCTCTTGGAGGTTTTATTATCATAATTCCTTTTTATTTTCTCCTTGGAAGACAATCCATCACCCTCAGGCAGCATAGATTGGCCTCTGTCAAGGCTGATGATCTGCTTCCGTGCCGTTTCCCCCTGCAGCACAGGACCAACTTGGAGCTTCTTACATCCTGAAGCTTTGCAAGGGAGCAGCCTGGTGTTTGACCCTCTGCTGCCATCCCAGCCACCTTCCCTTGCCCTGGCCAGGAGAACCTGCCAGCACCATGGCAGAGGCTTCTGCAGGCAGCCATCCCCTTGCCCATTATTTAACTGCAATCCAGAGACAATTTTTCTTGGGAAAAGCTTTTAAGCTTGATCAGTGATGGGGTTAATATTGTTTGCCCTGTGTCTCAATTTTTTATCTGTATTAATGGAAACTGCCACAGCAGGGTTTTCCACAGCAGTACCACAGTGCTGCTTTCTTGGGTTGTTTTATTTTCCAGGCTGGGCTGCAGTGACTGATCACTCTGCAGCACAGCAGATTGCAGCCATGTCCCCACAGAAGCTGCCCAGACACCCCTGCCAGTGGCGTGATGTCTACCCTAAAGCCCAGAGATTGTCCTCAAAGAGCCATCCCTCCTGCAGATTCCATTCTGTCGGCGAGGGCCGGGAAGGAGGAGCTGAGCAGGGCTGTGTGCAGCAGCAGAGGTGAGCTCTATAATTGTGCACCTGCCTGTGTTTGTTCTGCCACAGCTCTTTGGGGACGCTCACTTACATCACATTCAGAAGGAAAGGACAGCAACACAAAACAAAAAGCAGCTGCAAGTTAAACAAGTGGAAGCCCGCTGGGGCTGCTGGGGAAATTGGACCCTGGTTCCTGCCCAAGGCAAGCAGGCAGCTGGTCCAGCACCTTCCCCACCAGCACCAGACATGGGAGCAGAACCTGGACCCAGACAACAGAAAGGCAGGAGAGGGAGCATCACTCACCCCTCTGGTGCCACAGCACTCCCTGAGAAGGGCCCTGCTTCAAACAGAGATATATTATATATATATTTTTGCTCTGTGGTTTCACGCCTTTGATTCCTCCAATTTATTTATTCATGTCTTTGTGGGCTTAACAATCAGAGTGTACAATAAGTCATTTCTTCTTAATCCAATTTTGAACTATTTAGATATTCCAGTTTATCATCAAATGTAATATAGAATAATGTCCAGAAGAAACACAAACAAGATTTGTGTCTCTGAACCATCTCTGAACCTTGCCTGTGAGGGCTGCCTGCTTTCTTTGCTGATTTATTCTCTCACTGGCTTCACTGAACTGGTCTTCACGGCTGAGCCCCTCACTGCAGCCGGAGGCACACCAGGGTGGGGGCTCTGTACCTCGGGTGCAGGACAGCACCCCTAGAAACCCTCTCCCATGGGAGAGGGACATCCAGCCACCTGTCCAACCCCAGGAACCCCCTCCCAGGGAGGGTGGGGAGCTCAGGGGACCAGTGTTGGATTCCCGCAGGTCCCTAGGGAGTGCAGCCCACCTGCAGCACCCAGCTCTCCACACCGACGGCTGCTGTTACCAGCAGGGGCACAGAGCAGCGCCCGCAGCGCCAGGCACAGACCTGCCTGGCCAAAGCCCCCAGTCCCAGGGACTTCCCTGGGATCGCTGCATGCCAGGATCCTTCCCTCGGCACCCAGCAGCCGCCAAGCAGCGAGATCCAGCACACCCCTGGGGCCAGCGGCGTTTCCAGACAGAAGCGATCCCGGTTTTATCTGCAGCAGACGCTCAATCCCTCCCTCGGGCCGCCCACCTCGGCCCTTCCCGGCGCTGCTCTGGATGCGGAGCCCAACGCCGCTGTCTCGGCACGGGAGATGCGGCGGCTCCTTGGGGCGCGCCGGGGGACAGCGACAGCTGCCCGGGAGCCCCGCACGGACACGTCTCCAGCCCGGCACCTCCCATGCCCCAGCCAGCGCAGCTGACTGGCCTCGGAGCGGAGGGAGCGGATTAAATCGGGAGCAAGCCCAGCACCCGCGCGGCTCCGGCAGGTTCTGCATGGGGCTGGTCTGGGATGCCACGAGAGGAGTCTTCCCTCCGGGGGTTTCAGCCCCGTTTCACCGCTCAGCCGGCAGTCAGCCCACGCCTAGCCCTGGGGTGGGGCTCTGCATTGCCCCCCAGTGAACCCCACTCCGCCGGGACAGCCCCTCAGCTGCTGCCCTCATCCATCCACCGCCTCTGCTCCAGGGCAGCTCACCGGGGCACCTCCTCCCCGGACAGGGCCAGTTCCTACCTGGCAGACGAGTCCGTGGTGCTGGCACAGCCCTGGCTCCAGGTCCTCGGTGCAGGCAGGGTCACAGCCCGGCAATGCTGCACAGCCCAGTGCCTCCTCGGGCACGGGAGCTGCTCTGCTGCGGCACCGCTGCTCCCCAGACCGGCTGCAAACCACCCCCCCAAACAAGCACCAACCTCCCTCCCACAGCCCGGATTGCTCTCCTTTTACCCACCTGCCAAATGACTCACTAATGAGAGTGCAAACAGGCTGCAGGTGCTGGCACCGGGCTGGCTGTGAACCATCACCTGTGCTCTCCGTGCCAACACACACCTGTGACAAAGCTGACCCCAGGCCACACGGTCAGACCCTGCTGGTTTAAAGCGACGGGGGCTCATCCAGGTGTGGTTAACTGCAGCTGGCCTCTGTTCCTGTGTGTCCCTGTCATGCAGGATGACACTCGGTGTGCAGCTCAAGCATCTTCCCACCCCACGGAAAGGGCTTCCCGTGTCGCTGCTCTTGTTCCAGTTCCACCTTGGTGTCACCCTGAGCCAGAGACCTTGTGGGGGGCATTCGGCCTTGTAGCCACAAAGTGCTCAGATGCTCCGTGTGTAAATGTGGTCCATGAACCACTGCTAGTTCAGAGGCAGTGGATGCTCCTCACCATCTCCTCCAAAGCACCCTCCTGAGAAACTACAAAAAATAAGTCTTCTCTGCCATGCCTCAGTGGAGAAGCGCGAGTTGGAGGTGTTTCCTACTCGTGCTCATCCCTCTCACGGCCATGTTTCCCTCAAAGGTGAAGGTGGCAGTGCAAAGGCCCAGCACCGTGCCCAGTTTCACGGGAGCTCAGAGCCTGCCTGTCCCAGCCCCTGTCACCTGTGGGGATGGTGATGACCCCTCCTCAGGACCAGGCTCTCCCTGAGGTTTGCAGCCTCTTGGGTGCCCAAGCTGATCAGCCATGGGACAGGAACAGGGCTGGGGTGGCACCCAGCTGTGTGCTGGCTTCTGCAGGACCAGCACCTGGAGCCTATCAAAGCAAACCCACTGAGGCATATTTAACCAAACACTTACTTTCCATTTTATTCAATAATTGCTTTAATACTAAAATGCATTAGATGCTCAAAGCAGAGAAAATAAAATCACATTTAGGTGGAAAACAAAGTTCTCATCAGATGAAAAAATCCCAATGTGGCAGGTACACCATTTGGAAACAGAATCATAATAATTTAATAAAGCTGCTTTATCATCTTCATAAAATAGACAGAATGGTGATTCTTTTTTTTTTCCTTTTTCCATTTTGTCGTTTACAATGATTCAATCACTGTGAAAATGTACATAACATACATATCAGCATATACAACAATTTATTCTTCATATACTCGGCAACGGAGACACCATGACGAGACGTACCGCGCTCAGTCCCGCGGCCGCCCGGCCACCGCTGCCCGCCGGGCTGCCGGGGCCGGGTGCTGCTGAGAGCCAGTTTGTGAGGGGTGTCTGGAGACTCTACCCCAGCTTAGATCAGCTGAACATCAGCTGACGCCGGCGAAGGCTCCGTCTCAGTCTCAGCAGAGCTCGCAGCGGGGGCGGCCAGGCTTCTCCCCGGCGGGTACCGCAGCTCACAAGTTGGATCAGAGATTACCCATAGCTGCAAAAGCAGCTGCAGCAACAAGACCATCCATTTTCCCCAATGACAGACAAATGTGTTTCCACTGATAGATTTTTTCTTCTCCCCCCCCCAAGAATAATTTCAACATATTCATCAGACAGTGTGTTCTTCACAAAAGCAACTTGTTTCCTATTTGGAAAAATAAAAACAAAAAAAGAAAGGAATTCACTTTTGCACGAAGTGTGATCCACAGGCCACCTCCAGCTCACAACAAACAGGGAACGGCAACAACCTCAGCAGACAGTGCTTGGTGGGGGGGAGGATTTTTCCAGCCATCAGTTGTGCCCCCCAGCCCTCCACCATCCCTCCCGGCACAGCCCTGCAGCCTCAAGGGTGGGAAAGGCCGGGGCTCCCAAGGGAGCAGGGAAGAGCTCAGCCTCCGGCCCCCAGCCCCAAAGCTGCTCCAGATGGGGTCCTCGTCATGCTCGGGGGAGAATCGTCGCTGCTTGCTGCTCTCCTGGATAAACAGGGGAGCAGAGCAAGTTTGCCTGAAGGAAACCAACAGATCCCAGCGATTTTTCCTAAACCAAATCTGAGGACAGGTTTAAGTTATTAAAAAGCACAATAATTACATCTGGAACCCTTCCAAAAAGCCTTCCTGCCCGCCCTGCAGCTTGGAACATTTTTTGCATGGCCAGTTTCGATGCAAGTAGGAAAAAAACAAGAGACTGCGATTTGCCCAGGAGCCTGAACTCATCTCGAGTGACACAGAGGGACAGTGACAGGAGTACCAAAATATTCTGGAGAGGGCCAAGGCAGCGAAGCCGGGGCTGCTCTCTGGGTCTCGCCTTGGCCCTGCGCAGCAAGGCCGTACCAGGGAAGGGCCCCTCGCTCACATCCCCCGCTGCAGCCTGGGTCAGCCCAGAAAACTGGTGTTTAAATGATTTTCTTGGAGGCATAAGGGTTTACTGACCTCTTTAATGCCCCCTTTTAATACAGAATTATTTCACATTCTTTCTCAGCTGTGCTTTTATTCAGAGTGGCAAGGAACGTTTCCTCTGGGTAAATTAGAGAAGTGTTTCTATTTTTTCTTTTCTTTTTTTTTTTTTCCTCTCTTCCTTTTCAGTTAGCATCTATTTTTCATCCGAAACACCAGGCTGGTGGTGGCAGCTCCGCAGGCAGAGGGCAACGCTCAGCAGGAATTATCGGCCGGCACTTTTCCGGGCAGCTGGGGAGGATGAGGGGGCACCTGGGGGGGACCCATGCTCCCCACCCCACGATGGGCTATGGGGAAGCTGGGTCCCCTCCCAGCAGAGGTGTGGGATGGTGATGGGGCCACATGGAGTCATTGAAACACGGGAGAAGCTTCCCCCCCACAAAAAACCTCCCAGAGATGACAAAACCAGGTAACATCAGAACAAACTCAGCTTAATAGTTACAGAACACCCAGTAACTCCAACAGCCCTGAGTCAGCCCCTCTCCTCTTTGCTTGTGTTACAATAAAACACACATTTGGGGAAAAAAAACCAGAAATAAATGACAGCAGTAACAGTACACAGGCAGGAAACACGGCGGGAACAGAAACAACATATCCCTGAAAAATGGGCTCAGAATCCAGAAGAGGGGAAAAAATCCCCAGTTTGCTTTCTGGAGGGACGCAGGACATCATGTTAACGCGTGGGATGGGAGCTGAATGAGGTAGTCATCACACCAGTGAGGGAAGCATCACAAATTTCATTAGACAGCTGTTTTTTTGTTGATTCTTTCCCAATTCCTGGCCCTAGCAAGTGGCAGGGGGAACAGGATGACTGCAGACCTGTCTCAGACCGTCTGTGGCTTCAGGCAAGATCAGTCTGTCCTGAAGAAATAAATGGCTGGAGTTTAATTTTATTTTGAGGATAATAATGACTGGAACTTGTTTTCTTGTTGTTTTTCATTTAAATAAATCAAGTAACAAATACTTTATCATGATATGTAGGCCTAGAAAGACTCTTTCTCTAGAAACCACTAATTTCAACTTGCTGGTACAGCAAACATTGGCAAAAGCTATATATTTTTCCTTCCATAATCAATTTTAAATTCTAGGAAACATTATTTGGGGTAGGAAAAATCTGTTCAGTGAAGGGTTAATAATAATAGCAATAATAATAATAGTAATAATGCACTAACTGAAATCCTCCTACCTTACTCATACCTCACTGAGGAATCATCACTGCAAGAGAGCAGAGAGCTGTGGAATCCCTTCCCTCTCTCCCTTCTACAAAATGGCTATTAAAGTAGCTCAATTTTCAAATCAATTTTATATGAGTAGATTTGTACCCACACAAAAAAGTCCTTAATTATGAGAAAAAATAATGAATTGCTTTAATTTTTTCTCCATTAAGAAGGCACATTAATTGAATTAGTAGCGTTGTTACATATCACCTGTCTGCCCCTAAATTAACATCACTATTGCTCATCCCATACTTACTTAGGATGCAGGGATAGAAAGAAATCAGAACAGTCTAAAATCCATGCCATGATGTCATACATACATACACACTCTTGGCGTAATCACGACCAGGAAACGCTGACTTGGAAGTGTGTGTGTGTCTAATTGAGAAGGTAATTTAGATCTCTTAAAATAATTCCATCTCTTTGACTTGGAAATGACTGGAGGCGAGGGATAGCTAAATCTGGGAACTGGAAAAAAACCAAAATAACCAACTTCTGGAAAAAAACCTTTCCATGCATTGCCTTGAAATTATGCAAAAGAAACGGATGAGGGGAAAAGTTCAGCACAGTGCATCCGACAATTGCAATCCAGGCAGGATTTTCCCCAAAAACGTCTTCCCATAATGCCCTGTCATTTTCCTGCAGGAGCCAGGGGAGGCTGCAGGCAATGGTGGGGGCCGGAAGAAGCGCTTGCTCCACCGGGGCTGCAAACTGCAGGTTCCCCAAAGTTTAAGTAAGATGATTGTGATTTATTTTTTTTTTATTCTTTTTTTTTTCAAGCCTGAAAGCCTTTTGCCATCACTAGACATACAGTAATTTGCAATATCAAATACAATAATAGTACAGATAAGTATGTGACAGCAAAAGGATTCATAAATGCAGGGGTGTCCATAGCAAAACACCAACACCTTAAAATACAAACAACCTCGTGCTGGATGAATCGGAACTGAAACTCACCCGACTGTTGCTTTGAACAGTCCCACACAAGAAACAGCCGCTACTTTGTCCACACTACAAAACCGCCGGGGTGGTTACTAAAGATGTCCGAATAAGGAATTTGCCACTCAATCCTTTCCAGGAATGGAAATTTATCTTTGTTTTGAGATATAAAAATATATCAATTCCGAGGAGGGAATACCGAGCACTCCTGAGGCCTGGGGGGTGTCTCGCCTCTGCCCCCGCCACCCGCCGCCTCCCGGCAAAAGCGAACACCGGCTCCTCCGCTCCGGCTGCACACCCCTGCCGCCTGTCGAGACACATGGGATTGTCACACTAACGATAGCTTCATTTATAAACAATACATTTAGGGAAAGCTTTTAAATACAGCAATCTGTGAACCATTGGTAAGCAATAAAAACAATCTGCGCTGGGAGTCGTGCGGTCCCTCATCCTCATCCTCCTCTCGCCGAGTGCTGCTCAGAGGACGATGTCCTTTAGTCTCCGGGCGCCAGGCGAGTCCTTGTCCCGGCGTTCCTGCAGGAGCGGGTTGCCCTCCTGCCCGCTGCTCTCGCTGTCCGCCCCGCGGGGCTCTGCCTCCGTGGGCCGGGAAGGGCCACTGTTCCCAAAGGGCTCCCGTTCCCGGCTGCCGGCGCAGTGCCCGGCTCCGTACGGCACCGCCGGCTTGCCGGACAAGGGGCTCTTCAGGTGCAGGGGCGAGGTGACGGGGCTGACGGCCTCGCAGCCGTTGCCGGCCTCGCGGACGGCGCCGCTCACCTTGGGGCTGCAGGCGGCCGAGTCCACCGTTCTTTTGCCTTTGGGGTTGGCGAGCCGCTCCTCGGCCGGGGGCTCGCTGCCCTCCTTGCCGAAGGTGGCGAAGGTCCTTTTTGTGCTGCAGTCTGCGTAAGGCTCTGCGTCCACCGCCGTGGCCTCGATGGACAGGGCGATGACGTTCCTGCCGTGCTCGGGGGACTTGGCGCGGCTGGGCACGGCGCCGCGGGGCATCCAGCACCTGTCCGAGTGGCCCAGGATGCGGCACTCCTCCCGGCAGTGGAACCCCTCGCTCTGCTCTGTGGGGGTAGAACACAAGGATGGTGAACGGGGGAGCCCGGCCGGGAGCGCCCACACCCGCCAGCCTGCCCGGGCTGGAGGAGACCACCCTGAGCCGGGTGCTGCACTTCACCCCCCTCCCGAGCAGAGGTGATCCTACCCCAAACAGCAGCGACTGTTCCTCAAACAGCCATCGGTTTTAAGGCTCTACAGACTGGACTTTAATTTCCAACAGGTTCTGTGTCACCTGTCACCACCACAACAGAAGCCTGGGGAAGGAGAGACGGCAGCAAATCCATCACAACAGGGCTGTCCGTGTGTCAAGCCCTCAGAGCCAGTGGTTCCTGGGTTTAGTGACCAGTGTTAAAAGCCACCATGTTTTAAGCTTGGTTTGACGTGACATTTAAGCTTGACTTTTTGCAGAGAGGGGAAAGGAACAGAGGGAGGAAAGAAAAGGCGGAGGAGGGAAGGTTCTTTTTGGTTCTGCTGTATGTGTGTTTTAACTTGTTGCTTAATCCCCACTGACCTCTCACACAACAGAGGCTTTATAAATCTCCAAGATTGTCCACTCCACTGAAGATTAAACGTGTCATTCCCAGTGCTGGGGCTTTATTCATACAGGAGCAATAAAGTTCCCTTCACTTGACTTGGGGCTGTCCCAACACCACTTTACAGTGCTGAAATATGGACGGGTGGTTTAACCCTTTCCAAGGACCCTCCATGACTGGGTCCAAGGGCTCCCAGGCAAGTGCAAACCCTTGTGCCCGGGGCCTGCATGATTCCTGCACTGTCAGTCAGTCCCAGGGGACTGAACAGCTTCACCCCCACATCACAGATGGACACACTAGGGCTCAGGGAAGCAGCCAGGCTCAGCCAAGTGCAAAGCTGGAAATCAAATTCAGCAGTTTCACCATCCCCAGCCTTTGCTGAGCATCCGACCGTGGCTCCCACTGAAAACCACAGGATACTGGCTGCTTTTCAGTCTCAGCTTTTCCTTCATTTGATAAGAGCTTGTAATTGCAGCTGGCCCTCATAAAGCACAACCTCTCCCCACGCAAAGACGTGGCTCCTTCCTCCCATAACCTGCACACACTCGGAGCAGCATTAAAGCTCTAATGCCATTACCCATACGAGACCACGCTCGGTCGGGGCTGGTTTGATGGATCGAAGGCGGCAAAGGTGCAGACTCAGCCTGGGTTTCCTTCCCGTCCGTCTGCAAACCGTTCATTTTGATGCTCTGTACATCTGTGTGCATAACCTCCGCTCTTCAGACACATTGGTATTTCCACCACATGCGAGCACTAGGGCAGCTGATAAAAATTCTCAGCACATAACACAATGCACCAAAATATGAGCAGCTTAACACTTACACAGAATAAACGAGTAAAAGGCAGACCTCAAAAAAAAACCAAAAAAAATCAAAAAAACAAAAAACATACCAAGAAAGGATTTTTTTTTTTAAGAGAAAAAGCCAATTAATTGAAAAATATGTGGGTAAAATATCAGCTTTTTCTCTACATCAGAGCAGCAACCCAGTGATGTGGAGCACAGGGCTGGGTGGAGGGGAGGAAGTCTGGGTTTTGGCAGCTGCCTTTACAGCAGCTTGAGAGAAGGATGCCCTGAGCCCTACACACAGAACAACCTGCAACGAGCTCTAAAAGCCCATGATCTTATACTTTGATTCTGTTAATTTCAAGTACTTGAGCAAAACAGAAAGGAAAAAAAAAGGAGAATTGCCCAGAAAATGTTGCTGTCTCCCTATTTATCCACAGCTTAACTTCAAAAGGGTGCTACAGGCATACAGAGTTGTGTAGTCTGGCTGTGATAGCAGAGGACTTGGTAATGGCCAGAGGGGCTACAGAAATATCTTGGATTCTCATCCCCGATGAGACACTGATTTATTGTGCTGTGTGACCTTGGGCGCATTGCTGGAGCACACATCACTTCAGCATCTCCACAAACATGAAAGGCTGGATCTGGGAGCGTGCTGGGCTGGCTGGTCCAGCACAGGCACAGGGCAGCTGCTGCTCCTCACTTGCCCTGCCCAGCACCACGGCTCAGCCCCAAATCCATGGGACCGACCACCACAGCCAAGGCAAACCTCAGTCAAGGGGGAGCACAGGCGGGTTTGTCTTGCCTTGACCCATTTATTCCAAACTGGCACATGTCACAGTTAAAAACAATTGGAGAACTTCGCTGGTTACCGCAAGTGGATACTCCTCAAAGCCTAGAAAGGGACCTGTGCTTTAAGAGCAGCTCATTAAGGAGCACTGGCCTGGTGCCTCTCTGCCAGGGAGGTGATCAGCTTTGGACACGACGATGCTTGTCTAGAACTCGCACCAGCAGCAGCTGAAATGCAGGGAGGAGAGGAGCTGAAAAGCATTACATTAAATTATACTGTTTCAATCTTTTATATTAGGAAGAGAATGTTAACAAGTCTCAAAGAGGCCAGGCTGACAGGCAGAGGGGCAAAAGTCACCATCATCCATAGACCTGAGACAACAGGTAGTTCCACGGCACATTCCGTCACTCTGCCTCTGTCCTCAGCACACATCTCAGCTTTGAGACCATGTCCTGCAGCCAGAAACTGCCCTGCTCTCGGGGACAACATGTGTCTGGGCTGCCCAGAACAGCCCTGACCTGGCAGCAGACACAAGGCTCAGCACAGAGCCCCACGCAGCAGCCTCTTCTCCACGGCAGAATGAGGACCTTCAGCTACCCACCCATTCATCACTGTCTTAGCCCTGTAGCTGATATAAAATACTATTTTTACGCCACAAGCAAGGCGTAAAAACAAGGATACACAGAAACACCATTCCCCTGCTACCCCAGATGCAAAGAAGGCATGCACAGCAGGGTCTGGGCTCCTCCACTGGTTGATCCCAGGGCTGATCTCTGCATCCTCCTCCTGCCCCAAGCCGAGGCAGGCAGGGAGCCACCAGGCACGCTCCTGGTGCTGCCCTTTGCAGCTCAGTCTGACTCAGCCAGCCTTGACAGCACCCAGGACGGTCATACACATACACATTCACATTACTGTACTGCTCTGTCTTTAACTATCAGAAATAGGACAACAGGAAATTCTTTTACAGCCCCAGACCTGCCCTAGTCAATACAACCATTACTGTCTGCACTAATAAAATGTTCTTGATGCAAGGAGCAAAGCCCAGTTAATAACTACCACACACACATGACATGGTGAGTGCCTGGCAGCCAAAACAGGCAGCTCCCCACCCCTGTGCTCATGGCAGGGGGCTGAGCAGGCTGGAGTGAAACTGCTGCCTGACCGGGCCAGGAGAGAGGCAAAGGAAGGAGGAAACAACGGAGGGGCAGAGTGGGGTGAGAGCCACCGAGCTCTGGCACTGCTCTGGGTGAGCGTGGAGTGAGCAGCTTATCCTGATACACAGTCCCCAGGGGCCCCAATGCACCAGCCTGGCAAGGACCTGCCAGCTGGCATGGGCTGGGGCTAGGGAACACCACGGCCTGGGAACCGAGAACACCGCAGCCCTGGGATGGAGACCACCATGGCCCAGGGCGTGACCTGGGCTGGGCGTCCTAAGGAGCTGAGGACTGCACACACTGAGGGGATAGTCCTGTTGCCAGTCAGGCTGTGGGGACACCCCTGTAGCACCCAGGTGGCCCAGAGAGATGCTGAGCATCTCGCCCGAGGGCAGGAGCCCTACATGGGAGCAGCTGTGCCAGCGACGTGCAGGTCCCACTGCAGTAATACCCGTATTTCAGCCAGACTGCCCTCACCCAACACAAATCCAGAACCTTGTTTCAGAGCACCTTAGGGCAGGGTCACTTTTTAAAATGTTCCCCAGGTACAAAACATCCTGGCAGAAGTCTTTTCATCAAGAGGTGAGCAGTTATCCTGAAGTCAGACTTGGCAGGAAAAAGTATGTCATTACTAAACATAAGCTCTCACATAGCAAATACGAAGTAACATAAAACCCACAGCCACCTCTGGAATAAGTATGTTCCTCAACAAGTAAAGCAAAATCCATGTTAAGCTCCACACTTCAAATCACAGCTCTACTTGCAACTCAGAACACCAGCACGAAGGCAACTGCTGTGGGTCCCAGCCAGGCAGCAGCAGCCAAGGACCAGCAGCTGCAGGAGGACCTGGTGGGAGAGAGAAAAATCCTCCACCTAGCCAAGACCCTCAGCACTTCCCAATCCCACCGTGCAAGCTCTTGGTCAGAGGAGCAGGGAGACAGGATGGATGCCCAAAAGCCAGAGCCCAGGAGGAGCTGGCAGAGGACACGTGGTGGGCACTGGAGCTGAAGAGCCTCCAGCTCCACACAGCACAGGCTCTTCCCTCATTACAAGGAGGGATCAAGGCATGTCCATGCTGCACAAATCCTCCAGCCTCCTGCCCAACACGTGCGCACCTGCGGCAGAGCACCACGGAGCGAGTGCGTGAGGTGCCCATTCAGCTCTGAGAGCAATTGAATTATCTCCAGTAGAATTGCAGCGCTGGCCAAAGAGACAAAGTTAAATCGTAGCAAGGTGCAAGTGCCTGGGAATGTAATATTCCTGATAAATGGCCAGATGACATGTGCTGTTACACAATCTAAGGTGCAATTTGGGCGATGACAATAGTCCCTGGAGTTTCCATTTCCAAACAGCCGCTCAGTTCAATCCAATCCGTGTCAGAGCAGCTTTGCCGAGGTGAGTAGAGCTCATTTGTGCTATTACATGGGGAGCAAAGAAGAGGAGCAGAGGAGATGCCTGAAAATGAAAAATAAGGGGAGAAAAAGAGTGACTGGAAGAATCCCAGCCTGCTGGGACATGCGCAGGCGGGCGAGCGCCGTGCCGAGCGGCCCCAGCCCAAAGCCCCCAGCCCTGCGGCAGCGCCGGCCGCGGTGCCCACACCTGGGCAGTGCCACAGGTGCCCTCGTGCAGGAGCCTGGCTCTAGCTCCACATTTCGGTGTTTCTTCAGCAACCGTATGATTATACTGTAATCGCGATGACACTGCTCCTGGGTACAGCAAACAGCACGATCATTAAAAAATTCATTTCAGAATCTTCCTGGAAGCTAATAAATTTTACAGCGGTTTCAATCCTTTCTCATTGCAACAAAGAAAAGCTTAGTTCCAGACAAATTAGAAGTAAATTGATTGCCTTAGGGGAATCTATTCAAATATCACTTTGCCATGTTAGAAATCTCTTCCTGAAACAAGAAGAGAACCAGGGAGAGCCAGCACAGGAGCAATGTGCAAAAGCAAATCATTAAATCTCAGTTCATGAAACTGAGGGGTTGGGGGGGAGTCAAACTTAAAATAAAATGCAAATGTCTCACTGGGGTGCGGGCCCAACATTTGTGACAGAATTTATGAATAATAAATATGAATAAATAGTAAACACGAAGGGATCAAACACTGTTGTGGATGTTTACTCATGGTTAGCCATCTTTCATGGACAATGCGCAACTGCATTATTTAACACTTCTCTTCCAGCTACTTCAGGGTTTCTTTTCAACTCCAGCACCTTCATTTTTTCAGGGGTGCATGCACAAGGTGCAAGGCTGGTCCCCCAGCCCCTGTGCAGCACCCAGCACCCTTAGCACACCAGTGGAGCCCACGCCCCCTCCACCCCAACAGGAGTGGCTGTTCCCGGCTCGGGGCCAGCGATCCACCGCATTACACTCAGGATAAAATAATAAGCTCCAGCAAAATACAAATAGTCCCCAACCATGGTTCATCATTTGCTTGTAAATTAAGACTCTGCACCTCTCCCTTATCTCCTCTAATAGCATAATATCAGGAAACAAGAGGTGGGGAATAGTGTATTATATTTTTGACCTATGGGCTTTACAGAGCCTTCCTCGCCTTTCCTAATAAGAAATCTCCAGTCAAGGCAGCAATGTAATCCTGGCGTGGCTTCCCTTCCACAATGCTCAGAGGATACTAATAACCAGGGACAGTGACAAATGCTCTTTACCGCAACAAGAAGCCTTTCTTTTCCTCTCTTTCACCATTACTCGGGATTTATGCAAGCTAAAAATGCTGTATTTTTAATCCTGGATTGTCTGTCCCAACACAGAAGGTCAACAGTGCTTGGACAAAGCACTGGAATTATTTTAATGGAATGAGGGCTGTGATTTAGATTAATTTATTGGGCAATTGCTGATAAGGACCCATGGCTGCATGCAGCTCATGGGCAGTGCTTCTGGAATGGTCAATGGAGGCGTGCAAGGGGGCTCGTTCCCAGCTGCTGCAGACACAGACAGCTCCCAGGAAATGCTGAGGACTCCCATGGATTTACACCAGCCATGAGCTGGCCCATTCACCTCTTCCCCTGCTCTGTATTGCCATTAATAACTCCCTCTCTTCTGCAGAACTGTCCCTGTTTTATCAAAGAGGACTGAGGACAGACAGAGCTGGGTGCCTGGGTGCTGCACGCCAGAGGGGAAGGACAGACTTGATGCGAAGGATTTCCTCTGGGGATGCTGATGCCTTTGGGATGAGAAGCAGGCTATGGGAAGGAAGGTGATCACCAGAAGGAGGAGGAGCTGGTGTGTGGGTATGCCATGCACTACAGCAGAGTCAGACCCAGAAGGTATTATGGGCTGGAATGCAATTTAATGCTGGCTGCTCCCCTTTATCCAGGACCGCAGGCCAATCCCCACTTCATTCACAAGGAAAAATTAATTCCATTACAGAAGGCCAGCAGAACACACCATTTAAACTCCAATTAATCCTTTTCTTAAGTGGTCCGTGGAGCTCGTGCTGGCCCCTGAACGGCGGGGATTTCACCTCCGAAACTCCACTACTCATGCCTCCCTCCACCCAGGGCTCATTAGCATCCTAACTGATCTGGGATGCAGGATCCAGCCCTGCGAGAGGAGAGCACTCTGGGCTCTGATGGACCTCCTCCATCTCAAGCCACCACGGCTCCACAACTGCTCAGCACCGCTCCTGTTAATGCTGATGGCAGCTCCTGCACCGCCTGCACGGTGCAGAATACAACCCTCGACTTCATTACTGGAATTCAATTTCATTAGCACTGGATACAGAGGGATTGTCCTAAATACACTCTTTCTTATACTTTTTTCATGTTAATGCAACCATTTGAGTATATTATACCCTGCAGAGATGGAAACATTTCTAGTCTGTTTAAACACATTTCCCACAATTGGGAGCAAAACTTTGTCTCCGTTTATGCTTCTGACACCAGCTGCCTTCCGTTTAATGGGACTTTAGTCGCTAAAACAAATTAATCCAAAGGTTGCTGTTCTCTGCTATTGTCACAGACGAAGCAAATTCACATATGCTGTCAGGGTAACGCGGGACCAGCCAGGCAGCCGCATTCCAATGGCAGCAATAAATCGAATTACTACTCTGTCCTATTCAAAATTAGGCATCGGTCAGAAAATGGCAACTCAGTGATTCTGATAAAAATCCAACCGAACAGAAATTACAGTTGGGGGAGATAAGAAGCAATTCCTGGATGTCTGTACTGGGCCAGCTCCTGGCCCAGCGCCTGTTGGAGCAGCATCCCTGCCCTCTCCTCGGGGGGGCTCATGGTTAATGTCTTACTTAACCAGCACCTCCCTCAGCCAGGACAAAACAGAACAACCCATCCTGACCCTCTTCCCGCAGGGATGCAAAGGCCAGGGTGCTGCAGGGATGCTGCCTGCCCCCTCCTCCTGCCACCCGCCCAGCACGGCTGCCCCTTCCCTGCGAGGTTTCTGGTGGCTCCACACAACAAGTGAGAAATAAAAGAGCTGAGGTTATAAACGCTGATACATAATTTACTCCTATTATCAAGATTAAACACATCTTTGCATGCTTAGCATAAAACAACTGCCTTTCCCCGGATTTCTCAAGGACATGCACAAACTTCATTATTATCTAAATAATCAAAAGAGTATTTCAATAGAATATTTAACTGTCTGCCTACTGGAAACTCACAGCCTTAATCTAACACTGATCCTCTGTTGTCCTTCATGTAAATATTGTTGGGACGTCAGCCAAAGCCTAGGGAAGTGAGCTTCATCTTGGTGGATGGGAATCTCTCGTGTCAGATACAGTCAGCCTGACTAATGAGACCTACACTTGCCAAAACCTACAGCCTTGCTGTCTGTTCCAGCCATTGAACGCGCTCAGAAACCCAGTGGCACCAGCCCAGCAGTCTACAGATCCCAATCAACTATCAATAGCTTAAGTGTAAGTGATTGTGTATGAAGTACGAGCCAAATGTGTTTCCTCTTTCAGTTTTAGGACCTCCAGTATTGTTATTGCACCAGTAATGCTTGCACGGAATTAATCATAGACGTACCCACAAGGCAAAACATTATGAGAAGCTCTTTGTACTTTCTAAAAGTGTGCAGCTCTGAAGAGTGGAGGGAGCTGGAAGGCTTCCCAGCACGATGGGGCGTTCCCCATTGTCAAGAGAGAGCTAGGGAATTTTTCGCCTTTTCTTAAGAAACCGAAATGTTGGTTGCTGGCCATCTCTCATCATGACATTGACCTCTCATGCCTCCACCCTGGAGCTCAGCATTATCCCCTCCCTGGTGCGCTACTTTAAGTCTTTTTCAGATGAACACGGGGGTTTTTCCATGCTGGTGGATCTTTACTCTGAAGTACAGGGATGTACCACAATGAGATGTTGGCCTAGGGCAGTGGGCGCATCAGAAAATCCTACAGGGATCTGGGACAGCCACAGGGACAGGTCTTCAAAAGCTGCTCTACATTGTCCGGCACCCAGGAGTGCCTGACACAGCACCATGACTCACAGGGACACTCCTGCTCTCTCTGCATGGCCACGGAGCTACAGTGAGGGCTCAAAGCAGGCTCCAGCTCCACACCAACAAGGGATAATGGCAATGCCAGGGAAATGCCAGCTGTAGGTTACACTGGCCCCCGGGCCAACAGAAGAGATGACAGAATTGCCAAAGTCTGGGAATCTGGTCCATTTAATTAGATGAAACTTTGTTCTGACAATTAGATTAACCTTCGTTAATCCAGAGGGCAGATAAACATGCACATAAAATTACTATAAGGTCAATAGTTAAATCTAAAACCTCATTATAAGCTTGGGGAAACCACATCACCTGTGAGTCACAAACAAGCACAATTCCAGCAATCCAGTTGGGGTCCCATCCTGTCCCACCCCATCCCATTCTGTTGCCCCACAACCATGGGGTCAACGAGTCCTGCAGTATGTCTGGGGTTGTTAACAACCCCACAGGGAGATGGCTGAACAAGAAGAATGGAAAATGAAAGTATTTTCATGCACAGGCACTGCAAGGAAAGCAGTCGGCTCCACAGCTCCAGCCCTCCCGGCCAAGTTGCTGCCAACCCATGGGCACCTGGGCAGTGGTTCTGAGTCCTGCACGAGGGGCTGCACAGCACGCTGGGATCCTCCCACACATCCCTTACTGCGGCTCCAGTGCAGAGGTGGAAGGCCCCTGCTCCCCAGGACGGGCTGCTCCAGCGCTGCTGGAGCACAGCAGGCTCTGCCCCAGCCTCTGCCGGCGCTGACTCCAAGGATTTCTGGTTTCCCGAGGCACATTCCTGCAGCACTGCCCCGAGGTCAGGCCGGATTGTGTTGGCTCCTGGCCCTGGTACATGGCGCTGTCAGCTAAATTGCACCACAGCATCGTTGTTCCCAGTGATGGTGTGAGAGACAGACAGAGCCCAGCTGGATTTTCAAAACCTAGGCACTTTGCGACACTGACAGGCAAGAAAAAAACAACCACCAACCCACAACCCTCTTAGTCTGAGCAGGTTTTATCTGGAAATACCCAAAGCTAGTCAGTACAAGACCCCACAAAGTCATTCCTCCTGAACCACCTTCCTGACCAAACTTTTTAAGTGTCACTGGGAAATAAAGAACGATTGGTACCAGCCCCAGCCGGCGTTACCTGATTACTCTAGTCCCCACCGCATCCTCAACACCGCCCTTCTTCAAAGGGATAAAGCAAGGCTGAAATGACTGATGTAATTGGTGCTTTCACATAGAGTTAGCACGAGAAGAGTCAAGTTCATTACACTGGAGTTCAGCACGGGGCTGCAGCCGCAGAGAGGACGCAGCCGGTGCTGGGGCTGAGCCGCCGGCCGGGCTCCTGTTCCACAGAGATGCACCACAAGCGAGTGGGTTCAACCCAAACGTGCCCCTCTGCAATGGAATCAGCCTGATTTTCCCTGAGCACGAGATGGGGGATGCAGAGGGAAGGCAGGCAGCACGGTCCTGCAGCAATTCCACTGGAGCCTCTCTACAGGGATCCACCCTGGCTGTCTGCGGCACACGGATGTAATGCTGCCTCTCTGCCACTGCACGCTCGCCTCATTGCTAAAACACTTACACATGCAGCATGCATTAGAATTAAAAAACCATTAAACCTCGGAAAGGAAAAACTTTGACAGGATGCGTAATATACTAAGTATAATTAATTAAATTGGATGAGGCACTGGGGGACGAGAGAAGAGTGGATGGAGACTGTTCTTGGAAAAGGGATGGTAATGCACTAATGTTCAGTGTGTGCCATTAAGAGCCAGGCTTGGAAGAGGCAAGGATGAGAGACGGGGGCTTCGAGAGAGGCACCAGCCAGTTGGGCACCTCAGATGAACAGCAAAAAAGGTGATAGCACAAAATGTGGCCAATTAGAGCCCTAAAAAATTATAATGAGGGTGGAAAAGGCACCTGAGAGATGGAAAAGCAGAAATGGCAGCAGGTTGCTAAACAGCAGTGCTCTACCAGTGACAGCCTCCTCCAGAGAGCTGCTCCCACCCACCCCACCAGGGCACAGACACCAGACCACCTTCACCGACCAGCTCCAGGCTCCTTGGGGCTGGCACAGGCAAGAGGGGATTCATCCTGGAAAGCATCTGGCTCTCTGTGGGATTATTCTTCAGCTATTTGTAACTCCAGGTGCAGTTCCCCAGCGTGGGTAGCACCCTGCTGCATCCATCCATCGCCTCAGCAGTGCCTGAGGTGGGTGGGAAGCATCAACCAAAGATGGGGCCAGGGTGGGAGCATCAAAGGCAGCCCCAGTCAGCACAGCAGGCACAACATGATGAGACATGCACAGTCTGGCTGTTCAGCAGGACAAAGTTTTAACAGGCTTAACAACAGCATCAGCACTGATCATTAGGCAATTACAACTGCTGAAAGTTGACAAAGCACCAGGACCAAATGAATTATCTCCCCAAATCCTGCAGGCAGGAGCACAGAAAAGAGAAAAGTCATTGTCAACAGCCTCTGATAGCTCACTGGGTGCAGAGCAGTAACTAAAAACTAAAAGGCTGTTCATTTACTTGCTGTTTTGAGAGATGAAAGGGAAAGAGCAGGAAATGAGATCCTCAAAAATATTCTCATCACTCAGGGAGTGGTGGGAGGGAAGGTCCTGGAAACACTGATACAGCCAGGATTGCTCAGTGCCTGGGGACATCTGATTCAGAGGAAGGGACTGCGTGTGTTTGGAAGGAGAAGGCAGATTTTGGCTGGGGGAGTTCACTCCTGAATCATCCCCAGAGTTACTTGCTCAGTTCTGCACATTCCTCCACAGCTAAGGGGACAGTCATGAGCTCTTCCTGAGGATGTGCCAGAACCCACTGCTCCAGGGATCTGCAGAGCTTAATCCATGCAGGACCACGGTGACTCGCTGCCCTGCTCCCTTGCAAAGCAGGGGAAGCTCAGCCCTGTCACGCTGCGCTTCTCAAGCACAGCCCTTCACTTTGAGTGACTAGGCATGCTTTTCCGAAAAACATGCAAATGTGATTTAAAGACTCTAAGTGATACAGAATATATCACATCCCTTGGGAACCTGTTCCAGGGGGTAATTATTCTAATTCCTAAAATCATGCATCTCATTTGCAGCTGGAATTTTCCAAGGCAAACCTCCATCTCCCAAGGCTCTGTCTTGTTCACTGAATTAGGGAGATGCTCAGCAGCAGAGATCTCCTCTTCCCTCAGTCACTTCTGAACACAGGCTTAGATGACCGATGCCTCAAGTAAGGTTCAGAGCACGTCCCCCAGGGATGCCATCTCTCTCAGGTCCTATTTCAAGCCCAATGGTCGCAGCTGAAAGAATCCTGCTGGATTCAAAAGGCTTTGAGTGAGGTCCTAAATCTCCAGACACATGTTTGGAGGGTGAAAGCCAATCTGTTCAGCTATACCCAGAAGCTCCTGAACAGTCTCCAGAAAGCCAGGGGACATGTTTGCACTGACAAGGCCTCTCCTCTCCATCTGCTTGCCATAGCTTGGTGGTCCCTGCAAGGCAAGGCTGCCCAAAGAAGGGATTGTGTGGATTTTTACAGTGAATTAATTTCACATATCCACCTAGAAACAATGGAGGAAGACTGACAAAGGAGAGGTCAGGCAATGAGGGAATTGCAGGTAGAATTGTTAATTTTAATTACTTGTCTTCATTAAGGTGAGGTTTCTGGATCCTACACTGATGACTAATGGTTCAAAATATTTGCATGAGTGAATATACTTCCACTAAACGGTGGAACAGACACAGAATTTTCTTTGGATTTTACAGGGGCTTTTCCACCACATGACGAAGAGAATTCCCAGAACCCAGCAGCATACCGGAGGGGAGCAATCCGTAGGTGCAAGATAAACATTTTTAGCAGGCACAGAAGTGCCCAGAAAAAGCACAACAAGGTGGAAGTAAGTGACAAACGAGGTAAAACATGGGTTATACCTGAGCTGTTTGTGTCTCCTTGGCACTTGAAGGAGTTGCAATACAAGCATCAGGGCTACCTGTGCTCCTGACAGCACTGAAAGGAAACAAAAGTTTGGAACAAGCCAAACACATTCAATTTGCCTGAATAATTTAGGCTGCTGAGTTATCATGTGCTTCATGGCCTGTCATCGAGAAAAGCTGTACTGCACAGGAAAGGTCTGTAAATCAATGCATCTGAGGGACCAAAAAAGCACTGCCTGTCAGAACAGATGCGGGACGTGCAAGTCACCCGGGGAGCGCTGCGAGGCACTCGGCATTCCTGGGCTCCAGGGGTGGCCCCCTGGGAGCCTGCCACAGGACACACGGCGGGACATCCAGAACACACGGCTCCCACTGAAATGTGCTGGTGAGCAGCAGTGTCAGTGGCACAAATAACAAATAAAGGGGCTGCACGAGAGCCAGAAGGGACTTTTGACAAGGGCATGGAGTCATAGGGCAGGGGGGAATAGCTTTAGACTCACAGGTTGAGATAAGACATTAGGAATTAATTCTGTACTGTGAGGGGGGTGAGACACTGGCACAGGTTGCCCAGAGAAGCTGAGGGTGCCTCACTCCTGGAAGTGTTCAAGGCCAGGCTGGTTGGGGCTCTGAGAAATCTGGGATAGTGGAAGGTGTCCCTGCCCATTGTAGGGGCGTTGGAAGTAGATGATCCTTAATGTCCCTTCCAACACAAACCCTTCTGTGATTATGAAGGTGATGGACTGGTAAACACAGAGAGCAAAAAACAAATCAAAGTCCAGTATATACACAGTAACCTTCCAGGACACACCTGAGTGTGCCAGACCCTCATCAAATGTATTTATACCCTCCAATAATGCAGCTGCTGTTCCCAAAAAACACTCTCTCTCTGACTGTTCCTGAATTACTACTATGCACAGTTATAACTTCAGGTTTCTAGCCAAATTCCTCTTCCCACACAAGAGCTGCCCCTTTATAACTTCTCAGCAAGCTGTGCCTAATTCAGGATCGCAGGTAGTTGAGTTGAGAAAGTTCCTCTCCCAGGGCAAACCCGGGGGCTCCTCGCCTGGCTCGGGAGCCCTTCGCCTACTGAAGCAGCTGACTGGGATCGTGCCCGAGCAGACGAGGCAGCGCCGTGTGCTGAACTCGCACCAGCTCCTCCTCTGCCTCATGTCTTTAGTGAAGCCGACACTTCCAAAGCAGTCAGAGGAAATCAAGAGCTCGACCTATATTGGTTTGCAAGAGATGAGGACACCCACCTCCCTTGGCTTCTCACAAGAATTTCCAACCGACGCTCTTCACTCTTTCATTTTTCACATAAAACAGAGCAGGAACAGCCACAAAACCTGCTCTCTCTCCAGCACGCACCCAGCAGAGCCAAGTCTTCTCCCTAGGAAGTGCCAGAAGCTCCTCGCCTTTCACCCCCACCAGCTGCAGGTCCCCAGCACTCCACAGGACGTGGCAGCCCGTGTCCCTGGCTGGAGGGACCCTCCCGTGACCGTCCCCACACTCCAGCTGTGTGCCAGGGCGGCTCCGCGGCGCTTCCCCCGGATGCAAGGTAGCATCTGTGGTGAAATCTCACCAAATGATCCAAGATAGTTTTCTCCAGCTGGGACTGATTGAATATAGCCTGGGCACCGGATGATGTGGGAAATCAGTCGTAGCCGAGCACAAATTGCATGCATAGAGGTAATTACTGCAGCACAAGGTTGGTAGCACCACTACCCACATGACAGTGTATCTCAGCAATTTTCATTTCCTATTGCTTCAATTCAGAGAGGGGGTTTTTCATCTTTTTTTTTCTTTTTTTTTCTTTTTCTGTGGTTCAATTTACTCCTTTTCCTGCAGGGACTAATGCTAACCCAGGATTTCTTTGGGATACAGCTCTGGTTTCACTACAGCCAGACATTCCACATACCCAGATGTCCCCGTTTATGACACCCAGACCTTGAGCCCGACCCATCTCGACCCGCCTCCACTGCCCTGCCCCAGGTGTGACTGTCACTGCCCGAAGGTGAGGTGACACAGCAGTGACCTCCTGCCACCAGCTGCCATGTGCCAGCACCCCCAGCCAGCTGTGGATGTTGGTAATGAAACACAACGTGCTGGTAGCTAATGAAGCTGGTTACAAACCAAGTCGTTCTTCACACTTGAAAAAGGGTGAAAATGCAATAAAGAAAATGGAACAAAAAGGGGTTTCTGCTGAAAAATAAAAACACTAGGAGAGCTAATGCTGAGAGTGGGGAGGCTGATCACTACCATTACAGACACTCAGCAAAAATAGGGGCCACATTATGTGTACTCTGATTATACACATCGTGACTAACACAGATCTATAATACACTTGCTATAAAGAACTTATTTTCCAGACAGACACAGGGGTTAAATGCAGGATGGAAGGGGAAATGACTGCGCAAAGGCAACACACACCCAGCCAGAGCCCGGCCCGGCCCACGCTCCTGCTCCCCAGCCCGCCCGCTCCCTGCGTACCTGTGAGCACCAGGAGGAAAGGCTGCCAAACTTCTTAATAATTCTGTGACCCATTTAAAAATATCTACTCTTACATTCATATATGCTGTATGAGAAATAAAATATAGCACTCACGAGTTTTGAGTGGCAGCACTTCCCTCAAGACAGATAAAAGCTGCGAGTTCTCTTTGCTGTTTGGTGCCAATTATTACAGAGTTTTGACTTATATATTATTACATAGATCATTTAGTAAAACAACCTACATACAAACCCAGTGGTGTGTCTCCCTTCAGCAGCTTCCTGCAGGAACTGGAGCAGTTCAGACACTCACCCATATCACCATATTTCAGAGACGGGTGGGCTCCTTCCCCTGCACCCAGGGGAGACACAGTCCCTGCCCTACAGCTCTCTGCAGCATGCAGCCTAATTAACAGAGGTCCAAACGATTTGTCATTATTGCGCATATCAGCATAACTGCACCACGTTTTGGAGGGAAAAACAACAGGCACCTGACTTGTGGAGGCCCTCTGGAGATGCTGGTCCACAGCAGAACGCCGCAGGCTGCCGGGCACATGTCCTGGTGCCACAGCAGGCTCCCACCTGTGGCACCCACCCTGCCCAGGAGGCCGCCCCGAGCCCGCCGTGCGCCCGCGCCCGCAGAGCCGGGGGTCACCGCGCTGCTTGTGGTGATTATTCCTTTAATAAAGGGCCCTGTATTTTCCAGCGGCTGCAAAATTGATGCGGGTTGCCATGGTAAGCACACACTTTCCCATTTAGCAGAATAATAGGCAGCTTTGTATAATTCACTGATTTCAGATGATTTCGCACCCCAAGCGCAAGTCGCTCAAGTTACGTAAGTCACCTGTTGTTTAGTCAATCTGGCAATTTTAATTAGAATAAATTTTTATGATTCCTCTTTGCAACACTTAGAGCAGCTCTGCCACCAGAATGCCGAGACGTCTGTAAATTATATGGGCCCCAATCACACCTTTTTTTGCTGTTTTAATTACAGTAACATTGCAGCATTAATCATGCAAGCCTCTGTTAAACAAGTAACAGCCATCCTCCATCATAATTAAAAAGAAAGGCCAAGCAAACAGGAGCTCTGGAGTTTCCCATATTTTCTCTGAAAATTATATTTTAACTTAAGAGTTTCACAAACACTAGTTTTATTTGGCTCTAATCAGTGTTGTGAAGGGAACACCGAAAGGTTAATAAGAGATGGTTAGTTTGTAATGCAAGTTTCCCGGTGCCAGCCCCAGCAGTTCAGTCTGTTTTCAGAGTCATTAACGATGTAGATTGATTACAGGAGGAGATTGGGAAGTGCTGGCCTGCTGTGTTAGCAGAAGGTTTGGTTTTATTCATATACCTTCCCTACTGTAAAATCTGATGGCCATTACCTTGACCACTTTGCCAGTCTTAACTGCTGTGAGAAGGAAAGTGTTAAAGGTTTCCTTAGAAGTTACTGGCAAAGGGGAAAAAGAGGCCATGTGAGCCTTTTTTTGACTTGTTTATAAGGCAAAAGGAAGCTGCAAGCTTGACTGAACTGTTTATTTATCTTAAAATATCTTGAAATCCAAGTATTGGGTAGTGGTTTTGGAAAAGGTTGCTTTGGAAGAGCCAGGGTTAGAACCGCCCCATCCCTCAGCTGAAGCCTGAGACAAAGATCTTCTCTGCAAAGGTTCTGCTTGGGCTGGAGTTTAGGAACAGTTAACTAAACCAAGCACAAATAGAAGCTAAAATTCTCTAATCAGAAATACCTCTTCTTCATATCTCCTATAAATTGCTCTCCAGTCACCCAGCAAAAATATGGCTAAGCAGTGACTGAATTTGACAAAATCTCATTAAAAAGTACAATAAAACAGTAGAAACTCTCCAAATTTCTGGGCTGATCATTCATCCATTACAAACCTACACAACGAGGCATGGATTCAAGTTTTAATTTTCCTCTCCAAGTTGCCAAAATGTTCACATCTGGTGAGTTTTCTCTGTGCTTAGGGGGAAAAAACTTGAGGATCTAAAGGTTATAACTCCCGTGACCCTGAATGGAGTAACTTCAGTGATGAAGTCTCTGAGAGAGCTATCTTTGAAGGAACTTGAAAACGGAAGGAAGGGTGCCAGGAATGTGGGATATAGGATAATGCTTCTTATGCAAACAAAGGAGGTTGCACATCTGTTTGTTATTTCGTTCTGCTGTTACAAAGAGGCATTGGCCTCACTTACTGCTACAGAGATGACTTCAGTGTCACCCCTGCCCCCCATCACCTCCCAGCAAGGACTTCTCCAAGATGTGCTCAGTGTTACTGAGAAACTGAGGGAGAGCAGCACGAGGGATCTGTCCGTGCCAACCAGCACGTCCACGCATGGGTTATGACACCTTCTGGAGTGACCACTGCCCTGCTCTGCACTGATGTGGCGTGGAGCTGAAGGGAGCTGAGCCCAAAGGCAGGGCCGCCTGTCCCTCTGCCCGGCTCTGCCTGTCCACATCACCCTCTGAAGAAGGAGCTGATCATCACGCTCCTGGCAATGATAAGGGTCATCCTTATAAGGATGATAAGGGATCATCACGCTCCTGGCAATGATAAGGGTCATCTGAAGAGAGGCTCATTAGACTGAGCAGGACAGACTTTTTCCCAGTTACATTCGATGGTCTAACAAAAGATATTACTCCCCTCCACAATCCCAGTTCGGCAACGTCAGCAGGAGCTTGGGGAGGATGGAGAGAACATGGACAAAAGCATCAGTAACCTCCAGACAGAGCTCAACACGCAATCATTTAGAAGTGTGGGAATCACAAGACAATCAACTCCTCTTCCCAAAGACCAGCTTACCCACTCATCAGAAAAATCCTTCTCTGGGCTTTCAAAGTACCGTGAGAAGCTGATTGCTCCCTCCACGCTGGCCACTGCAGGAGCACACTGAGCTCACTGTGGCTGCTTTACCAGAGAGCTGTGCAATAATACAGAAATCAGAGGAGCTGTAGTAATTGACACTGCCCTATAAAGAAAGCTTACAGCATTTACCCATCTTAAGGGATGTGCTGTCACTCACGTATGAATGCTATACTTTATGTCTTGTGCTGCATATATGAATACAAGAAAGTAGGCACTTTTATTAATTTGTAGAAACTTCCAGAGAAATGCAGCCTCCAAAGCCCTAGAACTTGTCACTTAGGTCTTCAGGTACCTGCAGCTCTACAGAAAGGCTTTTCTGCAGAGTAAAAGGGGGTTGTAGGTAGAACGACTGCTGGAAATCAGCTCAAAAACATCAACAGTTTCTAATACCTCTGTTTGCCTCCAGTTAATACCATTAGTCATGTTCTCAATTCACAACTGAAATACACCCAGATACTATGGAGATGAGCATAAGAACCAATTGGAATACTCTAGGCAAAACCTGATCCCCTAAATGATGATACATCTGAATAGTTTGGAATGCAACCAGCGAGAGAAGTTCCAGTGAATATCATGGGCCCATTTCTCCTTTACATCCAAATCTTACTTCTATACTGTGTGACAGTATAAAGAAGACTTAACATAACTATTTAAATATAACCCATTTCTATTCAAAGAACCCTTCATCTTGCTGGAGTTTATGGGACTCAGACACAGTTAAATCTCCCCTGTGAGCAAAGTTACACAGATGTGGAAATGTATGCAGGATCAGGTCTTTCCAGATGACATTTCACGTGAACCTTTACTGCTGATCTGGCACCAGAAAAGTGGAAGTGATGCTTTTAGAAGCAATTCTCTGTAGAGATCCATTACTGACATTGCTTAAATCTCATTTTGATTTTAAAGCTTTTTCACTATTTTATGGCTGTGGTGACTATTTCTAACACTGCCATTTTTATGATTAGTGTGTGCTTATTATTTTCGTATTTTCTATTTTTATTTTTATCTTAAACAGCGAATCACTGCTTCATTGGACCAATGATTTTCTTTCTACAATTGATGGTTAAAATACTGGCCAGCACTGGGAATTAAGATAAGTGTGAAATCTGTCGCTTCTAACATTAAAAACTTATATTTGAAATACTGCCTTTCTGATTTCTATGCTGGAAAGAGCTCCTATGACTTACAGAGTACGAGAATGGCTCTCGCTCAAGGCAAGGTGAAAAAGGCAGTAGAATACATTTAAGCAAACCTAGGTGCTGGTGCACATCCACACAAAGAAAACAAGCCAAACCTGCACAAACACTATGTTTGGAAGAGGGCAAAGGGATTTAAAGAAAAAAGCACCAGTATGAGCAAAACCAAGGGAGGAATAACTACCTGAATCACAAAACAGAGTACCTAGCCTCAAAGATGCTAATTCAGGTCCTGAGGGATCTAATCAACCTCTTTGTTGAAGTAAAGATAAAACTTTTTGACAGCAAACGCTTTCTGATAAAATGGAATTTTCAATTACCCTGTGAAACATCTGGTCCGTGCTGCCATTTCCCGGGAAAACCACCACCACAGTCTGCAGTGTTGGGAAACATTTCACGCTGAGATCTCCCCGTGTTGCTGGGAGGAACAGGTGTCAGGAGCTTCGAACCCGCAATGTCTCCATCCCCCACACCGTCCACAGGGGCGATGCGCCGGTGGGTCCCTGCCCAGCAGCACCACACGCTTCAGCTCCTCCTGGAAAGCAGGGTTTCCTCCAGTGCTGGACTTCGAGTCACAGGATATGGAGAAAATCCACCACATCTTGCAGTGAAATAGGCCAAGACACGAAGAGGACCCCAGGATTTACCCCCGTCCTCCAGCAGACTGCTCCAGCCATCCCAAAACATCGCTGAGATCCAAGAGCCGCTGAAAACACCCCTCTCTCAAACAAATCCGTTTGGAAGTTCAGCTGAGGACGTCGTTAGGAAGAGAGTACAGATAAACTTCCAGCAGCGCTTTACACCTCCACAGATAAACAAACAATTAAACGGCAGCCAGGCAATCGTGGAAAGTGGAACGGCACCAGTGCCCGCCTTCCTCTGCATCCCATTTGGTGTCAATTAGCAAGGGAAGGAAAACAATCCTGGGAGATAATGAACTCCAAATTGGGTACATATTAGAGCAATTAAAGCCATCTTTTCATCAGATGAATTTATAATCAATAATTAAGATCCTGAGGTAAAGAGGGACTGGGCAGAAGTCCTGCTCCCAAAATACGCAATGTGGCTGAGCTCCAGGCAGTATTTCTGATGACCTGCTGCTACCCACTAACGCTCAACACTCCCCATGCTATGGTTTGCCATTTTTCTAGAAATCTAGGTCATTTCCAAAGGAGGAGAAAGGGCTCCTGCCAGCAGGACTGGCAGCTGGTGTCACTCCCACCCAAGAGTGGCACCAGGAAATTGAAACACCAGCAGCTCCCTGGGGCTTCCACACCCAAGTACTCAGCACTGGTGCCAGCTCACACACTGGCTTAAGAAGCCAAAGGAGCTTGGACCCATCCAAGCCTACCTCCCTCTGCAGGAAATCTAGCATCTCAGTAGGCAAAGACTGGCCAGACAGGTCCACACTGACCACCCTGAGCCACCACAGAGGGATCATTCTCTGCTACCCAGCTACCAGGATTTCTGCCAACCAGAGTCTGCCTTGGCAGATCCTGGGTTACCCACTGAGCAGGTAAAGACTAACAAATTATTGGGATAAAGTCTGAGAGCTGGCCACTCGTGAAGCACTCGTGGTGTCACCAGCTGAGGTCCAAGACCAGCAGAGACTGGCCACAGGAGAACCACGCCAGGCTCCCAGACAGGAGATCATTACCATCAACAAGCAAACTCTGACGACAAGTCCCCCACCCCATTTCTCTGGATTACATGAGAGGCAGTTTGGGCAGGGACAACAAGCAAAAGCAAAGCATAGGTACATGAGCTGCCAGGCTGCTCTTCAGACAAGGACTGTGTGTTTGGAGCAGTAGTCAGCCAACAGTCCTGCACACCCTGTCACTGAATTTCTTGTGTTTCCCCCCCACCCTGCCACTCTGCCCCAAAATCCACTAAAAATTACCAAGCCGAAACGATCACTTTAATCATGTGGGAACTGCTGTTATCACTATCACCTCAGCATTTTGATTTTCCTGATTACTTTCTGCAGTACCTGTTTCACAAACCAGCTCAGGCAACGCTCTCTTTAACCTTTTATCCAGCTTCTGTGACAGTAACCACTAACTTCCTCACCTGTGCTGCTCCTCTCCTTGCTCTACCAACACCCCGATAACCTCACAGGGTTACCCCAAGCTCTTCCACACGAGACAGTGGGGCCCCGCAGGACAAGAGAGCTGATTGTGGCACACCTGCCTGCAGGTGCAGCTGGATGGCACTGCAGCACTGGCATGCTGCTTTCCTCCCAGAAATAAACCAGACCCAGGAGCACCAACCCCCTTGGCCACAGCAGGACCAGGAGACAGACAGGTTGCTTTCAGAAGTCACCTTCTGGAAATACACTTGATTTTTGGGGTGTATTGTACACGCAGTGAGAAGTTCATGCTACAGTGGACTGAGCCATATTTACTTCCATCTGACTCCTCTGATGAGCTCTGCCTCCAGCTCAGCCTCTTTAACTTATTTGCATTGTTATCAGAGCCAGCACGCAGACTTATCAGGAATGTAATCCCTGTAAAACCCTATCTTCAGTCCATTGAGATTGGGTTTTTTGCTGAAGAAATGTGACAAAAAATTAACAGATGTTGCTCAGACCATTCACCAGGATGGGAATCAATTATGAACATTTTTGCTCCTGCAGTCATCCCTTACTACAAATGCATCTTAGGAAACCCTCTCCTGATCGAAATGAAAAAGCATTTCTTTGTAATGGAAGAATAATAAATGATAGCTATCAGCCTGCATTCTCTGACACGGTGCTGGTCCGCAGAGAATTAAACTGCCACTGTACAGTTATATAAATGTTTAATTTTTTTCATCTTTGGCCACAGTAGGGTTGTCTGGAAATACATTATCTCTGCGGATGCCATCCCTCTCCAATTAGTGTGGCTGGCAGCGTGGAATGTGTAGGTGACCTCTGTGTTCCCCTCCTCGTGGAGTCTTACAGGGTTAACTACGGCCATTTAATAGACTCTATCGAGAATTAATACAGCGATCAGATTCTCTCCAGAAAAATCCCACACTCGGAGGCGCAGATGGCAAGAACTCTCTCTCCCCCGTTTGACTCTTTTATGACAGCAAAACAAAGGCTTTTAATGATGTTTACCATGAATTGAATTAAACAGCTGAAGACCAGTTCATAATCACAACATTTTGTTTTCATATCCTTAAGTCTTTTAGCAGTGGGGCTTCCAGTTGAGCCTCAGCTACAGCTTATCTCAAGATATAGCCAAGTGCCCCGAGGCTCCCCTGCGCCGGAGCACCAAGCCGCACTCAGGCTCCTTAATTGAAAAAGACAGGATGTTTGCATAGGATGTTTGCATCCCTCAGACATTAAAAGCGACATTCATGCCCAAGTACAAATGACACTTGGGCTCAGCTGAACTCCTCTGACTTCCTTCCTCTAGCTAATACCGGTCTGATTCCAGAGCAGGGCTTCATCCCTGCACGTGGGGACGGTAAGAGCTGAAACCTGCCACCTATGCAGGAGAGAAGACTCAAACCCTCGCCCAGTGGCCTGAGCTAATCCCTCGTGGGATGCCTGACTAATTGCCTACATGCTCTGCTGACCTTTGAGACAAGTTGCCTGGACAGGGCCTGCATAGGAGCTCCGGAGCTGGGCCAGGAGCGCCAGGAAGGGCACACACACACCATCGGTGCTCCAGAGGGGAGCGCGGGCAGGGACCAGCCCTAATCCCAACACCCACTCGCTGTCAGGCAGACACTCAGGGCCTTGGGTTTTCTGCCTGTGAGTAGAGGATAACCCCAACTGCTCACTTACCTGACAGGAGTGGCGTGAAGATTAATTTATATCAACGCAGCGCTCTGACGATGTACAGCATTATCCCCAGCGAGCACTGAGCATCCTCACTGCACACCCACCTGGGCAGCACCAGAGCCAGCAGATGGGGCATGCGGGGGGCAGCGGGCACCACTCAGGGTGCAGCAGTGGCTCACCTTGCTCAGGGCCCTGGGAGCCCATGGAGGGGACGCTGGTGTTCAGCACATCGTTGACGGCCGTGTCGCAGTAGAGGCCCCGCTGCACATCATGCTCGCTGTCTGTCTGGTCACTCTCCTCATGGCCACTGTCCTTCAGACTGTTCCCCTCCAAGTCCTTGAACGTGGAGCTGCTGGGGAAACACAGCTGTCACTTACTGGGTGGGACAAGGTGGCCCCCGACACCCCACGAGATGGGAGGTCCCTGCCCTCCACAGCACCCAGTGATACTGCCCAGCTACGGAGAGCTGGGGCAGGGAGCGTGGGGGGAATGCTCCCCGACTGGCACCTCTGCACCCCGAAACACAGCATCCAGCCTGCACCACCCCACAGGCTGCTCCTGCCCATGGGTGTGGTGTCAGCCTGTGGGTACAGTCAGGCTGCCATGGGTCTTGTGGAAGCTCAGAGCGAAGCACGATTTGAATTAAGATTTTTAAAAATATACTTTAAATGAGCTGCTTCTACAACTTGGCTCTCCCAAGTTGTATTACCTCATAATGAAGTTACACAAGATCTAAACCCCATTTTTTTAGGTTATAAGCCAAATCCTAATCACTTAAACCTTAAAAATAAAAGTCTTCCCAGAAACAGGAATTTCTTTTAATCATGATGATGCATTCTTATTTTTAAAAATAAACCAGTGATTCTGGGTCCAAGTTCATGCAGCTGTAAGGAAATCTGATATGCAGTCAAACATCCTTGACAGCCCCTGCAAGCACAGCCACTGCTGGGAGGACCCAAGGACTGAGCTGCTGCCAGATTTCCCCCAAAGGGCTGAGCAGCCCCAACACCCCACAGAACGCGGCCCCCAGGCCAGAGGGATGGAAGAAGGACAGCTCCTATGAAGACAAGCTGAGAGAGCTGGGACTGTTCATCCTGGACAAAGCTCTGGGAAGACCTTAGAGCGTCTTCCAGTTCCTAAAGGGGACTTATAAAAAGGAGTAACTTTTTACATGGGCAAATAGTGATAGGACATACAAAAAAGAGGAGAGTGGCTTTTTACACAGACAGTGATAGGACAAGGGGGGATGGTTTTAAACTGAAAGACGAGAGATGAGACTTAGATATTAGAAAGAAATTCTTCCCTGTGAGGGTGGAGAGGCCCTGGCACAGGCTGCCCCTGGATCCCTGGAAGTGTTCCAGGCCAGGATGGACAGGGCTTGGAGCAACCTGGGATAGTGGAAGGTGTCCCTGCCCATGGCAGGGGGTTGGAACTGGATGATCTGTAAGGTCCCTTCCAACCCAAATCATTCTGTGATTCTATGAAGAGCTGCATTTCTGGCTGCATTTGGGACTCTTCTGCTACTCCCCAACACCCTGAGAGGGGCCATGCCCCAGGACACTGGGCTGCTGCAAGCGGCAGGGACACCTTGAGATGCACCTGCCCCATGTGGCACAGCCTGTGCTCCTTCCATGCCCAGCCTTGGCATGGGAAAGCTGTGCTCATTGGGAGGATCCACCTGCATCCACTTCTCCAAACCTTCTCACTGGTTGATCTGGTGTGAAACATCAGTGAACGACACGGCCCTCAAAGCCCCAAAGAGCTGGAGATTTTCACTACTTTGAAAAGCCCTTTTGTGTCTCCAGGGAAACCAAGCAGACCACCTACCATCTGATGCTCTGCAAAAGCACATGAGGGGGGAGCTCTGAAATACATATAAATTGGTAAACCTTCAAACATCACCTTTTAAATAAAGATGTCCCTGTTGAAGCCACTCACTTTGATTCCAGGTGACATCAAAGTTTTCTAAGTTAAGAAAGCACTACAAATCTACAATTCATTTGTGCGTGTGTGGATGAGCGAGAGAGGCAGGCAGACAACACAGGAGAAGTACAAATAGATTAATTAAGTGCTGGATTTGAGAAGATTCACTCACCAAAGATAGTAGAGCTACAACATCTTCATAAAGGCAAAGGATGAAAATGATGCCACGGTATGTTACAGCAAATATTTTTTGTTCTCAGATGTCTGCACAGCATTCCTGGCACTCATTGTACTTAAGATACAAGACAAAGGTAGAAAGCAAGGGGAACCGCTGTCCTACACGGAGCTGCTGTTCATAATGCGCAGACAACCCATGTTACCAGGCATTTATCTTCCCCACAGTGAGCCAGACCATAATGCAGCAGCCACACGACATGTTTCCACAGCTGACACTTCTCTAAAGGATGGGCAGGTCTGGGGGAACCGGCAGCAGCAGCATTTCCCAAACAATACAGCCTCGGAGTACGCCCCGCCGCGGCAGGCGGGAGCGCTGTTTGCCTTTATCTTAGATGTGAATGAGGAAAGATTTAATAGATTTGGGGTTTTTTCAGTGTGCCTGAAGACCTCTGGCGAGGAGCAGCGTGGCACAGGCCAGCCAACTCTCACAGTCACATTAGCATCGTTAAACACCACGAGCCACGCAGGCAAATACACCTGCCCTTCGCTGCCTGAACCCGCACTGCTTAAACAATGCGCTCGCAGCTCCCTTACTGCTCAGGTTTTTAAGATGTAAACAAATGGGATCTCAGCCAGGCAGATAATTGGATATTTTTACTGCTCAGATCAGATCTCAACAGTTCAGGGCCAGCTTCTGCTCTCTGTAAAACCCTTGGTTCAGCGATGGCTTCTGCAGAGCCACCACGCACAGCCCCGCTGGGCACTGGCATGGGCGCAGGCACGGGCATGGTTTGCTCCCCACACACCTCGGCTGGGCCCTGGGGAGAGGAGGGACGTGGGCAAGGAGCTGCTGGCCGTGTCCTGCACCCTCATCCTGCACAGGGAGCTGGCCCTGCAGCCCTGCAGCTCCTGGTGAGCGGTATTGATCGTGCTGTGTCAGTGCCTTTCCCGGGAGGCAGCGGCAAGCCCGGCCTCCTGCCCCCGGGGCGATGCTCGCCTCTGGGCTAACACAGCCCAGTGGGGTTCAGCTGGGTAGCCCTGGCATGAAAGTGCCAGAGACATTCCCTCACCACTGCTAGGCTCTGAGGATAGCAGTATTTCACCCAAAGGGTTCAATTCCCCCAAGGGTAACTGCCAGGTTGCAGTTGAACTGATTGATTCCTTTTTACCCACGGAAGAAATCAGCCTAGCAACGTGCTGTTTGCCTTGGTATTCAAACTGAAACAGTGAGCTAGAACAGTGAGCTGCATCCAACCCAATTACCTGCCCCCAAACAACTTGTTGGTTTTTTTTTAATTCTCCCCGCCTCACATGGCAGGGAGATCTCACCACCCAAATCTATCCTTTTATTCCTGTGCATTCAAATGGAATAAACTCTCAGAATTTGAAAGTTGTCAGGGTAACAGCACTCTACCTCACTTACTGCACCTTCCCAGCATGAAAAAGCCAAAGAGAAGGAAAAAAAGACTTTCCTTTATTGCAAACCATGAGCAATGGGACTTAATGGGAAGTAAGTACTGTTTTAAAATCAAATTATTACTCTTGAAAAGTTTTGCATAATAAAATAAGCAAGTAGTATATAATGCAGCATGGAAGAACATTAAACCCTTGGGAGTTGGCAGGGCCAAGCCAAGCCCTTCAGGCAAGCCTACGTACCTTTTTATTAAATGAGCTCTGCTGTTCACGTAGTTGGAATCAAAGGAGTAGTTTTCAGTCTGGAAGGAGGAGAAGAAAATGGAGATGGTTACAAGTCTGATTTCTCCATGACTGGGAAGAGTCAGGTTTGCAGGGCCAGGACGAAACCCCACAAGAGGGAAGGAGCACCCCATGATGGGACAGGCCCCTGTGAGCAGGACAGAGCCAGGAATGGAAAACTCCCATACCTGTCAGTCTTTCCCCCAACTTTCACCAA
The DNA here is from genome assembly GCF_020740725.1 of Corvus hawaiiensis. Lineage (NCBI taxonomy): Eukaryota > Metazoa > Chordata > Aves > Passeriformes > Corvidae > Corvus > Corvus hawaiiensis. The sequence continues at coordinate 1,127,744 of NC_063226.1, read as the reverse complement.
AAAAGAGGCTGGCTGGTGACCACAGAACAATTTGCAGACAAGAAACAATGTGACTATGCTCTGTTACAAAACTAATTGCTTCTAATTCCCTGATGGACTCAGTTCTGTGTGTGTCAATTTGACTGAAAGTTCAAAAGGTATTTTTCTTATTAGTGTATAATTAACATGTTAAAATATTTATTGCATGGATATGTAAATGCCAGCAAGGTAATCCCCTGCTGGAGAATTTAATGCGGGCACTTTTCTTTGTTTTACATCATTTCATTTGCAGAGACAGTGGGCTCTGTTATTAATAAAAAAGCAAACAACGGGTGACATGCTTAAAAGTTAGAGGGGAGTAAAAGAAGGGGAGAAAAGTCAAAGGAGTTGTTACTTGCAAGCAAAACCCACTAACTCTCTCTGCAATTGAAACGCCGTCTTTTAACCTCAGATTACACAGCCCCAGGGTTCTGGTGCTGCCAGCAGGTAAGGAACCACAAAAAAAGCAACCAGAAGGTAGGGGAGAGAGCAGGGAGAAAGCCACGAGACCATGGAGGGAGCCATCAGGGGGCACATGGCAGGAGCTGTGCAGTGGGATGCAGTGGCAGGTGCATGGTAGGATGTGATGGGAGGTGCATGGATAACCACAGTGGTGGAACATGGTGGGATCTGCACAGCCTGGCCGGGATCCTTCCTGCACTTCAGGGAGCCCTGAGGATGCCAGACCTTGTACAAGTCAGGCACCCCAGTCCACCTGTCCGTCCACCCAAAGTCCCCCCAGATCTGCAGGGATCCTACCTGGGCTCCCACCAGCACCATCCCTGGCCCTGGGGATGCTCCTTAAATCCTGAACAGCAGAAGGAGCAGTCTTTGCTCTGCTCCCCTTCCTCAAAACAGCAGCATCGTCCCACAACAGAACCGGGGACACCCACCTGCCCCACAGCCCTGTCCTGCCTCCTCTCTGCCACGCTCCTCCTCGCCCCAGCCCCGTGGTTGTTCTCCTTCCCAAAGCACCGCTCTGGGATACTATGGCCTGTTTTTATGGCAATTATGAACATGGTAAAAATAAATGCATGCATCTTTAATGTCTCAATAAATAAAGGAAAGCAGAGTCTGCTGCTAACGTAATCACAATGGCAGGATGCAGGGAGTGGGGCCACTGCAGCAGAGCCGAATGTGAAATCCAATCGTACCCCAGCCGAGGTTACACGGCTCTGCCAAGATAATAAAGCAGAGGCAGCATTGGTTAAGTGTAACCTTTTCTGAAATACAGCACAATATCTAATTTACCAAACAGGAACCTCCCAGAGAGGAACATGCGAGGAGCAGCGAGCCGGGGGAGTTGGCCTAGCACTCAGCACAGCTCGGTTATTACTTTCACACAGTAATTACTGCTGGAGAGTCACGCAGGAGATTTACTGCACAAACTACTGGTCCCTGCAGTTCCTGCATTCGCGGTCCTGCCGGACGACTTTGATGCTCAGAGCTCAGGAGCAAACACACACACGTATTTTCAAAGCACATGATACCCAAGAACCTAAATACCACAAAAAATACCTGATCCTGTGTTTATCCATCACTCCTGGGGCTGGCATCCCAAGGGGGTGGATGCCACCCCACAGCATCCCCCCCAAGCAGCCTCACAGCAGACCCCAAATGAGCTGAGAGAAGCCAAGCAATGGGGGGCAGAAGGGATTGCAGCCAGTTTTGGCACAATCCTTGCACAGGGAGGAGCCTCCTCTATCACCCAGCACTGGCAGACAGGGGAAGAGGCTCCCAGAAGCCCAGAGCCTCAGCTGGATCCATCCCTGCATCCCCAGCAGCAGGGAGACCCCCTGCACCCACCACCACCTCCATCATCTCCATCCCTGCATGTGCACAGTTCAGCCCCAGGAAAACCAGGAGAGGACCAGCTGGGTGAGGGGATGCAGACAGCCAATTTCAATACATACAGGTACACTGAAGAGCTTTAGAACACTCAGAGCATGGACACTGCATCGCCCAGGCTTCAGGGGCCAAGGAATACCCAAGGCCATCCACAGGGAAAGACTGACCAGTGCCACCAAAATCCCACAGGCTGAGGAGATGCCACACGTGCACCGCACCACAGCCCAGATACAGACCTGGCACCAAATCCTCCTCGGACCAACAGCATTGGGAGCTTTGCTGTTGATTTCAAACCAAAAACAAAGACCATATCCTGGCTCAACTCATTCACCGATGAGCAAATTCCCGGGATTTATGTTTGATGGACTGAAGTAATGTCCTTCCTGTGTACTCCCTGCTCCATGTGTCCCCCCTCCTCAGGACGCTCTGCACCACGCCACTGATGAAACCCCACATCCGCACGGAGAAGAGGGTTCCTGAGGGGCTGGACACAGCATCCGTTCTCAGGCTTCCAATTCCCCCACTGCTGGACACAGCACAAGTAATGATAATTACTTCCAGACTTCAGACAAAACAAGGAGTGACACGGCCACAGGGATGGGAAATCCTCTTCCCTGGGTCTGCATCCTTGGAGGTGAGAGAGCTGCCTGTGCTGCCCACACTGGCACAAGGGTGGGCTGCCCATCCTTCCCGCACTGGCACACTCCCTCCAGCCCGGTTTCTTTACTTTGCCATGGGATTATCTGTCAAGGTTATCTCCATGCAGACTAGGGGATCAAAACAGAAAAATAAAAAAGAAATCAGATTTTTCATGGAGAAGGGCTGCTTTACAGCTTGCATTATTCAATCAAAGTTCACTTGATTTAATTCTAGTTCATCCTGCAAGGTGCAATCATTTACAAACAGAGGCAAAATGACGGGAAAGGAGAGTGTCTTCGACATGTCAACATTTTAATTGGGAAAGGATCCGCTCCCTCTCTTAATGAGACCCAAAGAACAAAGTCAAAGAACAAAAAAGAGGTAAAAGGTAAGGCTGGCTGGCACCATTGAAAGTGTGCTCTTCATCAAGTGCATCACTGAGAGGCTGGCCCACATCTTCTTCATTATTTTGGCAAAAGCAAATGAACTGTCACTTTCTCACTAATCAGCATCGCTCCTGTAGAAATCAAAGGGGAGCCCAGCCCCAAGTCCAGCCTCTCCTTTCCGTGTTCAGAGCCAGGCGCAGCAAGGACCTCCCAAACATGCTGCCAGCTCCTGCTCACTGTAATGCGAAGAAAGGATGTTCACACTTGTCACGCTCAGCCCCACAGCCTCTGTGCCATGAATAAACAGTGCATTCCAGACATCGGCAAACACTGAATAACACCTTGCATAAAGTCTGTAGCCTCAGCCTGCTTTTCTCTCGGAGGAGAGAAACCCTGCTGTCCTCTGGGCTCAGGATTTGCTTTCCAGATGCAGACGTGTTGGTGTCAATGCCATCAAAAGGAGCCCTGGCTCGGCATACAACTTACCAGTGCCTAATTTGAAAAATGCTTTCAACCGCTGCCTTAGCAACACAAATATAAATATAACAACAGACACATTCCAAATCAAGCAATCAGGAGGGAAATATTAAACATTATTTTTTCCCCCCTTGCGGTTACTTTTGGTTGAGGACTGCCAATTCCATTAAATTAAAAAAAAAAAGGATGTACAAACGTCAGTACAACTCTTCTTGACCTGGATATCGACGGGGTGACTTCCCCGACAGCAAAAGGTCTGTTAGCAACAGGGCACTGCTCTAACGACTGCTCACTCTCTGCCTTAGAAACAGAAATAAACTCTGGTGGATCTAAAGGCAGTTTAAGGGGAACTAATGCAAGTGCCAGCAGAAAGGTCAGCGGGCTGCAGCAACTCCGGGCACAACCAGCACCGCAGACTGCTGGAGAAATAGAGGATGCTGGCTGGGGTCAGTCCCCAGGGTGGGAGGGATGTGTCCTGGGCCATGCCAGCAGGCTGGGATCAGCACAGCCATGTCCCCGTAGCCTGCTCGCCTCAGGGCAGATGCCTGGCATCTGGTTCTTCATCACTCTTCCCTCTTTCCAGCTATTTCAGATGTGGGATTTTTTTCAAAGCAAACTCCACAGAGGTGAAAATCCAGCTTTCTGCACTGCATGTGGATCCAGGCTCTTGATAAAGGGTTTGATTCCTCAGTCCACACATCAGCCAGCCCCCAGCAAAGTCCATGGTTGTTCAGAGCTGGGCCCATCTCTCCCAACCCAAAGTGACAAGTATCCATCCATCCGCCAGCCTCTGCCTCGGAAGACGGCTCTGAAGCATCTCAACACAGGGTTTTTTGCCCTTCTTCTCACTTCAGGGTGAAAACATTTCTATCTTTCCACAAATTATTGTAAACCTGCTGCAACCTCCTGCCAAAGCATGTAGGGACCCTTCACAAACGCAGCTTCATAAAAATGACACATTTAGCGCCACTTTTTCAGGGTTATCCCTTGAGCCTTTTTTTTCCCCTACATGCCTCGTTAATAAAGCTTGCATGTCACCCTTTATTATTAAAAAACAAAGCGGACCTTTCTCCAAGGCTGCAATGTGCATCTCTCCTTTTGGGTGTCACAAAATCCTCCAGAAACATGCGACGGCTCCTCATCCTCTGCATCAAGCTGCACATCTCCACCTGGAGCACCAGCCTCCTGACTTTCCCTCTGTGCTGCAGGCGCCACTGGGGACCACAGAAATGGCAAATTGTTCCCAAAAATCCACTGTGCCTCCCTGGTGGGAAGGGTAGAGCTTGTAAGACCGCTTCTCCTGGTCCTTCTGTATCCTCAGTCCTGTTCTCCATGGGCCACTCAATCACAGGCTCCAGCATCTGCAATAGAACTGATGCTGCCTATTAGGAGATCTCACCAGCATTTAATTCTTATGGTTTGAATTATATTGTGGGTGATACAGAATTCATGCAAATTAAATAAGAACGCTCCAGCTGCACTTGGGCAACAGTGAAAATTTCCAAGTAGGGACCAGGTCAAATGAAGTACGCATCAGCAATGAGGGAAAGCCATTTTCATTTAGCAAGCTGCTCATTTAGCCCATGGGAAATAGGGAAGCAGTCTGAGACTCCTTCCCACCAGGAGCAGGCGCAGTAGGAAACCCCACGGAACACCGGAATCGAGCCCCACGGCCCGAGAGGAACAGCCAGGCTGGTGCTGATGCTCTCACACCCAGCAACACGGCTGGTCCCCCTCTGCACACTGGCAGGAGACTCATCAGATCCAGCTCCGGGCTGGGAGCACATCACAAAGGGCATCAGGAGAGATTTTCCCCCGTTGTGTGCGATGGCACATAATTAGCCCCATGCTATGGCCACTGACGAGGATGCTGCTGCCAGGACCTGTGACCAGGTGCAGAGCCTGACCCACTTGAGGAGCTCTGCTCCTCCTCTCCCTGCTCCCCAACAGCTCCACTCTGGCACTGACGGCACGTGCGGCATCCGCAGCCGCGCACGAGGGTCTGAGCAGCACCGCTGCGGAGACGCCAAACAGACCCCTATTCCCCAGATCCAACTATCCCATATCCACACCTCCTGGCATGGGGGGTGTCAGAGGTTTGAGAGCAGCAGCAGCCCGAGGCTTTGGGTTAAGCAGCAGTGCAAACTCCACCCAAATAGCTACTGGGGTTGCCACCATGGGGGAGAATCAGCAAACGCTGACAGACACAGCGGGAAGAGCAATGCCCACGTCACACCAAGGAACCCACCGCCCTCTCCCCTGGCAGCCAAGCTGTGCTGTGGCTCTGAGATCCCCCAGAGGGCCAGCGCCCTTGGAAAGGACCCATCTGGCCACTGGTGTCCATCAGTAGCTCCAGCCACTCCACGGGCACTGAAGCACAAGCCAAGGGAGGGGGCAGAGGACGCACCTTTGTCAACAGCCCCAGGCAAGACAGAAGGAAAACATGAAGCGATTCAGCTCCTAAGGAGCATTTAGGAGCCAGTCACCTGGAAGAGCTGAAAGGACCTGACCTCTGGCATCTCCCTCTGCAGCCATCTCCCCACACCCAGCTCACTGACAAAGCTTCTCATAGAGGAGACTGCAAGCTGTGAACTACCAACATAGCGTCTCTGGAAAAGTAAGTGCATTTAGCATCTGATATTGATGTTTTATAATTAGATGTAATACAGCAGATCATTTTCCTGCACTTGATCAATGAAACCAGGGTTGGGTTTGGGGTTAGGCTGTTTTGCAGACACTGATTGCTGCCTAAGCCTACTGGAGCAGTGCCTTGCTCGCTTCAGCAGGAACGAGCAGAGATGAGGATGTGCAAACACAGCATCCATTTAGATTTACTATCCCCGAAATATAAACAGAATATTTATTTCTGGCCTTTTAAGCAGTAATTCCAAATTTAATGAGGTACAAGGAACATTCCTCAGAGCCAGACACTATGGCTACTTAACACCACCAAGGCTCTAATTACTACTGCAGCTTAAATAAAGGGCATTTCGTTCTGATGGACATTATTAACACTGAAAGAACTGAGTCCAGCCTCCATTTTCTCTTGATGAAATAAAAAGCATTGCAGAGAAATCACTGGGAGAGTTCATCCTTTAGCATCACTCCTCTCATCAGACTAAGCAGAAGTATCAAGCCAGACCATATTACAGTGCAAGCATCCCACTAATCCACGCTGAACTCCTGTCCCCTCCCCAAATAAATGCAGGCTTTGTCATTTTTTGTTTGAAAATGGATCAGAGGCAAGAGAAAAGTTGCTGCTGAGATGTGATTTTGAAAAAGGTATAGGATTAAAAACCCAGATTGAATCCAGGAGCAGCAACACACAACTAAGCCAAAACAGCACCCCACAAAGCCACAAATTGTGTCACCCAGTTGGATTTGTCAACAGAACAGAAATCTACAGTGTGGTTATGAAGAGCAAAAATGCAATCCTAAAAAACCTGCATTACCTTCACATGGTATCTATAACCCCAAAGCTTTTTGGGGGACATGGCACAGGGGTCCCTCCATTGGAACCATCACAGCAGATACCTGCTTGGCACCACCCCTCAAAATCTATTGAAAAGCAAAATACTGACCCAAAAGTGGGGCAGGCTTTCTAGGGAGGAGCATACAGACACGTTCTCACACGGACCAAGAGCAGCCAGGAGGCTGGTGATGCTCTGGCAGCTACCCACTGCTTCCCCCCTGGCTGGGACAGGAGGGATTTGGGGGCAGCAGGGGCAATGCCTCCCTCCCATGTGCCCACTGATGGGCAGGGGGCTGAGCTTGCCAGGCCCCTGGGGCACAGCCTTCTGCACAGGGGTCCTGCCTCGATATGCCAAGGAAAACTCCCTGCAGGGATATAATAGCCAATAAACCCAATAAAAGGGGCTTTCCCATCACCTGTACCTGGGGTTTTCAGATGTGTGATGGACCCATGTGTGCAGCTCCCAGCACAGACTACACCCCTCCCTAAGCAGTGTGAGAAACAATCTGGATCTAATCAGCAGCCCCAGGGTGATGGGGCACAACTTAAGAAATTTGTTAAAAAACCTTTCAGAACTGTCCTTTCCCTGCCTCCTGCCATTAGGAATGAAAACAAATATAACAGAAGAACTTTTTTAAAAATGTTCCCATCTCTAGGGCTAAATAAAACTGCCTGTCATTCACCTTCTGGACTGGCAGGTCAGACCAATGCGTTTTGTAGGGAACAGGAGAAATCACAGATTTGTCACTGCAAAAAGAAAAAGGGAAAAAAAAGGAAAAAAAAAAAAACCAAACGAAAAAGCAAAAATCATTGCAGCTGAGTTAAAAATAGGGAAGGCGTGAGATGCTGCTGCCAGCTCGGCACATCGGAGCCATGCGATGCCCGGGCTGCATCCCCGAGCGTGCACAAGCCCCGGGGTCTCAGGGGGCACAGGAGGGACCTTGGCCCTGTCCCGTTTTCCAGGGAAAACCCCATTTCTTCTAATTTTTGGGCAAGCAGACAGAGCTCCCTAGCCTACACACCCCCCAGACATTTTCCTCCCACAGCTTCACCAGAGGCCAGACCTGGTCCCACGCGTGCCCTGGCACAGGGTCACGGGCATCCAGACCCAGCTCTGGAGTGGAACCTCCGCACCAGCAGCTCCTGCCTGGCTTCAGCTAAAATCCCCCCGCACTGGCAGATAATCAAACTGAGACAAACACCGTCCTGCATGCTCATGGTTTTATCATTCACATTGTTTATCTGGAATTGCATGGGAAGGCTTGCAATCAGGATAGCCTCAGGCAGCTCCCACTCGAAGCCTCGAGGGGATTTCGCTCACAACAAAACTCTTTATCAAAACCAGTTTTCCCTTATTTTAATTTTTTTTCCCTACTTGGGCAGAAAAACACAGCTCTCCAGCCCACAAAATCACCCTGCAGCCATGAGACTGGCAGCAAATCTGAGCGAGACTGGCCTTCCTCCCACTGCCATCGCTGTCTCACCCTGGGTGGGGAGTGGATGTGAAGCCTGGCTCTGCTCAGCCCAGCCCCACTCAGAACCCACTGCCTCCCAAAGGTGCCATGCTGGCTCCAGCATCCTTGGGGACACAGCAGCACCCTCTGAATAGCCCTTCCTCCCCGCTGAGCCGTGCTACCAGCTCCTACCAGCTCTGGGGCGGTGGGAAACTGAGGAATTCAAGCTAAGAGGAGCCTGTGTTCTCCCAGAACAAACTGTAGGGAAATGAATGACAATAAAGTGCTCACCACGTTAAGGGATCTCTCTCTGGCACTAGCTGGATGCCCTTCTCCATCCCCATGCTGCCCTCTCCCCTGCCCACAGCCACCCCACATTATTAACAGCCTGGTAAACACAGCCCGTTGGTTATTACAAAGATGCCAAAACCTTACTACTTCTTGTTCCTTCCAGTTAATGTACCATAGCCGAGGATAAATTGCTATTACAAGGAACTAAAAATAAAAATGTTTCAGAGGCCGTAATTGGCTTGTCTTGTTGGGCTTTTTAAGGAGCCAAAGTACCAGTTCCAGGCTATTAGCCCTAAGGTTGTAGGAGAATAGTATAAAATATTTCTTCATTAAAACCCTACCTTCTCCATAGACGTGTTTTTCTTTAGGGTTTTTTTTTTTCCCCTTTCCTTCTTTCTTTTTTTTATTCCCCCTTTTTTAAATTATTATTATTTTCTTTTTAAAAGACATGCGTTATCAAATGAGCTTTAGTTAAAAGAGGGCTCTGAAAGCCCAGAGGTGATATAAATAGACAGAGCTCAGTGCAGCTGAAGAACCAGCCAGAGCCTTCACTCATCTATTCAGGTCATTTTTCTACAACTTACATAATATTGCTCAGTTGCATCCATAATCTTGGGTCATTTTTAATAATCAGCACCAAATCTTGCAGTCCTTGAGGAGACAGTGCTCTGTGCTGGAAAGCACCCAGCCCACTGGTGTGGGACAGGACCATCACCACCACAGTCTGCAACCCACTACGAGGCTGCCAAGGGTGCCCAGGGTGCTCCCTGAGATGGGGACTATGGGTTTTTTCCTTTTGAGGCTTTTTGGTGCTATTTGGTTATTAAGAGCTTCAGTTACCACCATTACTCAGTGTCAGCAACAACCACGACAGTCACGGTTTTTAGGAGAGAGCCAGGAGTTGGACTCCATGATCCTTGTGGGTCTCTTTCAACTCAGGATCTTCTACGATTCTATGAAAACCAAATCCATTTATTCAGCAAAACCCTCCTTTCAAAAGAAGCAGATGCTCTGCTGAGCGAGGATGCGGCGGTTTGGCACCTGCTGTCCTGATGACGATGGTGACGATGCATCAGCAGAACAGCTATAATTTATGGTCACAACTTTAAAATTGGCTTTAAGTCCTTGTGGAGCCCGCTCCAACTGACAGGAGCACCTTGGGGCTGCCCTCCCCACTCGCACAGAGCCGGGCATGGCAGAGACCTCTCCATGACAATGGCTCGGCGCAGCACAGCATCACAATAAATAATGATGATATCAATAAGGATGATGATCAATCTCTTGGTAATACGGCCCAGGAGGGGAAGCACAGCAGAAAAATTACAACAGAGCCTCTAACCCCCTGCTTTTCCTCGAAGAGAAGGTCGGATGACACATTTCTTTGTGAAACAACAACCCAGGAGGTATTTACTACTTTTATTTTGTGATGTGAGGGTTGCTGCTAAAAAAAGACTATTTCTGTTAGGTACAATTGCTATTTTTTGATAGTGTCTCAGCAATACCTTGTTAAAAAGGGCAAAACAACAGTTATTAATTACCCTAATTAACCCAATTCATAAGACACATTTGTGTGGCTGTCATGACAACTGCTTTGACTAACTTGCCAAGAATAGCTTAGGTGTCCATTCAAATAAATCCCTGATAATTACTAGTCTAGTTTACTGGGCTTCTGTGATAATAATAATTAGTGCTACTGTACAAAAGGTCGCGCTAAACAGTTTATGAATGATGCATTTTGCATGGTGATTACATGAGTCACACAGCATCCAGCAAACAGACACAGCCACATCTCCAACATGGAGAGATGCGACTAGATGGGAGCCTGTGGCTGCTCTGCCTGCAGACAGCATGGCAGGATGAGAAGGAGACGTCAGGAAGCTTGGAGGAGAAATAACCATGAGCTGGGTTGAGCTTGGACAGTCACCAACCTGCCTCCTCAACCACTGGAGTGGCCGGCTGGCCACCACAGGAGATGGTTCTCTAACGGAGGCACCAAAAAGCTTCCAAGCCTGACCTGTCACATGTTGGTATCTCACCTCACCACCTCATTTCCCTCTCTGTCAAGAACACACGATCATGGATCACCTCTCTGGTTTTGGCATACGTCCATTAGGTTTAGGATCACTGACAAAAGGGGGGTTAGATCACCAGAGGCAACGTGAGCTTGGGGTGGACAGTCCCAGCCCTCTCTGTCTTCATCTTTGCAGGGAGAAGCCCTTCAACTTGCAGTTTGGGTCTCTCCAGGAGGAGCTGCAGCCCCAGCACACCCCTGCAATCAGTGAGTGTCCTGTGGGCAGCAGGCACTGCTCAGCCCAGCACCGCTCCTCCTGAGGCTGCTGCTGGCTTCAGGAGGAGCCACTTCCTCCAGGACCTTCCCGTGCTCCTGACAGGGCAATGCTCTTACCTACCTTCACAGCAACAAACCCAGGCCAGTCAAATGTCATTTTAGCTCTGCTGAGGTTTATTGATGAAAACTGATCCATGGGATTCCCTCTGGCTATACCTACACAGAGGCAAGAGGGGATGGGACCGCACTGTGCCCACGCTGAAAAATCCTGCAAAACCCCAGGGCAGAGAGGGCAGTGGGGCAGGGACAGAGGCAGGATGTTCACTTCTAATACAGAGGACAGCTGCCAGCTCTGTGGAAATCTATGAAATCACTCCATTTACAATAAATTCTGATTAAATACCACATATGGTCCTTATTGTCCCTCCCTTGTTACCTATCACAGAGGCATCTGCATGTAAACAGGGTCTTAACCGGCAAATATTTGTCTGCTACGGCCCCCTCCTCCCTCACCCCACCTGAACTTGCAATTATTCTTATTGATTGACTTTAAGAGAGCACCATGCACATGCCTCGAGCTGCCACGCACCGAGCAAACAAGGGAACAACGCCGGGCTCCACTGTAATCATTACCAGGGCGAGCAATTGCCCTGTCACACATGGCAGGTTATGGCTTCAGACTGGAGGCAGCAAGGCCAGATGAACGCTTAAAACGTCATTACAGTGTGAAAAGCGAGGATGTAGAAATGACACCTCCTTTCTCAACAAATCTGTTCCCCAAGCATCTCCCAGCTCTGTGAAGAATTCATCTCGTTAAGCCCGAAGAGCCAACAGAGCCCTTGGAGGGGGGACGTGGGCTCGTGTCCTCTCTGCATGGCAAAATAAGCGCTGATGAGGAAGTCTTAGATCTGGGGGAAGATGGATTTGAGGTCCCGCAAGGATTTCCGCGCTGGGCCCTGAGCCCAGGCTGAGCCCAGGCTGAGCCCAGGCTCGCCTGCACATCCTCCCCAGTTGTAGATGAAAGTACATGCCAGAAGATGAGGTGCTTTTATCAGACCAAAAGGAGAAATTAGGGAAACCTGACGCCGAGCAGAACATTCCCCAGTTCTCCCAAGTGAAGTTTGCAGCTCAGTTCAATATGTTAGTGCCTAATGAAGGTTTTCCCCATACTCTGCAGGGTACAATCATTCTCCTCCTAATGAGCATGTGTTAATGGCATATTAATGCTGACAACAACTAAGTGCAGAGAACAAGAGATGAACATATTCCAAAATTCATCTTTTTTTTTTCCAAAGAAACCCATCACGCGGCTGAGCAAGCCCCAGCCCAGCAGGAGCCTGTGGCTCCCACAGCGACGTTGCCGGCTCACCATGGGATGCAGAGCCCAGATGGGACACAGCTCTGGTCTCTCACTAACCCAATCCCCACAATGAGTTGTTATGAGTTGTTGTACAGGGAGAGCTCTCAGCCCAAGCGTGGTATTCCCCCCAGACACAGCCTCGCTGAGGGCTGAACAAGGAAGCAGAGGAACCGCTCGCCAGCGCCTGCAGAAGTTTCACCGGGCAGACAGGTTCGGGTGCTGTACCTAAGCCAACAGCCGGGCGGATCTGCTTACTGAACGTCGCCTGAGCTGGGTCCCTGCCAGAGCATCCAGATGTGAATCTGAATATGAAAAGTCCAGGAGGCAGCAGGTGACAGAGGCGCAGGCGCGGGCTCCGAGCCCCATCCTGGTGCCGGCGTCCCAACCCATCTGGGTTTGTCTCAGCAAGTTTACACAAGCTCTCAGGCATGGAAAAGAACACACATAATGGGTGTTTTCCTGTTTTTTCATCTTTGCTTTTGAAAACAGCTCCCAAAACCCTGACAGCTCCCCAAAAACAGCATCAGTCTGCCCCAGCATGCGTGGCCCTCCACCAGGCACTGCAGGGAAGAGGCAGCCTAATTCCCTAACTGTCCAGCTTCCGTGTGCTCCCACCATCACTTACATTTACATTTCCAGATCGATAATCAATGCTAGAATCAATAACAGGGAATTTAGCTACATTATAAAAACAGTAAAATCAGCCAATACTGAGAAATGACTATTGAGTCCTGTGTTTTCTGTACTCACTTAGTCTAATAATGGTGAATGATATTTTCCAAGTACATTATTCAGCAATAAAACCACCGAATTATTTGATCTCTTTCTAACCTTTATGATTCTAAGCACTCTTTTTGACCCAGATTGAATGAGGCAACATCTGCAGAGCCTTTCACAAAATTGTACTCGGTGTGCACTATTGTAGGTCTGCTGCCAAAGATAAATGTTATTATTTTAAAGCCATCATCCTTCTAATAGATGAGCAAACACACTGCATTAGCATAACCTGCAGAGCTCGAGCATGGGTGAGAAAATGCCAGAGGGTTTCGCTTAATGGAATTTTACATACCTGACTTAGGATGGGTTAATGCAATCCACCAACACGGGAATTTTAAAACCTGCCCTGTGGCAAACACCTGCCATTACAAAAGATGGTATAATTCGACAAGCTCCAGATCCCTGTGAGAAACGTGAAGGATTCACGCCCAAATTCCAACAGGGTGTTGAGATGAGGACCTTATCTACAGGGCTCCAACACACTGACCTACACCGTTCATCACCGACCTGCCTGTCCTGGTGTCAGCAGCAGCAGTGCTGCAGTTACCTGTGGGTGCTCAGGGTTCCATCAGAGGGTGTAGGAAGTGCAACACCTGTCACACACCTGCCTGCTGCAGCATCAGCTACCCTCCAGCCTTCAGCAGACCTAGGAGAACTCACTGTAACTCCATGTTAAACAGGGAGACACTTCAAGGCTCAGCACTAATCGCTTGTCCAGCTGACATAAGCCATTACTTCCCTCCAAATTTAGACAGGGAACTAGAGGAAACACTGAACCAGTGATGTTGTGCTATCTAGACTCCAGCAAGCCCTCCAACAGGTGCCACAGATAAGCTCTGCCCCAGCAGGAACAGTGAAATTGGGAGCTGCCAACAGCCTCAGCATCCCTTTGCCAAGCCCTGGGTGATGCTGTCCTGGGGACAGCGGGACTGGAACTGTGGGGTGCTCCAGGGGACAAGTCCCAGCACAGTCCTGCCAGGGCAGCACTGCCTGCAGAGCACCCCACCATTGCCAATTCTGAGCACACTCTAATTTAAATTATAATTACACTTGTAAGTACACAGATTACAACTATTTATGCTACAAATAAGACCATTCTGTATTTTTAATTAACGGAAGATGATCGGAACTCAACTATAGCCTCTACTGGGAACAATATCTAATACTTTATTGAAGGAAGGCCATGCCCAGCCCCACAAACGGCCTGGCAGGAGACAGGGAGTGGGCAGGGCTGGGGGTCCCACCCATCCAAGCCCGCACACAAGAGCAGGAGCCGCTGCCAGAGCAGGCAAGAGGCCGGGAGAGAGGGCTGCCAGGAGAGATGGAGGGCTCGTCCCTGGAGAGCCTGCAGGCAGAGCCTGGGGATGGAAGCAGGCAGGGCACAATGGGTGGGACGGGCTCTGCCCTTGCTGGCTGATGGGAATTTAGGAAAGACCGGAGCAGGGCACCCTCAGTGAGGGCAGGAGCCCAAGGACCTGGAAGGGCACCTGGCTGAGGAGCTTCTCTGGCTCAAAGCCCTCAGGAGGGACTTCAGGAAATGGCAGCTGGAAAATACAGCTCTTCCACCCAGCCAAGCAGATGCACACGAGGTTATTCAAAGGCTACTGCACTTGGCCTCAATGATGCCTCTGCATGAGCATGTGCTATATGTAAAGGACACGAGAGGGAGAAACCACAGAGTTCAAACTACTCAACACAACACAAATCACTTGGAAACTGCTGTAAGAAAGCCCATAAAGTACCATACAAGAGTACCCTTTTGATGAAATTTTTAAAAAAACTTACTAGAAATCTTTCCCAATTTAAAAGAAAATTCTTATCTGCCATGTAAATATAGTTGCAAAAGCTTTTTTTATAGACTTCACGAGTTATGCATTAGAAATATGCATCAGAAATTCAAATTTTCCAAGAGGAAATATTTAAGGAACCTACCAACCCAAACCATTCTATGATTCTATGAAAACAAGAGGAGCCTCTCCACTTCCAGTAAAAGCAAACCATAAAACCCAAAGCAGTAGCATAAAAACGAATGAGATGTATCTGATTATATGACATACTGTATACTCACTTACATAATTAGGTGCAGTATGTAATAATTGTACACACACTCTTTGTGTGCATAGGGACACAAGCGTGAGCCTGGCAGTATTAGGTTAATGTTTCAACTTTATGATCTTAGAGGTCTTTCCCAACCTAAATGATTCATGATTCTGTAGTGGATCACAAATACAAGATATAATATACAGTATGTAATCTGTGACCGTGAGATCACATCCACGGGAGCACTCAGGCCTTGCTGTTAAACACAAGCAGCTACTGCCACACCAGCCCTAATCCTCCATGGACCCTTGGAGCAAACCCCTTTGGTCCCTCCCGACCAGGACCCTACCCGTTGGAAAGCCCAAAGAGCCGCCAGGATGGGGAGGCAGCCCCAAATCACCAATACAAAACATATGCTGTTCACTGGGGAACTTGGCAATGTTCAGCTCTTAGTTGCACTCAATCTTAAATGCTTTTTCCAACCTAAATGATTTGATGATTTTAGGAAAAGCCAAAGAGTGTTGAACTGAGGGCTTGCCTAAGACCCAGGGAGCGTGGCATGGTTAAACATGAATGGGAGCTGGCATATTTATCTCTGTTGCAAGGTATTCAAGTGAATTTCTCCATACAACAGCTTGGAGCGATTACATTAAGAGATGTATAATTTGGTTAGGCTGACCTTAGAATGGAATAAAGAGCTGCTGATTTCCATAATGTCAGCCTCCAACGCTCAGAGAGGTCAGGCAACCTACAGCGATACACGAAACACTTTGGGAGTAGTTAAGCTGAGCGATCTGCTGGGATTTGGAGTGAGCAGGGACAGCAGACGGGGAGGTTTGGGGGCCCCACCCCATAAACTCTGGTCCCTGGCAATGCAGAGCGATGCTGGCTGCCCAGGCGGGGACCAGGAGCTGCCCCAGGGAGGGGATAACCAGTGGATGTCTAAAGCTGAGAGCATGGCTCCTGTTCGGGGGGTTCCTGCCGGATGGAGGCTGGGGCTGGCTCCCAGACAGGGCTGCTCAGGCACGGCAAGGCGCGAGCTGAGCCCTGACCTGCGCTTACCCGTCGTGGTGCGCATCACGTTGCAGGCACAAAAAAGTGCTGAGTTACAGTGACCTCCCAAGGAGAAAACAAGACTGGCAACGCTGGCTGCGAAGTCAGCCTTCCCGCTAGTCAAACATCATCTCTGATAATGCTTTAATTACTATCCCTCCTGAAAATAAGCCTTATTTCATCAGCCTGACCTGTCTCAACACTGCAAACTTTCTCTGGGTTGGAAATCATCTCCTTTTTTTCCTTTTTCCCCTGCTCTGTACACAGCATTACTCAGAAGCAAGCCAAATCCCTTCCAATTATATATCATGACGTTTCCCCAGCGCTGCACTAAAGCAAGGCCCTTCACTTCTAAATGGCGTGGTTTATAACAAATTGTCTGTTTTACCAGACAGAAACTGATTTCCTCAAACCCAGCATATTAAAGTGAGTACATTCATTCTGGTTGTAACACACAAAATGTGATTATAAGAGACACTTTGGGGGCTTTTTAAGGCTAGCGGAGAAGAGGAGGATAAGCTGGAGGGGAAGAAAGAATTGACAAGTAGAGAAATGACAGAGAAAGAGAAACAGCCACGCTGATTTCATTTCTTACAAAACAAAAATCTTTGTGTGTTGTAGAAATGTGCTTTAGTTAACACCGCCAGATAGCCAGAGCAAAAGCTGCTGGTGCTGCCTGAAACGAAAATTGCTCTATTGTGCTTAGAAAACCATTTCCCACAGTGAGGAGAACGCTTTCCAGGTAGCACAAAGCAGATCTGAAACCAACAGGGCCTTATCCTGCAACTGTTGCTCCCTCAAATAATCCCTGCAGCCACGAGGAGCCCAAACTAAATCAGTGTGAGTGAGGATTATGTGGGAGTGTATCAAGGTTGGGGGATTAGACCAGGATTATCACTAAAACCAGTAATTCCCCATCTTACTGATGGTGACCATCAGCTCGGGAGGCAGCAGATCGCCACGGCCCCCCCGGTGCCAGACACGGCTCTGGGAGCTGTTGGGTGTGCGGGTCCGCAGAGGACTCGGGTCCTGCTGGATCAGAGGCTGCTCCACCTTGAACTGCTTCTCCAGTGGGCCCTACCAAAGCAGCACCAGAGCAAGACCACGCCTGATCCACACCCTGCTTACAGCGTAATGTCACTGCTGCCACTTCCCAACGCTGTCACAGCAGAGCCATCCCCGACCCCCAGACAGAGTCACTGAAGAACGTCCGTGCTAATTCCACCTCGGGACATCCAGCCTCTCAAAGAGGGCTCTCCTGCTCCCATGTCACACCCCCTCGCCTCTCACATGCCAGGTCCTGCCTGGGACTGGCCAGCACTGGGTGGCCCCAGGGGAGACCCGGGGGCAGAGTGAGCTGCTGTCCTCAGGGTATGTTTCCCATCCTGGAGCAGCAAGCGAACATCACTTCCCAAAGTAGTGCAAATCTGGGATGTAAAACTGCCTCTGAAACACAGATACAGCCATCACACGCATACTGCTTACTTTTAAACTGTCAAGTCAAAATCCAGGCATGTAAGTGTTACCCAAGGGTGGCTACTCTACATGCAAGTCATGTCCCTTGGATCCTAAAAGGCTCAGCATTCAGACCACTTTCCACACCACCCCAATGCAACACGCATTTTTATCAAGGAAGCTGCCTAATGGCTCCTATTAATTTTGATTTTTAATCTCCTGGTACAACTTCCAGCAATATACATGCAAAACCTGACAACAAGCCCTTTCGGTTTCAAAGCTGACTTCTCCTCCAGCTCAGAAGGAAGATAAAAAGGAGCCCTTGGCAGCAGCAAAGCCTCTGAGCAGCAATGCCCTCACAGCTCCAACATGTCCCACTCTCCCTGCTGCAAAACAAGTCCAAACGGGGGCCAAGCCTCCCGCTGTCAGCCACGATCACCAGAGCTGCTCACAAACGCGTTTTGCCATCGCTGCCTACAGCCACAAGGATGCTGAGAGGCTGTGGGCAGGCATCCCCAAGTGGTACCCAGGCATCCATGAGACCACTGAATCCCAGCAGGGCCAGAACACCCCAGGATATCCCCCACTGCCTCCCCGATGCTCTCTTGGCAGTCATGCCCTGAGACAAGCAGAGCTGGCAGCCAAGCCCGGCCCCACCCAAAGGGAAAAGCTTTTTAAGGGTGGTCTCAAACTTCTTTTGCACCCTCAGAGCAGGGTTGCAGCCCCCACAGACACCACTCTTTAATCCCTTCCAGATCACCAGGGAAAGATGGGAAGCACCAACAAACCCAATTATTCCCAGCCCCGAGACCTGCCACCGCACTAGAAGAAACATTTCCTGAAGCTCCACAAACAAGCCATCCTTGGGGACTTTTATTTCAAGGCTCCTGACTGTTAAAGTAAATGAGGCTCACGTTAAAGACCAGCTACATCACAAACCCACCGCTGCTGGGGCAGCGTGTGTCTGCAGAGGCAATCGTTTACCTCCAGCCACAACCATCATATGCCAAGTGACATTGCCAGAGACACATTTACCTCGTATTTTATCTGTTATCAACCGATGCTTTGCCTTCCCATCAGGAAAAGTCACTCCTAGGTGGAGCAGCAGTGATATCTCCCCGATGCTGACACCTCATAAAGCCTCCCAGGGGAAACAACGGAGGCTTCATCACTGGAGGCAATTCAAACCAGCCCAGACAAAGTGCCACTGGAAGCACTGCAGGGAATGGTTTGGCTCTGTAAACTCTGGGCAGGAACTGTGTTTATTAAATCCTCACCACCTGGAGGTGTACCAATAGCACCCTGCACAGCCACAGCACCACACCACAGCGCCTGCTCGGGCAGCGATGGGCTACAGGGGGTACAGGGCTGCCATGCCCCTCCACAGAAACAACTTCTGTGGAGTTCTGTGTCACCCTGTGTGCCAGGACAGGGCTGTCACTCCAGCAACAATGAACCTCCTCACTCGCAGGGGTCACTGGGATTTTTAGAAGCCAGTAGAACCCACACCACCAGTGAGATAGCTTTGCCTGCAACAGCTGGAAGCGTAACACTGGGGCTCTGCCAAAAAACATAGACATTCCCACCCTAAACCAAACTTCCAAACAGCTTCCAGTTGGGACTTCTCACCCCATACGCTGACCCTGCCCTTTTGTCCAAAAGCACCTGCAGAGAGTGAGCAGACCCCCACCAGGACATGTTTCTCTCGCACAAGAGCAGCCGGTCCCCTGGCAGGACAGGCGAGCTGCTGCTGCCCTCCTGTCAGCTCCCGGGGCTGCTGGGGGAAAACGTTCCACTGACACTCTGCTCACTCAAGAGACAAACTTCTTTCTCCAGGCAAGGCACCAGCTCTTCACAGTGCATCTCACCTGCACAAGTGATGGAAAAATGGGGCGAGTTGGAGCCACAGGGATAAACAAGCATCCCTGTGGCATCTCCCTCACAAGAGGGTGAACAAGGCAGGGAAATCTCTGGAGGGCACATTCTGTGAGACCCCAGCCCAGCTGTGGTATCAAAGAGAAGCACAGGCAGCACTGCCTTCTGCCTGCAGCTGCCTGTTAACTTTATCAGCTGAGTTATGATGTTCCTGATGGTCCTTCCATCCTCCCTGGCACCAGAGACCTCCCACTGCCGGCATGCACTTCTGGATAGTGCCAGCATGTGATGGATTTTGTGACTGGTGGCAGTGAATCACAGGCTGACAGGATGCTCCACTGCTCCAGTGCCCATAGCAAGGCACCAGCCAGAGATGCACTCCAGAATCCTCTCCAAAGGACACCGCTCCAGGAAGACAGGAATTCCTCAGGGACCACTGCCCACAGCATGCCAAGAGCAATGGTCACTCATAGAGGCCACCACTGGTACACGACCTCTCGGAGCTGGTTCTGCCTCAGTGGAAGTTAAACACCAGCGTTCAGTGAGCATTCTGCCAATACAACCACAGCAGGACCAGGCCCCCGGCACCAGCCCTCTCCAGCAGCCCTGCAGAGGGCCAGGCTCAGCTCTCTGCAGCACCAGGATGAATCTGAAGCAGCTCCACTGCCTTCAGCAGCAGCATTTTGCATTTACACCAGCACACTGAACACAAAACAGAGTGAGCCATAAATATTTCAGCTGCTTTTTCAGCTTTGTTATTCTGTTCAAAGCAGAAAACATGACAAACCTTTGATTGTTTTGCTTAATACCAAACAATAATTCAAAGAGAGACAAACAAGCAACATTAAATGATGCCTGTGATGTACAGGAAAGCTGAAGAATTAGAAGAAACTGATGAGGATGGTGTGGATGAGAGCGGCCCCTTTCCCTGCCTTTGGCAGGTACCACACATCCCTCCCATGCCAGCCAGGGTCCTGCCCAGTGAAGGCACAGCACCGGGCCAGGCGTGCAAGTGGTCACAATGGAGCATCCTGCGCTGTCTGCATCCCCAGCACAGCCAGCTGCCTCCAGAGAAACAGCCACCCACATCACTTTCAACAACCTTTTAAAAAAACTTCTATGAAGGCAAGTGTCTCCTCCCTTGAGCACCGCCACACTCAGAATCCACCTGCAGAGCCGCCACCTCCAGCCTCCCACACAGGCAGAGGCAGCCTGGCCTGGCCCATCCCCACCTGGGCACTTCGGAGGGTCTCTGCAGTGTCTGGGGATGAAACATTCCCCCATGGCCACACGTCAGGGCTGCCCCAGAACCCACAGGTGAGTGCCTGCTGCTCCCTCCTGCCCACCCTCCATCACTGCCTCCCCCTGGGGCATCCAGCACACGGAAGTGTGCTCTGTCCAGCACACAGAAGCCACCAGTGCCTGTTTGCTCAGCACCCCATTTTGGCAGTGCCGACACCAACAGACCGGCACACAGTCCAGCACAAACCCACCCCCGACGCTGCGGGGCACGGAGTGCTGCCCGCACTCACCTCCGGCAGCGGCATCCCGTTGATGATGAGGTCGGGCTGCTGGGGGCTCTGCCCGGTGAAGGTGTGGTGGTAAATGTGGTTGGAGCCGGCGTTCCTGTTGTTCTGGCTCTCCACGTTGAGGAAGGTGCTCTCGGAGCGCCGGCAGCCCAGCGGCAGGGTCTGCTGGTGGTAGTCGAAGTAGTTGAGGGAGGAAGTGAGAGAGGAGCAGCTCACAACGTTCATTTTATCCGTCTCCTCCACGTCCCGCGGCACCAGGCGGATATCATTCTTGCTGATTTTCTTCTTCTTGCTTGATTTCTTTTGATGCCCATAGGAGTACTCTGCGATTCTGGGGGACAGAGGGAAAATGAGAAGCTGAGAGCATCCTAAACCCTGCCCCGCTAAATACCCATGCAGAAACCCAGAGGGCTTGGCCCCCATCTCCATGTAGGCTTCTTAGTCATGCACATTACATCATGTTTTGGGTCTGGTGGCACGACACGGTCTTCAGCTTATTTTCATATGTATAATGTTTTCAGGTCAAATATGTAAAAAAAATGGGAAGAAGAATGCTTCTGTTTTGATCTAGTGTATGAAATTGCTGATATTTAGTTACTAGAAGTAAAGTCCAGCCTGCAGAAGAGAAAAATGGAGATGGTAAAATCCATGAACTGAAAAGGGTACCTGCATTCATTTCCATGCATAATAAGGATTTTTAAAGTGATTTAATTTGGTCCCCATAATGAAAATTCAAAACAAATAGCAAATTTTTTTCCCAGTTCATTTTCCAAAGCAATAAATAAAGCAGACCCAGAAGCAGTCCTAGCTGGCAAGCTCAATTCTCTCACACTCCAAAGGCTGTTTGTTTATTAATGCTTTATCTAAATTGCTGGTGTTTTGACTGTCTCTTGATCATACCTGATCTTTTCTCCAATTGAATTCCATTCCTCCCTCACCCTGACACACACATCCCCTTCTACTGGGAAATGCTTTCACCTTCTAGAAATCAGAGAACAACAACCGTGTGTTTTGCAAAGAAAAATGATCCTTTTTGACCTTTTTTTTACTGCAAGCTTGTTTTTCTCTGCCTTTCCTTCCCTCTTCGTTTCCCACCTGCCAAAAGAATCAACTGATGAAGTGCCTTGTTTGTCTTCTGCAAAACACCGGAGGAAAAAAGTTACTGCAAAACACCACCCAAGCAAATAACAACAAATTATTTGCACCTTGCATTAGTTGGGTCTGCTCAGCTCAGAGTGACTATGGCTCATCTTCCCACAGTGAGCACAACAGTCCCTGCCATGAATTTGTACATGCACAGCACTGGGCAGCTCAGTATTTCCTAGGGAAGCACATCAAATGCTACGCACAGTCAGAAATACACATTTGGAAGTCAGGATTTTGCTCCTCTTCTTGTTATGATAACAGCATTTAAAAAAAAAAAAAAAAAAAGAAAGAAAAAAATCCAATAGCTGCAACAGAAATAATGGGATGAATAAATAATACAGTTTATCTGGAAAGGCAAATATTGGACAAATATTCTTGTTCCAGAAAGCTAATTGCCTGAGAATGAAAATGCCACAAAGTCGAACAGCCCTCATATGTGCCTCATAAATTAACACATTTTTTGAAGACTCTCCAGCAGCTCTTGTGAAGAATCTCTAAAACAAGGCACTGCGAAGCCTAAAGGCATGGGGAGAGGGTGCCCCATGGTCACTGCTGCTGCTGAGCCTGCCTGGTGCTTCCTCACCTCTGCAGCTGACTTCTGCTCAGACACACACTGGTAACAGCCCGAGCACCCCCTGAGTGTGCAAATAAATCAGAGGAAGGCAGGGATTTCTGTTGTGCCAACAATCTATATGCTGCTGACTCGTCTAACAATGCTTGATGAAGCTTTAATTGTTTTGTTTACCTAAATGTTTAAGTTTGGCAATGCGAGAGCCCAATTATTTCCTGCAGGCATTCATTTTGCTGTCCTTTCTCTATTGACCAATTATTTAATTAAACCGCACTTCATTAATCCCTAAGCCGTCACAGTAAACCCAGGGCTTACACGTATGTGAGAAGCTGTTAGGGGCACCACCACAACATGATTTTTATCCATTCAGGTCCTATCCTCTTTTAATGGGCCGAGCTGGCAAGAAATCTGGTCTATGAGCTTTCACTTGAAGCTAGACATCCCATAATACAGCACAGACCGACCTTTATTTGCAGATGATTTTTCCCCCATCGAGCAAAAAGGCTTATATACGCACTTTACGCTGTGAAAACGGGGTACAATGCCCCAACTCTCCGGCATAATTTCTGCGTAAATAAAACTTTAAAGACCGCACATCCCCCCCGCGCCGCTGAATTGCCAGGGGCGAGCGTGCGTTTCCAAGGTAGAGCAAAATTAATTTCCATCCCTCCTCTCTGAAACGACTCGGTGCCGAAGGAATGGAGAAGTCATGGCTATTTCACTAGTAACAGGATTAAACCATTTATGAGGCATTGCAGCTGCTCTTTTATGGCATCTGATTGATATTCATGTGTGGTTAGCATTTGTCTCCTAACTTGTGTAACACAGAGAATAGTAAAAGAGAGACAATAATCGCCAGGCTGTTACATATTCAGGGGACTGGATTTCCCCTATCAGCCTTTCAGTGGCTCCAGGCGCGGGGCTGACCTCCCCTCCGGCATTTCGGACCCTGGAGCACTCACCCAGCCAGGGCAAAATGACACAGCGCTGCAAAAATCCTCCCTCGCCCCATCTCTCCAGCCCAGCCAGCCATGCCTGCTGCTGGAGCTGCGCATCGGGGGCGGCCGGGCGGTTTTGCCACTGTTCCATGCAGTTGGCCCCACGGCTGGCCGTGGCGAGGAGCCGCAGCGGGCACACAATAGCTCCTTTGAACGGCGAGCGAGGGCTTAGGGATGCCACCGCGCCGCTCGCACCGTCTGCTGCGGGGATGCTGCGGTGGCTGGGGGGCTTTCCCCCCTCGCCAGCCCGGGGAGCTGTGCTGGGGACGGGGGGCTGCCCACGGGAGCCAGCCATGCCCTCATAAAACCGTTCTCCTGTGATGGAGCACGGAAAATCAGGGATGCTGCAACAGATTGTCAAGCCGCACTATTAAGTCGATTCGTTACTCGGCGGGGATTTCTGCTCTCCTCACAGAGAACAATTTCTTAAAGCTTTGCAAGAAATTTCCTTACAGGGACAGGAACCTCACTGTCGTTCCTGAGGCAAACCCACCCCTCTTCACCACCCCCAGGTATACAGCAGCAAATGCAAAAGTAACTGCGATGGCAAAAATCAAAGCAGACCCGCAGGTGCACATAAACAAAGGTCTCTTTACCTGCAGTTGTAGGTCCTGATTTCCTTGTTATCCCTTTTGCACTTGACTGCCACAAAGATCATGGTGACAAAAAGAATGGCTGCAATAGACCCCAGGGCAATAATGAAAATCAAGGAGAGGTTAACAGATCCTATGGACTCCTGGGCATCCAGGGCTGGAGACAGGTATATCAAAATCAAGGCAGAAGCCGAGAGAGATGTTTTCCCATGGTCATGAGCCACCACGATGAGCTCATAGGCTGTTTTGGCGTTCTCCCCGAAGGCTCTGGTGGTCCTTATTTCTCCATTGACCTGGTCGATCTCAAAAAATCCTCTGTCTCCTTCCACCATTTCATAGGAAAGTCTGCCATTTTCACCCTCATCATAGTCATCTGCCTTGACCACTGTCACCAAGTAGCCAACCCCCGCGTTCCTGGGGATGTACACCTCCGCCGTCCCGTTGACCAGCGGCGGGGCCGTGATCACGGGCGTGTTGTCGTTGACATCCAGGACGATCACCCTGACAGTGGCATTGCTCTGCAGAGAGGGATTACCCCCATCTTTTGCCAAGACCTTGAACTCAAAGGCCTTGGTCTGTTCATGATTGAAGGACCTCAAAGCATAGATATCTCCAGAGTTGGGGTTGATGGAGACATAGGTGAAAACAGGCATGTCCCTGACTTGGGAGGGCACAATCTGGTAGGACACGCTGCCATTGAGGCCCAGGTCAGGGTCTCTGGCTGAGACTGAGAGGAGGTAGGCCCCTGGGGTGTTGTTCTCCTGCACGATGACTTGGTAATAGGGTTTGGAGAAGTGGGGATGGTTGTCATTCTCATCGGTGATCTTGACGGTGAAGGACTTGGTGGCCTGCAGGGAAGGGATGCCATTGTCCCTGGCCTGGAGGGTGAGGTTGTACTGGTCCCTCTGCTCCCGGTCCAGCCGCCCATCCACCAGGATGGTGGAGAAGCTCTCGTACTCCTGGAGTCGAAAAGGCACATTGCCCAGGAGCTTGCACTGCACCCGCCCGTTGGCCCCGGAGTCGCGATCCGAGACCCGCACCAGGGCGATGACGTACCCCGGCGGGGCGTTCTCGCTCACCTCCACCAGCTCACTGTTGACAGAGAGCAGGTTGATGACGGGCGGGTTGTCATTGGCATCCTGGACACTAATGGTCACTTTGCAATGGGCAGGGATGGAGTTAGGCCCCAAGTCCTTGGCCTGCACGTCCAGCTCATAGACGTGACCCTCCTCATAGTCAATGGCACCGCTCACCGTGATGAGGCCACTCTGGGGGTCGATTTGGAAGAGCTCCCGGGCCCGCTCAGAGACGTAGCTGTGGAAAGAGTAGAGGACCTGGCCGTTGGTGCCCTCGTCCGGGTCAGAGGCATTGAGGCGGATGACCGGTGTCCCCGGTGGGGCATTTTCAGGCACGCTGACGGTGTAGGCTGGCTCCTCAAAGAGCGGGTTGTTGTCATTGGAGTCGATGACGCGGATGCTGAGCTCAACTGTGCCAAAGTTGGGCGGGTCACCACCATCCAGCGCTGTGATCACGTAGCTGTAGTGGGACTGGGTCTCACGGTCCAGGCTCTTCTCCACCACCAGCTCAGCAAAACGGGACCCATCACCCCGTGTCTTGGTCTCCAGACCAAAGAGGTCATTGGGGGTGATCTCATAGCTCTGCACACCAAAGCTGCCCGAGTCCGGGTCATAGGCACTCTCCAGTGGCACCCGGGTGCCAGGGCTG
Organism: Corvus hawaiiensis; assembly: GCF_020740725.1. Classification (NCBI taxonomy): domain Eukaryota; kingdom Metazoa; phylum Chordata; class Aves; order Passeriformes; family Corvidae; genus Corvus; species Corvus hawaiiensis. Next base: position 1,101,750 of record NC_063226.1, on the reverse strand, counting down.
GCCGTCTCCGAGATCTCCAACTCGATTTGGTCGGTGGGGAAGCTGGGCGCATTGTCGTTTAGGTCCTTGATCTCCAGCTTGATCACGCAGATCTCCATGGAGCTGGACATCACCTCCAGCGAGATGACACACTTGGGGCTCTGTCGGCATAGCAGGTCCCTGTCGATCTTCTGCTTGGTCACCAGCAGCCCGGACCCGGGGCTGATGTCCACCAAGTGGGGGGCCGAGTTGGAGACCACCCGGAAGGCGGCAGGCTGCCGGGGGTCCAGCACGAAACCGGCGTCCCGGGCGTCCTTGGCGACGTTGGCGATCACCGTGCCGGCCCGCTGCTCCTCCTCCACCGAGTACTTGAGGTTGACGAGGGCCCCGGCGCCGGCCCACAGCAAGGCGGCCCCCAGCAGCGCCGGGAGAGCCCCCATCGCCGCGCCGCCCCCTCCGCCCGCCGCGCCGCGCCCCGACGGCCGCCGGCCGCGCGCCTCAGGGGCCCGCCGCGCTCATGCGGGCAGCGCCCGCCGGGCTGCCCCGGCGGCGGGCGGGCGGGTGCGGGCACCGGAGCCGCGGTCCCCCGCGCACACGCCAACGCCGTCCGCTCAGGCGCTCCGTGCCGGCGGCGCCGCGGAAGAGCCGGGCATGGCGAGCGGGTGCGGGAGCAGAGGCGGGGTGCTGAGCCAAGCGGTGCCGAAGCGAGAGGAGCCGCGCCGAGCCGCGCCGAGCCGAGCCCGCTCCCGCCGGCGCTCGCTGCGGCGGCCGCACGCCACTGCCCGCAGTCCGGAGCGCCGGCGGGCGGCGCGGGGGCGGGCGGCGCGGGGGCGGGCGGCGCCGAGCTGCGACCAATGGGCGCTCGGGGGCGGGACCGCCGCGCCGCGCCGCCGCCAATGGGATCGCGCTGCCGGCTGGGGGCGGGGCCGGGGCGGGGCCGGCGGGGCGGGGCGGCGCGGACGGGAGCGGAACCGCGCGGAGCGGAGCGGGACGGGAGGCACCGGACTCGCTGCCCAAGCCGGGAGCTCGGTGTCCCGGCTGTCCCTGCTCCCCCTGCTGCCCCGCGCCGCTGCCCGGGAGCTGCGGACGGAGCGGTGTTTTGGCTCCGCGGCCGCGGTCACCGGCGGTTGCTTCTTTAGCAGGTGCGCACTGGGCGGCGGCGGCGGATCCTCGCGGGCAGCGCGGGGACCACCGGGTCCCGTGGAGCGCCCCAAGTCTGTTCAGTGGAGACTGAACCCTCTGGGGCAGGAGGACCCCGCCCCGCCGGGCAGCGTTCCCGGGAGCCGGCGAGGGGCCCGGGACCGCCCAGCTCCTCAGGGAGGCTCCAGCCCCGCGGCGCTCGCTGCACCCTGCGGATCCCTGGAGGAGGCACCGCGGTACCGTCTCCTCCTGACAGTGAAATAAAGCGTCCCTGGTGCGTGTGCCGTGCCTTACCTCCTGTCTCCGCGCGCCGTACGCGGGGTCCCGGGGGCTCTGTACAGGGGCCCAGGGAAGGTGTCACCGGGAGGGGGGGACGGCGCGGCGCCGACGGGTCGCGGCCCGGAAACCTCCCAACACGCGCTTAAAGTGGGGCCGGTGCCGGCGAGGCCCGCGGCAAGCCACCCGGCAGCCCGCCGGTCGGGAGAGGCCAGGGGTCGGGGGACCGGCGCACCTGCCGCGGCACAGGCCCCCCTTGGGGCGGTTGGCAGCGGGAAGCGACGCCCCGGCGGTGCCGCGCCCCGCGGGCACAGCCCGGCCCTGCCCCGCCCCGCCCGGCCCCGGCCCGGCCGCGCCGTCGGGCCCCGCCGCGCCTTCCCAGGCACAAGGGCGCCATCTCGCGGCCGCGCGGGGTTCAGCAGCGGCCCGGCCGCGCACGGCGGCACCGGGACCCCGGGACCCCGGGACACCCGGCCCGGGCGGGGCTCCTCGGGCGGCACGGCCCGGCACCGGGCCCCGCACGGCTGGGAGGGCCCGCAGAGGGTGACGGGGATACCGCCTGCCGCCAGGGACCACATCCATCCACGGTCACCGTGCCTGGGACAGCATCCTTCCTCGTGATCCCGTCCCTCGTGACAGCATCCGTCCAGGGACACCCCCTCTCCAGCGGCACCTGTCCCGGACAGCATCCGTCCATTGACTCCATCCCTCCACGGACACCACCCCGTGAGATGCCACCCGTCCGGGGAGGGACACTGTGCCCAGGGAGAGCCGAGGGGTCCCCCCTCCTTCCCGGAGGACGCCGGAGGGACGCAGGGCCCTTCTGGTTCCGCTGCCGTGTCCTGGAGCAGTGGGACAAAAGCCGGCAGAGGAAAAAGCCTTTGCCAGGTGTTCCTTCTCCTCTCTGGAAAGCAGCGGCATAGGTCACTGTAACCCGCGGGGGAGAGGCAGTGGGACATGGGAGCGGGGGGCAGGTGGGGATGGCACGAGGGGGCAAAGCCCTGTCGAAGTCTTCCATGAAAAAATTAATTCTGATGACTTGAACTGTGCCATGTGGATTGAAAACCTGGCTGAGGGATCATAAACAAAGGGTAATTAGAAGCAGGGGGAGGTGTTTATGGGGTACTGCAGGGATCTAGGTTAGGGCTGCTCTCATTTAATACCCTCATTAATGACCTGGAAAGAGGGAGTAAACTACACATTAACGAATTTGGCAGATGATGCTATGCTGGGAGGTGCTGTGAGCTCCAGCGAGCATAGAAAATTAACACAAAAAAAAGGGCCTAGTGAGATTAGAAATATGGGCAGGAAGCAGTGAAAGGAGCTCTGCCTTGGACAGATGTGAGAGAGCACAGCTGGGATGCAAAGGCGAGTAGGAGCGACAGCAGGACAGGCAGTGATGGCCGAGCCAAGCCAAGCCAAGACCCAGAGCAACGCCCCAGAGAAAAGCCTGGGGCCAGGGGTCAGCAAGGGGGACACAGGAGACTGCAGTGCACAGAGGCGGCAGGGACAGGTCAGCCCCTGGCCTGCGGTCCCGCAGGGACGCGCTGGGGGGGCTCAGGTGTGGCTGGAGCCGGAGCTCGGGGCTCCCTCGGCACAGACGTGTTGGCGGCAGTTCAGACGGAAGCCACACAAATGATCAAAGGCACGGAGAGACTGATTTCTGAAAGAAGATTAAAGGGCTTAAATATATATATTGCTTGGTTAAGAGCTGTCCATGGGGAGACAAACTAAGAGCCTTACAGATCTGGTTGGAGTAAATAGAGAGGGAGGGAAGGAATTATTTAATAGAGTACAAGGGGCATCACCAGAAGGGATGACAGGAAATGAAGAAATGGAGCATTTAGGTTGAATGTCACCGGGGAAAAAATCCCCTCTGCTGACAGCGAAAATTATGAGGTTGCATCGTGGTTCCCTGGAGGGAGAAAGTTCTGTGGCTTGAGATATTTAAAACCAGACAGGATCAGCCTGAATATAAAGGCGCCTGGGATCAGCGCTGGCAGGGGCCGTGCAGAGGAACAAGAGCTGGGCAGGGATGCACCTCATTTCCCACATCTTTTTCCACTGAAATATTTTTTATGTATCAACCTATAAAAGACCTGCATTTTTTTATTTATTGCATGTATGTATTTCTGCTGCTGTGAATGAAATCACTGACATGATGGATGCTGTGCCGGTCACCTCATAGCCAGGCAGGGCTGAAAAGGCCCTGAAATCAGAGAAACTTCACCTCTGTATGGGTATGGAGGGGGATTAGAGGCAGGTTCATAACTGGTATGAGGTTGCTGAGTGTAGAACCTGAACAGTGTGTCGTGGCCTGGAGCACAAGGTCTCCACGTTTGGCTTCTGTAGAACACCTCATCTCTCAATGCTTTTCTGCAGGATGCTCTCCAGTTGGCCAAGGAGAAGCCAGGCCACAGCTGGCCAGCTGGGCAGCACCTGTAACCTTGGTTAACACTCCATCTTCTCACCTCCAGCTAATGCTCAGTTTGTCAGAGGCTGTGACGGGATCCTTTTGGAACAAAACAAGCATCGATTGCAGCCCCACCTCTTCCCCATCTCCTGCCTCACTGGAGGTCTGTGCATGCTGTCAACAAAATGGATTAATAGTCCTATTATCAGTTCAGATGGATGGCCAGGGTAAGGAGAAAACATCGCGTCCCAGGGAACTCAAGTAGGCACATTAATAAAGATGCCACACGTTGGCTCTGAAATCTAAAAGCTTCACTCCTCTCCTTGCAACACAATCAGCTTATCCAAAGCCCAGCACTCCTGCTGCAATGCACCTGATGATGCCCTTAGCATCACTACCTGGTGGCCTGGCTGGGAGGGAGCTGGTGACATGGTGGTCCCCATGTCCCCTTGGCCAAACCCCCTGCAGGAGCTCTCCCTGCAAGCCCATTTTGTAGCACCACCTCATGCTGCTGCTGGGGAGCTGCATCATCCCCCTTGGAGCCAGCTTGATACCCCTCAGCATCAGGCTGGGGGTCCGGTGGCCACAGGAGGAGGCTGAGGAGCAGAACCATGACCTGTCACTCACCCACCTCATTGCTGGGTCTGGGCAGCACGGGGCAGAGATCCCGATCTGCCCACGCTGTAGAATAAGGAAAGCTTTGAAGTGTAGGCGAGTGGTGCTGCCCTTTCTTTGAGCACTAATGTGATGACTCCTCTCCAGCCCAGCATTTACAGCTGTCTCTCTCATCCCTGTCAAAAAGTAAATCTCAGCATCTGAAACATGTATATTTAAAATTGTGGTATCAGCGGGCTGGCAAGCCTGGGGGTTTTATTAAACACTCCTTGTGCAGGGAGGAGGGAAAAGGACAAGCAGGGGAATGGCCCTTGCTCACAGACATCTCCTGTTCCTGTCCCTGCCTCTCCTGGAATGTGGGACTGCAGAGGATGGTGGGCTGGGGGGTTCAGTGCCTGCTCTGCATCCCTCCAGAGCCAAGGCTCCCACAGGGCCCTGCACCAGCTGCTGGGAGCCAAGCCACCACTCATCATCTGCTAGAGCCAGGGAGGAGCAAACCACAGCCCAGCACCCCAGTTCTCTGCAGAACTGGAGAGAAAATGCACAAAACAGTTTGAAAATTTGAAATTTGTTTTAAACATCAAAGAGGAACTTTATCTTTTTAATTTTTCAGAACCTTTCTTTTAATTTCGCAGTTCTGAAGTGTTGTTTTTCCCCTTTCCAGCACCTTTTCCTTTTAGCTACTAGGTGAGGTAAAACAAATGATGTAGGTTTATTTTTTCCTTTCTTTGCTTATCCAGTTCTGCACAACTTGAAAGCTTTTCAAAGCATCTGGTGTCAGGAGTTACAGTTTCAGTTTGTGCTTTTTCTTCCCCTAGCAATGTTTCTAATATCACAGTGAAGTAGAAAAAGAAAAAACCTGTAACATAGAAAAAGGAAATGAAGAAATAGGAAAACTCAGAGCAAAATCCCTAGACCATTCAGCCATGAAACATCTACTGTGTGATGAGAAAGGGAAGCCCTAAATGGAGAAAAATACAAGTTTTTATATTCAGGGGGTGTTTGGAAAATAAAGTATTCAGCTTAGATTTAAACACTTTTTTTTTCTTTCATCTCACAGGAATTCAGTTCCCATTCTCAAGAGGGTTTGGAGTGAGGAGATCTTGGCCAGCTCTGCCCATCAGCCTTCTGAGAGCCAAACTTTATTGAGCATCTTCAGGACTTGCAGACATCTGTCTGTGAAACTCTGTTAGCAGTTTGCACATAATGCAGATAAGAGACCGCTGCTGTAAAATACTGAGTCTTTAGACTATAAAAAACTGTCTTTCTAAGCTGAAATCTAACTTTATTTGTACTCCCGCAATTCCACCCAAGTCAGCAGGGTTTCCTGGCTGTTAGCAAGGGCAGCGTCTGGCACACTCCTTCCACTGAAGAGGTTAAAGTGCCAAAGAGAGGACAACATCACTCTGAGGAATTCGATAAACTCCTATCACTCAACAGTTTAATTCACTTTTACCGATGCAGCATCTTTTATCAAAGGTTACATAATGCTGAATAATCATGAAGCACATAATGCAGAGCCAGACAGGCAGTCATAATCAGATTTAAAGCCTATATTAAAAAAGTGACAGGTGCAGGGCTAATTCTCTGCTCCAAACACTGGTGTTGGTCCAGAAGAAGCCCGCTGGACCCACTCCCAATTTACACAGCCTGCCTGGCAGCACAACGTGGGGAAAGGGGAGGAATAATCAGATGGTGCTTTCTGAAGGTACCTGAGGAGCCAGGCAGGCACATCCTGTGTGAACAAAAGCAGCACAGGGCACAGCGAGGAGCTGGGAAGCGGCTGCCTCTCAGCAGCCGGCACGGGGCAAGAGCAAGGCAAGGGCAGCCAGTATCCCAGAATGGTGTGGGTTGGAAGGGACCTTAGGATCATCTAGTTCCAAACCCCGCCCACGGCCAGGGACACCTTCCACTGTCCCAGGTTGCTCCAAGCCCTGACCAACCTGTCCTTCAACACTCATGGGAATGGGGCATCCATGGCTTCTCTGGGCAGCCTGTGCCAGGGCCTCACCTCCCTCACAGGGAGGAATTTCTTTCTAATTTCTAATCCAAATCTACCCTCTGTCAGTGTGAAGCCATTTCCCCTCGCTCTGTCATTCCATGCCCTTGTCCAAAACCCTCTCCAGCTCTCCTTTAGCCCCTTTAGGTACTGGAAGGTGCTCTAAGGTCTCCCTGGATCTGAGACATGAAGCAAAATATGCTGCACAATTCAGGGGGCTGCAGTAAGTGATACAGCCTTTTTCCCCACCTCACTGGGCTGTGTCCCGCTGGCTGCTGCAGGATCACACCAAAACACTGTACAGCTTGCTTGATTTAATCCCATATCTTGTAAGAAAAGATGACCTGAAGGTCTGAAGAGGGCTGCTGATCACCCCCTGAGTGGCTCCCTGCAGTGCAGTAGCTCACCTGCACCTGGCAGCCTGTGGGGAGACACACATTCCAGCCATGCTGGCTAAATATTTCCCATGCAATCAATTCCAGGGTATAAAACCATCAAACAGGATAACCTTGTGATCAAATGGCCAACAGAGAAAAGTGCTTAATATTACCCACTCCAGATAATGAGCCGTATTTCCAGCTCAGGCCCCAAACACACATCACCATGCACTAAACGCCCTGCAATTGCCTGCACAACAAGTTAAGCAAAGATTAAAAGCGAGGGGGAGAGAAGAGGGAGGGTAGAAAATGGAGCACAAGGAGACTGGAACGTGTGACATTGGCACACGAGCAGGGAGCGCGGGGAGCAGCTCTGGGGCAGTTCCGGCTGGACCTGCCCTCCACACGGCGTTGGCCGCCTGCCCGCGGTGCAGACCCTGCGTGCTGTCCCCTCGCAGGGGAGGAACAGACGGCCCCAGGCTTTACAAGGCAGCGATGCCACGGATGAATTAAGAGGCAACCAAACCTCTCTCTGCAGGAGACCTGCCTGCTGGGGAAGGTTATCCCAGGTGATGGGACGATCTCTGCACTTTCTAGCCTGCTTACAGATAGCACGTCTTAATTCAGTCTCCAGGTCCCCGCATGGACAAACAGATTGTGAAGGTCGGGGAATAAAGACACCTGGGGAAAGACAGTGATTTAGTGAAACAGAGCAGTGCAGTGTCTGAGTCTGAACAGCTCCACAGATAACACAGAGAGCCCAGCCAGCTCTGCACAGCCACTCCAGCAACACCCATCCCATCCTTCAAAACAGTCATGAACAGAGCTAAATCACATGTTCTGCACTTCTCTTTCTACTTTTCTCCCCCTTTTTTCCTGCATGCTACTTAGTCTGCTGCTGACCCCATGCAAGGGGTCGGAGACGCTGCAATTCTTCCATCTTCCGGCACAAACTGGATCCCTGGCACTGGCAGAATGTTGACAGCTCCCAAACATTCATCTGCCTTTACCCCTGAGCCACAAGCTTCCCGCCCAGCGTGCCAACAGGCAGGATACATTTCTGGGATATACAGCCTCCTGCTGCAGCAATGAACGTCAGCTGGGGGACTGTGGCAGCATTCCTCAGCTGGTGCAATTTGTCCTGGCTCCGGAGCTGGCGATGGACATCCAACACCAGCTGAGAAGCAGCCGCGGTGCTGAGACCAGGCTCCAGCTCCATCCCACCAAGGTGCCCACAGCAGGGAATCTGGCTCTGGTTCCTCGCTGGTTGTGACTTCACAGCATCCCATGCTTTGGCATTTCAACGCTGCCTGCCCATATCCCACACCCAACAGTTGGCACTTCCCTCCTCCCCAGCATCCCCTGCCACTTCTGCAACTGCAGACGCAGGGAAGCTGCAGAATGCACCCATCAAAGCCCCAGCTCTCCCCCAGCATTGCCACGTGGGTCATTTTCACCCATCAAACTGAGATTCACACGGTATGGCTCCCCACCTGCACTGTCTGCAGTGAGCCTGATGTTCCTGCACCACAGCACAGCCGGGCGAGCAGTGGTGTTTGAGCTGAGCTGGGGATGTCAGGGAAAGTGATTCGTCACATAACATTACCTGTGAGAGAAGGCAGAAAAAGCTAGAAAAATGCCTAACAATTGCTGTAATTATGTCCTCTTGAAATGGCTACACGATGTCAGACAAGGGCTGGCATATCTTATCACAACTGAACCTGGGTGGATGCTGTTCCAAGCCAGTGATTAATAGTCTGCAAGGATTTGTTTTGGCATGGTGGAAAAAATGAGTACAGTGTCTCAAAAAGATGCCAGATGGATGGCCTGGAGCAGAGCCCCCCAGCCAGCCACCAGCACGCTGCAGAGCAAGGGCTTGCTCCTTATTTGTGGGATAACAGCATCCTGGCAGGGACCAGCTCCTGCTGCTGCCCCGGCACTCCTCGAGCTGTTCCCAACGCCTGGCAGAGCAGGTGGAATGCTGGATGCAAAGGGGAGTGTGCAGGCAGGGTTGCTGGCTCTGTCCTCCTGCAGCACAGGCTGCTGAGCAGCACAGACAGGTGGAGGCAGCCTTGTCACCATCCCTGCATCAGGTCCTCCTCCACAACAAGTTCCTGGGCCTCATTCCCAACAGGAGTGCCATGACAAAGCCTTTCTTCTTCCCCTTCCCCAGCCTGCAGAAATCATTTGCTCTGGGATGATGAGACGTCCCCATCTGGGCAGCCAAAACAGCAGCTGCAGCTCCAGCAGGGCAAAAGCACAAAGCACGGTCCCTTGAGAGGCCACCCACCTGCCCTGGAGCAGGAGTACAGCGTGCCCAGCCTGGGGAGGACCTTCCTTCTCCCCAGAACCCTGGGCAAACGTGCCACCACAGCCAACATGGACCCTGTCCTTCAGAGAAGTGGCAGCAATACTCATCCAGCATCTCATATCACTCATCCCTTTGGAAAGGAAGAGGCAGATCTTGGCTGTCCATGCCATCAGGTACCAATCTCTCAGTGTCTGCTGATGCCAACATATCCCGATCGTGAGGCTCAGGATAAAAGTGAGCCCAGCTGGGCCACAAGATATATTGTATGGATCAGGCTGAGAATCACTTATGCAGTGTTTTATTAACCATAATGGATAGCTGTGCCTGGTAAAATGAGTAATAATCTTGTTTAAGGGCTCACTCCTGGATCACACAGTGTTGTTGCCAATGCTGCAAACTTTCCTCACTGCTCTGCAGGCCAAATTCTGTCCTAGAGCAAGCAATACCCTGAACAGAAGACTACAAATCAGACAGAAACAGCTTTCTGGGTTTCTTTTTAAGAAATAGAGATAATATGACAGGTAGCATCTTCCATCTCCCAATCCCTCTGATTTTCACCCTTCATCTCATCTCAGTCCATCAGCGGTGCTATCTTACCCAGCACTTACCCAGCCTGCTGCTCCACATCCAGCTCAGGTGTTTCCCTGGGACAGAGCTCTGCCTGGGGTAAATGGTTGGTGGCTAATGGAAGGAAATAGAGGAAAAAGTAATTTACATCAGCTAAGTATTCAGTACACTGTTATTTCGTGATCATCTGTAATTTTAATCTATTAACAGTAAAAGGTGCATCTGCTCCCTGGGTTCATCTCGTTTACAGGTAATGTAAGCAAGACCAAGAGACTTATCTCCTGTTTGAGGGCATTTGGGGAAATTTTGTATTTCTGCAGACATGAGTCACCCCTGAAAGCGAGGGTGGCACTTGGGGAGGGACAGCACCCCCCCTGATGGAGGAGCTGCCTTTAAAGCGAGACCTGCTCCTGTATGTGACACACCCAGGAGTGCCACTTGGAGCCAGCCAGCCAGGAGGAGCAAGGAGACATCACTGCCATCACCCCAGCTCTGGTGAAGGAGCAGAGGCAGGCAGCAGCCTGGGAACAGACACCCATGCTCTGGGCAGAGCTGGGATCACAGACCCAGGCTTGGGACCAATTGGGAACACTGCAGGATCCCAGAGAAAGCCACAGCCCACGGCTCTCCCTGCACATCCGCCTGACACTTCTCTTCCCTGGGCATAGATAGTGCTGAGAAAAGAGAAAATGGTTTTAAACGGAGAGGAAAGATTTAGATTAGATGTAAGGAAGAATTTCTTTACTCAGAGGGTGGGGAGGCCCTGGCACAGGTTGCCCAGAGAAGCTGTGGCTGCCCCATCCCTGGAAAGGTCCAAGACCTGGTTGGAAGTGGCAGTGGGCAAAATCGCCCAGTGGAAGGTGTCCCTGCCTATGGCCTTTGGTTTCCAACCCAAGCCTTTCTGTGATTCCCTGGTTCTCCACACACCGTCCAGGGCCCTCCTGCAGCTGAGCCGTGACTGTCACTCAGGGCACCGAGCTCTCCTGCAGCCAGGGAGCCAATACCCATTAAAGTTAAGGCAGGCACCGCGTTCAAAGGGAAAGGCAGCAATTACAGCCGAGACCCTGCGCCAGTTACGTGATACACTACGTGAAACACGCCCTTCACGGTAGGGATCTAATGCATACCGCGACCCTGCCAGCATTATTTACTTTAATTAGCGAGCTAATCAGCTGTCGGCGCTGTGGAGCCAGGGATGGCAGTGGGTGGCAGCTGAGGGTCCCGGCGGAGGCAGCCGGCAGCTGCAGACCCGAGCAGCCCGCGCCGGGCACCCCTCGGCCGCTGCCAAGCTCGGAGCGTGCGGCTGCGGGACTCAGCTGTCCTTCCCCATCCGTCTGCCCATCGCTGAAGGCCTGAGCAGCCAGAGACCAAGATCGGATTTCCAGCAGAATGATTCCAGAAGAACGAAAACAGAGCTCGCTGAAATTCCGCCTGCCTTTGCAAACAAAGCCGGCTGCTGCTCCGGACTGGGTGTCCCAGCTCTGCCCGCACAGCCGGGCGCTCGGCTGGACCGCACACAGCCGGCAACAGCCCCGCACGGCCTCCTGTAAACGACAAATTAAACCAAATAAATGCTAATTAGGTCTTTTGCAGTGCATGCAAATGCCGTGGGGACCATCCTCTTTAACACGAGCTGGTTCCCCACCCCTCAGGGAGCCTCCTTTAAACTCTGTTTTCTCCCAAGCCCTGGACGGTATCTTCCCTTTCCTGGCTGCTGCCGAGGCCAGCAGCACAGGCGGCTGTCCCCTGCTGCCCTCCCCGAGTGGATGCTCCTGCCCGGACCTGGAAGTGGAACAGTCTCCCTGGGATTTTGACTAAGACCCCTATCTCCAGAAATCACAGCCACCCCCAGCAGCTCTGCCCAGCAGGCTCTGGCTGCTCATGTCATTCCAGCACTGAGATTTTCATGGCTTTGGGCACCGCAGAACCTGAGCTGGAACGGACAGAGCTGGTTTAGGTATTCAGCAAATTTGCAGCAAACGGTTTATTGGAAACATTTAGCCCTCTTTCTGTTCGTTAATGAAGTTCAAACGTACTTTGATTTTCTTCATATTTGCTCATTATTTGAAATTGCACAGGGATGCTTTAATGGGGATGTTCTGGAGTGGGGACAGCCTGCCCGTTGTTCCAAGGCAGGCAGCAGCCACAGCACGTCCCTGCTCCAGCCCCGACACGCTCTGCGGGATGGAAACCTGGCAAGGATTCAGGCTCCTACCACCGCCCCCCAGACCTCCTCTTCCGCAGGCTTTGCTGCAAGCAGACTTTGCTCCAGACGCAGCAGCGCTTGCTGAGAGCAATTTAAAAGGGTTTGCAAACACCAGCATGGTTCTTATTGAAACAAATATCCACCAATCTGCGTCACAATCCAACAGCCCCAGCTCTGGGAAAGATCACGGCTCCCCAGCTGATTTGGGCATGGTGTCATGGCAGCAGCCTTGGAGCAGCTTGGCCACAGGCAGCCTCCTGCCAGTCTTGCCTGTGCCACAGGGCAAGAGGGGACACACCCCATGACCAAAATGTTCCCTGTGGTGGGAGCACCCAAGCCCAGAGAGAAGGTCAAGCGCACATTCTCCACCCTCACAACAATTCCTGCATGGATAACAAAGCTCCACGAATGTGAGGCTACCACACAGGTAAGGAAAGGCAGAGCAGGGCCATGAGATGTCTCCTTCCCCTGCTGCTTCAGCCATCCCTGACCTGGGCCAGGAGGTCTGAGGTGCCCCTGGCTGGTGTGATCAGAAGAGAGAACTGCGGGGTAAGACACAAACCCCTTGTTAATCCTGTTACACCAAGAACTATTGGTGCCACTGCCACGCCTCCCAAACTGCAGAAGGGCCCACCAGACTTAGCAGAGCTACCCTGCCCCAGCTGGGGGACGAGCACCACCACAGGGAGTTTCCAAACAAGGAGCCGACACCGACCAGAAAAAGGGTTTTGTGTGAATGCTCCCAGCCATTGCCAAAACTTCTGTAGGCTGAATATTCCAGACCTGCTGTGATATTCGGGTTACTTCACGTACGTTGCACAATCCCAGTTTATTTTGGGAATTACATGGTGATGGATAGCTAGATGTAAGGAAAGGCCATTATAGGCTATAAAAAGCTGCACAGTCTTCCTGACTGCTCTGTGCTCTGTGACAAACCATCTGCTTCTCCTGCACCTCCCTCTGTTTATCCTGCTCAGCTCAGCTGAAATTAAAATTGACAAAAGCAATTTCTCCCGATCAAGTTAGAAAGATAAGGAGAGCGGCTGCTGCACACAGTACCATAGAAACCTGGGCTACTCCAGCACTTCTTCCTCCTCCCTGTGCACCAGCTCAGCCTCTGAAGTGAAGTGCCCAGCTGCAGTGGGAAGATCCTCCTGCTCCCGTCAAAGGAGAAACACAGATGGATTTAGCCACGGGAGATCAATCTCACAAACACAGCACTGAGAAGGAGTTTTGTTTTATTCGTGTTCTGATCCCCTCCCCTTGGATTCAGAAGTACAAAGTGGCCCCTTTGATTAGAAAAGCACATTTGGATGAATTTGGAATTATTTCCTGTTCAAGGGAAAGGAAGGGTAAAGGCAACATATTTTCTTGGAGAACATTTCTGGGGCATTTGAGAACCTTCTAGGTTATATTTACACTGCTAAAGCACTTTTCAGATCAAAGCACTCTGAAAAATATGGGTCCAGGCTGCAGACGCAGCTGTAGCTCAGCTTTGGCACCAAGGATTCAGTCCCACAGCCTCTGACAATACACTTGGCATGGGGCTGCAAAAGCTGTAGGATAGAACAGAGCCCCTCATCACCTCCTGGCACCTCTCCTCAAAGCGCTGGGGTACACCTTTGCCCCTTTGAGCCCGGCAGGGTCAGCTCCTGGAACCTATTTGCATCCCACAGTGCCACTCCGCTCAGGCAGAAGCCAGGAGCCTGAGGCAGGGAGTGCAGCTCTTAAAAGACGAGGGACCTTCATATTTCTACATCCAATTTCTTTAGACATGTTAATAGCACAAGGCCTTTTTTCTCTGAGATGCAGGAACAGCTGCTCAAGTCTCCACTGAATTAAGCTAAGGGCAAGTTTTACGTTTTGAAGAGAGATTTTTTTGGGTCTGGTATTTTTCTTTCAAACCTGAGAGCAAAGAAAGACATCACAAAAACATCAAGCTGCAAGACATGCCATTTTCCCTGTGCTGGTATAACTCAAGAATCGCTAAACAAAACCGCAGTCCATGTTCCTGACAAATTCCCCAGTGGGCTGAGTAAAGCCTGGAGAAATTCCACCCCAGAAGGTAATTACTTTCTTTTTTTTTTTCCCTTCCTGAAGTTATTAGAGTTGCAGGAAGGCCTTGCAACAGAAGCACCTTGGATCACAGGAGCAGCAGCCCTCTATGTGCTGGAGCTCACTGCATGGGCTGCAGGTACCAGTCTTTGCAGGGCAATGCAGCAAAGTGAGGAGACAATCAGATGTCACAACCCTTCTGCCCACTAAAGGCACAGGTAGAAACCTCCGGGGTCAAAGATGAGGCCAAGGAGCACTCTAGGTGGGAGCAGGAACCTCACTGACACAGACTGCACCTCTTGCAGGCATGCATGGCTCCATGGCCACCTCTCACGGCAAAGAAAATCTCCGTCAGCTCAGGTGAAACAGGAATAGAGGGTGCCTTGGTTCCCAGCCAGCACTTAACCTCCCCCCTCTATTGTACTGCAGTTACGTAGGAAGTGCTGGGGCCTCACAGCTGGAGCAGGCACCACAGTGCTGCAGCCAGAGCTGCTGACACTCACTGCCAACAGTTAATCAAGATTCATCAAGATTCATCAACTGCTCTGATTGCATTACACATCAAGGGGCAGATAATGCCGATAAACCTCTCTGCAGCGAGGCCAAAACAGAGCGACCACGCCAGCAAATCAATAGAGCCATTCTGGATTTGCATAGGATGCATTACCTTAGGATCTGGATCTGCTCCTGGGTTTGTCCAGGATAAGCAAGATTAGATCTGGATCAATCCCAGGCTTACTGGGGCTAAGCAAGATTAGACCACAATCAGCCTCCATATTGATCATATAATTTGTCACTACTATGCTTGGGAATAACTCGCCCCGTGCAGATGACAGAGGCTGCCCTGGCACGAGGGGGTGGCAATGCCAGCCCTGCTCCCCTCGCCACGTTCATTAGACGTGTCACTCAGTCAGCACTGTCATTGTTTTCTGTGATAAAGTACTTCAAATTCAGCAGTGCGCTCTTCCCCGCATTTAAATAGGAGCAGAGATTTACACCCAGACATATATTATGCATTAAAACCGTACTTTAAGAGTTGGAGTAAGGATTCACCTGGCTCCTCATTTATCTGCAGCTCTGCCAAGCAGCAGCCCAGGAGTGCTCGCAGCCGAGCCAGAGGGACCACAGCAGAGCGATGGCACACAGAGGGGCAGCGTGAGGCCTGGGAGGGGAGGCTGGGCAGAAGGCAGCCAGGTACACAAAGAGAGTGGGGAATGACCCACAGCACCACTGCCTGACGGCATCTGCTGGCACAGGTAACATTTTGGTGCCTGGGATAGGGATGTGGCTTCATCTAGAGCTTGCTAAGCTCCCCTGGGATTTTGAAGGGTTTGATGATTACAATAACTGGTTGGGGTTTTTTTTGCGTCAGCTGCTTTTTATGCATCCCTGACTGTAGGAGTTAGAAGGAATCAAAGACTTTCAAACCGTCTGGCAGCTCTGGGGCCCACAGCCCACTGCAAGGAGGGAGGCGAGGGAAGAGCTCTGCTGGCCTCTGAAGTCTGCTTCTCCTCAGGGAGCAGTGGGAAGTTATTTCTGCAATATTGAAGCTGGATCAACCAAGGAGGAGATGACATGAGATTAATGAAATAATCATTCTCTGTGGGCTGAGCGGGGAGCAGGGCAGGATATTGCCCTGGCAATGCTCCTGGCAGCAAGCTGAGCACCAAGCAGGGAAACTAGAGGCACCAGCCTTCTGCCCCAAACTTTTCCCTCCAGCAGCAAGGACTTCTGTCTGCATCTTTCCTCTGCCTTGTACCCTCCTGCTCAAGGGAGGGTCATTTCCAGGTGCAGAGACCACAGTAACTCTGACCAGGAGAGCTGAACCCAGCTTGATTTGTTCAGTGTGATGAGTCCAGTGCTTGGTTTTTAACTATCCAAGCAAACACCTCCTAAGGTATCCCTGTCCTCCTCTTACTGACTGCACTATTGAAAGGGTTACCTGCTAAAGACAAGCATTTCTGTAAGTGTGGCAGGTGACACCAATAAATCACTGGGTCACACTGCTGCCAGGCAGACCCTGATGGGCCACCTAGCTTGTGGCCCTCTTGACCCCCTTCTGCCCCCATTTTCCTTTTCCACACCGGGGTCCTGCTCTGTCATGCCCTGGGAGTCCCTGGAGGGTTCAGCCACATCTGCAGACACCAGTTTCTGCAAACAAGCCCTGTGCAGGTTTTTCTTCTCCTGCTTATCCCAGTAAATATGTTTCAGTTAATCCAATTTGCTCTCGTATTGAGTTGCATCAAACACAGCGGCTGCCAACCAAATTTTAAAGATACAAAAAAAAGCAGCTCCAGCCCCTTGCTCACGGTTTGGGAGAGGAGGCTCCGTGTGGGCATCACACATTGCAGAGGGCAAACAATTCCCTTGGCCCCCCGAGGCTCAGCTGGGGTGCACTGGTGACGGGCAGCAAATAACACAGGGGTAAAGGACTAAATCACATTTGTACATCCTCCTCCACCACATTCCTCTGCATTATTTAAGAGAAAACATGTTCTCTTCTAGTCTTTATTCTTTCCCTTTTGCACTCAATTCCTGCTGTGGGCAAGTGAACTAAATCAAATGCTCCAAGCCCAGGTTTCATGAAGCCTTTCTGATCACACTCTGGGTTTAATATAGGTCTGGAAAGCCACCCCTGTTCCTGCAGCAGGCCACAGCCAGCTCTGGGATCAGGCAGAGCTGTGCAGACCTGGGCTGGGCAGAGCCAACGGCTGCCATGCATGGACTGAAAGCCCAGAGCCCAACACCTGCAGCTTGGAACTGCAGATCCAGGGCCAGACTGGGGGAAAGAGCCATGCTCTGGGAGCAGACTCACAGGCAGCTGTCACTGACTCTGCCTGGGACCATCACAAGACAAAGCATGAGCCTGGGGCCCCCATGGCAGGCGGTGTTTGGAGCCAGGGCAGGCACCACACAGCAGCACAGCCCCAGGCCCTCGCTCGAGCTGAGGTGGGTCTGGAGCACTTGCAGTGCCATCACACCAGCCTGGCTAGACATCCCAGAGGGAGCCCACAAATCCCCCACACCAGGGCCTTGCAGGAGCAGCATCACATTTCCCAGAAAAGCAGCTCCTCACCTACACTGCCCCTGCAGATACCATGGGCAGGAGAGGCTGGGTGTCAGAGGGGCAGCCTCTCACACAGCTGGGTAAAGGCAGGGGAGCTGCTTCCCACACTTGACAGGGAGGGGATTCTGACCCCCCGAGGGCACCCATAAGGGCATGAGGTTAGAGCAGGCACCAACATCTCTGTGGGTGACCCACCCCTGCAGGGCAAAATTGATTTTTTTTGAATTAATCTATTTACAGAGTTGGAGTTGAGCTAGCTTTAGGTGTTATTTAAGCTGCTTTCCCTGTGCCTCGTGTGCAGCATTTGCATGGTGGGATTAAATCAGATGGGGGGAGTGAGAGCAGAGGCACAAGCACCTCTGGGTGTC
Organism: Corvus hawaiiensis; assembly: GCF_020740725.1. Taxonomy (NCBI): domain Eukaryota; kingdom Metazoa; phylum Chordata; class Aves; order Passeriformes; family Corvidae; genus Corvus; species Corvus hawaiiensis. The sequence goes on along the minus strand of NC_063226.1, from coordinate 1,084,377 downwards.
TGAAACCTGCACACCCAGAGCAGGGTCTGACCTCCTCACAGCCCTCCATCCTGCATGCCTAAAGCATCCCCCCAGCAGGAGAGCAGCTAAGGAGCCCCAAAAGCTTTGGGATGAAGCATTGGAGCATCAGACCCCACCAGCCTGAGAAGCTCCAGCCCAGCAGGACCCTCAGCACCCTCCAGCAGAGATCCTTCATGCTTTGGAAAAAAGCTTAGCAAGGAGGATTTCTCCTCTCTGTCATTAACCTGACATAATGTCTTTCCTGCTGGCAGCTTTCAGGCTCAGCAGGTTTGTTATAAAATTCATTATCAGATATTGCAATCACAGTCACCTTTATTGGGCTCTGCATTTACAATAATTAGGCCAATAAACACTGATTTATAAAAATGACAAACAGGAACTCCCGGTAAGCAAGAAAAATGTGCTTTCTTTAGCGAGCAGTTTCTCACAGGACAGAAAAAAATTGTAAAAAGGTAGAAACCAATCACTGTAGGTGACAGCAAAGTAAAGCAGAGTCTCCTGGGAATTTCCACATCCCAGCCAAGACATCACCAGGGACAGACCCAGGGTGCAGACCCCAGTGCCGGGGGTTGCAGAACCAGGGAGCAGGGAAGATGCTGGAGGTGCAATGGGAAGAGAAGATCACAGCAGGGGGCACAGAGAGGGAAAGAGCAAGGAGGAGGAAGCAGGAACCGGGAGGGAGAGTGGGAACAAAGCAACAGCAGAGGGAAAAATCCAACAGAAGGGAAGCACTTTGGCAGGGAAGGAGGGAAAAAAAAAGAACCTGCCAGGTATAGCAAGGGGAGAGCAGGGCAGTAGGAGAGAAAGAGGGTGAGATAGAGCTTCAAGCCTTAATGTCCAGGAGAAAACGAGCGAGGCGAGAGGGAGGTGTTATCTGAGAGAGGGCACTGCAGATGCTCTCTGCCTTCCCAGACTGCTCCAGAGGCACAGGGGCTGTCTCAGTGGGCTTTGTGAGGCACAGCCGGGCTGTGACAGCAAGCTGACCCCCCAGAGCAGCCCCTCGGGGGTGCACGGGGTGGAAGGCGAGGGCAGACACACCACACACGGCAGAAGTGGGCGAGAGTGTGACCCCAAAGGCAAAGACTCACTGTGCCAAGGAAAGGGCAGAGCTGCAGCCAGCCCAGCTGCAGGGGAAGGAGCTCATGGGGCACCGAATGGGGCCCAGAACCACAGGGGTGCAAGCCAGCCCTCCTGCAGACTCCAGCAGGGGTGCTAGGAGACCCTCACCCAGGGCCAGTGCCCTGGGACTCTGGCACCCCCTCAGCGGGCAATAGCTGAGTCACCCAGGTTCCAGCAACACCCCCAGTCACTGCGGGACACCAGCTCCTGGAACAACCCTCAGCATCTCCCTGTCCCACAGCCAGGAGCACTGGGAGCCCTCTGGCCTGACACCACCCCTGCAGCAGCCTCTGGAGGTGGGTACCCCCAAAGCTGGGCAGGGAGAGCCCAGCAGCAGCACCGTGCCCATGGCCCCAGCAGCCAGCCCGCCCTGGCAGCATGTGCCCTGGCACCAGTGTGCTCATCATGCCCCCTCTGCACCCCCTTGGCAGCCCATCTGCCATCACACACAGCTGAGGAAGAGGGAAAGCAGAGCAGCAGGAGGAGGAGGAGCAGGCCATCCCCTCCCATTCCTGCCCCATGGGCACACAGCCCAGCCAGCTGCAGGTGCCTCTGCCCGACAGCAGCAGGGCTGGTCAGTGCACACCTCGCTGCCCTCACAGCTCCCACCTCTCTTTCCTCCCTTTTCAGTCTGTATTTCCCCTTGCTGATACTCAGCTCTCAGCACACCTGGCTGCTGGGAGCCCTGCAGCCCCACTCTGCCAGCCAAGGGCACAGCCCAAACACCCCTGCAGCCACCCCATCCCCTATATACCCTCCCAGGCAGCTGAGCAGCCTTGGCCCCAACCACCTTTGCTCATGAGGAACACCTGATGCCCAAAGAAGAAGCGTGGCTGTCAGGAGTGCCCCCAGTCTGGGCACCCCCAGCTGCCAGGGAACATCCAGAGGGGAGCCAGCATCAGCTGATGAGCCCCAAAACTCATGGGGTTACAGAGCTTTCCACCACTTTTTTGTATTTGAGGCAGACGTGGGCAATTCTGCTGACTTTGGTTCGTTTTATTTATTTTATTGATTTTTAAAATAGCTGCTTTTTTCCAAAAGGGCCCCGGGGCTGTGAACAGCTTGACTGTACATATGAGAGCTGGGAAGGAGGCAGCAGCAGAGCTGGAGGCACAGGGAAACAGGTGAGGCTGCATGGAGACAACACAGGGAAAGAACCAGGCAAACCCTCATCTCCTGAGCCTCAGAATCTCCCCAGGAACCTCAGTGCACCCAGGAGACCTGAGAATTCATGCTGCCATCACTGGGCTGCAGCTGCATGTGGTCTCAAGGGATGAGGGAAAATGTTGTTCGCATTGTCACTGGGCAATTAATGGTAAAGGCCATCAATGGGAGAGTTAATGACAATCAAAGAAAAATTAACTGTGTTGAAATTCTTCAGTTTAATGGATCCTTTCTTGATTAATAGCACGTAGGAGTAATCTCAACTCTTTCTTTACTTGCTGTGGAAGTAAACAACATTAATGCATGTATCAGGTGACAGTAGAAGAAGGAGGAGACACTGTGGTACTGCACTGATTCAGTAGGAAGTGTTCAATATGTTAATATTAAATACTTTAGGTTTGCTAAGCAGTGATAAAATGCTGGTTATTCTCTTCACACAATCCCGGTGCAATGAAGTCCCTTTTTACCAAATTTTTTCTTCTCCCTATAGGTTTCCCACAGCCAAGTTCTCAGCTGAGGTTAGATACTGACCCGGCAGGTCCTCAGAGGGGACCCGGGTGCCTCTCCACGTGCTGATGAGTTTGTTGCTGGTACCCAGAGCATCCCTGCATCCTGCACTGCACCCCCACACCTGCAGCACCACACCTGCACCTCTCCGAGCAACCTCCTTCCCTCAGACACAGTCATCACAAAATTGCCTGCTCCTAATGAAGCAGGCTGGCAATTAACTGCTGCCAGCAGAGCGTTGGCATCACTCCGAGCATCCGTCTGCTGCCGTGAGCAGGGAACCCAATAACCCTGTGGTGGTTTTGGGTGATGGGCGACAGGGGGGAGATCACTGCAGGGCAGGGGGAGACACCAACCCATGGCCCCCAGGTTATCCCCTTCTTGCTTTCCCTTCTTGCACATCCCAGAGGAGCTGCAGACTGTTCCTTAACAACCCTCAAACTATTTTTAATAAAAGGCATTTCGGTGTGGCACCAACACACACATAGCTTTCAATTACATTTTAGCTCTCCCAGTAGGAAGCAGCTCTTTATTGGGAAAAGTGACTTACGATAGTGCAGGATTATGGGTTTGGTCTTTGCATTACAGGTATTCAAAGCCTGGTGAAAATAAAAACTGCTCAGCACACATTCCATAGCTGAGCTAAGCCTCGTGCATGGGGAAGCATTTCGGAAGAAGTTAAGTGTTTGAAATAAAACTGTGTAGTCATCTGGTAGAACAGAGACATGGAATTGTTATTTATCAAGATGAAACTGGCATTTGGATAAAATTCTCCGGCGCTGTTAATAACTTCTGTTGACGAGGGAGTTGCAAGAGCAGCGATGAGGCAGCTGTCCCCGGAGCTCGGAGGAGCGGGATTTTTCACGGGCTGTGAGCAAGGGAAGCGCGTGTCTGCTGTAATAACTTTCTGAGCGCCTCCGTCAGAACGGCCACCACGAATTTATCTTTTTCTGTTCTCTCCCAAAGCTTTGTCAGTTTTGAGTAATGTGCTGTGAGTAGCAGCTGCTGGAGTGCCACATGGCCACGTGCGTCTCCAGCATGAACTCCAGCTCCCTGAGCAGTTTTATCATAATGATTAAGTTCCTTAACTTGAATCAAGGATGTCTCTGGAGTTCCCTACGACGATGTGAACTTAAGATAAACAATGAATGATGAATAGGCCAATTACTGAAACCTCCCTTACTGAAACCTTCGGCTGAGGCCGTATGTGGCTGGTTGATAAGAGGAGGTACATGTCCTCTCATCTGGCAAATGTTACTGAAAATTGGATGGTTTGAAGCAAAGACAGTTCTGGGTAATCAGGCACTGGCTAATGAGCAACTTTCTTTTATACGTGATTTTTCCCTTTCTCTGTTTGCTGTCCATGATGCTGGAAGTGGAGAGGGAGCCGTCAGCCTGAGCCACATGGTGCAAATGCTTCTCCGTGGTACAAATCCCTGCCCTTGTCCCCCACAGTGTGCCCCAGCACAAAGCACAAAAGCAGCAGGAGAGAGCCAAGGCCTGTCTGGTGCTCCTGCACATCTCCTGGGGGTAAGGAAGCCTTTCCTGAGAGAGCCACCCAAACGAGGGGAACAGCCATTCCATAAGCCTACCAGCAGCCCGGTAAAATTTTGTGGGTGCAACTGCAAAGGGATACAGACACCACAGCTGAGGATGAGGGAAAAGCACCTCATAGCAGGGAGGCAGCGCCTCAGCCATGCTGTCAGTCAGCATTCTGGACATGTTCGGGGCTGAAGCACCGAAAAGAGCAAAGCAAGAGGCATTTTCCCTACCAAGAGATCTCCCAGTGGCAGGCAAGGAGAAGGGCCACAGTGGTGGTGGGCACAGTGGGGTCCCCCAGGTGCTGAGGCTCCGTGTTGCTCCTCTGGCTCCCTCCAGGAGCAGGTGTCACCACTGACACAACTGCCAGCCGTGAGAGCTGCATGGCACCACATCCCACAGCAAATGGTATGATTTACTTACTACCTATGGAATTGCCCAATTAATTCACTATCCACATTAATATTATGGCTCATTTTTAACTTTACTGTCTCCATCGTTCCAATTTAGTGCTGCTCAGAGATGCTGCCACTGACCTTAATGGGTTTTTCATTATAACGAAGAGCACGATATTAATCACAAGGGGGTTTCAGCTGAAGGTTGCTGCCCAAGCTCCACTGCTTTGGGGAGCTGCTTTTTAGTGGTTTGGGGACCTATTTTATTTCTGCCAGGCTGCTCACCCCCGTTCACACTAAGTACAATCCTTTGTGCTGTCCAGGAGGAATTTCTTGGTATAACATTTCCAAGCACAGAAGTTTTATGCGGCAGTCAAGCTACGCTGCAGATATGATAGATTTTTCTGGGCAAATTGGAAAAAGGAGTAGAAAACTGAAAGGATGCACCAGTCATAGGCAATGAGCCTCTTACTGTCCTGTATAAAAAATCAAATGCCTTTTAATCATTTCAAATGTTCTTCTGGGTATCAATTAGTCACACATTAACATCAGTATTGCTTCTCTTCCTCAGTTCATATCAGATTAAATTCTCCCCTCTCATATACCCTCGCTCTCATTAGCTTCATGGAAAATTAGTGATTGTTCCCTCTCCATTGGCACTGATGGGAGATTTTCATTGGCACTGCTTTTTATACAGAGAACCTGGTTGTCATCTTAAGGACACTAAGGGGTTTCCCCCCCAGACTTGTTGTCTTTTCATAAAAAATACCTTTTCTTTTTTTTTTTTTTTTTTCCCTTCTGAAACCCTGAAGTCTGAGCCAGAGCATTGGGGAATTGGGGAAAAAACCCCAACACTTTTGATGAGTGTCAACCTGCAGATTCTGTCCTTCTCTGCATCCCAACTATCTGTCTCCTTGTCAGGAAGCAGTGGCTGTAACACAGCCACAGGTGCTGAGGGGACGACACCTGGGGTTGCACAGGGGTTTGCTGCTGTCAAACCCCCCATCCAAGGCTGGGTATTCATACATAACACTCTCTGTGGAGAGCAGCAGTGTGGAGGGCTCTCATCCTCCTCCCTGCCCTGCATGGGCCAGGACACTCTGGGCTGAGCTGGCCGTGAGGCTGCGTGCCCACGGCTGTGCATGTGGTGCCGGTGCTCACTCCCACTGCCCCCCAGCCCAGTTTTTGCAGGACCAGCAGGTCAAGGGCTCCAGCCCAGCCACAGGATCCCCCACAGCCCCACCACCCACCCCAGCCTCTCCATCTGCAGCACTGCCAGTGCTGGAAGGGACCTGTGATATTTATTGAGTTTTATTAACTCCCAGCCCTGGGAGGTTCTCACCTCTTGCAGCTAATTCAGACACCGAGCTCCTGATGGGGTTACAGTGATTGCCATTAAAAAGCTTGACATTTACCTTACAACAGTAATAAAATAATAATGCCTAATTTGGTTTATGAGTGGTATTTGCAGTGTTTCCTGTGCCTTGAGTGGGGGATATGGTGAAGATCTGCTGATCAATTATGTCTGCTTAGCAGCACTGCTGTAATTCTTTCCTGTAATCAGAACCATCTTTCAGTAGAGCTGCTCCAAAGTTTTCCTCTGAAACTCTAATTTTGACAAGAAAAGAAAATGTTTTCAAATACTTGAGTTTCCAGTGAATAACAAAAGCTTCTGAGATGGAACTTTCTGTTGGGAAGTGGAGACAGTCAAACCTGGTGTCTGCACAGATTGGCTGCATTTAGATTTCCAAAACCTCTCAGATGTTTTCAAAGGCTGCCTGCGATTGCTTTCCATTAAAAAGGGTTTTTTTCTCCTCCAAATAACCTCATCAGTATGATTTCCTTCTGTTATTACTATCTCAAATATTAAACCCCCTCAGTGTGTTTTACACCCCCAGCACTGCTGAGGGGCTGTGGGGTGAGCAGCTCCTGCTGCTCCAGGGCCAGGGAGCCCAAACCCCTTTTCAGGGAGCAGATACACACCAGGGCACACACCAGGGCACACACATGGGCACGCTGCTCCCGCCAAGCTATTCAGCGTCTCCACTTCTGTCCCTCCAGGATTCATCCCAGGTTGAAGGCAGCAACATCCCGATGCTCACAAAGCCAGTGCCAGACCTGCTAAAAGCAATTTCTTTCTCCATTTCTCATCCTGAGCAAAACTCGATGCGGATTTTCTTTTTTTCAGTGCAATTTTAATTAGTGCATGATGCACTTTGGGTTTTTATTAGAGTAAACAGCTTGGAAAAAGAGTCCATGCCAGCTCTTCTACACCAGGGAGCCTCATCCTGTTCAGACTAGAAACCTCACGCCTGATTCCTGAAAGCCTTCCTTAAGATGGGTTCATTTCCACAAAGAAATGCTACGATTTCAACAAATGGAAATTTTTCAACATAGAAAAAGAAAAAAAATTAGTCAGGAAATTCCTGGCTAGGCCAACTTTGGGGTAAGGCTGTGCTCTCCAGGGGGAGCGCTCAGGCCTCACACACGCCCTGCACACATGGGCACACTGCAAGTGCGTGCACACCCACGCACACCCTGCTCACGTGTCTGCACACACGTTACACACACGTTACACACACACGTTACACACACGTTACACACACGTTACACACACACGTTACACACACGTACATGCACACGTACACACACGCGTCCCCCCGCCATGCCCCTGTCCCTCTGCCATGCCCCTGTCCCTCTGCCATGCCCCTGTCCCTCTGCCGTGCCCATATCCCCCTGCCGTGCCCATATCCCCCTGCCGTGCCCCTGTCCCTCTGCCATGCCTGTGTCCCTCTGCCGTGCCTGTGTCCCTCTGCCGTGCCCCTGTCCCCCTGCCATGCCCCTGTCCCTCTGCCATGCCCCTGTCCCTCTGCCGTGCCCATATCCCCCTGCCATGCCCGTGTCCCCCTGCCATGCCCATATCCCTCTGCCGTGCCCCTGTCCCCCTGCCATGCCCATATCCCCCTGCCATGCCCATATCTCCCTGCCATGCCCATATCCCCCTGCCGTGCCCATATCCCCCTGCCATGCCCATATCCCCCTGCCATGCCCCTGTCCCTCTGCCATGCCCATATCCCCCTGCCGTGCTCGTGTCCCTCTGCCATGCCCCTGTCCCTCTGTCATGCCCATATCCCCCTGCCGTGCCCATATCTCCCTGCCATGCCCGTGTCCCCCTGCCATGCCCGTGTCCCCCCGCCGTGCAGCGACCCCACTGGCAGCTCCTGGGCTGTTCCCACACACGCATGAACAGCGCAGCAGTGTCCCTGTCCCCAAGCTCCAAGGGGACCGGCAGTCTGGGCCCCTCCAGCCATTGGCACATGGGCAGAAGTGCAGGGCAGAAGCGGGGATGACACGAGAAGCGGGGCCCCGGACGCGTCTCGCAGCCACCGCGCCGTGGGGCTCCGCGTGTCCAGCGGCGTGGGGATGGCCGGAGCGCTGCGGCCAGGAGCGCTGCGGGAGCGCCGGGCCCCGCGGGCTGCGGGGAGAGCTGGCTGCCCCTCCGCGGGGGTGGCCGTGGCCCAGCCTCCCCACCGCGTGTGCAGCCAGAGCCTCTCTAACTCCACCTCGGAGCGGGCTGGCGTCCTCGCACACGGAGGAGACCATGGGAGAGACGGCTCGGCAGAGCCCGCAGGACTGCCGCTTTCTGGACGTAAGTTCATGGCTTGCCTTGCCACCCTGCGTCCCTACGGCGCCAGAAATGTCTGATACGTGCGTGTCCTCCTCCCTCCTGGAGCCCTCAGCACACCCCGGCTATCACTGGTTTGTCATTAAATAGGCAGAAGCAGCCAAGCCGCGGAAGAAGATCTGCCCCAGGTACCAGCTCTGTGGACTGCTCTTCAGCGCGCTGCTCCTTTCTCTTATTCTGATATTTTTTGGTGTCAAATACCTCTGGAACCCAGCACCCAGAAAAGTAAGTAAAAACTCTTTGATACAGCATTTCAGAGCATTCCTTCCCCAGACAGAGCTGTCCCTCTCCCCTTGACTCGCTGAAACTTATAACAACTCCCCAAAACCCAGGCAACTTCACAAAATGCATTTTCTCAGACCACAAGTATTCATGGGACTTTTAAAAATCTTTGTATTATTCATAACTAGCTTTTACTTTATACAGGCTGGGTTTTTTCCCTGTCACTGCATTCTTTCCCCAGTTAACAATTAACAGGGGATGGGAGCTACGCCACGAAGAGTTAAAGTTACTCTTATTTCACCGGCAACAAATTTTATGACAAGTAAGAAAATATTTTCCATTTCATTTCAATTATCTTGCCAGAAACCGGTGGAAAAGTCATTATGCCACCGCATAAAGAGGAGAGAAAGCCAGGACGCAGTGGTGATTGATTGTCATGGATTATATTTCTTACTTTAATGTGTCTGCAATGTGAGGCATGGTGAGATGGATTAGCTTCTGGAGGAGCTCCTGCTAACTGGATTGGGCTCGTTTATTCCCAGCTGCAGACGGACGCTGCTGTAAGTGCCGAGCACATCAGGGACTTGCAGGACTGGGCATCTCCAGCCATCTCTGCCCGCTGCTGCCCAGCATCCTGACAATTCTGCCAAAACCCTTTTTTATCCCACACCCCAAGTAAATAATTTAACCTTGAAGCCTGCCTGGTGCCAGTCATCCTCCGTTACTTTGAACGTCCATGTTCATCCAGGAGGCCCCGCTTTGCATCCCATCACCAGTGGGTTTTGCTGGCTCTTAAGAACATCTCCAAAATTCCTGTGCACAGCCAAGGCAGTCTCTTTCCCACACTGGCATCTCCAATCTCCTCCCTGCCCTACCCTGGAGCTGCTCCAGCCTGGCCAGGATGCCCTCCTGCCGGGTAGAGGAAGCACCCTGCTTGCTGGAAACTTTATCTTCTTATCAGCAAATAGAAATAAATACCCCCCAAAATAAAAGAAAAAACAATAAAAGCCATATGTTCCTCCAGAATCCTGCCAAGATGATTATAAAGTCTCTACTGTTCCTAGAAAAACAGGAGTCATGCCAGCCATGAGGGGAAGAGGCTGTTAACCCCTGGAGGGGCAGTTTTCTCCAAGCAGGCAGTGCAGAGACAATGCCACAGCCTCGGAAAGGACATCCAGAACTCCGGCCCTTGGTGTCCTCGCTGGTGGCACTGGTGGAGCATGGAGTCCACCCAGCCCTCCCCAACACCTGACGGGCAGGCAAGTAGGGCGTGAGGTCCCAAAAAGCAGAGCTGCTCCTGCAGTGGAGCTGCACACGGACACTCCCAGAGCCCAGCACTGCCCTGTCCCTGTGGCTGTAGGGCTTCTCCAGCTGGCCTGGGAGTCCTCAGGACAAAGCAGGATGGGGGGTGGGGCTGGAAATTCATAAAGCTCAGAAATATCAGCCAAGGGGAATTAATCTCTTTAAAGAATATGAAACCCTTCAAGCTTCCTTGATGTAACAGGAGAGTGGAAAAAAACTTGAAAGAAGAGTTGTTCCTCTGAGGGGTGGCCTTGGACACGGCTCTGCCCTCTGCACAGCAGCCTCTGTGCCAGCCAGCACAGCTGATGATTCAGCTAACGAGGGGTTCATCACAGCCTTGCAGAGGGACATATTTCAACCATTCACCAGCAAGTGTCATTTTTAGCCCTATAAAACATCTCATAGCTCTCTGAACAGCACAGAGCTGGCAAAGCCCAAGTGGGTTAGCTGGCCACTGTGCTGGCCAAAGTAATTCTTTGTAAATGGAGAGGCACTTGAAGGTAAGGTGCCACCAGGGATCCTGCCCTCCTTGAAATGGTTTATGGCACTGTGTGCATTTTGTCAGTCAAACCCAGCGGCCATCCACCCATTTCAGGCTTCAGACTTTTTTTACCACATCATAAAATCCATTGAGAGCTATATATCTTTACAAAATCTTCCTGCAGACCAGCAGGAGATGCTCGTGGCTGCCAAGGCTCACATCATTCCTCTAACCTTTAAGCAGGGGTGAAGGCCCCCATCAGTTCCCATCTGCACAGCCAGTTCTGCACCCTGGTGGATGCAAAACAGGGGATACCGATGCTGGGAACACTGCTAAGAGGCTTTGAACCGCCCAAGGGGAGGGATGTGCAGGAACCAGGGGACTGTGAAAGGTGGTTTGGGTTGGCACTAAAGGCAGAGCTCCTGCCCCACACAAGTGGGGCCAGCATGCTCCTGCCGTGGTTCCATGGGCGTACCGCGGGATGAACCGGGCTCTCGCATCCCCAGGCCTCCATCTCTCCTCCCTGCCCGTGGACTTGAGCGGTTTTGCACAAGCCCTTTGCTTCCACACAGCACCGTTTGATTTGGGAAACGAGTCTCCCCGGGGCCCGGCAGCTCTCGCCGCGCCAGCAGGATCGCTTTTGAGCTTCAAATAGCATCTGCCACTCCTCATCCTGTAAGGGTCAGGCATCCGCAGAGACTGAGGGCTGCCGGGCTGGCGGAGTGCAGCGAGCACCTGCGAGCAGGAGAGCGCTGCTCCTCCCCGCGCCGCTTCCCGAGGGGATGAGCGCCGCCGGGAAGCCGGCTGCTACGCCCCGAAGCTCTTCAGCAGCCCTCGAGGAGGTCTTTGATCCGCAGGCAATCCTCGATCTCCTCCAGGCAGAGAGAGGTTCTTACCGCTGCCTTTCCAGGAAACACAGAAGGCGCAGAGATGGAGCAAGTCAGCTGGGGAGGACACGATGGAGCAAGTGAGCCGGGGACACAGTGATGGAGCAAACAAGCCAGGGATGGATGCGGTGTGGAGCAAGCAAGCCAGGGAGAAGGGAAAATGAAGTACCTGTGGATTCGGGAACTCAGTCCAGCCTGGGATGTAACCAGGCTCATGCCACAGAAAGCACCAGCAAAGGCTGCGCTGTGGCAAAGCTCCTGATGCAAGCGTGGGAGCAGCATCTTCTCCCAGGCTTGACACACATCCCAGGCTTGACACACACTACCCCTCATCCTGGCTGCAGCCTGCTCTTTCACCCAACCCTGGCACCTGCCTGGGAGCTGCCTCTCCTTGTGCTATCCAGGTGATTGCTCCAGCTCAGAGCTGGGCTGTGAGGAAGCAGCCAGAGCCACGGCAGGGTCCCCAGCAGTGATGGTCACACACCCAGCACCTGCCTGTCCACCCATTGGACAGGATGTGACACCAGAGGGGTGCTGAGCTGACCCCTGTGTGACTTTGGCCTCCCAGGTTTATGACATGGAACACACATTCTTCAGCAATGGTGAGAAGAAGAAGATTGTGATGGAGATTGACCCGCTGGCCAGGACAGAGACCTTCAGCAGCGGGAACGGCAGTGAGGAAATCCTGGAGATCCATGACTTCAAAAACGTGAGTGTGGCAGCTTGTCCCTGAGACCCTGCAGTCTTGCAGCAGGACTCATGGGATCCTTTAGGACACTGTGAAGCTGCTGGAGCAAGTACCAGGACTATTTGCCCCTGCATGAGGGAGAGCAAGACCCAGACTCCCCGGGGATACTCTCAAAGGAAAGGAGATGCGTTACCTACATAAGCTTCCACCTGTATTTAATGGTGGCGTGGTTCAGTTCCAATGAAATACATCTTAGAAGTGAGACCTAGTTATTGGATTTACCCTTGCAAAGGAACGCAATCATCATCTGTCTATCTGAGCCCAGTGCATTTGTCTGTCTGGAGAGCATTAAAACCTCATGACGCTGTAGAAGGCTCTCTCTGAAACCTAATTAAAATTTGTAGGGAAATACCCTGTGCAGTGACATATGGCAAAATTTTGAGCTAATAGCCTAGCAGGAACGGGGGCTGAATGTTCATATAACCATAACGGTCAGATGCTATTCTGCATATTTTTATTTACGATAATGAGAGCTCATGATAGTTATAAGGAGAAGAGGAGCAGAGTAGAATTTTATGACTACCTGCCTTAAAATATTTGTAAAAAGCCCAGTTCTCCCAAACCATAAAATGCAATATCCCTTATGAGAACCTGTTAGTACATCTTAGCACCACGGCTGAATGGAACTGGCACAAAAACATCAACAGGGAAAATATGACTAAACCCTCCTCCTCCAGCTGTACCCTCCCTACAATGGGTTATTCATCCAGCTCTTTGCCCTGACTGCTTTTGGGGTGTTTGCTTTGATCCTGTAGGGAATAACCGGCATCTTCTTTGTGGGACTTCAAAAATGCTTCATCAAAACTCAGACTAAAGTCCTACCTGAGACAACAGAGGCCAAGATCCCCGAGCTTGAGGTAGGTGAATAAAACAGGGCTCCCCTCTGCCCTGCGAAATCCTCTCCTCTCCCTGGCATAGGAGCTGCCATTCCTGCCGCCCTCCCATCTGCTCCAGCCTTCCCAGAGACGCTGCAATAAAGAAATAATGAGTTGTGATCGCTTCATAAAATGATCTTATTTCAGAGGATTGCTTATAAAAACAAGTGAAAAGAGACAGGATTAGACAGCGACCGACAAAAACCTCTCAACACAATACCGGAGATCAAGAACAATAATCCTGTTGTAGTCAAAAGGTCGTAAGGCAGCTCAGGATTAGCAGGCACTAAAAAGTCAATCAAATTCTTTTCTCCAAGATTTGAGCCTCATGTTTTCAAACAGAATGAGGCAGAAATAAGGGATTTAAATGAGCAGCCACTTTTAAGAAATGCAATTTGAGAAAACTCTTGGCGTGCAGACCTGAGAGGTAGGAAGGGCTGGGGCCACTTCCCTGTCCTGCATGGACCTTCGTCCCACTGATGTGCCTGATTGCTTCCTGCATCCACTTAACTGCCCACTGCATCCTGCTGCAAGGAGCCTCACACCTTGCATGCTGCAATGAAAAAAGTGTGGACTCCATGATTTAATCCCTCTCTGACAGCGTGACCTGGAGTGACGGCTCAGTCCCTTGACAGCAGTTGTCCTTTGTCCCTGTCCCCATCCCCGAGGCCCTGGTGGTGGCACAGCCTTCCTGCCTCCCCATTTCCAGGACGACGGGTGTTAGCAGATTGAATCCCCCCTAGGGAAGCTGCTGCAGATAAAATGCCAGCAGGACACGTGTTTGAAATGAAGCGTGGGCAGAAACATTTCCCTGAATCATGACCCAAATTCCCAGACACCGATCCTTTGATTATGCCCTAAGAAGCTAATAGATCTTTTCAGCTACCATCGTAAAAGGGATATGACTTCCCAGGCTTTAGCAGAACATTGCCCCAGGTAGAGAGCTGAAATGTAAAACCCAGTGAGATAAATGTAGATTTAAGCTCTAGTCATGTCTTCTCAGAGCCTGCACGCTGCCAGGTCCTGAAGGCAGCACCTCCCCAACCCCCCAGCTTCCACCAGAGACTCCAAAAATGACCCAGACTGGGTCAGGTTGTGTTGGCTCCTTCCTATGATTTCCCAAAGCCGCAAGAAAAAACTGTAAAAGAGATATATATCTCCAGACACCTTCTGGAGAGAAAAATGCTTTCTGCCAGCTTGCTCTATGGGCCACCACCACCAACACAGACAACATTGCCTTGGCAGAGAGCTCAGTGCAGGCCCATCCAATAATCTTTATATATCTCTCTCCCTAAGTGCCTGCCAAAACACACCATGGACTACTGCAACGGCAGAGACATGTGGTATAAATTACAGAATACAGCCATGCAAAGAATTTCTGTGAGGAGTAAATTAAAGTGTTCGATCAAAAAATCAGTAGCAGAAGGAGAGAGGAGTTAAGTCCTAGGAGCAAAGCAGAGCAGAGATGTTTTAATCTTGTGTTTTAAATGACACTGGGGGGCTCCAGAAGGCTCTTCCAGATAGTGGGGACTGCACAGGAAAAGGGTCTTGGATGATGAACTAAGACAGGAGAGAGCAGGGTGGTGTAGACTGAAGGTGGACAGGAAAGCCAAGGCTCATGATGGGTCTCCCCATGTGAGGACTGTTGGGGTAATTTGTGTGCATCCCGTGGGCACCGTGAGCCAAGGCAGGTGAAGTCCAGCTGCTCTCGGAGGGGAGAGGTGCCTCAGGGTAAGCCAAGGGGAGGAGAAGCAGCCAGTGGTGGGGAGAGCATGTCTCACCACACCAAGGTGAAGTCTTGCTCTTCTTCCAGGGTGAAGAAATCACCACCACCTACTTTGAGCAATCTGTGGTCTGGGTGCCAGGGGAAAAGCCTATTCAGAACAAGGAATTCCTGAAGAGTTCCAAAATTTTTGACATCTGCAAAAATGTGACCATCTTCTGGATCCACCCCGCACCAATAGCAGGTACCAGGAGCCATCTCCCCCACAAGGGGCTCATGAGCCCTCTCTCTGGGAACAGCCCTGTCACACACCTGTGGGCGCTCTGCCATGTCCCCCTCTGTGACATGGGGGGAACCCACTTTCACAGCCTCGTTGTACATCTCAGACATGAACACAGTGTTGCCCATGACCACAGGAGATCATGGCCAATGTAATAGCAGGGGCTGAAGTTCCTCTCTGCAAAGCACTCGTCTCTGCCGTCTCCCCACCGCCCTGCACTTTGCAAAGTGGCCACCCTCCTCATAACAAGGCGGGAAAAAAAATAATCCTTTGTACCTGCAAAGAAAGCAGCACTGCTGGAAACTGGGACGCCTAAATTCTCGTCACCACATGAACATCAGAGTGTGAGCAGACATCTGCATCTAAATCACACAGCGGGGTTGCCACCTCCAGCTGCTCACTACACAGCCCTCGCAGAGGTTGTGGCCTCTGAGATGTGCCGGTGTAATTACCTGCTCTCTCTAACCCACTTCCAGCCAAATGAGCCGGGTTAAAAATCCCTGCTGAGAAAATTCCCTCTGCTCTGCAGCCACAGAGGCGCATGGCATCGCCTATAGGTACCGGCCCGCTCGCCGGTGGTCCAGAGGGCAGGTGGGCATCCGAGATCCTGATGCAGAGGGAGACTGGTGCCCTTGACTGCTGTGTCCCTTTTCTGCTTCCTTGTCCCTGCTGTTAGACCCTATCTGCAGCAGTGTCCTGGGTTGGTGGGTCCAGCTGGGTCACAAGGTGCATCCAAAGCCTTGGCCAGGACAGCAGTGTCCCAAGGCTGTCTGGCATCTCCCCAAGCAAAGGAAATTATTGCTGCTCTGGGTCTTTCCTAAGCTAAGAGAGCTGTAGCTGGGCATAATCTGCCCCAAATCATGGCCTTGGGGCTCATGCCAATTCGTGTTGCTTTGATGAGGCTCTACAAATCCACCCCCCGGCAGCAGAGCCCACCATGACAATGTGCTTCCACACACCCACAGCCCCATGCAGGGGATACCAACAGCACCCATGGGCCTGGGGATGGCACGGGCCATTATCTCCTACAGCCCTGCTCCCAGGCCAGGTGAGAGCAGGAGGCAATGGAGCACTGGTTTGCTGCTGGGCTTTTTGTGCATCTTGGCACCAAATTCTCATAGAGACGTTAATTCTTGCTGCTGCGTTTGTTCCCCTGCTCCGTGGTTATTGACAGCAACATTTGGACTCTTCCTGTAGCTCCTGAGCAGGCCAACCTTGAAGGGGCAGAGGAAGAAGACCCTGAGCTGCTCACGGACAGCCAGAGCTGGTTGGACGGGGGGAGCGAACACGAGCTGGAGAAGGACATGCAGGCGGGGCCCAAGCGTCGGGCACGGCAGCTCACTGAGGAGGACCTGCCCGTCAATGACTACGTGAGTGAGGGAATCACACCCTGGGGTGCCCTGGCCGTGGGCTGGGGTGCCCTGGCCACAGTCCTGGGCTATCTTGGCCATGGTCCCAGGGTGTCCTCGCTGTGCTCCTTGGGATGGCCTGTGCATGCCCTTGGGGTGTCTCCATGTTCCTAGGGAGCTCTGCTCCTCCTCTGAGCTGCCCAGGCTGCCCTCCCAGGCTGTCCTGTCCGTGCTCACCGGGTGCCTCAGCCACACGAGCCCCTCACTGCACTGGCTCTGTCTCTCCCTGGCAGTCGGAGAACGGGCTGGAGTTCCACCCTCTGTGGGATGAGCGAGGCTACTGCTGTGCCCAGTGCCGCCGCGCCAACCGCTACTGCCGGCGGGTCTGCGAGCCCCTGCTGGGCTACTACCCCTACCCCTACTGCTACCAGGGCGGGAGGGTCATCTGCCGCATCATCATGCCCTGCAACTGGTGGATCGCGCGCATGCTGGGCAGGGTGTAGGCCCTGCCGTGCCCGCCTGCTGCACGGCCACCACGCCGGTGCCTGCTGCCACGGCCCGCAGCGGGCACTGCCTGTGTGATGTCCGGTGAGCCTGTCCACCTGCCGGCCGTGGCACCGCCCGTGGGTGACCCCCGCACCCTGCGTGCTCCCACGGGGCTGGCGGAGGCCGCGCTCGAGCACGTCGCCGCCGTGCTGAGCAGCAAGAGGCAAACAATAAACGTCTTGTATGAGCGATTGCAAAGAAAATGGAAAGTCATTTAGTCTCAGTCTGATGCTTAATGGGTCTGAGAAGTGATCTAATTGCGTGGCTGCCTCGTCAGGAGCATCCATAACTCAGGTACGGGCACCGCCAGCGCTCGCCTCACTGGGAACGTGCAGACGTGCCTAATTTGCTCCCTGATGGTGCTGGTGGCTGTTCGGCATGTCCTGACCCTCTGTTCCAGCATGCTCTGACGTGTTCAGTAGTTGTTACTGACAGCTCAGGGTGCCACCAGCCCCTCTGGACTTGTGCGCAGCACAGGTACAGGGAGAAGCTGGCACAAGGAGCTCCCTGAGGAGCCGAGCAGCCAAAGTCAGAGGGAGTCCACTCCTGTGGAGGACCCCAAGTGCCACCAGCTGTCCCCAGCCCTGTCACCAACAAATGGGCAACACCTGAATGGCAGGAGGGAAGAAGGAAGTCCTTGACACTGCAGCTGCCCTGAGCACGACACTGCCTGCCGCAGGGCTGGCGGCTTACACCAAAATCCCCGTGCACCCCTGGGCAGACTTCTTCTGCCCATGACCTTGGGGCTCATGCCAAACCCAGGTTCCAGATTTCATCCCAGGGAGGCAGCTGCTGCTGAGGAGCTCTGACATCCTGCAGGTGTCACCAGGCAAAGCCCTCTCAGCGTCACCAAGGGAGTGCACGCTGCCATAGCCAGAACATACAGACAGGGGAGGGAGCAGAGACAGGTGCCAGATGTGGTGTTCCCAGGGCTGCCAGACCCCTGTCACAACCCCGCAGCTCCCATGGGGATGTGAGCATATTTTAAGGGCAGTTCTCTTCCTCCCTGTTCACGGCTGCACTGACAATGTGGTTAAAACACCGGGAACACGGTGCAGCAGAGCTCCCCACATGGCATCCCAAGGGACACCAACCAGCCTTGGGGACACCAAGTGTTTCTGACAAATCCCCTGAGACCTTTACCCCACTGAGAGGGGAGGTTCAAACACAGCGGGGGGATGTGTGAAACCCACCCAGCCACAGCTGTTGCAAGAAACCAAAGCCCTGGGGCCAGCCAGCAATGCTTCTGTCCCTGCTCAGGATGTCCAGAGAGGTGACCAAGGTGCACCCAATGCCTTTGCCAGGACATCAGTGTCCCCAGTGTGCCTGGCACCTCCCGCAGCACATGCCTGTACCTACAGAATGTCTCTCCAAATTAGAGTGAGCTGTCTACATAAGTGCTATTTAACCAGGGAAGACCCACACCCTCTGATGGCTGCAGTGCTTTTGCTGCCTGTGGGGATGAGCAGGCTGCACAAGCCTCCACATTCCCCAGGTTGGCACAACCCATGCTGGTTTCCCAGCTGGGCAGCTGCTTGGAAACCTCCAGGTTCCTCATGCCACCCTCTCCCAGAACCATCCCCAACCACCTGGCATCACCTCCACCAGCTGCCCCAGGAAGGAATCTGCCTGCGGAGGCAGGGGCAGGGTCCTTCCCTCTGTGCAGGCTTTAAGATGACAATGGGTTTATCCAAATCTGTTCCTGCTTCTCACATGCCCCTGCCCTGTCTCCATCCATCCGTTCATTGTCGTCAGCCAATCTCCAGCCTGGCTTCCATGCTCTGACGCATTCTGCCTCGCCATCCCAAGCCAGGAGGCTTTCAGCCAGCCAGGAGCTGACAACAGTCTGATTTACTCACCTGGGTTAAATGCAACAGGAGGATTTTGGGTGTTTCCCTCCAGGCTCTTCCGTCAGCAGTGAGGCTGGCCCGTACGGGGTCATTGTTGGGCTGGGGCAGCTCACCCAGCGCCGAGGCAGCGTCTGCCAGAGGGGTGACACTGACAAAGGGCCACCACTGCTACCATGGCTTCACTGCTCTGTTTACACCTGCCTCCTCCCTCTAGGAACAGAACAGGCAGCCCTGCATCCAGGCAGACACAACTCATTTGAGGTCGGTGCTTGAGACCCAAAAATCCCCCAAGCTTGGCAGGGAGGTGCTTCACTGCAGCACCGCAGCACCAGGCTCACAAAGGCAGAGGCTTGCTGACAAAACAGCCCAAAAATGAGAAGTAACAAATGAAATCAAAAGCTTAAATCCACATTTCTTGCCCTGGGGAGCAGCTGGGGCCTGACACTGCCCTGCCCTTTGCTCCGAGCCAGCAGCCAGCAGGCCGAGGATGCACATGTTCACACTGGGCTGAATTTACCCACGGCTCCTGGGCTGGAGTGCTCCAGGCCCTCTGCTCCAGCATGGTTACACAACCCCGGTTATGAAGAAAATTCAATTACAGATGTTATTTGCAAGCCCAAGTGCACCAGTGCACGTTGGAGGAATGCAAGCTGCAATGGGCACAGGTTCCTGGCTGGCCCAGAGTGAGCGGATCACCCTTGGGGGGACTTGCTGCTCTTCAAGAAGAGGAATTCCCAGGACATGAAAAGAAAAGTCAAGGAGGTTTCATAGAGTAAAATATCTTAGTATTTATTGTGTCTCAGGACAAAAGAATTCTACTCAATACATAAAATGAGTTGAAGCAGCATATAATACTGACAATCAAGTCACAGCTGAATCGGTGCAAGGACACCTACCAAGGTAAAGGCACCAGGAGCTACATCACCAAACCTCGCTACAGCTTACAAAGAACCACTACAGCCTGTACTTAAAGAAGTACAACTATAAAAAAGTATATAAAACCCAGGGGAGGGATGAGACAGCTTGGCAACAACCTTGCTGAGCCAAGGCTTCAGGCAGGCAGGACTGCGTTTTAACAGCCCTATCTCAAGAACAACCGTGTCTGGAGAGCGAGAGGACATCAAGGGGCTGCCAGAGGGAAGGGGAAGCATCTCTTTCCCAATGGAGGCACTGAAGATGAGCACTGGGACACCCAAGAGGCCACCAGCACGGTCTGTTCAGCACAGTGGGGCACTCGGGGAAAGGGCCAGGGGCCGCAGCACCCAGAGGAGCGCCCTGGCTGCAGCCACCACAGCTACTCCAATTATCCCAGGCAGTGGCACAGCAGAGTAGTGTCAGGACAAGTCCCTGAGTGCACCAGGACAGCTGCTGCACTCCTTTCTATGAGCTATTTGAGAAGAAGATCAGTCAGTTCAAAGCAAGATTTCACGATGCGGCATCCAGAGGAAAACTGGAGGTGGAGGCCTCCTCCCCAGCCATTCCCTGCAACGCACACAGCAGAGTTAACAGACAGGATGGGTTTATACACAGGGTAAAATGACACAGCAGACATGGCCTTGCAGGTACCCTCCAATCCCACACCCCCCACACATGGTACCCCCACCCCAGGGGTGACCAGCAGCAGCCAGGGGGGCAGAGGCAGCCCACCAAGCTTACAGACATACCGAGCCACAGGCACAGAGCGCTGAGGGCCAGCTACACCATCTCATACTGATTGTTCGTGATGTACCGGGACAGGCAGCAGGAGAGAATGATGCCGATCAACTGAAAAAGAGAAAAAACAAACCCCACATGTCAGAGGTAGCCACACCAGGGAGAGGTGTTTTCAGGAGAAAACCTGACAAATTGATCCAGGGCTTTATGAAATCCAAGGATGGACAGTGGGGTTTACAGACCACAGCAAGGGCTGCTGCACCCTGCTTCAGAATCACCGAAAGTGGCTGCTGCACCAGATCTGTCAGGCACCAACTAAACAAGCTCCTCACAAGGGATGCTCCAGGTCCCATCCTGTTACATTTTGCTTCATGAAGCATGTACTGTTTTACAGTAATTGCAGAGATTACACAGATATCAGGAGTGTCACAGCCAATTACACAGCCACCGGAGAGTGGCAGCACCTCTCCCTGTTGCAAGGACAGTGGGGAAGCAAGGCTGCTGTTCTCACATCAGGAAGGTACTGTTATCACAACATGCTCTGCTATCACAACAGAGCCTCCCAGCACCTGTGCAGACTGCAGGGCCAGATCCTCCCTGACTGACCTCCACAAGCAAAGTTGGAGGCACATCAGCACAACGTGTCCCTGTCAGATGCATGACTCAGCCAAGCTTGCTGAAGAGGCAATAAAAGCTAGGAGCTGGTTACAGTTCCCAAGCATGCCATCAGCTGAGATAATGTTGCAGCTGGGAGTGTGTGTCCAGTTCACCATTCCCGTATCAGCCACATCTCAGTAGCCCAGAGCGAGACCAGCCCAGCCGAGGAGAGGAGCGGGGCGAGCAGCCGGGCACAGCAGAGCGGCTCCGGCTCTCCCGAAGCATTCAGCAGCCTGAGCTGCAGCCAAAGGCTGTGAGCTCCCACCTCTCCCCCAGTTCAGTCCATCCCTCACGGGAAGCACACAGTGACGAGCTCATTACAGCTGAACATCCTGGCGGGGTTCCTGCTCCCCAGGCCGGCGCAGGCAGCCCGTGGTCCCGGCGCCTTGGCACTCACACCACGGCCTGTGCGTGCCGGGTCAAGGGGAGGCAGAATGTGAGCCCCTCCAAAGCCAAGGCCAGCAGGAGGCCAGCTGCACATCCCACATCCCGAGACAGCCCTCGGCACCTCGGGAAAGCCCAGCACGGCGTCAGTGCCCGGCGTGGCTGAGCTGGGGGCAGGGGCCTCCCGTTTCCTGCCGGGGCTGGGGCTGCCGAGCACGCTGCTGCTGCAGCTCCTGCAGGAAGCGTCCTGCAGGATAAACTGAAGGAGACACTGGGGAGCGGGAGGGAGAGGACGCAATGGCAGGGGAGGGTAGCCTGTGGGGCGGTCGCCCACCAGCACAGGTGGTGCCCCACGGGCACTCACAGGGACCCCACCACACAGAAGCGATGCCAAAACACCTTCCTGATAACAGTGGTGGGTGGGCAGGAAAAGGAAGGGCGCAAATTTGATCCCTGCCAACAGCAGGCGCAGAGAGTTTGTCCATCTCCCTTTTTTTTTCCTTGAAGTCGGTTGTTTCAGAGAGGAACTCTTTCCAAATAAACCTGGGCTCAAGGAAATAGAGCTGTGGCTTCAGCCCTGGGTGTAAGAGACTGGGCCCTGCACAGCAGGCAGATTAAACCCAAGGGGAATCCACACAGTAGCTGCTCCTCCCTGGCTGAAACCAACCGTGCCTTTTGTAAACACCAGACTTTGCACCGGAATTAAATACCTCTGGAGACATGCTAGCGTCACTCTGCACTCCTCCCAAGCCAGACAAGGGAGATTTACCTGGAAACACGCGATGCCAAAGGAGATTCCGGCCACAACGCTCATTTTGGACTCCATTGTTGATGTTACCAGGAAAAAACAACCCTGCAGAGGGGGCAAAGTAAGCACCTGGAGTACTCCTCCCCCAGGAGTACAAACCAGCTCCTCCCCAAAGCACCAGCAGCTCCAGGGGAAGATGCTCCTGTGCAGGCAGCAGGGGGGTCCTGGCTGCCCCCCTCCCACCAGACCTCAGCAGAGCCATTTCCCTATCAGGGCTGCCCCAGCCAGTCTCCCAGCCCAGATGCCTTATCAAGGGGAGCACTGCCCTTGGGCTGCTCCCAGCCTGAGCAAGGTGACTCATCAGAGGAACGCTCCTTGCATCACTCAGCCATCCCCGCTGATGAGGGCACACTCACCACCGGGTCAGGACTTTGCACCGATGGGAGATGTCAGCACTGCCGAAACAAACTTCACTGGAAACTACTTCCTTACTCACCTGCTCTTCAAAACACCATCCCCAAAGGCCAGTGCTTGGGTCTGGCTGGTCCCTGATCTCAAAGGAAGGAGTAGGGGAACCTCAGATAGAAGGGAGGACTCCATACCCTTACCCCACTTCCACTCCAGAGAGTCCCTGGGCCACTGAACATCTGCATCAATAGGGCAGTTCTCCTTTCAAGCTGGCCAGGGACAGACTAGCCCTTCTCTACACACCCGTCCCTGCCCTCCCCATCTCCAGAACTGGCAGGCGGATTTTTCTGAGCTTAACTTACATCCACAAACACTTTAAGCTTTGCCTTGTTTGGGTCTTTCAGATCTTCCTCCGAGCAGTCGTTCTGGTTCTTGCAACAGCTCCGGGGGATGCCCCTCCGGCTGAAGTATTCAGTCCTCTCCCAGTCAGAATAGTTCTGCACCCCGCAGCAGTGCAGCTGGAGTGGGAAGCACATTTGGGGAACCTGGTCACACCAGGGAACTGACCCCAATCCCACCATCACTGCCATGGCTCCCCTACCCTTGCCCATCTCACCCAGCATCTGCCAAATTCCAAAGCCTGTGACTGGGATGCCAATGCCCCAGAGGTCCAAGGGAACACCCTGGGCCAAGGAGAGCATTCCCACCTGCTGGCAGCCAGACGCCAGCCTGGGGCTCTCACCGTTCTCTGGATGGTGTCGACGGCCTCGCTGTGCCGGTCCGCGGTCACGTTGTAATCCTCCAAGGCCAGGTTCAGGTTACTCTCAAAGTTTGTCTTTATCTGTAAGAGAGAGGTCTCAGCAGCGGTGCCGTCCCCTCCTGCCCCGCAGGACCCGCGTCCCCGCGTTAGTCACCGCTCGGTGATGGCAGGAATGACTCCAGCCACGGCCAGCAGACATTTCCCAGCCACCAGGCAATTAGAGGCTGTATTAAAGGGCAGGCTGGCTGCACTGTGGCAGCAGGGATGCTGCCTGTAATAACACGGACCTGCGCCGTGCCAGCTCCCTCCCAAGCAGGCTGCTCCGCAGCACAGGAACCCTCCGAGGAGCTTTAATTACTGAAATTATTGCAGAAGATAGACCAAAGCCAGAAATTACAGTCCAGGGCTACTCTGCCTGCTCTGATGGAGGGACAGCGTGCTGTGCTGGGCTGACCCTGCACCCAGGCTTGTCCTTCTGGGTCCTTACAGGGACCAAGCTGCTCCTTGTGCTGGTTTACCCCCATTTTCACTAAACTAAGCACCGCTCCCAAGCAGCACCTCCGTCCCTCCAGTGACATCTGCAACTGCCCTTGGGTTAAAAGCAGCCTCAAACTCACTCTGCAGCACTGGGAGGCAGCAGTGGCCACCCAGACTCACCTCGTGCCTGAAGACGAACCCCACGATGGCGGCCACCAGGACGATGAGGAAGATGAGGGACAGGAGCATTGCATACTGCGGGCAGAAAGGGTGGGATGGGAGGGGGTGGATGGGATGGGGTAGGACAGGACGGGACAGGGTAGGGTTGGGATGAGATCAGACAGGAGTAGGATGGGATGTTTCGGGATGGGTCGGGATGGGTCGGGATGGATCAGGAGAGGATGGGGCTCCATCCCACCCTGTCCCAGGCCACCCACCAGCTTGAGCATCCAGGTGCTGCCGCGGCAGGTGGCAAAGCAGCCGAAGGTGCCCAGGAGGACAACGACGGTGCCAGCGCCCACCAGGACGAACGGGACATTGGTGGCTTTCTCGTCCAACAGGGAGAAGTAGACGGCCAGGCTCACCCTGCCCCAGATGCCCACGGCCAGCAGCACAATGCCCGACACCTGGTGGGGAGAGGGGAAAGCCGCAGTGGCTCGCGACTGTCGCGACAGAGCGGCGCGGCCGCGACTTGCCGGGGGGTAGGGTGGGCGCTTACCCAGAAGACGAAGGTGTAGGTGAGCAGGACGCTCTTGAGGCAGGTGATGACCGGCTTCGTCTGCAGCCGCCGCGACGGGGACGCCATGGCCGACACGGGGCGACTGCGGGGCCAGGACGGGCCGGGGCGGGGCGACTGCGGGGCCAGGACGGGCCGGGGCGGGGCGGGGCGGGGCCAGGACGGGCCGGGGCGGGGCCAGGACGGGCCGGGGCGGGGCGGGGCCGGGGCGGGACGGGGCCAGGACGGGGCGGGGCCAGGACGGGCCGGGGCGGGGCGGGGCCAGGACGGGCCGGGGCGGGGCCAGGACGGGCCGGGGCGGGGCGGGGCCAGGACGGGCCGGGGCGGGGCGGGGCCAGGACGGGCCGGGGCGGGGCCAGGACGGGCCGGGGCGGGGCGGGGCCAGGACGGGCCGGGGCGGGGCGGGGCCAGGACGGGCCGGGGCGGGGCCAGGACGGGCCGGGGCGGGGCGGGGCCAGGACGGGCCGGGGCGGGGCGGGGCCAGGACGGGGCGGGGCGGGGCCTCGGGAACGCGCCCCCGACACGCCTCCGGCCCCGCCCCCCACCGGACGTGCCCGAGTGCTCACGGAAAGGGCCGAGCGCGCCAGCAGGCGCGGTGCTACTCCCCCCTCCTCCCACAGGGGGCGCCCTGTCCAATGACACCCCCTGTCCAGGGACACCCCCTGTCCAGGGACACCCCCCGTCCTGAGACACCCCCCGTCCCGGGACACCCCCCGTCCCGGGACACCCCCCGTCCTGGGACACCCCCTTGTTCGGTGTCACCTCCTGTCCGGTGTCGCCCCCTGCTTGTCCTCTGTCACCTCCTGTCCGGTATCATCTGCTGCCTGGCCGGTGCCACCCCGTGCCTTTCCCTACTACCCCCTGTCCGGTGCCACTCCGTGCCTAGCCCGTGTCATTCCCTCTCCAGTGCCACCCACTGCCTCCCCTGTGCCACCTCCTGCTTCTCCCATGCCACCTCCTACCTGCTTGGTGCCACCCGCTGCCACCTCCCGCCTGCCCCGTGCTACCCTGTGCCACCCCTTGCCCGACCCATGCCATCATTCCCTGCCTCCCCGGTGCCACCCCCCGCCTGTCCCGTGCCACCTCCTGCCCGGTGCCAGCCAGTCCCTGCTCTGCTGATGCAGCCCTAGCGTGCCCCACCCCCTGTCCAGGTGTCCAGCGGGACAGCCACCCCGCGCCCCAGCACATGGCATTACCGCCATGCTAACGAGCGCCGGGCTTCCTGCCCTCCGCGGGGCGAGCCCTCCCGGGCATGTGTCCGGGCTGCGGGGGCTGTGGGCTCCCCACAATCGGTAGCAGCAGCCCCACACAGGGCCTCCCGCCTGCCCTGCCCTGCCCAGGACAGCGGGTTATTAATTAGCGCGCTCACCAGCCTGGCCGCTACATAATTAGCCCATTGAGACAGCAGCACATCCTCCTCTGCACACCCCACGCGAGCGCTCCTACCTGTCCGTGCCAGGCTCGTGGCCCGCTTTTCCTTGCCCACGCGGTCCCGTGCCCCCGAGCCCAAATCCCGGGTGGCTCCAGCTCCTGCCGTGCCTCCCGCCCGACCCCAGCACCGCGGGCTGCGGGGCAGCGGGTCCTGACAAAGGCACTGCGGTGCCTCTGCCTCGCGGGGGCTGAACTTCAGCAGGGAAACAGACCCCAGCTGCAAGCGCTTGCCCCGGGAGCGGTTCCGGAGCCTTCCCGTCTGCAGCGGGGTCTCTCCCTCCCTCCTGGCGAGAGGTGGGAAAGGGGACCTGGCTCCTGCGGTTTTGTGCTCGTCTCTGCAGGCCCCCGTTCCCGGAGCCCGTCAGGGCTGGCACAGGCTCGGTTTGGCTCTCTCCTGTGTCTAAACAGGCTTCTGGCTCTTCTGCTTGCAGAAGAAAACCTCTTACAACCTTTTAAAGCCCCGGAGAAGCAGGAGGCGCGTTGGAAAACGGGCGATCCTGGGATTTATTATTTTTTACAATCTCATCATTTTGGGCCTGACTCACGGCTTTTGAATGTTTGGGATGGGCAGCTAAGGGGGAAAGTAAGTTTGCTCAGCACAAGCAGAGCAGCCAGGCAGGAGGGACAGACATCTGTGCAGTGACAAGGCGACAGAGGGGGCCGTCATCCTGCCTCCAGCTCGTCTCCATCCTCGCCAGGGCTCACGGCCGCTCCCGGACTCCGCACGACAGGCGGGCTGCCCACCCCGGCTCCCCAGGATGGCGCAGGAGGCAGCCCCCATCCTGCTGGTTGTCCTTGCCAGGCTGGTGTCATCCACGTGGCATGAAGGTGAGTGCCGGGCTGTGCGGGCACAGCGGGGCTCCTGGGGGTGGCAACCTGTGCGGCTCTGCTCCTGCTGAGGGCTCGTGCTGGGAAGGGATGGAGGGTGCCTGGGTACAGCGGTGCCAGGAGAGCATCAGTGACGGAGGGCATGGGGTGCTGTGCGGGCGAGCTGTGGGTGCAGGGAGGAATGGAGGAGATGCTGGGATACTCATCCAGGGAGGAGTAGAAAACCAGCCTCTCTTCCTCACACCCCCGCCTGCGGGAGCGCAGTTTCCCGCTGACTCTCTGCTCCCACGGGGGCCATCGGCCGGCAGATGTTTGCTGGATGGAGCACACAGTCCCAACCCAGCCACGGCTGGACCACCACGTCACAAGCCTTGTTTGAGGTGGTTTCCACCTTCCCTGGCCATGCTGCCAGCACGCCTGGCTGGGGATGCTCCTGCCCGGTGCAGCCGGGGCTGAGCTGGCCCCAGGTGAGAAGGAAAAGGCAGCGCTTGCAGTAGAAGGAAACATCACCATTAAATGGCGCATCTACCTGCGGGGACACAGTGCACTCCGTCCCCACGACCCCGGGGGGAGTCTTGGCAGCCCCCCCGGAAAACACCTTTGCTCAGCCGGTCACGGACGCATCCCCACTGCCGCCCCCATGGGTACCATCCCTGCTCCTCTGCTCCCCGAGGCATCCATGGCAGCGTGTGAAAATAGCAGCAGGACAAACGCTTTGTGAAAACGAGTGGGAAGCTCCATAGTAAAGTTCATGTTGGAAAGATTCGTAATGGAGTTTCCTACCCGTGACGGCGGGGCTTCTGCTCGGGTTGGCCCTGGCGGATATCCCCTTCCCAAAACCCAGAGCAGAGACAAGGGGAGATTGGGTGCAGCCACGGCGGGGCTGCCGCTGTGCCTGGGGTCCCTTCCCGGGCCGAGCATCCCCGCCACGGCGGAGGGGAGCGCGGTGGGCTGGGCTGGCGGCGAGGAGGGGGCAGCGCTGGCGGGGGCCAGCGGAAACGCGGCGGAAACGTGAGCTCAGTGCTGGGGAATGCCGCGGCCGGCCGAGGCGCCGAGGGGCCGCGGGCAAGGACGTCAGCCCTCTCCCCCTGCACGGGTCCCTCCCCGCCGGCGAGTACCTTGCCCATGAAGGCACGGTGCGCGCCCGGGGGCGGCCCGCAAGGATGGCGCAGGGCTGTCCTCGCCCCGTCCGTGGGGCCCCTCTGCGCAGCACGGGTGGCGTGGGGCCAGCGTCTCCGGCCAAGCCCCTTCAGCAGCTTCATCCTTCCCTGGAGCACGGGCAAGAGGCTGCATCCCCACCAGCCCCGGCCGGGCAGCGTGCTCACCATCCCTTGCCTTGGTGAGGGGATGGGCAGGAAAGGGCAGCTTTCTTCCTTCCCTTGGGATGCCCCGTGGCAGTGATGGTGCCATGGGAGCGGGTGGAAGGACTTCCCGGCAGCACGAAGCTGGGGGTCGGTGCCAGCCCACTCCGCGCCAGCACCCGTTTCCTGCCACAACCACGGCTGCTCCTGCCGCTGTTTAGTCTGCGGCTGGTGCCAGGGCACACCATGTCGCTCGGGACTGGGCTCGCGGTCTGCCCGGCTTAACCCTTGACAGCAGTCCCAAGGACAGGGTCTGCCCAGGGCTGGGGTCGCTTGTCTGGAGTTGCGGGACGTTTTGCAGCCACGAGCTACCCCGCAGCCTGCTCGTCTCTTCCCTCCTCCCCAGGGTCTGGCTACTACCTGGAGAGTCACACCAACGAGGTGTACGCAGAAGAACCCCCCCCTGAGCCTGCCCTGGACTACCGTAGAGGTAACAGCACCCAACCCATCCTTTGGGTCCTCATGGGGAAACCGAGGCACGGCAGGTTCCTCTGTCACCTCCCTGCTCTCCCGCAGTGCCCCAGTGGTGCGCCACGCTCAACATCCACCGCGGAGAGGCCACTTGTTACTCGCCCCGGGGCAGCTCCTACCGCAGCAGCCTGGGGACACGCTGCGAGCTGAGCTGCACCCGCGGGTACCGGCTGGTGGGTCCCAGTGCTGTCCAGTGCCTGCCCAGCCGCCACTGGTCCGGGATGGCGTACTGCCGACGTGAGTGTCCCCGGCCCTTGCCTTGCCAGCATCCCCACAGGCAGCCACCGCGGCCAGTCCGGGGTGCTCGGCCCACTCGCATGGCCGGCAGCCGCTTCCCTCCCCTCTTTGCTCTCTCTATCCCAGAAATCCGGTGCCACGTGCTGCCAGCGGTGCTGCGGGGCTCCTACGTGTGCTCAGCAGGCGTGCAGATGGATTCCCGCTGTGACTACACCTGCCTGCCCGGCTACCAGCTGGAAGGTGACCGGAGTCGCGTCTGCATGGAGGATGGGCACTGGAGCGGGAGCGAGCCAATCTGTGTAGGTAAATTCTCCCCCCACGCTGCTGGGGCACGCAGGGGCTGATTGCTCATTCCTGGGGTGTCTGCAGGTGTCACCTCACATCCAACCCGGACATTCCCTGCACCTTCCTCCCTTGGGACCCCTGTCCCTGCTGCTCCCCGCAGTGCCATTAGCCCTGAAGCACTGGCACCAGCCCGGGACTGGGGCACTCAGCGCTGGCTTTACAGCAGGTCCAAATGGCTCCGAGGTCCCTGGGGTGGTTCAACACCGGGGCTGGTGCCTCGTTCTCATAGCTCAGCTAAGATATCCACAGGTTCCATGAGTCCCTCTCCTCCCTCTGGGCAGATA
The DNA here is from genome assembly GCF_020740725.1 of Corvus hawaiiensis. Lineage (NCBI taxonomy): Eukaryota > Metazoa > Chordata > Aves > Passeriformes > Corvidae > Corvus > Corvus hawaiiensis. The sequence goes on along the minus strand of NC_063226.1, from coordinate 1,054,904 downwards.
TGGAGCCTCCCAAGATCCGCTGTCCAGACTCCCGGCAGCGCATCGCAGAGCCAGGCAAACTGACTGCCACTGTCTACTGGGACCCTCCCCGCGTGAGGGACTCTGCTGACGGAGTCATCAAGAGGTGAGGGCAGAGGTGCTGCAGGCCCTGCCAGCGAGGGCTGGAGGCCGTGCCGGGTGCCCCTGCCCGGGATGCTGATGGGGAAACCCGTCTGTTGGGCGCAGGGTGATGCTGCGGGGCCCGGAGCCCGGCTCCGAATTCCCTGAAGGAGAGCATGTGATCCGCTACACCGCCCACGACCAGGCTTACAACCGAGCCAGCTGCAAGTTCAGCATCCGTGTCCAAGGTGAGAGGGCTCCCGTGGGGCCGCTTGCTGCTCCCCCCAGCTCCAGGCTCCACACCCACTGCTGGGGCTGCGCTCCATCAGCCCCAGCCCTCAGCCAGCTTCCCTCCGTGCAGTGAGGCGCTGCCCTGTCCTGAAGCCTCCGCAGAACGGGTACATCTCCTGCACCTCCGACGGCAACAACTACGGTGCCACCTGCGAGTATCTGTGCGACGGGGGCTACGAGCGCCAGGGCACCTCCCTGCGGGTCTGCCAGTCCACCCAGCAGTGGACGGGCTCCCAGCCCCTTTGTGCACGTAAGTGGTGCGGGCAGGGCAGGAGCTGCCCTTGCCGATGCCCTGCGCTTCGGGGGATGCTGCCTGATGGGTCAAAGGGGTGATGGGGGCCACGATGGCAACTCCCCCCACACTTGTCTCTTACCCCAGCCATGCAGATCAACACGGATGTGAACTCAGCCGCCAGCCTGCTGGATCAGTTCCATGAGAAACGCCGCCTCTTTGTCATCTCAGCCCCCGACCCCTCAAACCGCTACTACAAGATGCAGATCTCCATGCTGCAGGTGAGGAGACCTTCCTGCTGCCTGCCTCCCCACCTCCACATCCAGCAGCCCCTCACTGTCCCCCTCCCACACAGCAAGCTGCCTGCGGGCTGGACCTGCGCCACGTCACCACCGTCGAGCTGGTGGGGCAGCCCCCACACGAGGTGGGACGCATCCGGGAGCACCGCCTGTCCCTCGGCATCATCGAGGAGCTCAGGTAGGGAGACAGGGGGCTGTCCTGCAGAGCCAGGTGCCTGTTTGAGGGGACAGGGAATGCCTCTAGGAATGGCAAAGCATGAGGTTGCACTTGGGTTCATGAACAGCCCCTTTCTGCTGCACCAAAGGGGCTCGTGCAATAGGGGGACCCCCCTGCAAGTCTGAATGCAGTATCACCAGAGCTTCCCAGGGCTCATAGCCCCGAGGAAGAGATGGGAGCCCCCACTCCTGGGGGATCTGAGCATGGTTGCAAGAGGTGGGCAGGCTCAGCCCTCAGTGCATGCCCCCAGCCCTGAGCAGCGACCCCCCTTGCACCTGCAGGCGCTTCCTGCACCTCACGCGCTCCCACTTCAACGCGGTGCTGCTGGACAAGGCGGGCACCGACCGCGAGCGCTACATCTCCCCGGTGAGCCCCGACGAGCTCTTCGTGTTCATCGACACGTACCTGCTGAGCGAGCGCGAGGCGGCCCGGCGGGCACAGAGCGGGGATCCCTGCGAGTGAGCCAGCGCCGGGGAGAGCCCCCGCCACTGCCCTCAGGGGAGGGACACTTTCCTTTCTGCTTTTCTAGTCGCCCACTGTAGAGGAGGAGCAGGGTGCCAAGGACCCCGGGGAAGGGGAGCCCCTCTCTGGCTGTTCTGGCACAGAGAGGCGAGCAGGGACTGTGTGCCAGCAGCGTCCCACTGCCCAGCAGCCCGGAGCTGTTTCCAGCCGGGGGGTGGTTCAGCCCAACCAGGACCATGGCAGGAGATGCTGGAGTGCCCCTGCTCAAATCCCAGGGCAGGGAGGAGACAGGGAGCCAGAGGGGCACGGGCAGGGCAGGGAGGGCAGGCCGGCCAGCAGTGTGACAGCCTCTAACACAGCAGCTTCAGCCTCCCCACAGCTCACCCTGTGCACAACCTGGACCTGATGCCTCCCACTCCAAAAGCCCTTATTAAAAGCAAATGGCCCCGTGCTCAGCAGAGCCCACAGCAGCCAGCCAGCGTGCAATCCACCCCAAAGGGTTTGGCATCTCCCCTGCCACTCACTCCCTCTCCCACCACCTACAGGGAACCCTTTCTGGGAACTGCTTTGGCAGTAGAATATTAACTAGAAATAAATAAATTTGTATAAAAGTCAGTGCTGGCACATATGTCACTGAGAGGCCTGGAAAACAAATGTTTTCCAGGACTCCCCAGGCTGACCCCACACAGTTCCACCCATCCCGTGCTGCAGCTGGGGCTGGACTGTGTATGGGGAAGAGGGTGGAGAGGACAAGGAGAGAGCAGACTGTGAAATGGGGTGGTAGGAAAAAGAATGGGAAGAAATAAGAACACAATGACATTTCAAAGCATTTTGCCTGAGGGAGAAGAAGGGAGGGTCCACAAGGACTCCAGTTCAGCCTGAAATCTGGTACAAGGCTTATGACAAGAGAAAAACCCTTTAAACAAAGCTAGGCCAAGAAGACTTTCTGCCCAAGCCTGTTTAGAGAAGGTCATGTTTATTAAAGTGTAAGAAAAAAAACCCAACCCACAGTTGGCAGCCCTGCCAGGCTGTGCAGCAAGCACGGCTCCCGACAGCAGTGCCAGTCCTGGTGCCACAGCCTACGGCCTCAGCTTGGCCATGGTGGAGCGGAGCTGGAGTGTTCCCTCTGCCCAGGAGCCCGGATACTGGCACATCTTCTGCCACAGGTTCAGCTCCTCGCCCGTGGAGTCCATCCAGTCCACAGCCTGCCCGTTGCTCATGCCTGGGAAAAAGATGGAGAAAGTCCCTGCCGGAGCAGCCTCCTGCCCACAGCACAGCAGCCCCAGCAAGGCTGCTGGTGCCCAGTTTGGTGGGCCCCAGGCTCCTCACCATTGCCCACCCCCAGCCGGACACCCCCGAGGAAGTCGTTGCTGGACAGCGGCTCCCGGTCCCAGACCGTCAGCTCCAGGCAAATGTGCTGCAGGTCCTCAGGGTTGATACCATTGTACACAAAGGTGTGGTTGTAATGAGGGTTCAGGGTCTTCTTCACCACAGGCGTCTTCCTCTTGGAGGCTTTGTTTTTGTGTGGCAGGAGGTAGCTGGGGGAAGCAGCCCCTTGGGTTAGCACAGGGGCAGCTGCCTCCTGCTCTGCAGGCTGGGGCACCTCAGTACCCCAGGACCCGGCCTGGAGCCCCCTTCCTGCCTGTCCCAGCACGGCTCAGGAACAAGGACCATGACACCCTGCAAGGGGCCCTCCTCCAGGCTCCCCGGCAGCTTTGGGAATACAGCCATGGAGAGCAGTGCCCTCATCGCTCCCCCACCCAGGACCCTCACTCACCCCTTGACAAAACTGTCTGAGGTCCCCCCAGACTTGGCAGCTGTGAGGTTTTTGGCTTCTTTGATCCAGACCTGGAGTTCACCGCCGTCCCCTGTTTTACCTAGGAAAAACCCAACACAGTAGAAATTAATCAAATTTAATTTCCACCACTGTAAACTTCTGGAAAGGTCCTGCTGAACACTCTTCATCCCAGAGGCAGGTGCAGAGCCCGGGCTGGCATCTCCTCTTGCCTTCTCCTGTACTGGCCCTGCCTGATGAGGCAAAGGCAGACAAAATTGCTTCACGCAGGGCCCAGTGGTCGAGCCTAGTCCAGCTGCAAGGAAGCACTGGGATGGTTCAGGCAGCCTGAGGACAGCCAGGTCTGCCCTGACCCAGGGCAGCTCTGCAGGCATTGCAGAGAAGGCTGCAGTGAACCCCATCCAGAGCCAGCTGGCATGGCCACGAGCAGGTCCTGCAAGGCTACACACTGATCCTGGAGCTTCAGCACTTACCTTTCCTGCCATTCCCAGCCCCAGGATGCTTGGCAGATGGGATGTACTTCATGGAGACAACCAGCTCCCCCTTGTACTGGTGGAGACCAGCAGCATCTGCGCCAATCTGCAAAGAGGTGAGAATTACCAACCACTGCAGAGAGGCCATGGCACACACAGTGACAGCCTGGTGTGCAGCACCTCCCCAGGCTGGGACAAAGGACTTGTCTTCTCCTAGATGTGGCTGAGCTGGCACAAGTGCCTGCAAACTCTCCCTGGCATGACCAGAGGAGCCCAACTCCTTTGGGATCTTATTTTGGCTCAATCACCTGACAAGGAGGAGGGAAGCCAGGCTCACGGCAGAAGATCTGCCCTTTTTCACTACAACAGCACTGCTGTCTCCACTGGGGTTTTCATATCTCCAAATATTTGATTTGGCACAAGCCTTTTGGCAATGCTCAGCCGAGGTCTCCACACCCCTCTGCCCACTGAGGGCTATACCCCAGCAGGAGCAGCCAGAGGAGGCTGTGGGCAGCAGGGCCGGGGTGGCAGGGGCACACCTTGCCATGCAGGGGTAGGAACTCCTCCAGGTGGCTCTCGAAGTTCCAGGCGTCCAGTGGGACCTCCACCTCCCCCAGGAACGTGTTGCGGCCAAAGCGATCGTGGTGCCACACTGAGAACTGCAGCGTCCTCGCAAGCAGGAGGGACTTGTTAATCTCATACTGGGGAGAGAGAGGAAAACCACTGGTGAGCAGGCAGCAGAGGGCAGGGGCAATACCATCAGCTTGGCATATATCACCAGCCACAGCTCTTGAGAATGAGAGAAGACAGGTTTGAGGAGCAATGGATGCACACAGGAGCCTGTTCCTCTTCCTTTCCATGCCTGTTGAAACCTCAGAGTCCCAGGGCAGTGGTGCAGGAGCCTGTGCTCTCCCAGCAGATGGTCCTCAGAACCAGGACCCATGCCATCTGGCCATCCCACCACAAACTGAGCTCTGCCAGCCCACCGAGCCTCAGGTGGCCAGAGCACAAGACCTCAGCAAACCTGGCTGTGGGAGCCTAAAAACCAAACCACAGCTCTCACCTCCTTCTGTGCAAGAGGGTCTGGCCTCAGAGGTGCGCTGCCAGGCGCAGGGAGAGTCAGCCAGCAGGAATGGTGAAGGGCAGTGCCAAGTTGTTCTGCCCTGGGGCCCAGAACTGTCTTATCTCTGCCCCTGCAGACATGCTGCTCTCCCTCCTGCCACTGTAGCCTGCCTCCAGGGGCCTGGAAGCCTTCACCATGGAAGAAAATATCCAGGGTAAGCAGGATGCCTCTGCTCTGGGGAGTGCCACAGGAACCAGGGACATGTCCCGTGACACGTTCACACCTGCAGCTGTGCCTCCACCCCACCGTGGCACTGGGGCTTGGCAGCACAGAGCAGAGCTGCGAGTGGATTTTTGTAGCTTTCAGAGTGCAGTCTCTAGACACGGGTCCTCTGCAGAGACTCCGCTGCAGGGTTAGGAGCTCACCCCCCCTTTGCTTGTTCCAGCAGCATCCCCTGAGAACCTGCACCCCAACCCATCCCCACCCACCTTCAGCAGCTCGTTGTACAGGGGGTTGATGGTATTGCGTTTGATGGTTGTCTTGCGTTTCCCCTGCCGGGATTTGTCAGGCAGGAGGTAGGTCTTCACATACCTGAAGGGAGGAACAGGCAGCACTTCAACAAGGTCCCCTGCACAATTAATCGCCCGAGCTCCCCAAGGCAACCCCAGACCTTCTGCCTCACCAGGACCCTCCCACTTACAGCTCCCATCTCTGGTGAGCACCCCACAACCCAGCTGGGCACCACCAGTGGTGCCAGCAGCCATCACCCCCTGGCTCTCACGGGTTGGAGCGCTTCCTGCCCTCGTCCCCATAGGCCAGCTGGCGACACTCCTTCACGTGAATGAACAAGGTCTGCGTCTTCTGCTCGTAGCTCAGGGAGAAGGAGATGCCCCCGGTGACAGCCACGCTGCCAAAGTCGCCAGCCTCACTGTAAATGCTGACCATGCTGCCCAGTGTGCTCTGGAAGACATGGCAGGGCTGAGCAGGCACAGGATCACCGGACAGTCCCTGTTCATCCTCAGCAAGGCTACTCCCTGTTCCTCTTCTGCACAGCCTCATTCACCTCCCCGTGGCTGGGGATGGCCACCAAGTGCCTCCCACCCACACATGGGCTCCCTGGAACAGAGTTGAGTCTCTGCATTTTGATTCTCTTCAAGGGGAAGAAGCCCCCCCCCACAAGGCTCTTGCCCCTTCCCTCCAGGAGCTGCCTGCCCTGCCTCCCTCCCACCCAACCCGTTGGCCCTGCCTTTCTCCATCACTTCTCCATCACTTCTCCTGCAGTGGAGCAGAGCACAGCCACGCCACAGAACTCACTGAGGAGGTGCCACTGCGCATGCTGCCCCGGGCCACCCGCTGGCGGTGGATCTCCACCAGGTTATCGATGTCCTCCTCCTCCTCCTCCTGCAAGGAGAGAGACAAGCTGCCTGTGTGGGGAGCGGTCGGGCACAGCCAGACAGATACTCAGCTCCTCCAGCTGGCAGCCATCTCCATGGCACTCTGAGGGTCTCACCAGCTCCGTGTTGAGGCCAGGGACTGACTTGCTCCTGTCCCCCAAAGAGCCACCTTCCCCCACAAGGTCCTCAGGGCGCAGGTCGATCACCGACTTGGTGTAGTCTGCACGAGAGGTGGTGAGCGGGAGGCAGCGGCACGGAGCAGGACTGGCAGAGCCCTGCTGCTCCCTCCCACAAGAGGCTGTCCCAGCCTCTCCCATCTGCACTGAAAGTCCATCACAGCCCAGAGAGGAGCAGCTGCCCACCCCCGGCCGTGTCGGCACCCAAACCCATGGCACCCGCGCAGCTCTCACCCGCGGGCCTCACCACCCGACGGGGGTTCTTCTTGAATATCGTTTCGTGCTCGTCCACCAAGGCGCTGCTGCGGGTCCCCACGGTGGCATCCTGGGGAGGAAGAGTCCTTTCAGAGCAGGGCAGGGCTGGGCACCCCACAGGGCTCCCAGCCCCACGCCCCAGGACAGGGCCGAGCCTGCCGGAGCAGCGTCACACACCCGTCCATCAGAGAACGCGGTTTTGGAGCGGAGAGGGAGGGTCAGGCTGGAGGAGGCAGGTCCTGCTGGCGCAGCAACCTGTTTTCCAGGGACAGCTCTCTCCAGGGAGTTCCTCCTGTGGCGGAAACACAAAGGTCTGTCCCAGGCCACAAGCACAGCTGGCAGAGCAAGTGCTGGCCAGGAAGTGCCACTTGAGCTGCCTGTAGCAGCCGGGGAGCAGAGGACCTGCCTGCCCAGGGACAGGCTTCAGCCCAGCCAGAGGAGCCAGCTTCCCCTCACTAGACTGAGAAAAACACATTTCAGATGAAGCTCCTCATCCTCTGCCAGCCAGTCTTGCCAAGGACAACCCACCCCAGGAGCCTCTCACCTGCCCCCCACATCAGCAGGACTAGGTCTGTAGCCATCCAGGCTCATGTTTTCCATGGACTCTGTGTCGCTTTTGCCATCCCGAGGGTCTGAGGTATCTGGAAACAAACTGCAGACAAGCAAAACCACAGGTATGTCCTGTTTGGCAAGGAGGTCGGTCTGAGAGAGCTTCTGCACCACCGATGATCCGCACGGTGTGGCAGATTCCTCTCAAACCTGCAGCAGATGAGAGCTGGTGCCTGCAGCATGGGGGACAGCAGAGATTCTTACCTGGACCCCTCCCGGGGTGCAGGGGGGCTGGGCTGCCGAACTGCAGAGGAGCTTTTAGGCTCGCTGAGCTGGGCTTTCTGTAGGAGGGTTTGTCCCACAGTCTCTCTTTTGTTGGCTGGAAGGAGAGAGGCATCAGGAGGAACACTGCGCCAAGCTCACTGCCTGGAGCAGGAGTTGCTCCCATCCAGCTCCACACTGGACAGAGGTGCACTGAGGAAAGCTGGAGCTTCCCAGATAGCTGGGCTGTGGGAGAAGGCATTGCTGTGGCAACCCTACCTGTTGGTTTGTGCCGCAGGGACAGCCGTACCATGTCGCTGCCCAAGTGGTTGGCAAAGCGGTTCACCCTCTGGTCATAGAACCAGTCGCCCGTTGTCTTCTTCAGCTCACTGCAGGGCAGGGGGTGGTGGGGGCAGTCAGGGGCAGTGAGGGCTGTCCCCTGCCCCAACCCACCCTCGGTGCTGCCACAACCCAAGGAGAACACAGACACAGTGGGCAGAATCAGCAGGTGACTGGGTAGAGACAATTCACTGGGCAGTGGAAAGGCCCAGCTACATCCTCAGCAAACACAGGAGCAAGACAAGTTTTGTAGGACAGGGGAGGCCAGAAGGGAGGAAACCCGGGATGTTTGAAACACAGGCTGTGCAAGGGGCACAGGGAGATGCTGCAGTCAAGTCAGGGGGTGAAGGAGCAGGGTGGACATGAGGGAGACACAAGAGCAGGGTATGACCCATTTCTCCGTCACCTAAACATGGGAACCCTCTCCAGGAGTGATGGCAGAGCAAGCTGCCCTGCACTGGAGAGGACTAGCCAGGCTAGGAAGGGCTGGCCATGGGGCATCCAGCTGAGGCAACTGAGAAGAGGAAGGGGACAGGAGGCATGTACAGAAGGTGCCTGCCACCTGTCCCCGGCTACTCACGCCTCCTTGGTGCAGACTTTGCAGCGCCAGGAGTCATTGGGGCTGTAGGAACGGCAGTCCCGACACACCAAGTGGTTGCAGCCCCGGCAAGTGTTGGCCTTGGGGCTGACGCGGCCCAGGCTCTGCTGGCAGCGGGCACACGTCCTCTCGCTGTAGCGCTGGCTGCCTCGCTTGGCTCCCTTGCGCCGGATCTCCAGCAGCTCATTCTTCAGGCGCCTGCTCAGACCCGACACCAGGAGCTGTCAGAGCCGCCCCGGGACGCCGGGGGACCCCCGTCACCCCCACTCTCACTCATCCACCCGCTTCCAGAGCGGAGCGGGGAACAAGCTCCTGCCCAGCCCCAGCCGCGCTCGCACCTGATCCTCCTCTCCTCTGCTTTGCGGAGCTCCTCGTCGCGCTGCAGGACCTGCAGGATCAGATCTCTCTCCACGTCCGACAGGAAGGACAAATCCACAGCCTCCGACATCGCTCCCCCCGGGATGGCTGGCCCTCACCAGATGCCAGCTAGGGACATGCGAGCTGCTGAGCCCGGGTCCTGCCCCGCGAGATGCCCCGTGCCCGTTCCCGGGGCTGGACCGGATCGCGGCACCCAGGACATCGGCCCGCCCGCCGTCTCCAGCGCCCTGCCCCGGGCTGGGCTCGGGCCGCCTGCCAGCCCCGCCGTCCCGGTGACCTCAGCCGGCTCCGTGGGACCGGGCTGACGCCCAGCACCCGCGGGCAGCCCCGGCAGGAAGGAGCCGCCCCGGGCTGCCCCTCCCACGAACGCACCGGGGCTCGGAGCTGCCTGACCCCGAGGAGCCGCCGGGAGCGGACACGCACCAGGACCCGCGGTAGGGACAGGATCCGGCTCGGAGGCGGCGGCACCGAGACCCGGGTGGCTGCGGCTGCTCCAGCCTCGACAGAGCCGGAGCATCTGCTCGGGGGCTGCAGCCGCTCCCCGCCCGGGTCGGCGGAACCGGCGGAAGGGCCCTTCCCGTCCCCGCAGCCGCGCCCGGGCGTCCCTCGGGGAAGAGGGGCCGGCGGGACGGAACCCCGGCTCCTCTCCGTCGGGGAAAGGGGGGGCCGGGGCCAGCGGCACCGCGCTCTCAGCGCGGCCACCGGGGCTGGGACCTGCCCCCACTCCGGGACACCGCGGCTCGACCCCCCGACAGCAGAGGGACACCTGGCTCTCCCCGATTCCCCACCAGCCGAGGGATCCCCGTCCTCCCCCGTCCGCGGAGGAGCCCTCGGTACCCCCGGCCCCGCCGGCGGAGCGCCCCCCGGTCCCACGATCCTGCCGGTACCTGCAGCGGCTCCGGCCGGCGCCTCCCGGCAGCGGGAGGGGGGCCGGGACGGGAGGGCGGTGCCGGTGCCTTAAAGGAGCCGCGCCCGCCGCACCTGCGGCACCGCCGGGGCTGCCCGTGCGGGAGGCGGTGCCCGCTCCCTCCATCTCCTTTCCCCGGCCGGTCCCCCCCGGCAGAGCTGCGGCAACAGCCCCGCTTTCCCCCGGCTCGGCAGGGCGGGGCCCGGTGCCCCATGGCCCTGACTGGGTGGGCAGCTTCTCCCGCAGAGCACAGAGCGCACCGCACCCGAACTGCGGGGGACCCCCCGGGATGCCCAAGGGGGAGCCCCAGGGGCGCGGCCGTGGTGTCCTCCCGCCGCAAGGCTTCAGCCGCTGCCCTTGTCCTTCGCAGCAGAGATACGGTCCCCGCACGGCGCCTCGCCCCTGCCCGCAGCAGCACGGGCACCACGGGAACTCGGAGCACACGCGGCTGGACGAGGCGTGGGGCTCCACCCGTGGGGAGGTGGTTTCTCGCCGTGCAGGACAGCGGGGGAGGCCACCTGGGTGCAGCCCAAGGCAAACGAGAGGACGCGGCTCTGCCCAGACTTTCAGCCGCACCCCAGGGACGGGAGAGCCAGAGGCTTCTAGCCCTGTGGGAAGCGATGGGACACTGACACAGTGGAAAAAAACACGGAGACATCGAAGGGCCAGCAGGAGCTCACTCATGGGGCGGGGGTTCGCTCCACCGGGAGTACACACGCAATAAATACGTAGAGAGCTTTGGGCTTGCAGGCAGACGATGCCACCCACAGAGGCTTTGCTCCCTGAGCCCCTCCACACACCACCCTAGGACCCAAAGTCCCCAGGCCAGACCCCCACGCTTGCACCAGTGTTCACGTTTTAACTGGACACCAACAAGAGGTAGTGAGAAACATCCTTATTTCTGTAAAAAAGATACAAGGAAAACGAGATGAACAGACTTGTTTCCAGTACATTAAAAAAGCATGCTGGTAAATAGAAGCACAAAGCTTGTCCCTGACCTGCTGAAACGAACCCAGCAGGAACCCAAGGCTTCTCAGCCCTGTGGATCTCTCCTGTGTGAAAATGGGGCTGAAGGTGCTACCACGTGTCCAAGATCTGGGCAGCAACTGGCACAGCCAGGGCAGAACACCGGCACTCTGAGCCCCAGCTCGCTCCATCCTTGTCTGGATCCTGAAGGGATCTGCCATGGGAGCACAACCCTGGATGCCCTGGGCATGGCGAGGCACTGTTGGGCAGTGCTGCCACCTGGGAACTAGGGGACACAAGGCACATCCAGGCTGGCAGCAGGACATGGCTGGTAGCATCTCCCTGGCCCTGGTGCTTGATACCACCCTTCCATGGGAGCTGGAGCCCCAGCAGTGCCCATGCCCAACTATACAGGCAGCACTGGCCGGCACTCAAGGTCCAGCACGAGGTGATGCACGTGTGGTGCGTAGGACTTCACTGCCTCGATGTGCAGGATGCTGGTGCGCCACGGCCGCCCATGCAGCTCTGCCAGCATCCCCTGGATCCGTGTGGCCGTGGCTTCAGCCCACCTCTGCCACTCGGGTCTGAGCCTGGCGCCCAGCATCTCCTTCCCACCATCCTCCGTTGGGTGCTGTGCCTCTCCCCCAGAGCCAGTTGCCTCTGGAGAGCCCCGCTCAGCCGGCAGGGCCGGGGCCTGCGGCGGGGCCGGCGCGGGGGGAGTCTCCACATTGTGGTGGATGTGGAGAACCCCACCCGTGTCCTTCTTCAGGACGCGGCAGGCCACCGGCCAGCCTCCCTCCGAGCTGGGAATCAGCCCCAGGTTCACCCTGTCTGCGACGTCCCGCAGCTCCAGCTGGGAGAGGAGAGGAGGTGAGGGGATGCCAGCAGGGAGGGGGTCTGCGGCCAGGCGGCAGCGCTCACCTGCCGGCTGTCCCCAGCGTGGATGTGGCAGCGATCTTGCACCCCGTTCAGTACCAGGGTCCTGTGCAGGGCCTCCACGGCATGGCTGTTCCACTCACAGGCATGGACAAAGGCGGCTCCCGCGTGAACCAGGAATGGCAGTGTGAAATAGCCAATGCCTGCGGGCAGGAGGTGGCAGTGGCTGAGGGCAAGGACCTGCCAGAGAGCCACACTTCTCCCTGAGGGCAGGGCAGGATGTAAACTGCCTCCCTGGCTCTCCAAGTCTGCTTTGTTCTGGATTGGAAGAAGCCCAAACACTGGAAAAATGGACATTTATCCCTCCCTCTTCTTCAAAAGCAAAATCTCTTGAAAAAAGTTTAGAGGGGCTTATCTTACCTTCTGTCTTTGGCCATCAGGTTGAGACCAGCCCTGCTTTGCAGAAGCGTCCAGATTACCATTTATTTTAATTAATCCAGAGCAGTTTTGTGGGTGCCATGTCCTTTCAGTGTGGCACAAATTGGAAGCACTAACTTCCTTAAGCACAAACAGTGGCAAATCTTTCCTCTGGATCCAAGTGATTCCCCAAACCAGCACCAGGTACAGAACACGGCTCTGCAGAACCTGAGTGCAGGACATCCTAAGTGTCCAAAGGCCACAGGGACACAGGAGGGACAGCAGTGCCAGGACAGTTGAAGGGCTCACAGACAAGACAAGAGCTCAGTATTTTTCATTCCAGGCTGCAAATGACATTTCATGTCTTCCTGGATGCCATCAGCAGCTGCGCCACTGCTCTGTGCCAGCCCATCCTGCCCGACCCCTCCTCCGTCCCCGTTACCTGCGAAGAGATCCACCAGGACCTCCCCGGAGCAGGGCAGTGAGGCCACACGCAGCTTCTCTGTGATGTTGCCCGGGGAGAACATGCACTTGGTCACGTCAAAGGTGTACCTGGAAGACCCCGCCGAGATGGTGAGGGCAGTCCCTTCCCACACCAGCCGCATCCTGCGGCTCCTGCCTACCTGATCCCGTTGTCCACGTGCTCCACCCAGCCATCCTGGCCCAGCAGCAGGGTTACGCTGGGGGTCCGCATCCCATCCGGCATCACCCGTCCTCGCCTGGCCACCCGCCGGGCCCCCAAAGCTGCGGCGACCGTCTCCCAGAGCGCCGAGCCTGCAACGCAGCCGTCCCGGCAGACTGGGAAATGCGGGCAGCAGCCCCGCGGGCAGGACCGGGGCAGGCAGACCCTGCTCTCCCTCACCCAGCCGCTCCCACGGCGGAGCCTGGAAGCTGTCCTCGCTCAGCAGGACCAGGTCCCCGTGCCTCTGCCAGGCGTGGGGCACATCCCGCTCCAGCTCCTCCGACCAGGTGCCGCCCAGCAGCCGCCGCAGCTCATCCCGCAGCTTCTGGGCAGGCGTCCGGCGGCGGGCGGCCCTGGAGGGGACAGGGCCCTGCAGGAGGGACGTGGCACGCGGGGCTGAGAGCCCACCGCCCACACAGCGCTCGGGCCAAGGGAGCTCTCCCAACCTGGATCCAGACCCGCTCACAGGGCACCTCCGGGGGCAGGCGGAGCTGGGAGAGCTTCTCCTCCAGCACAGGCAGCGCCACGCGGCGCCCCGGCCCCTGCTGCAGCTGGTAACGCCCGTCCAAGAGCTGCTCCTCTTCCAGGCATTCCCTGCACGGGGAATGCAAGACACGCTCAGACCCTCCTGGTGCAGGGCTGGCCCTGTGACCCTCCTGCCGGAGCAGCACAGGGCTCCCACTCCCCCTCGTTGCCGGTGCCCCTCACCTGAGGCGCTGGGCGAACCTCCGCTCCGTGGCCAGCGCAGGGACAGCCATGGGGACGTCCGTGGCTTCCACCCTGCCAAGCCCCAGGCGGTGTCAGGCTGGCCAGGGACTGTGCGTCGGGGCCGGTGCCCGAAGCTGCATCCCAGGGGCTGCCCGGAGGCCGGCTCCTCGGTGCCGGGGGGATCCCCGGGGCCGCGCCCGCCCCCCGTTCCTGGCTCCCGGGGAGTCCCGGCCGCCCGCCCCCCGCCGCTGCCGGGCCCGCGTTTCCCGCCGGAGCGCTTTCTGAGAGCGCCGCTGCCATGTTTGTTGCGGGCGCGGGCGGAAGCGGGGGGCCGGTTGGTGCGCGGACCGGAAGCGGCGCGGGCGGCGCGATGGCGGGGCTGTCGGTGCGGGACCCCGCCGTGGATCGGTCCCTGCGCTCCGTGTTCGGTGAGGCCGCGGGGCCGGGGCCGCGACCTGGGCAGGGGAAGGGGCAGGGAGGGCAGGGGCAAGCGGGGGGCCCGCGGGTTTGCCCCCCTCGCCGTCGGGGCCGGCACCCGCCGGGCTGACCGGCGGCACCGTCTGTCTCCGCAGTGGGGAACATCCCGTATGAGGCCACGGAGGAACAGCTGAAGGACATTTTCTCGGAGGTTGGGCCCGTGGTCAGCTTTAGGTGAGAGCGGCCGCCGGCCTCCCCCGGGTCCCCCTGCTCGGCCCAGACCGAGCCTCGCGGGCTCTGCGGAGCCGGCCTGGGAACCGTGGAATCGCAAATCCTTAACGTTGGGAAAGACTTCTAAAAGCATTCAGCCCAACCGTTCCCTCAGCCCTGCCAAGCCCACCGTGTCTCCAAGTGCCACATGCACACACCTTTTGAACACTTCCAGGGATGGTGACTCCACCACTGCCTTGGGCTGCCTGTTCTAATGCTTGACAATCGCTTTGGCCAAGGAATTTTGCCTCATATCCCATCTAAATCTCCCCGGGCCCGCTCGAGGCTGTTTCCTCACACAGAGCAGCGCAGCATCTGCGGGGGTTGCGAGGCTGTGGCAGCTGTGCTCAGGGCAGAGGACGGAGTGGCTGTGCCCGGGTCACCCGGGGATGGAGCACAGTGTCCCGTGCACAGCAGATGGACGTGGGCACGCAGTCCTGGGCTGGAGGAGCTGCCCTGCTGTGGCTGATAAGTGCTCAGGTCCTGGTCAGGCTCTGTGCTCCTCACTCCAATCCCAGTGCCTCTCAGAGGTGTTTCCCAGGCTTGGCACCAGGCCCTGGAGAGCTCTCAGTTAAGGGTTTGGGAGTTGCAGGAGCAGCCAGTCCCAGGAGCTGCCTGGTGCGGTGAAGGGAGGCCCAGAGCTGGCCCTGGTGGGCTTCCTGCACACCGCAGCTTCGTGCTCTGTGCCAGGAGCCAGGAGGCCCTTCGGCTGTGGCTTGGGCCCGACTCTCGTGTGCCTTGGCCTGACTGCGGAGCCTTCGCTCTGCTCCCGGCGCTGCTGCGGCCGTGTCCCAGTGTCCGCTCTGGAGCTGTGGGAGCCGTGGGCACAGCTGGACGCCCCCGCCGCCCTCAGCAGCGCTGTCGCTCTCCTCGCCGCGCAGGCTGGTGTACGACAGGGAGACGGGCAAGCCCAAGGGCTATGGCTTCTGCGAGTACCAGGACCAGGAGACGGCGCTCAGCGCCATGCGGAACCTCAACGGGCGCGAGTTCAGCGGGAGGGCCCTGCGCGTCGACAACGCCGCCAGCGAGAAGAACAAGGAGGAGCTCAAGAGTGAGTTGGGATTTTGGGCTGTCGCGCTGGGCCCGGCCTTGGCAGTGCTGCAGGGCACGTCTCTTCTGCCCAGCTGGTGCAGCTGACCTGCTCTAAGAGGTGTTGCGAGTAGTTCCCAGAGGGATGCGTGGGCTCAGCTCTGTGTTTTCGCTCCCAGATGATCCCAGAATCACAGAATTATTTAGGTTGGCAAAGGTTTCTAAAGATCATGGTCCAGCCTTTGACCAAACATCACTGCGTCAACTAGACTGGAGCACTAAATGCCATGTCCAGTCTTTACTTAAACAGTTCCAGGGACAGTGACTCCACAACCTCCCTGGGCAGTCTGTTCCAATGCCTAACCACCCCTTCTGTGAAGAAATTCCTCCTAACATCTTCCTGAGTTCAGTGCCTCCTTTTCCCCCTGGCGAGCTGTGCTCCCCTCCCAATGGCCCGTTGCCTGCGCTGTTCGTGTTGCAGTGCGAAGTCACCAACTCTTTTGCAGGCTTGGGCACGGGTGCGCCTATCATAGAGTCACCCTATGGGGACCCTGTCAACCCAGAGGATGCCCCCGAGTCCATCAGCCGGGCAGTGGCCAGCCTGCCACCCGAGCAGATGTTTGAGCTGATGAAGCAGATGAAGGTGAGTGCAGGAGGGCCATGCTCCCTATGTGAGCACAGCTCCTACTGCCACTGCCTGCCCCCTCCCAGCCCCTGTCACACCTTGTCAGAGCTCTGATCAGTGCCTGTCTTCTCAGCTGTGTGTCCAGAACAGCCCCCAGGAAGCCAGGAACATGCTGCTTCAGAACCCCCAGCTGGCTTATGCACTGCTGCAGGCCCAGGTGGTCATGAGGATCGTCGACCCGGAGATCGCACTGGTTTGTCCCTTGCTGCTCGTCCGGGGTTGGGAGGATATTGGTGGTAGCCTTTGTGGAGTGGGAGTGGAAAAGAACTCCTTTCTCCTCCTTCCTCCCCTAGAAAATCCTGCATCGCCAGACCAGCGTTCCTCCTCTGATCCCAGGCAACCAGCAGCCAGTGCCAGGGCCAGGACCTGGGCCGGGACCGGGGCCTGGGCCAGGGCCCAACGCGCAGCTGAACCCACAGAACACCCCCTCATCCCAGCCACAGCCCATAGTAAGAGCCTGCACGACACATGAGCTGTGCAGGAGAGATGGGCAGTGCCAGCTCCAGCTCTCCCAGCTGGGGACGTGCCCGGGTTTCGGGGTGTCTCTGAGATCCAGTGTCTCTCCCGGGCAGGGCGGGATGCATGTCAACGGCGCTCCTCCTCTGATGCAGCCACCCATGCAGGGAGGGGTGCCAGCCCCAGGACAGATGGCAGCCCCTGTGCAGGGCCCAGGCCCTGGCCCCATGGCTCCAGGAGGTGAGTTTGGGCCGAGCTGCCCCACCCGTGCGCACACGGGTCCTGCAGACACCCACCTCCCTCTGCCTTCCCCCTAACCAGAGGGCTCGGCCCTGTGAGAGCACACGTAACCCTGTACTGTACATTGTGCTGCTGCCAGAGGTGGGCTGCAAAGTTGGATTATCCCTGGGGGGAACCAACACCAAGGGAATAAACCTCCAGATGCTCCCCCAGGAGCTGGGAGTGAGAAGGTATTTGGGGCCAGAGGAATGGGTTAGTCGTCAGGGACGGCTGAGGAAGGGTCTGATCTCTGCCTGTCCCCTCTCAGGTGGGATGCAGCCACAGGTTGGGATGCCGGGTGCAGGGCCCGTCCCCTTGGAGCGCGGACAAGGTAAAACAGACGCGTGTAGTGCTGTGTGTGGTGTGAGCCTCGCTCCAGTGAGCAGCGCTGTGCCCCAGCTGTCTGCAGCCTGGCTGTGCCCAGCCCCGGGGCTGTGCCCGGCTGTGTTCACTGAGGCACAAGGCTGTGGTAGCAGCTCTCTGGTTCCCAGGACTCAGCCCATGCCGCTATTGGCTCCCAGCTTGTTCTGCGCCGTGTTGTGCAGTCGAGCCCTGGAAGCCAGGGGCTTCGAGCGGGATGTGCCTGTGTTTTCCACCTCTGCGAGCCCGTGTCTGTCCCTGTGTTTGTGCGGGCAGGCAGAGCTTGCTCTTCTCTGGTCCGTGTGCTGCTCCTCTGCTGCCTGGGTGCTGGGAAGCGGCTGGTGCGGCCGCCGTGTCCTCCCGCGCCGTGCCCAGCAGAGGGAGCGGGCTCTCCGTTTTGGCTTGAGGCTTGGCAGGGACTCTCCCGAGAGTGACGCTCGGCTTTCCCTCCGCAGGCACGGTCTGTACGGCCCAGCCCTGGGGCCCGGTTCCTTACGGTTCACATGGTGCCACACATAGGTTAGCATGACCCAGGTGTTCCTGTTCTCCCAGGAACAACACATGCACACACCTGTCACCTCTGTTGCCTTGACTCGTATCCTAGGCCTTGTTTCAGAAACATGGCAAACCTAGTCTGAGATCCTTCGGCCTTAGGGGCAGCTGACTCTCATTCTCTTTGGGGTGGGCACTGTCTTCCTGAAAGCAACCTGATAGTTCTTGGCACCCAAAAAGTTTTGGAGAGCAGAAGCTGGGTGTGCATTGTGGGGCCAGCGTGGCCCCACAGAATGCCGTGTCTCTCGGCAGGATGTCTTCTCTCCCTGCCTCTCTCCCTGAGTGAGGGAAGGACTGTGCCACGCTGGCTGTCCTGCCTGTGGTGACAAAGGTGGTGTTAATGGAAGAGGTTGATCAAGTCAGACTTGCAACATCTTCTCTGTAGGTTTTCCAGGGGACTTCAGGAAGCTGATCCTGCAGGCAGCACTGTCCCCAAAGCTGGTGCATGCGTGCATACACTATTCACGTGTCTGCTCTTTCCCTCTTTTCCTGCTGCTTGCCCAGGGAACCTGCAGCTCTCGCCCGTGGGACCTGCCAGGCCTGCGTCTATCGAACGCGTTCAAGGTACCCCGGCACCCGCCAGCTCCCTCTTCCCATGGAGCTTGTTGTGCAGTGTGCAGAGAGCAGCCTTCACCCTGCTGTTCTCAGGGCCAGGGACTGGCATGTCACTCCTTGTAGCCTGATGGCAATAAGAGGAGGTAGAGGAGGCAGGATTTCCTCTAGGGCTACAGGAGAGAACAGGCTATAACCATGCACGGAGCCTCCAGTGGAAAAGGAGCCTGTTTGGAAAGGGCTTTTGCCTAAGATCCAGCCCCCTTTGACACCGTGCTTCCAGGAGCCTTCCAGGTCTTGCTTTGCTCCTGGCCCCACGTCAGCACAGTGTTGATGCCCACACTTGTAGGGATTGCCATGGGGGCAACCCATTGCTTGATTTGGCCCCTGCTACCGTAAGGAACATGAGATAAAACCACAGAGGAAAAGGAGAGGAATAAAACTGGCAGCCAGGGAAGGGGCTTTGGTGCACTCCAGCCTCAGGTGTGGGGCTGCGTCCCCGGCAGACAGCACAGCTCAGGGGAGCAGCGTGGCTGCCCCACACCCGGCCCGACAGCGCCGGGGACAGTCTTGGCACGGCACTGGTCATGCAGATCCTCACGAGTTCTTGTGTGTCTCTCTGGCAGTGCCCATGCCAGACCCGAGGGCCCCTATGCAGCGTGGACCTCTACCTGCTAGTGGCCCGCCGCCCCGAGGCCTTTTGGGAGATGCCCCGAATGACCCTCGCGGAGGGACCCTGCTCTCAGTCACTGGAGAAGTGGAGCCCAGGTGAGGGGAGAGGGAAGGAGAGGAGCCCTTGGCACTGTCCCCTGCCCAAGGGTAGCCTCTCGCTGAGGACAGGGATGGCACCAGCCTTCCGGGAGTCACTGCTGCCTGGTCGGAGGCCTGTGTGCTGCCAACCGTGGGGGCCGGCCCATTTCCCCGGGGAAGGGATATCCCCGGGGTGATGGCACCTGCCCTGCGGCATGGGGCCACCAGCACCCATCCCTGTGCCAGCCTCACCCTCCTCCCCTGCGGCCGGCTTCGGGGGCAATCCCAGCGCTCTGCCCAGACCGTGCCAAGCCAGTGTCTGATTCACACTCTCTCGCTTTTTCTCCTCCTCCTGCTTTGCTCTCCTCGTCTCTCTGCGTCAGAGGTTACCTTGGGCCGCCCCACCAGGGAGCCCCTATGCACCATATGCCTGGTCATGACAGCCGTGGCCCCCCCCATGAGATGAGGGGGGGACCCATGGGAGAACCCCGACCACTGATGGGAGAGCCGCGGGGGCCCTTGATGGATGCTCGAGGTGAGAGAGGGGGCATGAAATACTGGGTGGCTTGGATTGTGCAGGCAAGAAGTCAGAGTGGAGCCGGCTGCCCCCACCCAAGGCATAGGAAGGGGGTTTGGGCAGTGAAATGACTGACTCCAGGCGAGGAGGGACAGTCACAGAGTGCAAGGGACTTTCTCCAGGCATGTTTCCTCTGCCCCCAGCCCTGCACCTTTTGGGTGCTTGCTAGCCCCCAGACAAAAGAGGCAGCGGGCTCACTCCCAGACTCCCTGCAGCAGTGCTTCCTTCAGGAGCTTACCTTGTCTTTCCTCCGCAGTCGGAAGAGATCCCCGAGGGCTGGAGCCACGAGGACTGGAGCCGCGCGGGCTGGAGCCCCGGGTGATGGAGGCGCGAGCGCTGGAGGCGCGAGGCCTGGAGCCGCGAGTGCTGGAAGCCAGGGCCATGGAGGCCAGGGTCCTGGAGCCCCGGGGCCTGGAGCCTCGTGGGCCTGGTCCCAACCCACGTGGCCCAATGCCTGGTGGGATACAGGGTCCTGGGCCACTTAACATGGGAGCCAGTGGCCCGCAGGGGCCCCGCCAGGTACACACGTCTCTGCTCAGCCAGTTGGGCACCGACGGCATCCTGTGGGCTGGGGCTGGGTGGGGGGTGTCCCACAGAGCAGCAGCTCTGGGAAGCACCAGGCTTTGGTCACTGGCTCTGAGGGGTCCGGGCATCTGTCCCATTTCCCCAGGCACTGCCCATCAGCTGGGGACAGGACAAGGCTCAGGCCTCTCTCCACCTCTTCCTGAGGCGCAGGAAGGAGCACAGGAGTTGGAGGGAGAGGAGAGCACGTAAAAGGCACTCTCTCTTGGTGCTCAGACATTTTCAAGCTGTCCGTGAGGGCATTCATGAGGGCATCCATCTGATCATCTGCTTTACCTTCCTGGATTTGTATGGCTAAGTCCAGAGACCCCTCAGTCCTTAACCCCTCTTTTACTCCCATAGGTTCCTAACATGGCTGGGGCAGGCATGCAGGGAGGAGGCATTCCTGGGGCAGGAGTCCAAGGAGCTGGTCAGCCTGGAGGCTTTAGCCCTGGACAGAGCCAGGTCACCCCACAGGATCACGAGAAGGTGAGAGAACAAAAGGGGAAGGGTGAGACAGCAGGAGCAGCACTTCCTGTGTGCCTTTCTGTGGTGGGGTCAGCCCCTCCCTGGCTCTGGTATGCTGTGGCTGCTCTGGCAGGGCACGTCTCTGACCCCTCTTTCCCCACAGGCAGCACTGATCATGCAGGTCCTGCAGCTGACAGCGGACCAGATCGCCATGCTGCCCCCAGAACAGCGGCAGAGCATCCTCATTCTGAAGGAGCAAATCCAGAAATCCACGGGGGCACCCTGACAGGTGACCTCCTTTAACCCGGTCTCACCCTGTGCCTGTTCCCCTCCAGTAAATCAGAGCTGCCCAGGATGGGACTCTGCCCCGCTTCCCTCTGTGCCAGGCTCACCCTCCTCCCCTTCTTTCTGGCAGGTACATGATGGAGATGCCGTGTGCCTGGATAGAGGTGATGCTCCATGGCAGCTGCTTCCCATTGCTACTTGAGCTGATGCTGCATTTTGGGAGAGGTTGTGTCACCCTCAAGAGGTTTTTCCCTCCAGTTCATCCTTTTGTTTTTCTGTGTATATTTTATGATGTTTGAAATAAAGTGGGAGGAGGGTTTGAGTAAATCCATGTCCCTGGCTGCCTTGTTTGGTCTCTCATGGAGGCCAGGGTGGGATTGTTGGCTTCTGGGAGCAGTGTGGCCTGGCTCCACTCTTGTCCAAACAACTTGCCATCCTCCCTCCTTCCCACACCAGGGCAAGAACTAGTCATGAAATTTCTTGTGCCGTGCTGTTTACAGGGGTGATGGGGAAGGGCAGGACAGCGAGCTTGGCTTTCTGTCCCTGCTGGCAGGGCAGGAAGGGCTCTGTATCCAATTGCAGGATCACTTACCACACCAGCCTGCTCAGAGAGCGGGGTTTCCCTCCCTGCACACGCTGGAGCAGAACCTGGTGGGAGCTGCAGTGGGAACTGAGCTGTGTGCTGGGTGCAGGCTGGCTCTGGGGGGTGCCATGGTGGCAGCGAGGCCCTGCAGAGGGGTGTCTGACCCTGCACCCCAGAGGGTTTGCTATCAACCAGCTCTTCTATTGCAGCCCTGCAAGGAGGCAGAGCATGGGCTCCTTCCTACCTGCACAGCTGAGTCACTACAGAGGCTTTCATTACAAAGAAAAGAAAGTTTAATTTACTCTTACACAAAGCACTGTTTAAACCCTGAGGGGCACATTTGGCCCCTGACACCTGCATGGATGCACATGCCCCATCCCCATGCCCTGGTTCTGCCCAAGCCACTGGGCTCCCGCTGCTTCCTGCTGCTCCGGCAGCAGCACGCAACACGTGTGTCTGGTTTCTCATTGAGGGGGCTGCGTGGAGCTACAGGCCCACTTGCTCCGTGAGGACCCCTTGTACACCAGGACAGGCAGGCAGCAGTCTTTGAACCTGGAATTTCTCATGGAGAAGAGTACCTTGCTGTGTCTTGCCTGGCTTCAGTGCATGCACAGATGCTTATCCCTGGCCTTGCTTTGGAAAAGGGCTGAGGCAATCCAGTCAGGGTCCCTGCCTGCTGGGGCACCAGCCTCACTGCCACTTAAAAGTTTTCCTTGTTGAAGTAGAATTTGACCTTCCTGGGGTCCAGGCTGGAGTGCTGGTGACAAGACTTCTGCAGGCTCTTTGCCAGGGCCTCTGGCCCACAGAGGAATACACCAACCACTGACCTGCAAACAGCATGGGGCTGTCAGTGCCAGGCGGGCAACTCAGGGAAAAGTGATTTAAAGCTTTTTGGGCCCCCTGCAGGGGATAGCACACCTCTCCCAAAGCCTGCCCAGTGCTGAGTGCCAGGGTGGAGGGGGTGCCTCCAGCTCCAGCATCCCAAGTCCCCTGCTCAGCTCTCACCTGGGGTGGGCTGCAGCCACTGCTGCAAACTCCATGTTCCACATGGGCCGCCCGAAGATGGTTTTGTGCCTGAGGCCCGTCACTGTGTCCGTAGTGGTGTCGAAGTGGAGCGCCACGTTGTTGGCCTGGGCAGGCAGGGATGGTGAGAACCCCAGGCACCACCCATGAGCCCCCCTCCAGTCCCTCACCGTGGAGGAGCATCCATTGTTGATCCCACCAAACACCGTGCCTGGACTTCATGCCCGAAAGCCATGCTTGCCCTGCCCTTCCTGCCCAGCTTGGCCACCCTGTGTCCCCTCTTGCAGCCATGCCAGCCCGTGGTCGACTCACAATGCTGGTGTTCCAGCCAGTGAGGAAGAGGCGGTAGGTGAGAAAGTCTGCCTTGCCCGACTCAGCCATCTTGTGCTCCAGGGAGGCAAGCAGGTCGTTGAACCAGGCAAAGGCTCCTGTGTCCCGGCAGAGCCAGTAGAAGTAGATCTGGGATGCAGGGGGAGAGGGATTGCTCAAGGTGGAGCAGAGCTGGAGGGAGAAACCTGCAGCTGGTCCCATGGGACACTCCGTACCTTCTTGGTTTTGAGGGTCTGGTCAGCCTGCTGGAACTTGTACCAGATGGACTTGAGGATGGAGGCGAAGGGGGTGACGCCGATGCCCGCTCCCACCAGCATGGCCACCTCGTACTGGAACACGTCCTCGCTGGCCGTGCCAAAGGGACCATCCACCTCGACCCTGGCCAAAGCAGGGCCTGGGTGAGACGTACGGCCTCCCCAAATCCCTGGAATGACCTGTTGGGCACTCCCCAGCCTACCTGGCTATTTCCAGCTGGAAGGTGTCAATGAGACGCTCTGTCCAGTCGCCAGCCGCCCGGATGTGGATGGAGAAGAAGTCCTCCTCGGGCGCAGAGGTGAGGGTGAAGGGGTGCCACTCCAGCAGGGAGATGGCGGGGCAGTTGACGAAGATGTACTGCCCCACCTCCATGCGGAAGCCCTTCTTCTGCATCTGCAGCTCCAGCACGCGGGCAGGGTGCATGACCACCTGGGGGCACGGGCAGGGCTCAGCGCCTGGCCTGGCTCCTGTCCCTAGGAAGGGGCGATGGCCATGGCCCCTGCTCGCCTCTCCATGGCCACCACAGCGAGGAGCTGTGGCACCGATGACTCCACGGGTAGGAGCTGGGATAGGAACGGGCTCCTGCACCACCCACCTTGGTGACAACCACCTTCTGCTGCGCACGCCAGACACGCAGGATCCGCTCAAAAACGTAGAGGATGATGGGGGCGAGAACCCACTTCCAGGACTGTGAAGATGGTGGAGACCAAAGGATTGGGAAAGGCCGGAGCATCCCAAGGGCAAGGGAAGAGCTTCTCCCCACAGCCATCCCAGCGCTGCCCTACCTCGGCAGGGATGCTCCCGAACTCAGGGTCTTTGCAGCAGTCGTGGGTGCAGTTCTGGTCCCGCTGCGGGAGGTACTCGGCGCATTGGTGGGGGGGCACCTCTGCCATGCTCTGCTCTGTCTGCCCACGCACCAGCCCACTGCAGGGAGGCGAGGGATGAGCCCAGGGGCCAGCTTCTGCTCCCAGCCAGGGCTGAGCCGCACTGCGTGAGGCCGGCTGGGCTAGCCCTCCCTGGAAATGGCAGTCCACAGCCCCACTGGGCTCTCCCTGCAGCTGCCCCACTGCCCCTCGCTGTCCTGCCCTGGGGAATGGTGAGGAGCCTTACGCAATGCCGTGGATGACGAGGCCAGCGAAGTAGACCAGGAAGAGGTGGTGTGTGTACCAGAAGAGCTCGAAGTAGTTCCTGCGGATGAACTCGGTGGAGGACGTGACCATGAGGATGAGTGCCAGCGTGATGATCACCCCCGTCAGCCCCGGGATGGTCGTGAAAGTCACGTACTCGACAGTCTGCAGGGGCAGCAGGGTGGGTTAGGGGGGCAGGGGACAGGTGGGGGTGGGTTGCTGCATGCCGAGGCTGTGCTCACCGTCTGGTTGGAGTGGATGGGGTTCAGCCACTTGTTGCTGCCCTGCAGGTGCATCTTGGAGAGGACAGCGGGGAGGCTGCCATCAGTGGCTTGTTGGCTCTGATTGTAGCGCTCCAGGTTGAAGAGGTGGGCAATGGTGTGCACAGCTGGACAGGGGACAGGCAGTCACCCACCGGGCAGCTCTAGTCCCCACTGTTGCCCCGCCCCAGTGCAGGGGGTACCTGTGAGCAGGGCCAGTGCATAGGCCACCAGCTTGTGGAAGGTGAGGTTGTGGTCCAGCTGCTTCCGCAACGTCCGCCTGCAGCACTGCAGGGAGAGGCAGCGGTGTCAGGATAGGGACAGGGACGGGGATGGCCACACCGGCTGTGCTGCCGCGGGACACTCACCGAGCAGGTCCCACGGAGGAAGGAGAGCAGGTTGCGGCAGATGGGCAGCAGGATCAGCATGCTGTTGAAGTTGAGGCACTTGGCCGATGCTCGAGCCCATGCCAAGGCAGACTGGGGAGAAGAGCGGGGTGAGCACCACCATCCCATCGTGCTGTGCCAGGACTGGCTCAGGGTGGGGCCAATCAACGCGGAGCTGGGACTGAGTGATGCTGGGCTGGGAACTGGGATGGAGCGATGCTGGGCTGGCATGGGGACTGGGAGGGGTGATGCTAGGCTGGGCTGGGATGCTGTTGGGCTGGGACCAGACAGGGATCAAGACAGGGACCAGCATGGTGCAATGCCAGGCTGGGGAGTGGGATGGAATGATGGTGGGCTGGAAGAGGACAGAACATGAAAGGGGCATGGGATGTTGCAGCCCCCACCCCACTGCAGCAGGGCCCCGAGGGGCTTATGTGCCTGGGCAGGCAGGATGCTGTGGGGGAGCACCTTACCCCAAGGATGGCCCTGGTGTAGAAATACTGCACGTCCCGGTCAAAGAACAGAAAGTAGTAGGTGAAGAGGAAGATGTTGATGCCCAGCCAGGCTGCCTGCGGGGGAAAGTCACAGCCTCCTGTCCCGGGAGCCTCTCATGCTGCAGCACTCAGGGACAGGTGCAGCCAGAGGGTGTCAGGACAGTGCATCCCCTCCTGTTTCCTTATGAGCTGCCCTGTCACGCACAGGGCTGGGATACAGGCCCAAAGGTGAGGAGAGTTGTGGAAGTGTTCTAACATTGCTATCTTGTCACACACAGCCCTGTGCATCACCTGTGCATGAGGAAGGAGGAAGGGCAGGAGCAGACAACGCCTGTGTAACGGGAGGGCAGATCCGGAGGGTAGTCAGGGCTGTGTAGGGAAGATTCTGGGAGAAGGAAGCTTCCCAGGGAGCTGGCTCACCTGGCCTCACCGTGCTGCTGTCCCCTGCCTAACGCCACTAACACCCCACACTGGCACCTCTCACAGCTACTGAATTTTTGCAGAGGTCCAAACAAAAATCACCCTGCCGTGTATTTGGATTTTGGCTGTTTTCTTTTTCTTTTTTAAGTAACTTCAAGAGTTAAAATAGCCCAACTCTCTGTAAACCCCCACGTTCCCGTGCACTCACAGCTCCTCACACAGTGCTGAGCAGCTGATGGGTGCTGGCCAGGCAAGCTCTGTTACACCAGAGATGCTGCAGCACGGCACCGGCAGATGGTCCCTATGGTGCCAGCTCCTCACCCCGCCACGAGTTCTCACAGGATCCTCCTCCTCTCACAAGGGGAGAAGAAGCGTGTGGGAGGCTCCCAGCCAAAGTGGCTGGGCAAAGCAGCAGCATTTTTAACTTTTCCAGGACCCCCTTTGCTGTGAGCTGTGTTTTCCCTAAGACTTCAGTTTTCCAGAGCCCATCCCTCCCCTGGCTGCCGGGGTACAGGGGTTGGCTGAGCAGAGGGGACGCTTGTCTGTCCCCACAGCCCAGCCCAGGACAGCCCATCAGCCCCCATCTCCCCCACGAGCCCCCCAGGTCCGTAGCCCCCAGAGTGCCCCCGCACTGCCCCACCCCAGTGAGCCCCCAGCCCCACACACTCACGAGGACGGCGGCCGAGAACCAGTGGTTGACCAGCCAGTTGCCCATGGTGCGGTGTCCCCGCGCCCGCCCGCGCCCGCCCGCGTTTTATGGAGGCAGCAGGCGGTGCGACAGCGCCGGCCCCGGGAACGGCGCCGCGGGACTTTCCCCAGAGAAGCCTTTAAGGAAATGCTGGCGGTTTCAAAGGCCACCTTCCAGGAAGGCAGGGCTGACCCCATCGCCGAAACGAGCCCCCTGTGCTGGCCAGGAATGGCCCCCGCCGAGAGGTCCCCTGTGGCCCCCCGCCCCGGTGACACGCGGTGTCTGGCGGCTCCTCTTGGGGTTTTGCAACCTTTGAGGGCAAAAACGGGCTTTTTGGGTAAGGTAGGAGTTTGCTAGGAAGAAGTTGCAGAGGATCCGTCCTGTGCCTGTCTCAGCCACTCTGTTTTTCCCCGCCTCCCTCACCAGCCTCCGCTGCCCCTTTTGCAGGGAAACCACCAAAGGAAGAGAAGCATCCTGGGGTCACGGCACTGCCGGTGCCAGGATCCAGCCCGGGCATCCATTACAGGGCGGGTGATTTAAGACCGAGCACCAGTGGTGCTGCACCTCCATGGGCCCCCCAGGGGAGATGAACATCCTCAGTCCAGCACCCAAACTGAGCTGACCCCAAAAATGGGTGCGGGGGGGGCATGTCACACTCCTGGTTTGGGGCCAGGATTCCTGGGTCCCATCAGCATCCCCACTGCTGTGCCAGCCACCCTTGCCCTCCTGCCTGCCCTCCACTGCAGGGCCCTGAGCTCTGGGGTGTCCAGTGCCCCAGCTGGGAACAACAGCCAGTTCTGGGGCTCTGAGCCTGGAGGAACAGGTTGGACAGGATTGCTCCTTGCTGGCATGCTGCTCTCTCCTGGCCTGCAGCCATGGCCACGCTGACGAAAGCACAGGATGAGGCCAGCCCCCATCCCACCATGCTCCTGAATCTTATCGGCTCCATCGAGGGGCTCCCCCCATCCCCTTCCCGCTGCACAGCCCCATTTCGATGCCTGTGAGGGAGAGGGTTACATGGACAGCAGGTGTGTGAACCCATGCCCGCCCCAGTGGGACCATCCCCACCCTCCGCCTGAGTCACTGCCAGCACCCAGACGCGCAGCCACAGCAAAGTTTCTTTACTGCTTAGAACAGTCCCAGTGGCACCCGTGGCCCCAGGTCACCGTATGCACCATAGCAGCAGGTGGGGGTGTCAGGACACCCCAGGGGCTGCGCAGCACGTGGCAGCCAGATTGCAGTGGCAGGTGGTTTGGGCACCCCTGAAGCTCTAGAATGGTAGAATCGTTTGGGTTGGAAGGGACCTCTAAAGGCCATCTAGTCCAACTCCAGAGATGGGCAGGGACATCTTCAACTTGGCCAGGTTGCTCAGAGCCCCATCCAGCCTGGGGTCTTGAATGTCTTCAGGGGTGGGACATCCACCATCTCTCCGGGCAACCTGTGCCAGTGCCTCACCACCATCATTGTAAAAAACTTCTTCCTTATGTCTAATCCAAATCAACCCTCCTTCATGTTCATATGAGTGGTCCTGGGCAGGCAAGCACATTCCTGTCCCCCTGCCACTGTGGGGATGCACTGGGACCTGCTGCCACTGCAGGACCAGGCAGTGCTTGGCCTGTGCCACAAGCACCCTCTGGCTGCTAGTGCAGCCCAGTGCTGCCCATCCCCATGTCCACAGCTGGCTGGAGGAGCCAGTGTTCAGACAATGCTGTGCCTCACGCCAGGCTCGAAGGGTGCCTCGAGGCACAGGGGGGTCCCTGGCGATTGCCGGCGGCAGCACACACAGTGCAGGAAGTCAGCGACGTTGTGCTGGAAGAGCTGGCGGCAGGGGTGCAGGTACTGGTAGAAGAGCAGCATGAAGTAGATGCCCAGGCAGTAGCCGAGGAGCAGCTGCAGCACCAGCAGTGGGGTGCAGACGTTCTCATAGACATCAGTCTTGAAGAAGTACCAGAGGATGACGAGGGCCGTGTTCTCCGCCAGCCGGGCCACGTAGTACACGGCCAGGCGACCCCAGTTCTGCGACTTGTCGATGAGGTCTCGGTCAGCTAGCTTGAGCTGCACGGCTGACCAGCAGAACATGTTGATGCTGGAGTAGAGGAGGGTGAAGGCACAGAGCACCACCACCGTGCCCAGGCGGCTGAAGTTCTTCTCGATGTTGTCAGGCAGGCTGTTGCCGCTGCGCCAGAACTGCACCCAGGGCAAGAAGAAGACCACCAGGAGGTTGGCCAGGGCGATGGGAATGATCCAGTGCTTGAAGACGGTGCTGAAGAGCACGAGGACAGCGATGCGGGTGGAGATCTCTAGGCTGCGCCACAGCACAATGCAGAGGAAGGCCAGTGGCCGCAGCTGGACCTTGTAGTCATCATACTTGACCTGGATGGCCAGGATGTTGCAGACAAGCGCTCCGTAGGTGACTGACACCAGGCAGATGGCCATGAGGACGGCTGCAGAGGGAGAGAGCAGGGGAGTCAGGCAGTGTTGGAGACCAGGCTGTGTCCCGTCTCTCCACTGCCTGGGGTGCAAAGTGTGGGGTGACAACCCCCGGTGGGAAATACGGAGTGCCAGTCCCGGGGGAGAAGCACAGGGTGCCAAGCACCGGGGCTCACAGCAGAAGGAACAGCTCATGGCTGGTGGTGACAGTCCCCACGATGAGGCAGCTGTGGGGGGAGCAGCAGGAGGCTCGGCTCCCCAAGGCTCTCCCTACACCAGTGAAACCCAAGCCTTGGCCAAACCAGAGCCATTTCTGTGGTTGGACCATGCCCCAACCCCCCTGCCCTGTGCAAGAAATGCTGCTCAAGGGTAAGTGGGGCAAAGTCTGTGCTGCGAGGCCCCTCTGCCTTCATCCCAGCCAAGAGCCACACCACTGTAGCCCCAGAAGCATCCCCAGAGCCAGCCTCATCCGAGGGCTGCAAAGCCGAGGTCATTTGTAGGGAGTGCTGGCAGCTGCTCACATTCAGCGCAGAAAAAGTAGAAGAGTGCAGCTGGTCCCATCCGTGCTGGCTGCCAGCTGTGGGGCTGAGCTGACACTCCAGCTGCGAGGGAATCACCCAAAACACATTATTTGGTGTTTGCTTCCTGCATCTACTGCTAGAGGAGCACTGGCACTCATTCTTCCTGTGCGTCTGCAACTCCCCAAAATGCCTTTGCAGGGGGCTGTGACCAGTTAGGGGGTTTCTACGGGACATCTCCTGTGCTTCCCTTTCTGTGGGCACAGATAAAAAGGTCTGGGCTCCCAGCACTGCTGGGAGAGCGGGTGGATGAGGGCAGTTCCTTCACCCAGCACTGTAATTGGAATGGTGCAGGAGCACGCCTGCATGCCCAGCTCGGAACCATGCCAAAATGGGAGTTAAAAGTTTGCTCTGGCATATCCACCCCCAAGCACATAAACATCCTGGGAGCAGGCAAGGGAGCCTGGGAGTGGGAGTGCTGGGCTGGGAGCTCTGGCTGTTAGAAAATGTGCAGAAATAGATCCAATGGAGGGACTTTAGGGAAGCCAGAGCCTGTAGCTAGATGGAAAAAAATGAATGGAGATTGAAGCAGGCTAGGGCAGGGACCTGACCTGACCCTCTTATGAGACACAGCACTGGGTGGATGGTCTGGTTCTGGAGGGCAGATATCCACAAGCACGGGTCTGGGAGCAGAACCTGCCACCTCAATCATGGCCTGCTCCTCCCACTTTGCATCACTGCAAGCAGGAAAGCAGAGATCTGATGAGTGCCCAACTTCAGTGGGTTGTGCTCCACATTTAGGGGAGTCCAGTGGAAGCTGTGTCATTTTGCCTGGATGTCACATCGGCACAAGCAGCTAAGGAGCTGCCGCCGTGCCCTGGTGGGGTTCCTGGGGAGCCCACATGCCAGGCGCTCTTACCTCGGGCAACAGGGACGTACTTCTCCAAGACGCTGATGTAGAGCTGGAGGGTGAGCTGCGGGGTGGAGCCCAGGAAGGCCTGGATGACGGCCACGCGCTTGAAGGCGTTGCGGTGCGTGGCCAGCCGGCGCTCCGAGTGGCCCACCTCCTGCTCCATCTCCACCTCGTAGCCCTTCCGCAGCCGCCGCTTGCGGGTGATGGTGACGTAGGGCTCCTCCTCCCTACCTGACCAGCAGTACACCAGCAGGGCCTCCATGCACCTGTGGGGACACAGGAGCTGTCACCCCGCCAGCCTGCCCGCTGCCCCCCACTCCCAGCAGCTCCAGCCGCCCCTTGCCTCATGCTGGCCAGGCCCTGCTCCTGCTGAGTGCAGCCCAGCTGATTTGGGCAACTGTCCAGCAGTGCTGTGGGCAGTCCCTGGCTGGTCACACCAGGACCATGGGGATGCCCAGTGGCTGCTCCTCTGCTCCAGCACTCAGGATGAATCATGTGGGGCAGAGGGGCAACAACAGCCCCAGCAAGGGCTGAAATAGCTGCTGGAAGAGGTGCAGCATCCAGGGTACAAAGCAGTGGCTCTGCTGGGAGCTGCAGCTACAGGAAGGTGTTAATCACCCTTGGGTTCTGTTTTCCCAACTGGCAAGAACCTCTTCCTCTAAGCAGAGGCAAAAGAAACTGTGATAGTGTCTTTGATCTCTCATCTTGAGCAGAAGAAGGCTTCCACGCTTCCTCCTTGGTGGGGACAGCAGGAAGGGGAGCACAGGGTGAAGCTGTGTGTGGCATGGGCAGATAAGGCAGAGCTTCCGCAGCCCCTTCTCCGTGGGGCCCTCACGTGTGGGCACAGGTGTGACTTTCTGCCGTGCTGCTCCCCGCTGCAAGGACAGGGGGACCCCCAGCCCCTCCACACAGCCATGGGGTGGGTGTGCGTGGCCAGAGGCAATCAGCTTGGCTCCTGCTCGGGGACCAGCTGGCTCTGGGACCAACAGGACATCGTTATTTACGAGTGCTTATCAGGACAGCACAAATTGCTGTGTATCAAACCCAAAAGGAGTGAGGGTTTAGGATAAATTCTCTCGACAGATCAGGCCAGCACTCACGACTCTTTGCAAACTCTAACAGGAAAATCGTTTCATCCCAAAGGTCTGGCTTGAAGAGTAGTCCCAGCTGGCTCCCAGTGCCCTGCCAGACCTTCTCAGCAGGCTGGGCTCCATCTCCAGCCCGAGCAGCCAGATGAAGCAGCCTTCCCCAGGCAGCCCTGGCTGGCTCTTACAAGCAGCTGGGCAGCACTGTACCCATCTCAGAGAGCCTTGGTTGGTGTGGTGAGAGTCACGACACTGCTGTGGGCCAGCACAGGCTGGCAGCACCGAGGCAAGGCCCCCCAGGTGGCTCTGAAGATGAGACATGGTGACGGGGACACAGCTGGCACCCTGCTTGTTTCCAGTGACAGAGGAAGTGCAAAGCAGGCCACAGTGGTTTTGGAGCTCTGTGGGTACAGAGAGCCCCAGAGCGTGGCTGCTGGCCTGCCCTTGGGGACAGAGCCCCACGGAGATGGTGGCTTTGCCATGCCTCCTGTTGTGCATTCTCATGGAGCAGGCTGCCCAGGATGATGACAGACCAGGAGGCACCACAGCATTCCCAAGGAATGAGGGATCAGCTTGTGCAACATCCATCCAGCCCCTTACTGTCCTCTTCCCAGCACAGTCCAGTGGCCCCTCAGTTCCCATGCCAGCCCCACTCCTGCACCTAACTCTTCTCCTCCACCTCCCATAACCCCCACCGAGTCCCACTCCTGGCCCTATGCAGGACACCCCAAGAATCCAACTGTGTGCCCGAGGGCGTTGTCCAAACGCTTCTTGAACTCAGACAGGCCAGGTGCTGTGACCACTTCCCTGGGGAGCTCCACCACCCTCTCTCTGGGTGTAAAACCTTTTCCTGATATCTAATCTAAACCTCCCCTGATTCAGCCTCATCCCAGGTCAGTATTCACCCTCAAGCACGCACCGGGGATTCCCATCTGTGCTTCCAGCACAAGCACGGTGATGGCAAAACCAAGAGTCTGAGTGAATCGCTGGCTGCCTCCTGGACCTTGGGCAGAGCTTTCCCAGCAGCTGGGATACAACAGGCCGGCAGAGCCGCGTCCTGCCCGGAGCGGGGTCCAGCAGCAGGAGCACCGGTAGCAGCACCGGCGAGCAAGGGGCCCTCGGGAGCAGCAGTGCCGGGGAGGAGGGCCAGGGAGCGGGCAGCAGAGCTCCGGGCACGCCGGGCACAGCTGGCAGACAGCGCCGGGTGCCCGTCCTGCCCGGCACCGCTCCCTGCTCTCCCCCGGGTCCGCGCAGGGGTGCCGGGGTGCCGGGGTGCCGGGGTGCCGGGGTGCCGCGCTCACCTGATGACGGGCCCGAGCTGCAGCAGGTGCATGAGCAGGACGAGCGGGCGGTCGCGGCTCAGGTCGCGGTGCACGAAGATGAGGGTGAGCTGCACCAGGACGGAGGGGCAGAGCACGAAGAAGACGGTGAGCGCCAGCCAGAAGCGGTCGTCGGAGTGGCCGTAGGAGAGGCAGAGCACGGCGGCCGCCGCCCCCTCCCCGCAGAACAGCGCCGTCGAGAAGACGATGCCGAGCGGCAGCTTGGCCCGCGACGGGGCGGCGGCGGGCGGGCAGCCCCCGCTCGGACCGTCCATGGCGGCCCCGGCCCGGCCCGGCCCGGCCCGGGCGCTCAGCCCCGCCGCGGCGCCATCCCGGGCTGCAGCGGAGAGAGGAGCCGCGCTGCGGGGCGGGGCGGGGCGGGGCGCGGCTCCCCCGCCGCACCGAGCCCCGACGGGCGGCCCCGCACCGGCCCCGCCGAGCCCCGCGGCCCCGGCACCGCTCCGGGACCGCCCTGACGCCCCCCGACCCCCCAGCCCGGGGTCCACCGGCCGGGCATCCCCACCGGGACCACATCCTCCGGCCCGGGGCCCCGGCTCCTGGTACCCCAGCCCTGCCCTGGCCACCACCCTCCTGCTCCGGGAGCCCCGTTGCTACTGTGCCCTGGTCCCCATCAGGTGTGATGTCCCTTCCCCAGGACAGCTCCACTTGCACCCTCTGCCCCGACACCCCTGTCTTGGACCAGGATCTTCTACTGAGGACTCCCCATCTCTGCAGGGAACCGCCCCCCCAGGACACCCCCAACATGGCCAGGACCCACACCCCAGCACCCCGCTGCAACACCCACCTCGGGACTCCCATTCCCCAGACACAGCGCTGACAATCCCATGCTACGCCTTGTGTGTGCCCCGGAGCCTTTGGAGCCCTGCTCAGGGCCCCCCCATCGAGTCCAGGCCTGATCTAGTCCTGGCAGTTACCAACACCTCAAGATGCAGCAACACATGGAGGGTCCCTGCAGGGGAGAATTGTCAGGTAGCCCCGGGGACACTGGGGTCCCACCATGGGGCAGGAATGATGCCACTGTGGGTGCCAGCCTTGCCTGAATCAGACAGCTGCCAGAGAGCTGCCTGCACTCACCTCCACCTCAGATCCGGGGCCTGACCCCCGCTCCAGACCCAGAAATGGAGCTGGGCCAGGGCACCACATAGCCCTGAGCTCGATGGGGCAGCATGTGGGAGGGAGGGCGTTGTCAAGGCAGGGAGCATTTTGGTATCTTGCAAGACAAGCTGTGTCAGGGACACCCCTTCAGGTCCACAGAGCACCCGGTGTGTGTATCAGGATTTGGGAACTATTGGGAACACAGGAGATGTAGCTCCTGTATCTTGAATGTTCGTGCTTCCAGGTGTGACCTTGTGCTACGGCTGACCAAGAATGCTTTTCCCATCACCTTCAAGGACCCACCCTCAAGACAATGGGATATGTGGGCTCACTGGTGGAGCCAAACCTCCCACCACTCAGTCCCACATCTCTCCTGTGTGTCCCACCTTGATCACCTGTACAGTGGTGGGAACACCGGGCTGTCTGGGCTGCTCCCCACCTCCATGGCCATGGGGGTCCCTGCTCTAGCAGCTGCCTCCAGCACCAGCCCTGCCCACCTTTCCCCAGGAGCGGTGGTGTGCGCACAGGCGGGATGCACACGCGCTTTCCTGAGCACCCACTGCCTGCCAGATCACTGAGTCCAGCCTGGGCACATGCTGGCTGGCTGGGACAGATGGGGCAAGGCAAAGAGTGTTTGACATCGGTCCATTTTCCCCAGTTTAGGCAGACCAGGAGTTTTTAGGCAACTCTTAAAAGGCTCTCAGTGCTCATCCCTCAGCAGCTAGGCCAGCTCACAAGGAGGTGCCCACGTTAGTGATGGAGACACTGCCCATTCACCTGCCCCATGCAAGCCAAGAGCACAAAACCTCCCAAACCACACACACAAGAGTTTTCCCCATTTCACCAGTCTGGAAGCATTACCAGGGCTATTGGGCTTTTCAGCAGGAGGGCTGAGAATAAAACCACCTGAGACGTTGGAGGCCACATCTCCCACAGCAACAGCTCCCACACAGAAGCAATCCCTGTCCCCGCAGCTGCTCAGAGCTTTTCCTTCCAAGGCTGAACAGCTGCTTTGGGAAACCACAAACCCCATGAGCTCATGGGGACTGGCCTGACTGGCGGGAACAGGAGATCTACGTGTGACCACTCAGCTCTGGTATGATAGTTACATATTTTCAAGCTGTTTTTGGAAAACATCCTCTCCAAAAAAAACTCTGGCAGGGCAGAGGGTGAAGGGAGCAGTGTCCAGGCAGAGGAGCCCACCACCAGCTGCTGGTGACCGTGGCCAGCCAGGGTGGGAGCTGGGCACGGGAGCAGCTGTGCCTGGCTGGGTGCTCAGCCAGCGACAACACATCGGGTGGCACTGCCAACTGCACCCACGGCTCTGTGTGAGCAGCAAGAGCAGCGTGCCGTTTGTACCATTTATGCAACTTCCACTTATCCAAATTAAAAGCATTCCCCAGGAGTCTGGCAGGTCACCAAGCCCTCAGCTGAGCAATGCCTGGGCTTCAACTCATCATATTTTTAATTTCATCTTCCCCTGCTTCATGATGAAATACTTAAGAGCAATTGTTTAAGCAAGCAAGAATTCCAGTCCTGTATCCATAAGCCCCAGAAGCCGTCAAGAGGAATGGAGAGACAAAACCTCACAGCATTTTCCACACCAGTTATTATCCCATTTTCTGTCCCAAGCACAGAGAGGCAGTGAGCTGTTCACGCTGTGAGTCACCTCTACAGCCTGACCCCACCTGTTCACAGCTCAGTGCTGTAAACAGCGGACAGACCATAAAAGTGATGTGGGTCACAGATAGCACCAGCCAGAGCTCCTGTCCCACTGCCCTGCCACTCCTTGTCCCTGCCAACTCAGTGCCCGCGCCTCTGCCTGCGAGCCCAGCACAGCTGGGGCTGCACAGGTGCCCTGGGGCACCCCTGTCACAGAGCAACTGCCTGACCCAGAGCTGCCACAGGCCAGCAGGGACAGCCCAGGTGCTGGGGACATCCTACCCAGGTGACCCCACTCTGCAGTGGCTGCATCCTGGACCAGCAGAGCTGGTGGCTGCTGACTGGCCTTCACTCTGGAACCTCCCAGGAGCAGAACAGCCCCTGGGCTGGTGGATGTGAAGTGTTATGGAATCACAGAATCAGAGAATCTCCTGAGCAGGTAGGGACCCACGAGGATCATTGGGGATGCCCAAGGCACCAGCTTGAGTCTCACTACCACGTGCAGATGTCAATTTTCCTGTGGCTACAAGTGCCTGCCCTGCCCTGGAGAGCATCCCAACTTCATGAATTTCTTAATCCCGGCCTTCTTTTTTTTTTTTAATCCCAGTGTTCACACAACACACGTTGCACAAAGAGCAGTGGCCACCCACTGTGTGAAACCGCAGGGTTTGCTGTGCAGCTTTTCCAGCCCCTTGGGTGTGCCAGGGCATTTGTGTGGGGGGGGTGGGAGCAAGCTTCCTCACCGGCTCTCACTCAAAATAGCCCCGTCTGCTTTACACATGCCTGCCTGCCTGGCGGCTCAGCTCCTGTAAAAGGAGAAGAGAAAACTGTTTGGAAAAGACTGGGAGCTCTGAGCCAGACCCTTAAAGAGCCCAGGTGGAGAGAGCTGCCAGCCTGCTCCCCAAGCTCTCCTCTCTAGGACCCAGAGCAGACACCGCTCACAGAGCGCTCGCTGGGACATGCCGAGAGCACGCTGCCGCCTTCCCAAATATAGCCCTGCACACAGAGGTGGAGCAGCTGCTCGGGGTGTGGGGATGGCCAAGCTCCCTGACTTCAGGGCTGAAACCTCCTCAGGAGCACAGTCTGTGCTGGGGATTAAACATTCAGCTGGTGCCACACGCAGCGACAGTGGGGATGTGTTGATCAACCCCATGTGCTGGATGAAGTGGAAATCACAAAGCGTCCCCCAGTTTGACGGGTATGTGAGACGGGACACAGCCGTGTCCCCTCAGTGCAGCCACGCTGCCCTACCGGCAGGGCTGGGAGGTTCCCAGGAATCTGTGAGCTGGGAATTTTTTACTTAGTTTGGAAATAGCTTTGCAAATGACTGGTTTCCACAGCCTAAACTGTTTGGATGGTGCATTGCTTTCACAGTAACTCAGCTGTATTTTTTCCTGCCCCAGCAGTCTGTGGAATAGTTTCTGGTTGGGGAAATATTTATTCCATTTGCTTCATCATGCGACTGCTTTTACCGCTCCAGTTCCTCATCCAGCTTCACTCTGAACCTGCTGGGAGAGAACCTGGTATCTGTGCTGAGGACCTCATCCCTCTAAATCTCACTGGAGGCTGTGCTGAGCCCACTGGGATCTGGGCATGGAGCTCCGTGCTGCCAGGGCCAGGATGCTTGCAGGCAAAGCACAGGCCATGTCAGTGCTGCCTCATGGCTTCAATTCTTTAACAAGAAAGCAGAGTTACCTTTGGGTGCATTTATAGGTCTTTGCAATAGTTACACATTTTGAAGTCATGCCTCCTTGGCTGCAGCCCCAGCACAGGCAGCGGGTGATGCTGTAACACTAAACCAGGCAGGAAGGGTTAAAATTACCTTTAATTAAGCGATTCCCCCAGCCCCACCTGCTGTAAGACTATACACAGTGCTAACCCAGCCAGGCTGCGCCTGCGTGTGCCCTGGGCATCCTGGCAGGTGGGAGGAATAGTTTATACTCCCCTATCCCCCGTGCAGGAAAGCAGCAGGAGCACCACAATGCTCTCAACAAAACCACTGTAGGAGCCTGGACAGGGCTTGTAGCCACCGCAGGGGCTTCCCAGAGCCGTGTGCACGGTGCAAGAAACAAGGTGGCAGCTTGTCTTGCAGCAGGGAGCAGAGCAAACAGAGCACTCAGATCCAAGCCTCTCCTAGAAATTTGTGTATGCTTTGGCTGGGAAGCACGCTGCCAGAACTGGGTGAAAAGCAAACAGCTCCCTGCATGCTTCCTGCCTGCTTCTGCATCCAACGTAGGGTGATGGTGCCAGTGTGGGGGAGCAAAGAACACTCTGGAAAAAACAATCTCCCTTACCCAAAAGAGCTCGGGGAATGGTTGCCCACAATGGTTCATGGCAGTAGGGTGCAAGCCATCCCCTCTCCCCAGTGCCATTCCAGCAAGCCGCTGCGGTGCCCCAGTTCCTCACCAACAGGTCTCGGTGTCACAGGCTGTAAATATCCCGTGTTCCCAGCCTGACTCCGGGGCGTTTGCCTGTAATTAGCTCTTGGGATTTGGGAGCTGGTGTGATCCGGGGTTATCGTTATCCACCAGCGCTGTGCTGGGATTTAAAGGGACAATGCGGCTGTCTGCATATCTACCACCTCAGTGTGCTGTCATATGACACGTTAAATAGAGAGAAGAGTCTCTCCTCAAAGTCTGTGTGTGTCCTTGCCCACCACAGATCCCTTTTCGGGCAGAGTCAATGAGGTTCCAAGCAAAGCAGAACAGCTTGCTAATACTTCTGCCAGGACTTTTCGGTCTTTGCCATCCCCTTGGCTTTGGTGTCACCTCAGCTCAGGGCTCTCAAGGCTGCAGGCAGCCCCTATAGCTCTGCCCACTGTGTTCCCTCGTGAACCATCATTCCCCACATCCAAGCTCCCCGGCCGTCCCCCCCACTCTGCTGCTTGCCCCAGGGGTGCTAGGTGGGGTTCCCAGTGTGCCCGATGCCGGCTGGGCCACGTACTCACGGGGTCTAGTGAAGCCAAGGCAGGGCAGCCCGCCAGCCCGCGGCCATCGGCGCTTCTCCGTGGTCCCTGTGGTTTCGCCTCATTCCCTCTCCTGCGGCACTCCAGCGGGCAGAAATAGCCCCAAAGCACGTGCTGCCTTCCGGGGAGCGATGCCAGGAGCAGGCAGCCCCGGCGCCCCGGGCACAGCCCTCCCTCAGGGGCTCCTGGCAGCACTAGAGGGTCCAGACCAGCACCGTGCCAGGGCACAGCCTGGTTATAGCTCTGGTGAGGAACATCTTCATTTATCTGCCAAGATAATAAATTCTGCCTTAGAGTTTCTCACCTGGCAACAGTCACCAAGGAAACGAGAATGGCTGCTGCGGGTCCCTGCTGGCACCGCCTGGGGAGCCCCAGTGGCCCTGGCAGAGGGTGTCCGGCTGCACTCCGGCTGGCTGGCTGTGTGGGCAGAGGGCCGGCTACCCACTCGTAACCTGATCGCAGGCCCAGCAGAATGCACGTCAGTGTGGGCTTGGCCCTTGTGCCATCTCTCCGGAGCTGTGTGGGTTTCACCAGGTTCGGGATGGATTTTGCGGTTTTCCTGGCTGTTGATCCTGGTGTGCATGCATTGGGAGGCATGACCTGCAGTTGCCTCAGGCTCCTGGGCGGGTTTTTCTGTCTCCAGCACTGGTCTGAGCAGGGATTTTTGACACTTGTTTTAAAAGCAGTGGCATCACAAGTGCTCAGAGATCTCTGGAAATCCATTGGTGCCAGAGGAGACCAGATCCTGCTGCCCCTCAGGAAGATGAGCCGCTGCCTCCAGGGCTGCCTGGCACATGGCACTTCCCTATTTATAGCACCTGTAGTCATACCCCTTCCCATCCCTGCCGGGCTGTCCACTCACAGTGCCACCCCTAAACACAGAGGCAAGAGCTGACACTTGGAGCAAATCATTTCAGCCCTCATACAGCTAATTCTGCAAAAAGCATCCCAGCCCCATGCTGTGTGTGAACCTGCCACTGCCGCTGCTCCCAGCAGGCTGCTGGCACAGGCACGGGACAGACTGGGAAAGGCCATCAGGCTGGGCGCAGGGAAGTGCAGCCACTGCCCCACCATCAGCAGCACAGGGGTGACCAGTCACCTCAAATAGGGCATGTGACTGTGATATCAGAACAGGAATTTCATCAGCCATTAGCCATGCATGGCTCCCTGCCCATGGCAGAGATCTGGGGCAGCTCCCTTGCCCAGGATGGGTGCCGAGTTTCCCAACAGTGTGTGGGGCTGGAGAGAAGGGCATGGGGCCATGCCCATCTGGGCTTGAACCCCTGGGGCCAGGACAGTATCTCAGCATCTTTGGCCCGTGGCTGGTGCTCAGCTGGTCGAGGCA
Source organism: Corvus hawaiiensis (assembly GCF_020740725.1). Lineage (NCBI taxonomy): Eukaryota > Metazoa > Chordata > Aves > Passeriformes > Corvidae > Corvus > Corvus hawaiiensis. The sequence continues at coordinate 1,015,307 of NC_063226.1, read as the reverse complement.
GTGTTGCTGGTGCTGGGTGGTTTATCACGGACTGAGGTGAGCCAGCAGGCTCCCTGTTTTGGCCTTTGAAGGATCTCATGTCTTTGTCCCTCTGGACCCCACTTCCCCCCCACCAGAGCTCCTGCAGCTCAGACATCCCTGTGTGACTTCTCCTCCACACCCATCAGTGGCAGCAAGCCAGGGAGGGCAGCTCTGGCTGGGAAAAGAAGCAGGAAATCTGAGAAGCAAGATAAGAGTTTCGGAGCTGAAGATCAAGGAGCTGGGGCTTTTTTTCCTCCACTCCTTGCCCTGTGGTCTGAAGGTCCCCACCACTTCCCTGCTCCCAGCCAGGCTCCTGCTGGGGCTGGCTGCTGTTTCTACCCCAAGCAGCCCAGGACCTGCTGCCACTCAGGCAGTGCCATGTTAGGGCGCAAAACACAAGCAGTGAGCAGTGATGTCCCCCAGCCCAGCTCAGAGGGGACTCTGGGTGAGCAGCAGAGCTGTGCACACTATGAAGGGGATGCTCCTTGCAGGGGCTGCAGGGAAACATCCCCTCAGGGATCAGGCAGCAAGAAGCCAGAGACGCCGTTCCTTAGAAAAGTCACTAACTCAGCCCATGTGGGCTGTCAGGCAGTGTCCCCACCACAAGCCATTCTCGCCAGGGATGGAGACACAAGGCTGCCAGCACCACGAGGCTGCAGTGGGGTGGATGAGGCAGTGCCGTGTCACCCAGCGTGGCAGGCAGTCCCACAACACACCGTGTCCCAGCAGCCGCTGGCCTGGGCCGACCCACCAGGATTAAGGAGCCTGCAGGAGTAAGTAATTTAAATCCAGATTAGATTTAAGCAGCTGCTATGCAAAGGGCATGTGAGCAGAGGCTGTGCAGTGGGGATGAGCAGGTGAGAGACTGACTCGCACCCCTGTGATGTGAGGGGCTGTGAGAGCAGGGTCTGGCTGGCAGGTCCGTGCCCGTGGGGTACTGCCCAGAAGGACGGATTTTGTCTCCAGGCTTGGCTTGTGCACACCAGACCGGAGGCAGCAGTGCTGTGCCGTGGGACAGGACAGCCCAGGATGAAGAGAGAGCCCAGGCAGGAGGATGAAGCACAGGCACACGCTGGGCTGCTCACTTCGTAGGTGCTGGAGAGAGGCCACCCCTCTGCACGGGGCTGCAGACCATGTTCCACCTCTTCTCCCACTGCTGGTCGTGGCTGCAGGCCATACAGGAGCCCGTCAGGTAGGTCCCTGTGCCCACTCCCGGGGCTCCTGGGGATGACAATATTTACCCTTGTGTTTATGAGTGGTGAGGGCACCAGTGTGGTGACAGGGTGAGACAGGTGCCCATCGCAGGAACTGTCTCCAAGCTGCTGAGCAAGGCACAGCGTGTCCTCGCTGCCCCCCAGCAGGCAGGAGCTGGCAGGCAGGGGAGCAGGCTGGGCAGGGATGCAGATGCAGGGAATGGTTCCAGTGGGATTCCAGCTCTGCAGAGTCAGCGGCTCCCCAAGAAATCTGGGAAGGATGCACTGAAACACCTGCCTTGTTTGCATGTGTCAGGACACCCAGGTTAATTCCCCCACAACAGCACTGCAAGGAGGTTTATGGTCCTCTCCTTCTAGAGAGGACACCTTACCTGCTGTAATGCTGGAGGTGCAGCTGTGCCACCTCTGCTGCCACGCAGCCTGGTCTGTATGTTTAAGGAAGAAAATGATACTGCAAATAACTACAGTGGCTTGTCAGTGGCAGAGAAAATGTTGTCTGTGTGGCTCCGGTGGATCACATTGCTGGAGACTGGACAGGGCTGTTTAGCAACAGGAAAAACACCTGAGTCCAGGCAGAAGCTCATAAAATCGTCCTTGCTACCTTTCCCTACCTGTGTATGCTCAAAACTTACTGCCAGGGAAGGTGTAATCATTGACTGCATATAAGGAAGAATCATGTGGGCCTGTACATATAATTGCTTAATCCTATATGATATGAGAGTAAATCCTTGCCATAGGAAGCACCTTGAAGGCTTTGCAGTGTGGCTGTCCCATGGTGTTGGGGTGGTTCCAGGCACTTGTGCCTGTCCTCACCCTCTCCCGGGCACCAGGGATTGTCCCTGCACTTGCCCTCAACTCAGACAGAACCTGTGTCACCCTCCTGCCTCTCTCCTGGCTGAAATGTAGCTGCCATGGGCAGGGTCCTTTTCCTGGGGGCCCGCAGTAGTCACTGCTCCCCAGGGAGCACAGCCTTTTTCTGGGATGCTCACCTGCTGTTGTTGCCCCCCAGGAAGGTGACCCTCCTTGTCATGGGGCTGGACAACGCAGGGAAAACTTCTGTCATCATGGACATAGAGAGAGGTGAGGAGCAGCACAACCCCAGAGCCTGCCTCAGATGAGGCAGCAGCTTTATGGTCCTTTCCAACCAAGTGCCCAAGCTTCGAAGGACCAAGACTCCTGAACTACAGCCGCTCTTCTGGGGAAGTGTGCAGGGCACCAGCCGTGTCCCAGGCAGCCCTGGAAGAGGGAGTGGGGATGTGGCTGGGGCAGGAAGGGCACAGGCATGCTGCTGGGCTCCGGGGCAGCTCTCTGCCCTCTCCACACCCGCAGCGCTGGCCGGCGAGGTGCTGCGCGACGCGCAGCCTGGCCAGACCCGCCTGCGGGTGGACAGGTTCGAGGTGACGCTGGTGGACCTGCCCGGGGGCCAGCGCTCCCGCAGCGCCTGGCGCAGCCACTACAGCGAGGCGCACGGGCTCCTCTTCGTCCTGGACTCCGGTGACCTGGCGCGGGTGGAGGAGGCCCGCAAGGTCCTGAGCCGCGTCCTGAGCCATCCCGATGTCTCCGGAAAGCCCCTCTTGCTGTAAGACTGGGTCGATGGGATGCAACCTCTGAGGCAGAGGGTGAGGGGTGGAGTGGGAACCTGTTGCTGGGGTTGTGGGCTGCAGCGGGGGTGTGCTGCCCAGGGAGCTGTCGGGGAGTGCCGGGACATGAGGACCCCAGCAGTGCTTGGGAGATCAGAGCATCCGTGGAGAGGAGCTGAGGAGGGGGCTCCAGTGCCAGGTACGGGCTGGGGCAGTGCTTCACCTAATCGCAGCCAGACCGGGAGACAGCGCGCAGCCTCCTCCGCCGCGGCCCAGCGAGGCACCAGGGGCCGCGGTGACGGTGACGGCCGCTCTTCCCGTGCCCCAGGCTGGCCAACAAGCAAGACGCGGCGGCCGCGCTGCTGCCCTGCGAGCTGATCGAGCGGCTGTGCCTGGAGCGGCTGGTCAACGAGAACCGCTCTCCCTGTCGCATCGTGAGTGCGGGGCTGGCTCCGCTCCTCGCTCCCCGCTCCCCGCTCCCCGTGCCCGCGGGGCTGCCGCCGCCGCTCGGCGCTCCCCGCGCTGATCCCCCGCCCGCCCGCAGGAGCCCTGTGTCGCCAAGCGGGTCCCCCCCGCCGGCCCGGCCCGCGCCACCCTGCAGGGGCTGCGCTGGCTCCTCCGCGTCGCCGCCGCCGCCCCGGCCCTGCCGGCCGCTGCCCCGGTACCTCCCGCCCCGAGGGCCGCCCGAGCCGGCCCGCCCGCCCGCAGGTGGGTGCGGGGCTCCGCGGGCGCCTGTCCCCGTCCCCATCCTCCCCCCGCAGCGCTCGTTCTCACCCCGCTGGGCTCTCTCCCCCAGGGACCGGCCGTCCCCCGGGGAAGAGGGCGCGGGGAAGAACGGGGAGCATCGGGCAGCGCGCCCCGTCTGCCGCCTCCTGCCCCTGGTGAGTGAGCGACACCCCCGGGGTGGGATGGGGTGAAAGAGGGGCTCTGCCACCCTCTCCTCATCCTCCTTTCCCCGCCCAGGAGGAAAGCACTAAGGGCCCCAGGAGGAGGAAGAGAAAGGTGAAGAAGAAGGGCTTGGGGCAGCCAAGCCCAGCCGACGAGCTGGAGGGACCGGGAGTAGGGGGTGACAGCCGTGCAGGGGCTGCCGGGGGGCTGCTGCTCCCCAACAGGGTCGGGCAGGAGGAGCCCGTACCCACCAGGATGGCCATCCCCCACCCAGGTGAGAGGGGACTATGGGGGGCTGCCAGCTCTGCCAGCACCAGCATGTCAGAACCTCCCTACAGGGAGGTTGCCAGGCCTGGCAACGTGGCAAAATGCTGGACCACTGGTCCCTGCCACCTCCATCAGCTTTGCTTGCAGATCAGCTGAGTGCAGAGCCAGGTCAAAGGAGTCCGAAGGGGAAGAGGAGAGACATCTGAGCATCTCCACACGGGAGAATGCATGGAAGCGATGGAGGACTGCAAACCCGCCAGCAGCAGTCCTCTCAGCTGGCTTGGTGACAAAGGCATCCTTGCTCAGGTATGGTGCCTGACATTTTTTATTTCTCCATCCAGCACAGGGCATGAAAAAGAAAAAAAAGAAGAAAATCAAGAACAAAATCAAGTCACAGGAACCTTCTCTGGAGCAGCAGCATGAGGAGGCCTCAAGCACCTTTGGTTGGTATTTCTCAAGACAGATTTTACTGAAGCATCAGGGTTCTGGCCTGCTGGCAGTGTGCAGGGACACTTGGTCATGGGGTGCTTGGTGTGGGGACATGGGCACAGGCAAGTGCTGCTGCAGGGCAAGGGAGGGGCTGTTGTGGAGGCAGATGCTGCTGCCTCTGCTGTGAGGTGGGATGCAGGGAGGCCACATGAGTGCACTGTGCTGGAGCCGGGGGTGTCCCTGCAGCCCTCACTCAGCACAGGTTGCCAGGTGGACAATGGAGCTGGTCCCTGGTCAGTGCCTGACTGCTCCCCTCATTTTCAGATTTGTACCGCCGGGCGATGCTGGCTCTGAAGATGAGGCAGGAGCAGAGAAAGCAGACTTCGGCCATCACCCCCTGAGCAGGGGAGGCACAAAGCAAGGTGTGTGTGCTCCTAGAGGACCCAGACTGCAGTGGCAGCGGGACCCACGCTCATGCGGAGCTGCTGGGGTGCTTGGCCACGGCTGGCAGAGCTGGGAAATGGGTCCTGGGGCATAAACAGCACCATTGTCCCCTGCATGGCTTGAAAACCAGGGATCCACAGGAGTGAGCCAAAAGTCCCTTTGTAAGATGCCTCTCTGGCAGCCGGGCTGCAAATTCATCTGAAAAGGGAACAGCCGGCCCCTTGCTGCCCCCTGTTAGTATTCTGTGGAAGACTCCGCTTAAACCCGGATAAGTCTGTGCAGGAGAGGAAGATCCGAGCAAACATCCCAGGGGGAAAGCCTGTCTCTTGAATTGCCCTATGCCCTGGGAAAGCTGTCTTGGCAGGTCAGGGGCTGATCTGGCCCGTCAGTCACTCCCTGGCTACTGCCTGGAACAGTCTCATTTCCTGATGGTGAAAGTGGGAGAGCAGTCCCAGGTGGTCTGCAGAAGAGCTCCGCCCAACCCTCAGCCACATCTGGCAGGGCTGTCAGGACTCTCTTCACACCCTGGAGGAGGGCAATGCCCGCGTTTGTGCATCCTGCAGCCCGTCAGTGAAAATTTAAGTTCAATGGCAGCTGGTGGCAGAGGCTGCTGGAGGCTCCTTTCCCAGGATCGTTCCTCCTGATCCTGCCATCCCTCCAGGAGAGACATTGCAGCAAATCTTCCCGCGTCACTGGCAGCCCGGCACTCTGCTGCCCCAGGTGGTCCCTGATGTGCGCTCGGCTCAGCTCTGAGACGGGACAAGCAGCAGCGCATCGCGTCCCGACACAACCCGCCTGTGACGGGCCGTGTCCGTCCGACTGTGCTGTCCCGGGCCCGAGCCGGGCCGGGGGCTCGTGCTGCCCGGCTCTGGCAGGGTGCCTGGGCCGGGAAACCAGCCCTCAGCCCTGGAAACACCTTACGTGGAGCCGGGAACTGGGGTAACACCTGCAACAGTGTTAGAATGTGAACTTGCGTTAGTCACCTCTGCTCCCGTGGTGGTTAGTGATTAACAGGCACTGCCTCTGTGGTCCGGGGGAAGGCAAATCACTAAAGCCCTTCCCTTGGCAGGGCTGAAAAGGGAGAAGAAGAGAAACCGTCTACTTTGCCTTGCCAGCCTGCCATAAAGTTCTGTCGAACTCTGCCAGATTCAACTGTTGGTGACTACAGGGATTATTTGTAAATAAATTGTAAATAACAACAGCAGAAGTTAATACTGCCCTGTAAATACAGCGGTTCCAGCAGCCCCTTGTCTCAGCCTGGTGGAGTTCCCTGCGATGTGGGTGCTGGGGGGTAGAGGGTAAAGTGGGGACCTGTGCTGTGATGGAGCCTCTTCTCCTGGGATGGGTGTCCCTGGGGGTCGTGTCCAGGCTGCCAGCCACGTTCCTTCTGCTGGGGTCACAGATCTCCACAGCATCATAGGGAGAGAAACATTAAAATGTATCCCCTCTAACACCACTTCTCACACAGCCACTGGGTTTGGGACGAGGCCAAGCACTCCCATACAGCTGGGACCACGAACCAGCCCACGGCCTGCTCACTGCAGCTCCAGAACCGGGTGGGGAGCAGGAGCAGAGTGGGTTTGGGAGCATCTGGCACGGCCGGCTGCAGCCAGCTCCCGCTGGTGCTCCCTGCAGCTCCCGGCACCGCAGCTCCTTCCAGCGAGCACGGAGTGCCCCGTGTGGCACCCACAGCCAGAGATGTCCAGCAGGACAAGTCCAGCGGCAGAACTGGCTGGGAAACTTTCCTTGGAGCCAGCTGTAAGAAACCTGTCAGGTTGACCTAACACCTTTTCCCAGATATAATGATCTCCAGCCTGTGGTGCAGACAAGCAGTGAAAACGTATTTCAAAATCAACGCCCCTTACCCTGGTGTTTCCATGGGTGTAGAGCACCTAATCCCAGGAGATAATCCTGGTCTGCATCAAAAAGGAATACAACTTTCATCTTCTTTAGAAGGTGAGCAGCAACAACTCTACATTAAGAATGGTGTATCTCAAAGCATCTCAGAAACATCTCAAAAATGAGATCTTGAGATCTATGTGACCAAAGATAAATCAAAATATATTAATTCATGGTTAATCTGTGCCACTGGATAATGGGCTGGGCTGCTCCTGGCACATGTGAGAAGCAGTGGCTGTAGCAGGGGGTGCATGCCTGGGGCAAGCACAGTGGGCAGGGTCTCTTTTTCCATATTTCTCCTTTTATTTATCTTACATCCCAATAGCTGAATAACCGGCTAGGGCAGGAGGTGTCTGGGAGGCATGGTCCTGGTAGCACTGCCTGCTGCTGGGGGTGAGGTAGGGCCCTGCCCAGGCTGGTCCTGGCGTGTCTGATCTGCACCGAGGCCAGGCGTGGAGCCCAGCAGCAGTGCGTGGCATGAGCAGACACCCCCAAAAATGAGATGGTGCTGAGTGGTACCCCCCCATGAATGCTGGGTTTGCTGAAAAGTGCTGGAGTGCCAAATGTGCTGAGAAGCAGGAAGCAGTGCCTCAGCAACTGCTGTGGAGAGACACACATTTTATCTCTTGTGGAGAGTATCAACAGCATTTTCTACAGGGAGCTGGCTGGGTGGCACAACCCTGCTTTGCATTGCTGCACTTGGAATTATCTAGCATACCCTTCTTTTCCAGCTTCCAGAGGAGCTGGCTCAGGAGGGTCAGGGTAGGCAAAACATGGTGCCTGCTCCCACCAGCACTGTCGTGGTGCCACAGCCTGGGCTGGGGCTGCCTTGTTGGAAACTGGTGTGTGAGTCTGCATTTCTACAGCTCTTGATTTTGCTCATTCAGAGACCCACATCTGCCAGCAGGGTCACCAGCAGCTCTCTCCACAGCCTGTGTCCTTCTGAGCCTAAAAGATGGAGAGAAGGAGAGATGGAGGGAGTGAGTCTGCACCCGGCTGAGCTTTGCAGAAGTCGATGTCTGTTTGTATGCTGCCAGGAGGAGATGAAGAGATGTTTGAGCAAATGCCTGTGGGAATACACCTCCCACCTCCTCATACCAGCATTGCTTTGCACAATTGGATTCCTTCCTGATGCTTGTTATCACTATCAAAATTTAAATGTGTGGGCTGAAAGTTGAAGAGTGAGACTGCTGCTCTTCTGTGAAGAGCACTGCTTGGTCACTTGTTTAAAAACACTGCCAAGTCCTCCTGTGTACAGGACAGCACCAACCTTTCCAGGCAGCAGGAAGACCTGGAGGACAGCCTGTAAGAGGGGATCATGTGGGGAGGCTGTCAGCTCCTCTAGTTCCACCCATGGCCCTACTGTGCTTTCTCCCATGTCATTAAATTTCGCTTTCTGCGCACTGGCTGGGCTTAGCCAGCAACTACACTTTGTGTTATAACCCCTCCTTGCTCCACTCTACCCCCAGAAGAGGATGGGGAAGATGATGTTGACTCTGAAATCTTCCCTGAGAGCCCTTGATTTGTCCCATACACATGGGCAGGGCAGGAGGCTCCCCAAGGCAAGCTGTTGTTGAGATGTACAGGCATCTCTCCTGCTGTACATCCACTGTTGTGTTTTTTCAATAAAAACTAAACCATGTGTTTTCCCCATATATATTGGTGTTTCCGGGGGACTGCGAACCATCGTGGATTTCACCACTGTTTCCAGGATTCTGATGGAGACACCCTTTGGCAATCAGCCTTCCTAGCACCTGCAGCGAGGATGCCCCGTGCTCCGAGGGGCAGGACAGGGAAGGTGAGCCTGGTCCTGGGGTGCTCCACACATCAGGGAGCTGTGGGGCGGCAAAACCCCACAGCAGCCAGGCCTGATGAAGGAAAGTAACTCAGAGACAGAGATTTGTGATGTGGGAAAAACATGGCAGTTCTTTGACCACTCCTTCACTAACCCAAATTGATAGAAGAAGGAGCCAGCAAGTGGTTTTTGCAAGCATCTCAGACACTGGAATTTGAACACTGATTTAGGGCAGTAAAAGGAATTAATTGCAAGTGATCCAGGTTAATGGGTGTTTTGCAAGGCAAGTGGAATGGATCACATCCTGTGGGGTGCCTGCAGGTGATTCTCATCCCCCGCCAACCCATCTGTAAATCCCAGCACCTGTTCTGGGGCATATAAACAGCCAGGGAAAAGCCAGTGTTTCCCTGGGGTGTAGAGCCTGGGGCTTGGGCTGGTGAGCGGCTTTCACATGAAGCTCTCCCCTCCCTGCTTTGTGATGAAGGTACAAAAATTAACTAAAATAAATCTTTTACCCTACCACGGCAGTGGCTGTGGGGGAAAGGTGAGCAGCCCCTGCTCCTTGGCTTTGCTGTCCCTTGGGAGGCACTGCTAAGGTGTGGGGCTCTTTCCCATGTTACTGTTGTCTGAAAGCTGGTTACAGTATGTACATACTTAAATAAACACGTATAAGCAAGGTAAGTGGATTTTAAACCTTGGAATGTGTGTTAGGGTTGATAAAAGCCCGGGGTGGGAGGTTTTTTGAGCTCGAGAAGCTGGTTGCTACGTACACTTTCTCCTGTTTGCAGGTTCTACTCTCTCACTAACTTGGGTGGGCTGGCTGCCAGCATGCTCTTGTGGAAGTTTCCTAGCTGAAAAAGCGACTGTTGGGAAGTAGTTCAACATTTTCTTTATATGAGCACACCAGGGTCCAAGTGATTTTCAAGAGATCATTCAAAATATTGTGATATATGTGATAATAGGCAGCTCTCAACACACTGAGGAATGAGTAACCATGCACGGAGTTTCTTTCAGATGTGTTGTTACCTGTTGTAGACCCTCTGTTGTGTTACACTAAAAACATGATCTGGAGTGTTTGCTATCATGTATGCTGAAAAATGTTAGGAAAAAACCAGGTTGAATTCATTGAGAGTAGCTCCCTAAGCTTCTTTTGATTGGCTTGAAAGGGGCTATCAAGACTTTGTAGGAAAGGAGAAGACAAAGGACTGGAAAATGAGAAACTATGAAAACTTTCCCTTTCTATGTTAAATGAGCCCTGTTGGAGACATTGTTGCTGGCAGAAGGAAGAAGGATATAATCAAATTTATTTGGTAGATGTGTTTGTCTTGGGGCACCAGGAAATATGCTGGAGTCTGAGGTACATAGATTTATCATATTGTGTATCAAATATGTTTGCTGGATTTTCCCCCTTCAAAAAAGAAAAAGGGAAATTTCATTAACTGAAATTGGTGTTCTTTCACTTTCTTTTATCACTCTAAGTTGCTGTGAGTTTGAATAGGGTATCTCACACTGAGGGGAAACTGCCTCTTGGGAAAGACAATTTAATTAGAAGGGCTTTTGCTACAGGATATCTCTGGATATGGGCTAAGAGCCAATTTGTTAACCAAAATCTTTCATTTTAAAGTCTGCTGCAGCAATCAGAGCTCAGGCCTTGCCTGTGAGAGAACTTTCACCTTCTTCAGCAGCACTTACCTTTCACTGCAGCTGAGCTTAGTGGGACTAGCTCAAATACCTGACTTGGTGGCATAAATTTTGCTTGTTACCAAGCTCTCATCTGATTAGACCTTACACCCCACCTTCCATGCATAGCGTAGCTGTAGGAGAGGTTTGTGGGGGTGATTTAGGGTTTTTCTATGGGTTTTATTTTGGCTAGGCTTGTTGTTTGTAGATTGCAGGTACAATTACTGCAGAGGCCTGCAGCAATAGGCATCTGAGCTCTGTGCCCTGTTCCAGCAAAGAAAGCTGCTGGGAGAGGGATAAACTGATTGAAAATGCACTTGAGGGGTGGGGAAAAGCATGTGCACGTCCCTTTGTGCGATGGACACCGCAGTGTGGGTGTTACTGCTGACTCAACTCCACAGTGCTCAGTGTGACTCAGAACTTGCCTCTTCCTTCCCCCCAGGAAGGCTGGGGAAGGCCCAAAGAACTCCCTGGGAAGTCCCTGCTGCAGGTTATGCCTTGCTAGAGGCAGATGTTTTGGGCGCAGGTGCGAGGCAGGACTCGGGGAACTGGTGCTGAGTGCTAGGCCCTGCTGATCCGGGGGGAATGGGATGCACAGGCTCCAGGGGATGTCAGGGCTCCGTGCACACCCTCTGCAGACAGTTACTGCTTCCCTCACGGCTGTTTTGCAAGAGTGATGCAATCCCTCCTTGGAACACCCACACACAGGAGAGTGCTTGCTGGCCCCTCCCAGGGGAAACCTGGTTTTTCCAGGCAGATTGGCATGAGGGGAGGATGAAATCTGCACCCTGCCCTGCTGAGGGGCAGTGAGCACTGCCCAGAGGTGTTGGCAGCGAAAGGCCATAGGCAGGGCTCCACCAGAGAGAGGATCTGGGTGGCTTTGGCTGCTTTCAGAAAGTGAGCTCCTGGTCCTGTGCCTGCTGGTCACCCTGTGCTGGCAGGGTAGACTTGAGAGTCTCAGGTGTGCACAGACAAGAATTCTCTCTTGGAATCTGCTGGCAAAAATGCTCTCATTTCTTATAAAACAACATTTTTCACCAAATCAGTGAAGGATCTGTCCTATTCAGGAGCAGTGAAGGGAAAAAATGGTGTCAGCTTCTCCTTGGCATTCCCGCAGTGATCCTGGCATGCTGTGACGTACCTGCAGACCAGGACAGAGCCCTGCCAGTCTCTTCAGAGTGCAGTGACCGCGGCAGCCCTGAGCATGAACTCACCTTCCCAGATGGAGGTGGCCTGGAATGGTTGTTGGGGGAAAGGATTGCCTCAGAAGTGGGTGGCACTCGGCAGCAAGTGCCTTGTCCCGGATCCTCTTGCCCAGTGTGAGGAGCACCCAGTCAATGGGCAGGTCATGCCCTGGCAATAAAGTAGCTGCCAACCTACACACTCGGGTTAACAAGACCTACTTCAAGCTGTAGCAACACCGAGGACAAACCTGTAGTACCTGCCAGGCGGTGGGAAGGACCTTGATGAGAAGCAAATCCATCTCCATTGACTTAATTCGACACTGGATATTATAAAAATCCATAAAATATTTGGAAGACGTGGAAAGCCGATTGCATGTTTTACAGACAGCTCTTCATCCTCCAAGTGGCCACACGATGGCAGAAGAAGCAAAGAACACTACAAAAATAAATGTTTGTTAAAAAACTCCCCAAACCCCGCAAGGCGGTGAGGGTTAGTGTGTGTCCCCAGGTCAGAGGGGAGCCTGGCTCCCGCCTCCTGCTGTGGTACCTGCCAGGGACTGAGCTTCAAAGCCTCCATCGCCGTGAACAGTCAAAACAAAGGTTTTCACAGGACATGAAAACTATTTTGTGAGAGAACTTGAACACCCAAGGTGTGAGGTGTTCAAGGCCATCCCCCGGGTCCCTCTGTTTGTGCCCTGCTTGCAGTCTGCTGAGCGCTTGGCTGATGTCCTGGATAATTCATTTTTTGTGCTAATTGAAGTGGCGACGGATGCCAACCAAGCTGTATCGTGCAAAATTCTCCCTCGGAGGGGGACCTGCTCCTTGTGGTCCCCTCCGCGGGCAGGGCATGCCCGGGTGCGGGACGGAGTCCCCGCCAGCTCCGTGCCGGGCAGCGCCTGAGCCTCGGCTGTTCTCCGCACGGCACCGCCTGTTCGTGGCTTTAACAGGCGCGTTAAAAACAGATTTCCCTTGTAAAGACCTGTGAACTGATACAATTGCTGTCAAATCAGCAGCGGAATCGTGCAGCCTGTTCCAGGCGGTGAAAAAGCCCAGTCAGGGTTGTTTGCTTCCTCTCTGCGGGGCTGGTTTCTGCTGAGACAGGGGTTTCGCTGCCCCGAGGCCACTGTGTCAGCAGCTCACGGGGGATGACAGCTGCCTTGATTTCTCCAGTGAAGTCCTGCCTTTGGCTGTTCGGGGTTAAGTAAGGAGATGGGTGGATTTAAACAGCCTGGTTCACAGCAGGATACTATGGTTGTGCTCTGGCTGAGTTTGGGAGACCAGGCACTCACCTGTAGCTCTTACCAGCTGTGCTTGGATGTATTCCACCAGGGCGCTCCCTGGAAAAGGGTCTCTGTCACTGCTGGCAGTGCATTTAAAGCTAATTATCTAATGTTTAATTCTGTATCACCATCCAAGTCTTGCATTTTGTTTCTAATCCCTGCAAACTTTAAAAAAATTAAGACATCAGCATTTCAAACTGAAATGGGTAGGGGCTGATGTTTGCGTGGCACAGGAATTGTAAGGACACGTACAGATGCATGGATTCTCTCTTCTGCTCATGGGACCAACTCTCTTTGTGATCAATTAATGCAGGTGAAAGGTGAGGAGCAACCGTACCTGCAGGAACATATTGAAGAGAAGAACAGCTATCTTTCTGTGGGCCAGGTTGCCTTGGCCTTTGGAAACATGCAGGTGCCTAACCCCAAAGGCTGCAGGTTCACTGGGCATGGCTTGGTCTATTCAGCACCTACCACAGAGCCCTGCAACAGGAAAATGTCTGAGAACAACAGCTCCCTCTTCTAGCCAGCACAAACAGGCTAGAAAAGCATCAGCAGAGTACCCAAAAAGCAGTGCAAAAGCTGCAGGGTAACTTTAACTGGTCTAACTTTAGTTCTCTGTTGTTTTGTGGGGGAGGGAACTCTGCAGCCAAGCTGGTTAGGCATTATATTAAGATGTTTAACATTGCCATTCATTTTTTTTAAATGCCTGGCATTGTTTTCTGGTTTCCTCTGTTGTGGTTAGGCCTTTGTGTGGAAAGGTGAGCAACAGCACAGCTGCATGGGGAATAGTGGGCAGGTTGCACTTGGGAGTCAGATGAGTGCTGGCTGTGCCCTCGGCAATGCTGCCTGGCTCAGCAGGGATGTGGGAGCCTTCACCGATCCATCTGCTGCTGCCCTGGGAGAAGTGGGGTTAAAAAAACCCTGTAGACTCCTGCCTGTCCGACACCTGACTTCTATTTTGGTGCTGGGGCAGGCGTTCTGTGCAGGCTTAGATATGTCACACTGTGTGAAACTGCCAGACAGTGGGTGCTTGTGTAGAGCAAATGTGACTGGGTTTAGCCTTAGTAAAACCAATGTGATGCTATTCTTGCTTTAAAAATGTGGAGTGAAAAATCCCTGTGTGTTTTCCAGGTCTCTGGAAGCTGACAGCTGCTCTCTAGGCCCAGTTGTGGTGCCACAAGGTGAGTTTTGCTCAGTTCCCAGAAGAAGCTGACTTTAAAACGGGAGTGATGCAAGCTGCTGAAATGGCAGTGGCACCTGGGTGCTGGGGTCGAGCAGCTGCCTGCTCCTGGAGAGGTGCTTGGAGCTGTCAGCAAGGGACAGCACCAGGAAAACTCCCTGCCCTGTGCTGTTGCAGAGGATATTGCTCCAGAAAAGGCTGCTTTATTACTAGGCAATAATGAAGCTGAAAGCATAACAAAAACCTAGATTTTGTTAGGTTACATCTTGTCTTTCTCAATTTTGGTGGTTTATATTTATTAATATTCTCGTGCTCTGTGCTTGCTCCCTGGAGGAAGCATTTCAGGCGAGTTTAGCGTCCTCTCTGGCGTTATCCCAGCCCCGGGGAAGGAGTGTGTGTTTAGCCTGTGTGCTGCAGGAAGGCTGGAGGCACCAGGGAATTCCGGGCTAAGAGGCAGCAAAACAGCCCTGGGAATAGGCTGGTCTGGCTGAGCCACACATGGCAGGAAGAGTTTCAAGTGGGGAAAAGTACCCAGAGGCTCTAAACAGCTTCTGTGGTCAGTCAAGTCTTGGGAAAAATGCTCCAAGGTGTGTTTATGTTGGCTGCTTGAGCACGGTAACAGCGACTGGGCTCCTGCACCAGAGGAGGGGACGGCTGTGTGCCTGCAGTCCAGAAAGACAGCCATGCCCTGGGTTGCACCACCAGCAGGTTGAGGGAGGGCGTTCTGCCCCTTATTCCACTCTGGAGATCCCCACTGGCAGTGCCATGTGGAGCTGTTTCAGAGGAGGCCATGAAGATGCTCTAAGGGCTGGAGCATCTCTGCTGTGGTGACAGGCTGAGAGAGTGGAGGGTGTCTGGACTGTGGAGGAGGTGGCTCTGAGGAGGCCTTGGCGTCCCTTCCAGTGCCTAAAGTGGATGCAGGATTGCTGGACAGGGGCTTTTAATGAGGGCATGTAGTTATAGGACTGGGGGATGATGCCTTGGGCAGGTCGCACAAGGGGTAGCAGCCCTCTTCAAACTGAGAGAGAGCAGGTTTGGGTTAGCCATGAGGAAGAAGTTCTTCCCCTGAGAGTGTTGTGGCACTGGCACAACAGGTTGTCCAGAAAAGGTGTGGATGCTAAGGCCAGGCTGGATGGGGCTTGCAGCAACCCGGTCTACTGGAAGGTGTCCCTGCCGAGACAGGGGTTGGAAGGAGATGGTCTTTAAGGTCTGTTACGACCCAAACCGTTCTATGCCAGTGCCATAGCAGAGGGGTACCGGCACGGAGGGCAAATCGCACACATGCAGACGGTGGGGAAGGGGCGGGGCGGTGGGTGTAACAGAGCCCGGGGTGGGTGTAACAGAGCTCAGGGTGCGGGGCGGTGGGTGTACCAGAGCTCAGGGTGGGTGTAACAGGGTGCGGGGCGGTGGGTGTACCAGAGCTCGGGGTGGGTGTACCAGAGCTCAGGGTGCGGGGCAGTGGGTGTACCAGAGCTCAGGGTGCGGGGCGGTGGGTGTACCAGAGCTCAGGGTGGGTGTACCAGAGCTCAGGGTGCGGGGCAGTGGGTGTACCAGAGCTCGGGGTGGGTGTAACAGGGTGCGGGGCAGTGGGTGTACCAGAGCTCGGGGTGGGTGTAACGGGGTGCGGGGCAGTGGGTGTACCAGAGCTCGGGGTGGGTGTACCAGAGCTCGGGGTGGGTGTAACAGGGTGCGGGGCAGTGGGTGTACCAGAGCTCGGGGTGGGTGTAACGGGGTGCGGGGCAGTGGGTGTACCAGAGCTCGGGGTGGGTGTAACGGGGTGCGGGGCAGTGGGTGTACCAGAGCTCGGGGTGGGTGTAACGGGGTGCGGGGCAGTGGGTGTACCAGAGCTCGGGGTGGGTGTAACAGGGTGCGGGGGCCGAGCCCGTCCCCGCCGCGCCCCCCTCGCTCCCGGCCGGGCGCGGTGGCTCCGCCTGGCGGCGGCGGCAGCGCCCTGCACTCCCAGGCTGCTCCGGGGCGGCCCCGCCCCCGGCGCGGCGGGACAAAGCGGGGCCGGGCCGGGCAGGGCCGGCGGCATGGAGCGGGGCTCGGAGCGGGGCTCGGAGCGGGGCATGGAGCGGGGCTCGGAGCGCGGCCCGCGGCCGGAATAGGAGCCGGGCCGGGCGATGCGGCGGTGAGCGCGGCGGGGCCGGGCGCCGCCGTGATGCTCCGCCGCAGCCTCAGCCGCCTGGTGAGTGCGGGGCCGGGGCGGCGGGCAGGGAGAAGTTCGCTGTTATTGTCTTTTTTGCCTTGTGTTGCGTTTGCTTTCCCGCCGGGGCGGGCGGTGCTCGGCGCGGGGCGCATCCCCCTCCCCGCAGGGCCCCGGCTCAGTCCGACCCTGCGAGCCCTCCAGAAGTTGCCTTTGCTGCCGGAGCCCAAACCTTGTTTTTTTCCTTCCCCAAACCTGTTGGAGGGGACTTCCCCGCCCCGGCAGCGCGCTCCCCGGACCGCGTGGCTCCTCCTGCCCCGGGTGGGAGGCAGGGGGCTGCCCCGCCGACGCTCCGCGCCGCCAGACCCATCCCCATCCCTTCCCGCTGCCACATAAGCTACTCGGAGATTTCACCGTGACCTCATTGCTTGGCCTCAACTCTGTAATTACTCATTTTTTTCCTTTTCCACAGCAAACGTGGCAAACCCCGTGTTTTAACATCATTTCGGGCGCTGCTGTTTATTCAGCAGTGTCACTGATTGCGCAGTGCGTAGTTAGCAAAGTTCCTGGAGTTCAGGCGGTGGTGAGTGGTGTTAGCACAGCCCCGACACCGTGGGAGGCTCCGGAGCCGCTTCCCGAGGCACCACCCCGTTACCTGCCGGGATAATGGGCTCTGCCCGCAGGGCCGGAGCCGCCGGGAGATGCGCTCTCATATTCACTTTTGGTTTGGAGCGAGGTATTTGTGCCAGATTTTCCAGGCTTATAGCGCAAGGGACTCTAATTCTCCTTTATAAGTCTGGAGGTAGCTCTGCGGGGCTGGGGGGCACGCGGGTTGATTTCCCGTGTGTAGGCTGTGTTTCTGTTGCGGGCTCTGGGTTGTTTGTCAGCCTCGGGGACAGATGGAAACTCAGTGCCCTGAGTTGCTGCCTTTGATGCCTTTTGAGTTTAGCTCTGCCTGTGTTAAGTGCTTCCTACCCCACCCTAGCAGGAGTTGTTGTCTCAGTCGTGTCGGGAGGCATTTGTGGCTTGAGGCATTTCCACTGAGTTCGGTTAAAAGCGTTTTTGGGTGGCCGCTTCCTGTAGCGGGTAACTGTGAAGCTGCCTGGCCGGGTTCTGGATCCAGCACCCTCCTCGCTCGTGAGGAGCGAGCCCTGCCCTGCCCGGGGTCCCACAAAGTCTCTGTGTCACCTCTCACAGTCCCTCGGCGTGGGGAGGGGACGTTCAGTGCTGCTGGGATGTGATGTCCTTTGAGGTGGAGAAAAAATATCCTGAGCACAGCCCAGGTATTTGTAAACGCTTAGTGCAGGGCTGAGCTGTTGCAGCACCTATTTGTAAGGGTAGAGGTGGTTTTCTTGCTAGAGGAACAGCTCTGTTCAGAGACCAGGACAGAGTGCCAGGTCATCTGCAGTGTTGGTGTGGGATTTAGACGTTGTTTCCACCTCCTGGCTTTGTAAGCAGCATTTCAGCAGCAGCAGTGAGCTGTTTCTTATCAAGCTGGTGCAAGTGGTACGGGTCCCCCAATATCACCCTTTGGCTGATAGAGCAGCTCCTGCCATGCTGCTGCAGCTCTGCCCTGTCCCCAGCCCTGCAGGGTGCCACAATAGGCTTGGGTCAGTCCTCTCTCTCCTGCTCCATGGGAGGAGAGGGCAACCCGTGCCAATCTCCATGGAACTATCCCCAAGCTGCTGTCTTGCCCCCAGTCCTGGATGGGTAGTGCTGGGCTTCAAGAGATACTCATCTTGTGGCAGTGGCATTGCAGAATTCACTGCAGTTGTTAAAGGCTGCAGATTTTCTGACACTTAAGATCCCATAGGGCTATTCAGACAAACGTTGTAACCTCTGCACTGTGTGGTGTCTGCCAGAGGCTCGTAAATACCAACAGATACTAAAAATCCTGCTTTCAATTGTATTTCACAGCTTAGGCACAATGGATGTGACTTGCCCTATCAACATGACTGTTTGTGGCTCTGTTTTTCCCTCCTATAAACTCTTATCCTGGATAGGGTGTAAAATGGGATGGTAAAAAGAGCAGGAAGGGTAGAGTGGTGCCTGTGGGTCTGCTTAGCTACCTGGGGGTACAGACTGATGCTCTGCAGAAACAAATTGGATTCTGAACTTCAATTTGTATCACTGAAATAATCCCTGTCAAAGGAAGAGTGGGGCTGGGATCACTGCCGGGAGGTGGGATTGAATTGCCATGGTTAATCCACTTTTAGGAGATACTGTCAACTTGAAATATAACTTTAATTCTTTTTTGGAAACAGATTCCAGTGCTGGAGTCTTATTTTTAGTGTCATGCTGCTCGTACAGCTGTTGTGGGGAGGATGTGGGTGTGGAGTGGGGAAGTGTGTTGGTGTCCAGGGAAGGATTGGGGTCACTGCTGTGCTGGGCTCCTCACACTCCTTCACTGGGGCGAGCACTGTCCACTTCCAGACCTGCTGGGAAGTGCTGGTCCCTCTGTTGTGTATCACAGACAATGTGCTTTTCCTCATTTATTACTCTGCCTGGGTTCCTTGGAAGCATGCAGACAGCTGTACCCTGGGGCCACAGCTCTGCACCACAGCTCTGCCCCACAGCTCTGCCAGGGCTGCAGGGCCAGTGCCCACTTGGGCTGTTGCAAGAAATAAGTGAGAAATGCTGAAAGAGAAGTTATTGATGCCCTCATTGTTTTCAGTTTTCCTCAGCCTTTCCAGGAAGGCTGGGATGGTGGGTGAAGCGCCCCAGGGTGCTCTCCATCCTCTTGGGATGCCTGGTGCTGGCTGAGCCCGTGGGCTGATGCTCGCCTGTCGTGGTGCTCTGCCCTGGGTCTCCTGCCTCTGCAGTCAGTGCAGTTCCTTGCTCTGGTACTCTCCTATTTGTGTTCAAAGCCCAGGATAAGTAAGAAAACAACAAACAGTCTGTAATTGCGAGCAAAATTCTTCTGTTTGAGTACTTGTGCAGTGCCTAACAATAGGACCTTAGTTGTGTTATTCCCATTTAATTAAATACCTTGGGGTCTGATCCTCTTTGCAGCCTGTGCCCTGGTAAATCCCTGGTGTTTGGCGAGTGCTGGGCTTGTTGTGAGCTGCTGGCTCTCAACAGTGCTTGCTTGGTGTTGGGGAAGAAGGTGCCTCTTAGATGGGCTTGCAGTGGTTGTCCCTGGGCTTGACCTGTGTGACTCTGAGCCTTTGCCTTGTTGGAGGCTGCAGTGATGTTCTCTTGCTGCTCCTCTCCTGGGGTCTGCATCCCTCTGTCCTGTGCAGCTGCCAGCAATGGGGGTACCCCCAGCTTGGTTATGAGGCCCTGTGGGGCAGTGTCTACCTGGAGCCCTGCAGGAAGATAGCCCTGCTTGGACCTATTCAAGTGGCTGAAAATGGGAAATGGCCCAAAGTCACCTTTTAGATAGGAAGTAAATTCCCCACTGGCACTGGGAAATGGGTAAGAAGGGACAGGGGCAGATGGGAAGAGCCCTGGGGTGCACTGGGCAGTGTGGGGCTGACCACTCTTGGCTGCCAGCCCCTGCCCAGCTTGGGGCGTGCTGGAGCATGGCTTGTGAAACATGTCCAGGTCTGGGGGTGGAGGATGCTGATTTACACTCTTGTCTTTAGTATTTTAGCGTGTAATAAAATCTATTTTTGGACACAGAGCAGAACTGTGATTTTCTTTCACACTTGTTTTCTTTTTCCAGCGAATGTGAACCAAACATTAGTGTGTGATTGCAGTTCCTATTCTAATAGTAAAGATGACTATAGGTAGGAGTTGGAAGCTGTGAGAATTGCCTTTTCCCCCAGTCCAGCCATGTTAACACCTGGAGGGTGAGGCTGCATGTCAGATACCTTGTACCTGACTGCCAGCTTCTGCAGGAAGTGTTTTGCTTTCATTGATGTGACAAAAACCTGCAAGCAGCAAAGGTTGGGGCTGGGGTATCTCTGTGACACCAGGTGGCAGTTCTGCTTGGAGAAATCCCACACTTCAGAAGTGTGGATTTTAATGAAGCCACTTGAATTTTTCATGAAAATTGCTGAAATTTTATTTTGTAAGATGTGTTTAAGGTGACAGCAGCCTTCCATGTGCTCAGGGCCAGTTCCCCTGTAGCAGCCACATGGCAGCCCATGCTTGACCACAGAGAAGTCAAGGAAGGCTCAGCTAGGAAAGCTGGAACTGTGAAAAGCTTAGAGTTGTGATCCCTTATTGATGCTCCTTCATCAAAGTGGAAAATGGGGCCACAGGAGTTTCTCAAGTTCTGGGGAATATGGGGCCATAGGGGTTTCTCAGATTCCTGTAACCATTTCCTCTTCAGTGTCTCCTAACTGTAGACCTATTCCCAGAAATCGCTCCACTATTTGGCTAAAAATAAATAAAAATCAAACAAAAAACTTGGCCCGGGATAAACGGCTGCATGGAAGTGTTCATGTGTGCAGGTGAAGCTTGGGGAAGTTGGAAATCGCTGCAGGGCGGACTGGAAAGCACTGGTCAAACATTAATGATAAGTGATGCTTCTAATTAAACCTGTGGCATGCTGAAACTGTTCTGTGGAGAATTAGTTGTCTTGGCTCTATTCTTCTTCCCTTCTTACCACTTTTGTCCCCAGCTGGTATTTTGCTAAGGGTAATGGTGATTGTCTGGGCTGTATGGGAAAGGTTGGGAGCTGACTGGAACTGCAGCTGAAGGCATGGCACTTTGCTTTTAGTAATAAAACTTGTAAAAGCAAACAGGGCATCTATTAGTAACAAGCTTTTCAGCCTTGCCTTTAATTTCATCCTGTTGCCTTTGGTTTGTACACTTCCTTTCTGATTAAAGCTGCTGTTACTGGCTGTAACTGTCTCTAGTGGAGAGATTTGGGTTTTTTTAAGCATTAGTTAAAATCAAAGTTGATGGAGAGCATTCATGGTATCTGTGAGTCAGAAGAAACCCTCATACCCGAATCAGTTGTTGCCTGCCAGTGATCATGTTTTTAGCAATGCAGGTTTGGTCCCTATGAGCATCTTCCTCCCATGGCACCATGTTTCCATCTCTTATCCCAGATGTGTAATTCCTTGCGTTGTGGGACTGTGTTTCCTTGGGAGATGTAAACCCACTGTCCTTGCTGAGAAAGTGCTGGACTGGCCAAGTGGGGGACCATCTCTGTGGCCAAGATCTGCCTGCCAGAGGAGCTGGCATTGCAGGGGTAAGGGAGTTGCTGGGGTGCCTGGGAAGGGGGGAATTTTCCAAGGAACTTGGGGTGAGAGTGTGCTGTTCATCCATTTGCCTTTCCCTGAAAATGTTTGCTCGGGGGTTTTTCTAGGGAGTTTCCTGTATTTAGCTGTGTGTGGGAGGCGGGTGCTGAGACTGGAGGGCAGCAGGGAGGTTTTCCTGCATGGCTTGGGCAGTCACTCCAGTGGCCTTCTGCCCAAATGTGTCCCCTGCTGAGGGGAGAGGGCAGCAGCTCCTGCCCTGTGCCAGGACAGCCTATCCCGAGGTGATCTCAGAAAATAGCTCTGCATCTAGACTGAAATCTTCTCGCTGCTCTTCTCAGAAACATTTCTGTGCTTGCTGAGGTCTGGGAAGGACGGGCTGGTTTTACCCGAGCAGGTTTTGCCAGTGCTATCGATACACAGGGTGTTGTGGACTTCACCTGCCTGTGCTCTCCCCAGCCAGTGCACCTGTGTCCATGCCTGGGCTTGGAGCCCCACAGTGACGCTGCAGGAGCCAGGAGAGCCTGGCACACATCTGTAGCTCTGCCCCTGCCAGCTCCCTCACCTCTTGCAAGTAGACAAGATTTTTTTTTTTCCCCCCGCTTTAATTACCAAGTAGTATTGAGGTTCAATGATGGGTTTTTTTTTTTTTTTAGTGTTTTCCCTTGTTTGCCTGGAGACTTGCAGCTTTCTCTAACTTGTGGGGACCATGCAGATGGTGGGCTGCAGGCAGGGCTGGTTCCCAGCAGCTCAGGGTGCTGGACTGTGGCTGTGTCCTGCTGTCACTCAGAGCCTCACACCGCTGGGCTGCTGTTAGCAGTGGGCACAGCACGAAGGACATGGTGAAGTGGGCTCTGCTCAGACCCTGCCCTGCCCTCAGTCAGAAGGGTGTCCTGCTCGTTGGAAACAGGTAGCAAGGACACTGCTGCTCACGTTGCTGATGACTGTAAGCCATTTCTACAGTTATGGTTGAAATAACTGTACAGTAATCTCATGTAGTTCTGCTCTCCTGAGGCTCCCTGCACCCTTTTCCCAGGCTGGCTCCACGACCAGCACGCAGCCCCGGCTGCTCTCGGTGTGACCATCACACTGCAGTTTGCTGAACTGCTCTGAATTATCCAACACCTGACCAGTGACTTACTCGCTAGGTTTGCCTGAACTGGCTAACATTTGGTTAGAAGTTTGCTTTTTTGCAATAAACTCCAAGACTCGAGCATGGAGCTGTTCCTGGGTTTCCTTAACCTTCCTGTGGGAGCAGGGTGATGCTGCTGCCTGTACGCTGCAGGGGATGGCAGCGAGTGGCAGACTGGTTTACAGCTTGATTTACGAACTTGTAGCCTGGGGAAACAGTGAAACTTCCCTGTTTTAAAAGGTTTCCTCTGGCTCCTGCCCTCACCTGGCTCCCGCTTGGCTACTGGGTCAGGAAAAGCCTGTTTTGCCCAGAGGCTGCAGTGATTTCAATATATATATGCATTAAATATACATGCATGCAATATATGCACATTAAATATGCATATAAGCAATATACAGAGATGCATTAAAAAATATATATATATATTTATTTATTTATTTATTTTTGCTTATGGGCTCTTTCTCAGGCTTGGCCAAAACCCAAGGAGCTGCTGGGCAGTGATTGGCACAAGGCACCACTTTGATGGTTGCAAAGTGCATTTGGATATTGAACTGCGTGTGGGACAGTGGGGTGGGGAGAGCAGCTGAGGCTCACTGGTGGGAGGGAAGCAGTCCTAGGTTTTGTTTCTCCTCCCCTCCATAATTTTTCATGCTCTCATAGGGATGCTCACTGCCACAGATGCTGATCAGAACCAATACTCTCTAAAATTTTTAGCTCTTTATGCAACCCCTTCTGCACGTGATGTGCAGTTTGTCCAATCTCGTGGGCACCTGTTGCATCCTGCTGACTCCACTGGTTTTTTTTCCCCAAACCTCAGTCATGTTGTTTGGGATGGGATTCCAGCTGAAGCCCATTTAGACTAAAAGCAGATCTCCTCTGGACATCCAGCCTAATTGACAGTGCTTCAGAGACATTTGTCCTGCCCTCCTTAATGAAAGCTTAGTGCATGATCCAGTTGTTTGTAAAGAGCTTTTTGTTTTCCTCCTCCAGCAGAAGGAGGGGTAAGCCCCTGCGAGGCTGTTCTAGCTGGGTATTTTGCTCTCAAATCAGGCTTTTCTTGTGGTTTTTTTCCCCATCTTGAACAAGATTCCTGTTAAACTCCATTGTGGCCTTTGCTGGGTAATGCTTTGCTGCAGGCTTTTTGCTCTTGTGTTCAGCTGAATTTTCAGGATCGATAGGTGAAAGGACTCCAGCCTTGCTTATGGAGGGCTTGGTAATTTCTTGCTCTGTGTTTTCAAAGTATCTTTTCATCTGGCACTTCTTAAAGTGTGCTGTACACCTTAACAAGAGTCTGTAAGACGATGGAGGTGGGAAACAGAGACATCGCTCACTTGGTCAATGCAATTTGTGTGCAGTATTGTGGCAAATGCACTGATTTGCAAAACGGAGGGATCCTCTATTTCTTGTACTATAAAGGACCTAGAAAAGCTGAGTAAGATGTGCAACAGGCAAGACCAGACAATTTGAAGCGCTTCTTTGGTACTGCAATCCAAGATCTCTTCAGCAGTAATACAAATTAAATACTGCTTGACTGCAGCAACGCTGTGCTCTGTTGCTGGAGTCTCAATTGGCTTAAGAGGGGAAAAAAATAAAAAAAATAAATCTCACTGCCAGGAAATTAAATGCAGGGGAAAAAAAATCCACTTTTGTGAGGAGCCTTTCCATCTTTTATTATGATTTCTGTGTAATTCCTCCCCAGCATTCATACAAAGCCAAGCAGCTGCTATCTGTAGGGACTCAGACTGCACTGGGGGGGCTCCAAAGCCAACCTTGAAATGCAGCATTAATATATTTTTGTTCCTGTTTGCTTTGGGTGGTGTTTTGCATGCCACTTTTGTTCACTCTGAGTTGTGGAAGTTTTTTATTCTTTTTGATTTTCCTCCTTCCTTACAGCTCACCTTTTCTTATATTGTTTGCTCAGGGAGGGAGTGCAGTAAAATAAGCTGTGATGCCCAGAGGGCTGTTGTCTTTGTATCAGCCAAATTAGTATTGTGGAGTACATAATTTCCGTGGGGTGGTTTCTCCCAGTGCAGCTGAATGGATGGAAGTGGGACTTCCCACCTAACAAGTACCCTTCCAGTTAGTGCAGGGTGGGAAGCAGTCAGGCAGAGAGAGGAAGCCTTGGGTGAAGGAGCTTGTGCAGATAACCATGAGAGTAGGAACGCCCTTGTCTTGGTGCCGGGCTGGGGAAACAGACTGATGGGATGGAGATGGCTGAGTCATCTCCAGGGATGCTGTCCTGCTCTCCAGCACAGGACGGGCTTGCTTCTGCAGCTGATGGTGCTGGGGTGGACCACAGTGAAACCCCCTGAGCTCTGAGCCCGATGTCCCAGGGCCAGCTGAAACCTCAGCTCCCTGTCCCTGTGGCTTTGCAGTTTTCCAGGCTGTTTTCTTAGGGCAGTGCTTGGTGTGGGGCTCGCTCAGCCTCTGCTCTGCCTTGCCCAGCCGGAACAGGAGCCAAAGGATTTCCTGAAGATAAACAGTTCTAGGCCACATGGTGAGGATTTCTCTCCTGACTGGGTGGATTTCACTGATCCAGTATCCTGGTATGACTGTGCCTGCAAGCCCCAAGGATGAATCTGTTGGTCGCTGTAGTACCCAGAAATGAAAATATTCCCAGTGCAGTCTGGGTCGTGTGGAGCTGATTTGGGCTGTGGAGCAAGGGGTGAAGCAGGTGTTCTCTACCTCTTTCCCTTTTATCTCCTGCTGCTTCTGTGGAAACATTTGTCTGTAGTACAGCAAGGGGCAGAGTTAGATAACCACAGCTTTTACGGTTTTGGAGTTGAAAAGCTTGATCTGAACCAGTGTGAGTGAGGAGCATGAGGAGGTGCTGGCACCTTGGATACCCAGTCGGGGATTGAGGGCACCCCAGGATGCTGGTGCAGAACTCGGGGAGTCCTTGTGGCTGGACCTGCCCTCCCATCCCTCCTCGTGGCTGTTGTGTGGGAGATAGGACAGCTTCCCTGGGGCAAAGCTTCATCTGGGGGATGGGTCTGGGCAGCCCTGGGTGCCAGCCCTTGCTTCTGGGGGGCTGTGGTGAGATACATGCTGGCAGGGCAGTCTGTAGCCTCTGCCCCTGGAGTGTGGACAGCCAGGCAGGCTTGCTTCCCAGGGGAAAGGGAATAAACTGCTCTGGGAAATGGGCTTCTTGCCAGTCAGCTGGCAGCCTGGCTCTGAAATGCTGGGAAAACTTAAAAAGGGGCAAAATGTTTGTAGGTGGCAGAGGTTAGAGTAATGTCTGGCCGAGCTGGGATGCATAACATAGCATTTAGGGTTTTTTTGTTTCCATAACTGAAGAGCTCAGGCTTTCAGAGGACCAGAAAACAACGGGAAAACCAACAAATTATACCTCTGCTGGGTGATGCAAGCACTGACAATTGCAAACTGGGAGGTTCTTTCCATTTTGCTCTTATTTTAATTTTTGCCAGGCCAAATCACTGCTCTGGAGAGCTTGCTGCCCTGCTAAAATAGCTCCCGATGAACAGACATATGTGCACAGCTTGAGCTGGGGAAAGGAGGGAGGAAGAGTTCTGAAGACAGGAAGACCTCGTTGTATTTGCTTTGTGACCTCTGCAAAACATTTGGCTCTTATTCAAAGTCCTTTTTCTGTTCTTGAGCCTGAAGTGTTCCTATGAGCCTGAATTTTATATGCTGGCGGCATGCTGGTTGAACTTTTCTTTTGGACTGCCAAAAATAAAGATCTGCTGCCTGTATTTCAAGATGAGCAATGGTTTCATAACCCTGGCTGCCAACGGGGCAGGGAAAAAAAGAATTGAGATGCTGAAAACTTCCGAAGGTCGGTGGTTGTGTTTGAGCAGGAGCAACAGATTTTCCGCAGAACAGCAGCGCTGAGGTAACGCTGCCCCAGTTGATCCCGTCTGGGTTTGGCTTTCTGCATCACTCGGGAGCCTGACTTTGTGCAAAGTGCTGCCGAACAGAAGCTGTGATTGCAGGCATTGTGGCACGTTTGCTGGGAAGATGCAGTACTGCCTGCTTTGAGGGTAGACTGCCTCCAGAAGGAAAAACAAAATCTGTGCCAAAAAAGGTCTTTACAGCTGTCACCCCTGACCATGGCACTCTTCAAGTCCAGGATAGGGCTGGGCCCTCCTTTGAATTTATTACCTAGGGAAAAAAACCTCTTGTATTTCCTTTCTCCACCCTTATTAAATCTTTCAAGTAGCCTTTTCCCCTGTTCTCTCCCCCCGGCCATGTCTCTGCTTTTATTGGTGCCTCTGTTGGCTAAGTCAGCTTTTTCAGGAAACGCAGCCTGGTTGGGCTCTGCTGTTCCCCACCCCATTGTCCTTGGTGAAGGTGATCTTCCTGTAAGACCATATGGTGAGGCAGCAGGTCTTTGGGACAGAGGGGACGTGGGGATGGGCTCTGTCTGGTGCCCTTTGCTTGGCTGCACCACTGTTTCCATTAAGGGTGGTGTGATCTGTGTCAGTGATGCTGTGCTAGAGCTCATCATCTGCTGCTTTATCATGCCCAGGAATGAGGTCTGGGTGTTGAGCCCCATCACATACTGACTGTGGTGTAAAAAAGCCCCCGGTACTTCTTTTCCCATGACTCCTCTTTTCCTCTTGCTTATTCTTTTGGTCTGGGGGCTCTCATGGTTGCCCCTGCTGCCCCCCACCTTGGCTGGAGCCAGCTTAACCCAGCGGTCACTCCTTGGTGGTCATGTTTTGTCCCTGGCTGAAATATCAGTGGGAGCTTCAGCCTCATCACAGGAGAAGGGATACTGGTTTAAATTTCAACCTTCTGTTTTCCCAAGGTACCAGCCTTCCCGTCCTGCTTGGGGATGAGCAGCAAAGTCCTGTCCAGTGGGAAAGGAGATGGGGCGGTGTGCACCTTCAGCCCATCCTCTCAGACCTATGAGCTCTTAGTATTTCAGATGCAGTGTTGGTTGTTTGGCTTTTTCCGAGGTCTGTGCATGTTATTGACCCTTCCTGCAGGCACAGGGAGAGAGTGGTGGAGTCGATCCTGATCGATGGAGTTCTCTCTCTGAATCGGGAGATCTGCCTAAATATGTGGTCGGTGTGGGTAAGCACAGTCTGAGCTGCTGAATTATTCAGGGTATTCTCAAAGCATTGCTTGTACCCTCATAGAAATGACTAAGGACAAAGAGTCACAGAAAAATTGGCAAGAAGAAATTTCAATTAAAAATATATCGGTTGGGCAATGAGGTTGATGTGCTGAGCGACTTCCCGAGGCTGACGGATGTTTTGGGGAGGTTACGGTAAATTTATGGAGGCTTTTTAGAATTGTGGATGTGTTTTCCTTTGTTCTTCTGAGGCTAAATGAAATGGGAGCTAGAACAGGCTGTTTTGGGAGGTGCTGTTATTTTTGCAAGCTTTTTTTGTAAATCAGGTCGCCTTCTCTATTACTTTTATGATAAATGGAACAATACAGGAGCAATTAGACTTTAAACTATTCATGAGATCGAAGCCAAGTAATGTGATCTTTCTAGTGCATATGTTTAATATAAGCTGTGATTTCATTCAAATGCTTGAGCCTTGTACTTGTACTGTATAATTATCTCTGGGTTTAGCAGATGATTTTTTTTTTTAAATGCCTGTGGTTTTTATTAGATCCGTTTTCTATGAGTTATTTGTGTTTACTTTGTGGCTTAAACTTATCTTCAGCAAACATGAAAGGAGAGGTTTTTTTACTAGTTAGTTCTGGTTTTGGTGCTTTCTGGAACTGTAGTAAATCAAATGGTGGTGGTTTTTTTTCTTCTGCTGCTGTTTTTTTCTGGAAACAGGGCCAGAAGGTAGCACAGACACTTGCTTTCCATATGGGGGATATAATTAAACACTCTGTTTTGCAGCTGCCCTAGAAATAGTCCACTTGAAGTGGCTTCTTGTCAGCGGTGGCTGCAGAGCACAGGTTCACCTCTGTGTTGAACTCAGTCTAACTCCGTTAATTTTTACCCAGGCTTGCTAATTTTTACCCATGCTTGCAACTTTTATCTGGTGCCATCTGGGTCCTGTGCATGGTGATGTGATGGATTCCCAGAAAGTGGGGAGGGTGGTGAAGAGCTGCTCCCCACGGCAGGCAGGAGCTGTTGTGCTGGGGAGGGACGTTCCTGTGGGAGGAGGGCACATGTGGAGAAGGGGCAAGAGGCACGAGGGGGCAGTTGCTGGAACTCAGGCAGAGAATTTGGGGTCTGCTGTGGGCTGCAAATGTAATTCTGCCATCTCTGTGATGCTCCAATAGCTTCAAGTCATCAATATGTCGTGTTATTAATTGCATCCATGGGCATTTTTACTGCTGGCCTGATGCCTTCAAATCATACCCGTTCTTATCTCCCCAAAGAAAGATTTATAGTGAAATGCTGAGCCTCAGGTGACCTTCCATGGGCATGTAGTTGGGTTTTTGAGTTTGGGCAATGTAAGAAAATAGCCATTATCCTTCCTAATGCCTTGATTTCAGAACTGCTGCTTCTGGCAGTACGTGGGCTTGATAAAAGGTGCAAGTATGGGAAGGTTGGGTTACGTCAAAGCATTTGACAGAAATACATTCATGTGTGAGCTTTTCCCTGGCATGAGAAGGGTGGTGCTGCAGCAGCAGCCCTTGGCCCTGCCGAGCGTGCAGCAGAGCGTGCATCAGTGCAGGCATTTATCACTGCAGCCGGGCACCTGGGCCTGCCTAGGGGCAAAGCTGGGATGGGCAGCCAGCTGCCAGCTTGAGGGATGTTCCTGGCAGAACAGCCTCGCCCGCCTCATCTTTATCTCCTGTGATTTGTGTTTGACTCTCTGGCTGGTGTCTTCCAGCTGAGCTCCTTCAGCAGAAAGCTGGTTTGGATGCCCTGCTGAAGGATTGACTTGCTGATGGGCTTGGCTAGGCACGGCGGGAGTGGAGCAGGAGCTCTGAACTGGAGCTTGAAACATTGCAGGAGGGACCAATGTCTTTGGGGCTGGGCCTCAGGTGATGCAGACAGGATAGTGGCTCTGCTCAAAAATGCCTCCTTCCCTCCTTCCTCTCAGTCCTGGTGTCTGCGGTGTCCCCCTGGTGCTGCTGCGTGTCTGCCAGCTGCTGGGAGCGCTTCTGCGTTGCAGGGACATGGTACAGCAGATGGGTCTGTGGTCACCTACCAGCATCCCCAGATCCTCCAGGCTTGGTGGGAGAATGCAGCGTGGCATCCCTGGCACTGTCCTGAGACTGTGACCAGTCTGACACTGCTAATCCCTGCAGACAGCTCTGCTTCTCCCCATGCTCACGCAAATGCCACGCCTCCAGCCCAGGGAGGTGAGAAAGTGCCTGTGAGGGGAATGCAATTGTTTATTTTCTTGAATAATCCTTTTGGCAGGCTTGGCTCTAAACAGCAGGAGAAACTCTGGTGTTTGCCTGCACCAGCTCACTCCAGGACTGTGGGCTTTGTAGAACCCCAGAAGGCAAAGAGGCAGCTGCTTGAAGTGTATCTAAGTAATATTTTCTTCTTTTTTTTGCCATCAGAATTAAAATTTTTAATGAAAGGCAGTCAGAAAAAGTCGTCTAAATCCTCTCCCTGCTAATCTGCATATTTTATAATTTTCCCCAAAGCCTGGCAGTTATTCCCTAAATCTCCCTCTAAGTCTCTGTTGCGAACCGTTATTAAGACGTAGCAATCTATTAGCGACCCGGCGAGCGGCTGAGCTGGGCTCGTCAAAGTGAGAGCTTTTAATTGCTGAGCTCAGCCAGCACCTCTTGCTGCAGGCGTCTGGTGTGCGCTCGCTTTCTGGAGGCTGGAGAAGAGAGAGATGTGGTGTGAAGCCTTCCAGCTTCTCGTGCGGCTGTGGGAAGGTGTCACACCGCGGGGTGGTTGAGGAATGGGAAATGAAATGCTGTGAGTGGTGGGAGCCTGGTTAGAGCATGGAGGGGTTCTCCCTCTGCAGCCCCCGCAGAGGGCTGGGATGCACCCTGGAGTTACAGTGTCACTGTTACTGTGGTGTTACTCATCTTTGTAGGTGATGCTGCAGATGAATAACTGAAGGGATTTGAGGGTGAAAGCCCTCCCAGGAGTTGGTGCTGATAACTCGGTGTGGCTTGGTCAGCCAATACACCACACCTGGGTGTGGGCTCTCCTCTGCTCTGAGGCTTCACATACTCCATGCTCTCTATGGCCAGCTGTGGATAGTCAGGAAATACTCGTGTGTACTTTTTCAGAAGTGCTTTAAGCAGAACTTTGTGGTTTCCATGCCAGTGCATGTGATTGGCAAACCCTCACCCTGCTCCTTCCCAGCGCTCTGCAAGCGGCATGGGCAGGGGAAGCTGTTGCTTCCTCCTTGTGCTGTAGGGATGCTCGCCAGGCACGCCTGGCTCCAGATCCTGGACGGGGCACGACGGGGACCAGACGTGGGGACATCTGTCTCAGCTGCCTGGTACCACTGTGGCGTGAGTGGATGGCTCTGCCTCTCGCTCCTGGGGCACAGGTTGGTGAGACCACGGCTGGCACCTCCCTAGTGCAGCAGATACATCAGGGGACCCTTTTTGGGTCTAGTTTCTAGTTAGGAAGAGTTGCTGTTTGGTGTTACGGGTGGTGGTGGTGTGGCTGGGAGGAAGGTGGCATTCCCTAGCTGGGAGTGTGTGCCAGCCCAGCCCAGTCCCTGCTGGGGGTGCTGGTGGCTGCTGCTGGCTCTGTCGGGAGGTGCAGGGACGTTGTGTAGGGCTTGAGAATCTTCCTCCTGCTGCTCTAAGCAGCAGCCACTGGAGGTGTGAGGATGGCTGTAGTCCGAGTGGTCAGCACACCTCCCCAGGTATAGGCATGGTGTAAAAACACTTCTTTAATTAAAGATGCTGCAGTCATGGGTGGGAGACCAGGGAAAGGAAGAGCTGCTGCTTCCTTTGGGCAGATCCTGCTCCTGGTGCAACAGGATCCATTCAGTTGTTGCTGCTCCAGGTCCACCAGTTTTAGCTGTTTAAATTTTTGGTTTTGACACTTTCCCCAAGCAGCAGTTAGTCCTAGGCCTTGCTGTCTTAGCATGTTTTTCTTCAGAGCACCTTTCCTCTAGCTGGGTTTTGTTTGCACCTTGACAAGCTGTGTGTGGTAAGCCCTTTGGAGAAGGGGGTGCTGAGCCAGCTCCAGGGCACTCCAGGAGCATCCATCTGCAGAAGGCTGAGCCTTGCTGGGCAGCTGACACGGGACAGGGATTTGGCATTTTTGACACCTGCTCTGGTGGGGTTTCAAAGCAAGCAAGCTGTAGGGTTGAGGATTAGTATGAAGTGGAGTATGAACAGTATCTGCTGGTGTTTTAGCAGCCCTGCTGCCTGCTAATGCCCTTGAACCATAAACTGTGACAAATGTCTTCTCTATTAATGTTTAAAAGCTCAAAACCTTAACTCTAAGGAAACCCTACCCTGGTCTAACACCACTCTTTCCCCCCCTCCCCTCTTTACTCATTTGCTGTTAGTGGGCATTTTAAATGCACTGTGTAGTTTTAAGTTCAGCGTCACAAAATGCTTCCTGGTGCCAGCCAGGTCTTCTCCCTTGGCTGTGAGCATCTGTGGCAAGAACACTTTGTTATATGAAAGGGGGAACCTGGACAGAATGAAAAGCTGATTTTTAAAGTATTGCACAGTTCTGTTGTTTTTGAACACAAAGTTTTCTGGTCCACTGAGAAACTTGAGTGTGCTGTGCAGGCCAGAGCTGGAGGCTGTAGAGCTCGCAGTGCTGCCTCGTCCACTCAAGAGCTTCCATTGGGCTGCAGGCACTGGCAGGGACCTGCCTGCCCTTGGCTTTGTCACACGTTGGGAAAGGTTTTAAAATAATTTACAAGAAGTTGGAACTTGGATGTTTAAGAGTCACATTAAAATAGAAGAGCTCTGATAGTTTTGGTGCATTCAGATGTTTTGTTTACTATGTGTTAACATCCTCTCCCTTGGATCCGGAGGATGTGTCTGTAGTTTGCGGGGTGCTGTCACGTCCCCTGGGTAGCCTGGAAGGGCTGTGGGGTGGCTGGGTCTCTGCTGGAGCCCCGTGTTGCTGATCACAGGTGTCTCGTGGCTTTGTGCAAGGGCTGCTGTCCTCCTGCAGAGCAGCCCTGCTTCCCTGCTGAGGTTATTCCGCTGCAGTTCCCCTCATGCTGCTGCGGAGCAGTGGGGCTGTCATCAAGCCCCCATGACATGAGGCTGACATTCACTTGTGACATCTCATTCTGCTTTAAATTAACCCCCCAGCAAGCCCAGCTGGCTTCCCAGCACCCTGTGTGTCATCTTGAGGAGTTTGTGATGTGAAACTGTCTGCTTCATTATTTGAGATTTTAGCTGAGATTTTTAAATAGCAGAAGAAGACCCTTTTGGTTTTTTGAGCTAAGTGCTAAATCTGTGTGTACCAGTGTGGTGGTGAGACATTTTGCATGGGCTTGAGGGTTGGACAGAAGAGTGAGGATAAGGGAGGGTGCAGTTTCCATCGTCCTCCACGCAGTGAATAAACACAGAGCTGCAGGATTCTCCAGGTCAGGACTAGGAAGAGATGTGTGGATGATAAATTATATTCCTAGTGACTTGAGGTCCTTAATAAAGACATATTCTTCTTCAAGAGGAAAAAATAACCTGGCACAGGCTGCACATACAGGCAGCAGCTGTCCTGCACAGGGCAGGAGTGCAGTGACCTGTCCTGGTGGGGTGTAGGACAGGCTGTGGTCCTGGGAGCTGATGGCTGAGCCAAGGTGTGTTTGAGGCTCAGCATGGCCTGAGTTTTGCTGAATGACCTTACGTGTTCTCCATTCTTGTGCTTTGGCTGGGGCAGAGAGGTGAATTTTTGAGTTCCAGCTGCCTTATTTCCAAAGAACAGCGCGGTGCACTGAGAAGCTGGAAGCTATTAGTACAAATATTTAAGTTACTTTGAGCTAAAAGCTGGTTTTTCCTTTTCCTGGCTGCCCGACAGTGTGCTGGGGAGGAGAAGCGGGTGGGGACGCGCACCGTGGTGGTCGGGCACCGCCCCGTTTCGGACACCGAGGCGTACGTGGCACAGAAGTTCTGCGACAACAGGATCGTCTCTTCCAAGGTGAGCTCGCCCTGCTCGTCCAGCTGCACCATGTGCGTGATGGCTGCTCGGGTACTCACCCTGCTTTTATTTGGTGGGGGATTTGGAAATGGAGAGACTCTGAGGGTGGATGTAAAGGTCCATCTGCAAGTGGAGCAGCCTGGTACAGCCCTTACACACAGCTCCAGTCTCTCTTGTAGTCTTACTTTTTTTTTTTTCATCCTATAAATGCTGGTTGGGGCATGTATGAGTTCCTTTCTTGTTGGTTGGATGAGAGCAAAGCACGTGGACACATTGATTTTGTGGGGTTGGGGTTTTTTTTTGGTGTTTTTTAAAGGCTTCTGGTATTCCCTTTGGGAAGAAAAGACAGCTTAGATATAATACAGCATGAGATAACAGCAACTAAGATTTGCAAACAGGAATGGGATTATTTTATAAAGGGACATAAAAATGTGATTCACTTTTTTTTTTCTTTGGTTCTGTGGGATTTTTCTCTCTTGAGATAGGGCAAAAATAACCATGCTCTGTTTATCCCTTTGGATGAAAGGGGGGGAAACATTCATATGGTATTAATGCAGCTTTTGTTTATGGTGGAAAACTGTGATGACACCCATCTGCTTTCTGCCTAGCTTTTTTCCATGACATTCATGAAGCTATTTCAAAAGATTTGAAGCCAATTCGAGTAAAATATCAAACAAGTGGCATTCCATATTGTCAACACAGCTGGATACGTATCCCAGTGCCTAGGATTCATGATGCTCAGCATACACTTGGGCTTCAGTTTTGCTGTACTTGAGCTCTAAGGGGTTTTTTTCCCCTCTCCTTTCTTTTTTTATACATCCTGGATCTTATCTGTTTTTATGTCTGAGTTTATTTTTGGGAAAAGTTTTAAGTCTGTCCATGTTTAACTTGTGTAGCATTCCCACTGACGTTTCCCTGGCACACAGGAGGGGCCTTCAGCGAGGACACCTTCCCCTGTCTCAGTTCCCTCTCTGAAAAATGGTTTGGTTGAGCACTAATTTTAGTTCTTCCTTGATTTAGTTTTGAATGTTGTGTCCTTGCTCTTTTTTTCCATTTATATTTGCTAGGCCTGGGACCTTACCAGTCTCTTTTATAATTAAATGGACATTGGTCTTGAGACTTGGCTGCTTATTCTTTTTTATTCCAGACAGACTGAAAGATAGATATTAGACCCATTATTTTCCATGTTGTTCCTAAATTCCACATGCTTTCCAAAGTAAATGAAATGATTCAGCAGCCTTCTTAAAATTATAATGAAGCACAACCTAATACTGAATTTGTATGGGCAGCATGGCTTTTTGCCTTTTTTTTTTAATAACAAAAGCAGCTCTAAGATGGTTTTGGGAATTGGAAAAAATTTATCCACTGTACATTATGTTGTAATGAAAGCAGGTGTCTGCAAATGCCTTTCTGGAAGTTGTCAGTGAGGCACTTCCAGAGTTCGGTGCTCCAGCAGAGAGCTGGAGCTGGAAGCCGAAGCAGAGCTTGGTGGTGTCTCTGCATCCAGCTGCCCTGTGCTCCTGGCTTTAGATCCAGGACCTGCATCTCTGCCTGGGGCCCGCCAGGGCTGCTCAGCCGCCTCACTGGGCTTCCCTTGCCACGTTGAAGGAGAGCTCCTTTGCTCCTCTGTGCAGATCATTCCCTTTGGTAGCTCTAGTCCCTGTCAGCCACGTGCCTTGGTCTGTTTGTGAGTCCCCCTCTCTCCCCACAGTACACCCTCTGGAATTTCCTCCCGAAGAACCTTTTTGAGCAGTTTAGAAGAATTGCCAACTTCTACTTCCTTATCATCTTCCTCGTGCAGGTAAGAGCTGTGATGCTAAGAGTGAGTTTTATTTAGACACTGATGTTAAACATAGCTTGAACAAGAATTGAGATTTAAGACTGTTTGTGCTTATAAGAGGTTTGGAATTTGTTGAGTTGGAAGCTGTGTTATAATTCTGCCACACCATCCAAGGCGTAAAAATAATTAAAATATCTGGGCCTATCTGAGATGGGGTTTGAATGACTGCTGGAACATTGAAAAACCGTCTTAATTCTCACTGTTAAGATCATTCAACCACTGAAAATACACTTGATGCTATACAATTAAGATCTGGTTTTTTTGTCACCATTACTACTTGTGTTTCATATTTCCCCAAGTGATATGATATTTTATGTCTCAGGTATGATGAGTTTCAAGGCAAGCAGGAGAGATAGGATGTACTCAGTAAAATTCAGAAAATGCGTAAGATGAATTCTGGAAACCTGAAGCTTCACGAAGTTGCTCTGCATGGGCAAAGCAGCAAATTTATTACAGGCACAAACTTTTCGTGCTCTGCTTTGTGGCTTGTATGAAGGGGCAGATCCTGAGGAATACTCATTTTCTGTTCTGTCATCCAAGAAAAGCAAGCTGTCAAAATGCACTGGGGCAAAGGGAGTTTGGGAGAATCACTGCAATGCCTTTGCTCACATTTTAAATCCTCAGGTCTGGGGCTCAGCACACAGCCAGCTCTAGGGCTGGAAAGAGGCACCAGAGCTCTACCCCACGAATAAAAAGGCGTTGGTTGTGTGGCTTCTGCAGGGTTTTGGTGGGTCAGGACTGGGATATCACTCTCTCCCAGGCTGCAGGTTAAAAGATGAGTGCTTGAACTGTTTTATCCCTACTGTAAAGGGTTCTGGTTTCCAGTCACTCTGGTGGTGGCTGCAGGAGCGGGGATCCCGAGACACAGCCATGTGGCTCCTCCTGGCAGTGTGACATGAAAGGCCAATTTACTCTGGCGTCAGCTGGCTTGCCTCCGTCTCTTCATTTTGCTGGCGTTGCTCCATTTTGTCAGACCCAATTTGTAATTTGCCTTGAACTGAAGCGATACCCTGGAGTCAGGATGTCCTTTTTGTGTAGCTGGCCACTTAGTGACGTGCTATTACATTTTATCTATTGACCCTCTGGCCATGGAGAACATGAAATATTCCTGATTATAGTTACAAAGTGAGTTTGTCTAGCTGCTTGCCCATTTTAGGCACAGGTCTATGCAGGTGAGAGAAGAGCCTGGCTGTTCCTCCTTGTTTTTATTCTGTGAGCACCTCTAAAATCAGGAAGCAGCCCTCGTGGTCTATTAGAGAAAAAACAAACCCAACTGAGCCAAACCCAGCCTGACAGCACTGATCCACTGGCTGCTGTAGAGAGCAGCCACCTGCCCCCAGGTGCTTGTCATTCTGGAGACGTCACTTGCCTTAAAAAGGCACTCAGGGCCACTCCATTCATTTTAAATGCCAAGGGTTATACCTTGAAAAATGCCATCTATATCTTAAGTGTTCATGCTTATCTTTAAATTTCTTAAAATTGATGGGGTTGTCCTACCTGGTTCTGCACGAGGAGTGAAGTGTCACAGCACTCGGGTGCATCTGCTCTGCCTGTTGTAAAATGCTTTATCAAAACATCTATTACTCTGTGCCTCCAGATCCAGCTCTTTGTAAGACAAAGTACATG
This sequence comes from Corvus hawaiiensis, assembly GCF_020740725.1. Classification (NCBI taxonomy): domain Eukaryota; kingdom Metazoa; phylum Chordata; class Aves; order Passeriformes; family Corvidae; genus Corvus; species Corvus hawaiiensis. The sequence continues at coordinate 978,565 of NC_063226.1, read as the reverse complement.
CATTAAACATAAAACACGTTGTGCACAAATAGGGATACAAATAGCTGTTTCTTTGGTTCATCTGTTGCAGCACTTGCAAGAATCTGCAGGGAACCTCCCGGTAGAAGGGGCTGGAGCACAGTCCCAGAGTGTAGACAAACCAAGCTGGTGGCAGTAAGCTATTTTAGGAGGTAGCAGGAGTGAAAAGTGTCCCTTTGAGGAGGAAAGTGTGGTCCTTAGTGTCCTAAGGAATCTTGTAAGAAGCTATTAAGTAACAGGAGGACTTTGCCACTTTTAAGTGGATTCAAATCAAGCTGTTCAAGTCCTAAACCAGTTCAAAAATAGTTTCAGATGAGTTTGCCTTTGTCCTGGCTTGTTGCTTGTGTGTCCCCTCAGCTTTTCACCATCCACAAAGGGGAAGAGTACTGTCCAGCCAGGGGATTTTTGCAGGGAGTCCAAACTCCAAATATGTGAATTATTCCAGGCACTTCATCTGGTATTTGTGTTCCTATATCTGTAATCCTATATCTGTGTGGACAGACATGGTGTTGTTTTTTTACATAAATACAACTACATCTTGTCCAGTGTAGGAAACTCTCCTGCTGGGCAGCAGGAGGTCCTCAATTTTGTCCTTCTCAGCAGAAAGCCAAAGTTCTTCTTGGATTCCCTAGATCTGTCCAATTTTTGCAAGGTAACTTTTGGCTGACTGGCTGAAACTTCATGATAATGCCCCAGTGAGTGGCCATCACTTGTGCAGTGTGTCTGTGTGACTCTTGGCACTATCCTCACTCGAGGCTGTTCCTCCAAAGTGTGGTTTCTACCAGACTTTCTGCTTGGAAACATTTTAATCCCATTTGAGTGAGCCAGGGCTTTGTGTGCCTGGAAATATTTTTGGTGTTTATCTTGGTTTACCTTCCTGCTGCTTAACTAGTATGCCATTTATCTGGCTGCTTCTTGTGGTGTATCTCTTCCACTTCAGAATCTTCTGGCTTTTCTCTCTGGGTTCAGTAGTGCGGGGTAATATTGCAGTGTACAGCATTTCATAGTCAAAAACGTCCACGTAGCTGATAAGAGGAGTCCTGTCCTTAACATAGCTTTTTACAGGCAGCCTGAAACAATAGATATCCAGATACTGCTGTTTGTGAGCATGCTGGGGAAGCACAAACAGGAGACAAAGTCCCTTTGTGGGGACACAAAGCCTTTCTGCTGAGTTTCCCCATCCCTTTCATTGCAGCCCTCATCATCTGCCTCTCGTGCTCCCGTTCTCTCCAGGAACAGCAGGAAAAATGACCGATTTATGGTGTGCTGGTTTGGAAGGTGGAAGGTGTTCCCTCTCACTTACGAACCTGTTCTGCCATCCTTACCCTTTGGGCCAAGGCCTGGTACAGTCAGAAAGAACAGCCCGAAGGTTTAATTAGTGATCAAGGGGCTTGGTCTTTACCATGGCGCTGGCTCGAGCACTGCAGTGAGCTCGGGAAGGATCCAGCTCTCTGCCCCAAGGCCCCTGAGCAGCCATGGTGCTTAAATCATGCTCTGAACTCCAAATCTGAGAGCTTAAAGACAAAGCCTGGATTTCTCTTTTACTTAAATATTCATGTTCTGTTCTGCAGTATATTTCATAGGTAATCTGGGCTGATGGGTGTTATTTTTAGCCTCCAAGTGTCAGTGGTTCAAGATGACTGGTACTGCCCTCCCTTTCATAACCAGCCCTTCCTTCCCTTTCTCTTCTGCTAGGCTCTGACTTGCCCCAGTGGGATAAGCACCCTTTTCCCCCCATAACCAAAGCTTTGGGTTTCTTCTACTGCCTAAAAACCAGGGCTCAGCAATCCATTTTTCTTTCCGCAGGTGATAGTGGACACCCCAACCAGCCCGGTGACCAGTGGCCTCCCGCTCTTCTTTGTCATCACTGTCACAGCTATCAAACAGGTACGGTGTCAGTGTGGGGAGGAGCAGGTGCTCTTTGGGATATGTAGAGAAAATGATGAACATGTATTTAAATATACTCAGAAGCCACCGTGTGCTGTAGGTTTGGTGCACCCTTCTTAGAGGGTGAGATGTGCACTGGTGCTTTTCAGGAGAGGCTGCATTTTGAGTGTGGTTATTGGTGTCTCCTATTCTGGCAATGTAAAACACCTCTGTGCTGTTGTAAGCGGGCCTTGAGGGTCAGTAAAGCTTTCTGCTGTAGTTCTGGTGTTACTTGAATGTTTTTCCTCTTTTTAGAAGAGCTCTCTGAGTCCTTGCAGAGACGTGCTCCAAATATAGCCCACGCTCTGCTCCCATGCTGGTAGGTGGAAAGGACAGGTTCCGTTCAGCCACTCAGCTAGCCCTGAAAACATGTAGTCCTCATCTCCTTGCAGTGTTAAAAGACCTTTTTCCTCCCATCACAGGCACACATGCCATTTAAAATTTCCTTATTGAATAATAAAAGAAGTTTCTTCTATGAGGGCTGGAAAGGGAGAGCTAGAATAACATCTATCTGCTTCAAATCTCAGTGTTGTATTCTTCCAGTAAAGACTGAAGAGTGTCATCCTGCGTTACCATAGGAAAGAGCTGCAGGCTGCTGAGTGTATTATTCATATTATCAGTCTGTTCTTGCCAGCACTGAGAATAATAGAAATGTGTTACAGTAGTTTAGCTGCTCGTTGCATGCCCCACATATAGATTATTTTTGTGTTATTTTAATCTGTTCTGAATCTGTCAAATATGCATATGAAGTTTTTAAAATAAATTGATTCAGTCTGAGCTACTCTGGTTGATGTTTTGTCAGGCATGAAGGAGGTCTGAGGACTGGTTGCCTTATTCATTGTTTTAACGTGTCCCTCTCATCCTCAGTCCTCCCTTTTCATTAGTTTACTTGCTTTGTTACAAGTTTGTGTTCCTGTGTCTGTGCCTTAGGGGTACGAGGACTGGCTGAGGCACAGAGCTGACAACGAAGTGAACAAAAGCAACGTCTTTGTTGTCGAAAATGCAAAGCAAGTGCGGAAAGAGAGTGAAAAAATCAAGGTAACTGTTAGCAGAGAACTCATGTGTGTTATCACTGAGGCTGATGGGAGCACAGAGGTGTGTGCTGAGGGGGCAGGGGAGGAGGGGTGCACTGGGTTAGAGCTGCCCCAGTGTGCTCACTTTCAGATGAGATGCTCTGAGAGCTGTTCCCAGTTAAGGAGTGAAGCTGCCTTTGATTGCTTTTGAAAAACTGTCTCACAAAAGCTGTACAGGGCTGACAAGTGACAGATCTGTCAGCATTTTACACTTCTCCAGGACAGGCAGTCCTCTTCTATTTCCAACTCTCCCAAGGACACCACGAAAGTACACTTAGCTTTGACGTTAATTTATCACACCACACTTCAGGCAAGTACAGTCTTTCTCCATCAAGATCTAGTAGAGAAATACTTACTAACTGTGCCACGTGGGTGCTCTGAGTCAGTGCGGGCTGCATCGCCCCATCAGGCTGTGGAGTGATGCTAAGGGATCCGTGCACCTCTTGGACCTCAGTTTCCCTTTTAGCCAAAGTGATTTCTTCTAGGCTTTGAGAGAAGCTAAATCATAACCATCTAATAACAACTGAGAGGACTTTTCATGGGACTGTTTCCTGTCTTCTAGGTTGGAGACATAGTAGAAGTAAAGGCAGATGAGACCTTCCCCTGTGACTTGATATTTTTGGCCTCCAGCAGCATTGATGGGACCTGTTATGTCACTACAGCAAGCCTTGATGGCGAGTCCAATTTCAAGGTAACGGGGCTGGGTGGGGCAGCGTGTGGGATACTGGGGTACCTGGAGATGCCACTGCTTGCATGGCGGGGCTGTGCGTACCTGAGGGTGCTGCCCTGGAGCCCATTCCTGCAGCTGCGTGGCTCTTTAACAGCTCTTGCCTCTTGTTGGCTTCCAGTGCGTCAGCAGCGAAGCCCTCGGGGATTGTTTGTGCTCTGTTTTGTCTCCAAGGGCCATTTCTGCTGGCGCTGCCCCAAACTGGATTGCTGTTTATCGATACAGCTTCGCTGCCCATCGCAGGAAGTGTCAGCACTTCCCTGCTCCGGCCACACTCTGTGAGCTCTGGTGCGTCAGGGGAGCAGTGCCTGCAGCTCTCCAGCTCCTTTTCCAGGACCGCCAATGCTCCCATTACTTAACTAAGCATTTCCAGTGAGATTAGGGACTTTTTTGAGGCAGCATGTCTAGACTCATTCGGGGAATTTTTCAGCAGCGTGAGAAAAGCATCGCTTCTGGGATTTTCTCTCCCTTTCCCTGAAGCAAGCAGTGAAATTTAATACTAGTCTTGCCCAGGATGAATATTTTCAGTTTGTTTTCTTTCTTTCTTTCTCTCCTCCCCTCTAAACTAGGGAAAGAAGCAGCAACAAAAAGCTTATATACATCAGAAGACATGAACATTTGGTTGCACTTGTGTGATAAATATTTATACAGATACTAGCAGCTGCAGTAGTAAGACTGGAAGATACTTTAAAATGACATGATTCATTCCAGCACACTCTGAAGTCAGTGGGAATACCACTGTGGATCTGATATGTTTATCTGAGATTTGTGGCTCTTCTCTATGGGCTGCTCTTAATTGGCACTGGACAACCTGTGTAGGTGCTGGTGCACAGTACTGGTTCCACTAGTGAGGAGTTGGAGCTCTGAAGTGGCTTGAGGCTAAAAATAGCTAACCATGTTAAAAGGCTATTGCCTATTTGTGGCAGGTGTATCATATACGTGAGTTCACATTACTTTTGCAGAGTCTGGGCTCTTAGTAACTTGTGAGTCTGGGGATGCAATGCTGAGTTTCTATATCAAGCACTGTGGTGTTTTTTCTTGGTTTGTGGATTCCTGTAGGTGACTGGGAGCTGTCTCCTGTTTCATGACAAGGTGAAGAGGAGTTTGAAGGGGAAGAGGGAATAGAAAAGCCAGCTCTGTTTGGGGGAATAGATCTAACATTACAAACCAGGGTTTGCTGCAAAAGGGGGGTGAGGGAAGCGTGCTTGGGTAATCACCACACCTCATCTGCAGGGATATCTGCTGCCTTCTTGGTGGAGATTTTTCTGGTATTTGGGGCATGTCAGGTTGAAGTATGGGAAAGGTGCCTGATTAAGTGAAACTGGAATAGAACTGTAAAAGAGATTTTGTCAGGGCTCTGTCTTTGAAGCACAAATCTTTGGCCATATGTTAGCTAAAAGAACACGTGTTTTCTAAATACGCTAAAGGATGTAAAGATTGTGGAATTGATTGGGAGGCAGCTTTGAAGTATCACTCGGTAATTGCACAGTGTCTCTGCTGATGGGAGCAATGCAAAACCCCTACAAGGGCTGGGTTTGGTACTGGGCACTGCAGGATTGGTTTTGACTTGTGCTACACAGAAGCTGTGATGTGTGCTGGAGATCCGTGTGTGCTGTCAGTTGGAACAGCCAGGTAGGTCACCAAAGCAGCACAAGGGTGGGGGTTTCCACTGCCATGACTGCAGCGTGTGTCGCGTGGCGGTGCCTCCGGTCTGCGCAGGGAAGGGGATGCAAGCGAGAGGAGTGGAGGAAGCATTTTAATGAATTTGTTTATGAAGGTGGATTGAGGCAGCCCGCCGTGACTTGGAGCTCTGAGTAGGTCCTATAAATAGAGCCTGAAAGGCAGCGAGCAGATCCTTTGTGGGCTTTTCAGTTAATTATGAGAGATGAACCTTTGCAGCAGCAGCTGCTAAAAATAGCTCAGAGTCTGCCAGTGCTCTGCCTGATCCCTGGTGCTGGAGCTGGTGTCTGGTTACTGTCAGGAGCCAGGGCAGGTGGTCCCCAAGAGCCCCTTCTTCATGGGGCACCTGCAGCCTCCCCTCCACCCCAACCAGGGCAAGTCCCCAGGGAAAACCAAGGATGCTCTGCTTTTTGGTGTGTGCCTTACTGAGACACACCCAGCAGCTCCTTGCTACTGTGGTTTCCCTTAAGCTTTAGTGACTTCATTCTTTCACTGAGAGGTGCTTCAGCTGCCTCATGGGAGCATGACAAGGGCTTGGGAGAGCTGCTGGTGCTGACTAGCTTGTGCATGGTGGCATTTTAAGTAATGGGGTATAAAACTTGGGGATGGGATTGTAGCTGGGGCTCGAGGTGACGCTGCCTGTGCTCCTGTGCCCAGACTCACTACGCAGTGCGGGACACCACCGTGCTCTGCACCGACGAAGCCATCGACACCCTCACCGCCACAATCGAGTGTGAACAGCCACAGCCTGACCTCTACAAGTGAGTCTGTCCCTCCTGCATCCCCCCCTGCCTGTCCTGCCCCGCAGCTGCCTGGTGTCATCTCCCTGCAGGCCCCTCAGCACCATTGCTTGGGGGATCTGCAGTTCGGCACAGCAAAGGCCATCTTCTTTTCATCAGAGGCCAAAAGGTGTCTCAAGGCAGTGATAAGCTACTGGGCCTCTTCTGTATGAGGATGGCAAAGTCTTTAAAGCTCAGTGTCTTTGCAGAAAAGCCTCCCTTGTGCAGCACTTGTCATGGTATAATGGTTTTTGTCAGCTCCGCAGTAATAATGGTCCATGCACCTATTTTTAGGCCACTCTACCTCCCAAGTAAAAGGCAATGGGCTGAATGACTTCCAGGAGTAAGTGGTCTGTGTGGTTAAATCCCTTGAGGGAGGTTTGCTGGGGTGTGCTGCAGTCTGTAATGGGAATGTGCTGGGGTGTGTAGGTACCGGGGCACCCCTGAGCATGGGAAATGTGTGGCTTCTCTGTCCTGAGCACAGACGCCCCTCTGAAACATTAAACTCTCAAATTCATTTGTTTCTGTGTTTGCTTCAATTTCCTGTCAATGAATTTTCTTTAGTGTGTTTATAATACAAGTTTCTCATCTTTTTATTACAGATTTGTTGGAAGAATTATCATCTACAGAAGTAACCAAGAGCCCGTAGCCAGGTTGGTCTTGCAGCTGTGTGCTGGCCCTCCTCAGAGGGGTTGGCCATCTACAGAGAATTTCAAGGATCTGAACTTGTGCTGCCATCATTTGGGAATGTGGTGGTTTTTTTTGGTTTTTTTTTTTTTTTTTTTTTTTTTTTTTTTTTGTTTTTGGTTTTTTTTTTGTTTTGTTTTTTTGTTTTTTTGTTTTTTTTTTAACCATTCCAAAGATTTTATTCTAAAAGGAGGCCTCCCTTCTGCCATCCTGTGATTTGTTTGAGCCCCTTTTGGGGAAGCAGTGCAGGACCACCTGGTAATGTCCTGCCCTGCTGATGGGGCACAAATTTACCAGGTAATTACAAAATACTGTCACTCGAAAGTAAGCAAAAACTTAAACATCAATCAGTGTTTCAAGGGGAAAAACAGCAAATAATGTTCATAAGCCATCAAAAACAGTTTGCTCTCACCAGAGCGTTGTTGGATGGGTTTTGTGCTGTGGTGGGTCTGTTCATACCCTAGAAGCAACAGAGGGTTATTAGGGGGTTTCAAAGAGAAATAAAAACACAGATGGGGCTGTCAGCTCTGATGGTGCCGTTGATTGACTGGGCTGGAAGGGACAGGCTTCTGATGACTTTAACGTTGCATTTTTACAAAAGTCCTGGAGCATACTAGATTTGAACATTTTGCACTTGTTCCTCAAAAGCCTTAATGAAAATCCCCCAATAAGAGTGGAACTTGGTACATTGGGGATAGTATTTGTAAAATGAAATGGAAATGTAATTATACAAAGAGAAAAACAAACTCAAACAAGGCCCCATTTAACATACAAATCATGTAATCAGATCCAAGGAACCTTTGTTTATCTTTATTACCTATTTCTGACTCTAATTTATAAAGTAGTTTGAATTACCTTTGAGTGATGCAATGTTATAATTTCTTTTATGTTTAGGTCTTTGGGTCCTGAAAACCTGTTGTTGAAAGGTGCTACCCTCAAAAATACCAAGAAGATTTATGGTAAAGTTATTTTTGTTTATTTATTTAAATAGTTCTGATAAATAATGACAAATGTAGATGTTCACTACTAAATCTGGAGAGGGAACATACCTCTCTACAGCCTGTCTGCCTGGGCTGTAGAGCTCAGTTTTCATGCAAGCTGATGGCAAAGTGGCTGGGGTGAAATCAGGAGGCACTGGTTCTATCTGCAGGGCTGCCCTGCTGTGCAGGTTGTGTTAATACACCAGAGCAAGTTTTCCCTCTTTGCCTGAGACATGATGAGCAAGGAGTTGTTCCCAAATCCTTTGCTGGAAGTGTGCTGGGAGCACAATCTCAGACGCTGGTGATGGAGGGTGACAGCTGTGATGGGAGACTGATGCTGTTCCGGACTGTATGTGATCCATGGGCTCTGGCTCAGTGCTCTGGGATACAGCAATTACATTGCTTAGCAGCCTCAGAGGTTTCTGTAGCTGAGCAGTCCTTGGGCAATGCCTCTTTCTTCAGCTGGGATTGGAGTTTGGTGTAAACACCGATGCCCCTGATGGCCAAGTGCCAGCTGGCTCCCTCCGGGGCTGCGAGTCCCTCATGAGCCCTGCTTTGATACCCTGCAGGAGTTGCAGTCTATACTGGAATGGAAACAAAAATGGCTCTGAACTACCAAGGGAAATCTCAGAAACGGTCTGCAGTAGAAAAGTGAGTATTTGTGTTCAGAAAAAAAATCAGTAAAACCTGCTGGGTTTGGGTTTGTTTTCAATGGATGACTTGTACAGAAATAATCCCCTAATCTGCTGCCTTTTGTTTCAGATGCTCTCTGATTGCATAGAAAAATCTGGGTATTTGATAAAGCATATCTTGCAAGAAGCAGCAAAATTTAGTAGCTTTCTTTCTTTAAAAACAAAATTAAGAAATGTTATATGAACCTGACCCTGAATATCAGCAGTGTCAAAAGCACTTGTTCTGTAATTCCCTTCTTAAAAGTAAGGAAGTCTTGTTCCTGTCTATTTACGTGCTTTTCTGTATAAAAATAGCTGCAAGAATTTTAAAAAAAACCTCTGTTTTTCAGATCTATCAACGCTTTCTTGATAGTGTATTTGTGCATCCTATTGGGCAAGGCCACTGTGTGCACGACTCTGAAATATGTCTGGCAGAGTAATCCATTTAATGATGAGCCTTGGTACAACGAGAAGACTAAAAAAGAGAGAGAGACGTTCAAGGTAAGTGGATTTGTATTTCAGCACCTCCTCCAGCTTTACTCTGTTTTGGTTAATCTGATAGTGCCTGCTGCCTGCCCTGGGAGTCCTGTTTGCTCACACAAAGTGCTGTTGTTTCCTTTGGTCTCTCCTGCTGTTTGTTTCTTTGGGCCTCTCTCATGCTTGTGCAAAGTGATATTTGTGTGGAGCAGGGCAAAGCATAAATAAATACTTTATAATACAGAAATGCAGCTGATTTAACCTGGGTCCTTATCTGAACTCGAGCTATCTTTCAGATTTGAATAGGTAAACTTAAATTGAGGCCATGTCAGCCAGTTTCTTAAACTTGCCGAGACATGGGCAGTCAAGCCTGGGAGAGTGTGAGTGTGCAGAGATCTTTATTTGATGGCTTATTGAGGAGGACTTACAGGGATGTCACTGCATCACTTGCACCCTTGCCACAGCTTGACTGGTCTCAAGCCACCTGCTCCTTTTTTCCAGTTACTTGGGATCAGGATGAGCCTGTAGCAGTGTAAAATTATAGCAGTATAAATTAAGAGGAGTATGCTGAGATGAAACATTGTTTTGGTCCCTGTGAAGCAGTGAGATGTATTCGTGTACCTGGTAGCTCTGCAGAAGGCAGTAAGATTTCCTGTGCCAAAGGAAAATGGGATTTAGCCCTGTATCTTAGCTGCCTTCATTTTCATGTTGTTCTTTTCTATCTAACTTAGAAGAGAAGCTGTCCAGAACCCCTGAGGTGTTGCTGTAAAGTGCCCCTGTGTCCTGACAGCCACAGGCTGCATCTTCTCCTCTTTCCTTTGCAGGTCTTGAGGATGTTCACGGACTTCCTGTCGTTTATGGTCCTCTTCAACTTTATTATCCCCGTCTCCATGTACGTTACAGTAGAGATGCAGAAGTTCTTGGGCTCCTTCTTCATCTCTTGGGACAAGGAGATGTATGATGAAGAAATGCAAGAGGGAGCGTTGGTGAACACCTCGGACCTGAATGAAGAGCTCGGGCAGGTCAGAGCATGCTGTGTTTGCATCTGTTTGGATGCAAATGTGGAGGAAAGTGCCCTCCCTGCCAGGAGCCCTTGTTGTGGCAATCCCCCGCAGTCCCCTCGGGCCAGAACTTCACCCGCTTTGGTGGCACTTTCCATTTAATGTGATTCCACTCGCTCTGCGAAACAGATAAGGTTATAAATAGTGCATGAAAAAGCAGGAATTGGGTCACGCCAATTGTTTCCATATTGGGGAATATCAGGCGCAGCACTCTGCGTGTCAGGGTGATTTGCTTTCACTGCTTCAATTAAAAATTAAAAATCCTCTGTCTCTTTGAGGATTAATGAAAATGTCTGCCCAGTCATCTCCCTGGGTGTGCAGAGCACATGCAGCTGTGCTGCTGCTGCTTTGCTGGGGCACCTAGACAGATCAGTCTTCCCTTTCTGATCTATACTGGGTGTAGTGCCTCCTGCTTTTGATTTTGCTTTAAAAACAATAATAAAAATATACTTGGAGTAGCAATTAGCTAATGGAAATACAGCAGCAAGATGAAAATTCCCCAAAGGAGGCAGCAGACCTGCAGCAGCAGTTCTATAAGCACTAGGGCTATAGGAAAGGACCCAAGAGGGAGGATGAGGGGAAAGTGAAGAGCCTGGATACAGATTTTAAGTCTTCAGAAGCTGCCTCCTGCCACCTATGCAACAGGCTGAAAAGCAGAGGAGCTGCTCCAAGGAGCAAAGTAGCAGAACTGCACAGTGATGTAGTGGGGCACCTGCATCTTTTTTGCAGGGTCATGTTAGGATAGCAGCCAGGTATTCTCCAGCATTGGCACAGATGCACTAAAATGCCCCAGCCTCTGTTTCTGGGGGTTCCTTCCCTGTCCCTTGGGGTTGGGGGTGCAGCAAGGCAGTGCCTGGTGCTTTCAGGTGGAGTACGTGTTCACGGACAAAACCGGGACTCTGACGGAGAACAGCATGGAGTTCATCGAGTGCTGCATCGACGGGCACAAGTACAAAGACTGCATTTCGGAGGTGGATGGCTTCTCCCAGACTGATGGACCCCTAAAATACTATGGCAAAGCTGAAAAGGTAAGAAATGTGCGTGTTGGTGGCTGTGAGGGTTTTGGGGCCAGCTCCTGGCTGGACGGTGGCATTCAGCTGGTAACGAGCCCTCCCTCCCTCCTGCCCAGAGCCGCGAGGAGCTGTTCCTGCGGGCACTCTGCCTGTGCCACACGGTTCAGATCAAGGAGGCAGACCAGGTGGATGGGCTGATGGCGCATCCAGAGCGCAAATGCACCTATATCTCCTCTTCCCCAGATGAAATCGCTTTGGTGAAAGGCGCAGAAAAGTAAGAATGTGAAGATGTTGGGGTTTTGATTCCCTCTCTCTGGTGGGAAGGAGGGAGGTGAGGGTGATCTGAAGGTGATAGATCCCTTTCCATGGTCTCTCTGGGAAGCAGGTTGTGGTACCAGTGCTGAACCTGACCTGCAGCCCTGTGAAGCCACATGAGCCTGGGGGTTTAAATGAGCTCTCTGTTAAAGGGATGCTCTGTAAAGGATCTTCCCTGAGCGGCTTCCTGGGAGGCTGTGGTTTGCATTCACTGAGAGTAGCCCCAAGGTGCTGCAGTGCCCAGGTGTGGCAGAGGCTTCTTTGCTGGAGCCCACGTGGCCTTTGCTTTAATCCCCTAGAAACTGAGACCAGTTACCATGTGCATATTGCAGTGAAATTGTTTCCTTGCCATGCAGTGGCAAAATAATAGGATGGTTACTTTTGTAACCATTTGAGTCCTGCCGGAGATGCTCGAGGCCAGGCTGGGTGGGGCTTTGAGCAACCTGGTCTAGTGAAAGGTGTCCCTGCCAGGACTAGGGAGAAGAGTTTGGGACTAGGTGATCTGTAAGATACTCTCCAGCCCAAGCCATTCAGTGATTCTATGCTCTTGCCAGCCCCTAGGTTTTAAATGGAGTCTGTTGCAGCTGTGTACACTTGCTCATGGCTTGTAAACCTGCCAGAGACCCAGTGGACCATGTCCAGAGGCTCTCAGTGTCTGTGTGCTCCAGTGCCCAAGCTCTCCAGGGGATGGGAGCGGTGCCAGAACATCATAGCAGGCTCTGCATGGAGCAAGCAAACATCCAGCCGTGCTCCTTAGCTCGGGCTCACTGACTTCTTTGCTCTCCTCTGCAGTGCAGAAGGTGAAACAAGAACATGGTTATGTATAATATGTGCCAATGGGTTTTTTCAATGTTGTTCTGTCCTTTTGTTTATTGACAGGTATGGTTTCACTTTTCTAGGACTTGAAAATGATTTCATGAAAATACGAAACCAAAAGAATGAAACTGAGCTGTAAGTGCTGCTGGGACTGCTGAGGAACAGGGCTGCTCTTCTGCACCACTCCCACCCAGCTTAATCGAGTTTGGTCAACCTGGCAAGGTCAAAGCTGTTCCTTGAGGGCTGTCAGACAGTGCTGACCTGCCCCAAAATCCTTGTTCCCTTCACAGAGCACAGCACATCAAGGTGTAGGCAAAAAGGCTCACTTGCAAAAGTCCACGGGTGGTTTACTGATGTCTAAATTCAGGTCCCTCAAGAGGCTGCAGTCCTTTGTATGTATCCTTCATCTGTGCCAGGCTGTGCAGGTGGCTCCTGGGATTCATGGGGTGGCTGCTGACCTTATGGGCCGTGGCTGGGGCTCACAGCAGGACACTGTAAGCCTAAACTCGTGATACAGTTCCATTCCCTGTAACCTTCCCCCCCCCCCGCCAAGCTGAAAATAGTTGGATTTTACCCTGTGCTCACAGCTTGGTGGACATCTGGGAGTCACTGACTTAGTCCCAGCACTCCCTGAAAGCTTGCCCTCACAAGCAGGTTTCACTTCTTACTTCCCTCACGAAGAAACTTCTTATTTAAATGGGAGACTCAGTGTTACTGCTTGTGGCACGTGGTGCCCCATTCCCTGCTGAGCCCCTGCCCAGCTGGGGGGGGTGGGACACTGGTGGGCACCTGCACCCTCACTATCATGCTCAGATCACCACAGGACTACTGGAATTTGGGTTTTTTCCTTCATTTTCTTGTGCAGTAGCTGTAAAATTAATTCCCCCGTGGGTGATGCCTCTTGTAGGGTGTATTGATTTCTGGAGCTCATTGTTAGTGATTTTCTGTCTCAAATAGTTATTTTTCTATTTTTCCTTCACTGAGTCAAAGCTTTTTTCTCCTTTTTTAAAGGTACCAACTTCTCCACGTGTTGAACTTTGACCCCGTCCGGCGCCGTATGAGTGTCATTGTGAGAACCACCACAGGTAGAGTCAAAGTGCACTTGTGGACTCTCATACCTGTGTGCACAGCTATAAAACACATCCCCCTTATCCCTAGACCCAGAGAAGCTGAGCTGTTAGGTTTTCTAAGCTGGTCTAACTAAATCCTGCACTGGCCCTGGTTTCCATAGAGTTAATTTTCCTTTGTAGCAGCTGCTTGGCACCAACAGCAGATCAGGGGATGAGAACAATGACCCACAGGGAGCTCCCTGCCTGCCTTGTTCCAGGCTGGAACAAGTACAGGGCAAGACATGTGAGACTGTCCCCTGGGTGGGATGGGGTTTCATGGGAATAACAGAAAAATTCAGAGGTCACCATCCTTCTCAATTACCAGTCCTGTAAGGTTTGGGATGCTGGTTTTACCCTCCCTGGAGAGGTTGCCAAGGCTTTCAGGTAGGAAACAATGTCCAGCCTGTTGCAGAAAACTTGCTCAGAGGCAGGTAGGGACACCCAAAGTCTCAGCCAGGTCAGACAAAGGTTTTTCACAGGATGAATGGTGAAAGGCCATTTTTGGTAGGCAGTTGGGCTTCTAGCAGTTCCCTCTTTAGTCCTGCCAGATTTCCTCCCTCTGCATCACTTGCTTGCTATTGGCGTTGTTAAGTCTTGTTAAGTCTCTCTGCAGCTTGTGACTGCTATAAACTATTTATAATTTGCTTTTAGGAAAGTTGCTTCTCTTCTGTAAAGGAGCAGACTCCTCTATTTTTCCAAGGGTGCAGCAAGAAGAAATCCAACAAACAAAAGTCCATGTGGACCGCAATGCTATGGTGAGCACATGGATGGCATTTGGCTGGCTCCTGGGGTCAGGAAAGCCTTATTCCTAAAATAGGGATGTGACCTTGCTTGGGAGGGAAGTGTTGAAAATGTGAGTGTCACTTCACATTGTTTTGATACCAGGCTTCTTTCCTTTTTTGTTTTGTTGGCTTCCACCTTTATTTGATATACTTACATGGTCTCCATCACACTTGTGTCCAAGCATCTCCCAGGCAAGTTAAAGATAGAAGTAACAACAGCAGCCTGGTCCCAGCTGTGGTGGCACCCAGTCCCTGCTCTCCCTGCTGGCTGCACGCTCTCAGCCCTGGTCCTGTCTTAGTTTCTTTCTGCCATATTACCTGCACATAATAAGCAGAACCATGATTACTCTGGTGGGAAGAAGTTGCTGTATAAACACAGAAAGTTGCTCTTTTGACACAAGCCAACAAATTGTCCTTGCCCTCAGGGTCAGTACTGACAGAAGCACTGATGGTAGACAAAAGCACTAACCCTAAAGTGAGGAGCTGTAAAAAATCTGGATTTAGGGCATTTGTCCACTTTATTTTCTTTCTGTCCCACCACCAGGATGGCTACCGAACGCTCTGTGTGGCCTTCAAAGAACTAACTCAAAAGGAGTATGACAAAATTGACAGACAGCTCAACGAAGCCAAGATGGCTCTGCAGGACAGGGAGGAGAAGATGGCCAAGGTTTTTGATGACACAGAAGCAGACATGCACCTGATCGGGGCTACTGCTGTAGAAGACAGGTAAAGAGGTGGCTCCACCAGCAGCACTGTGCTACCTGTGGTTTCTCTGTGATGTGGCCTTGTGGCCCTGACTCGCCATGGTGGAACTGAACAGCCAGGCAGATGCTGGCAGTGTCCAGGGCAATTAATTACACCATGGCACAACCCATTTCACAGTGCCCTAGTTGCTTAAACTGGCTGGTGTAGTAGGAATTGGGATTTATTAATGAAACTGCAGAAATACTTGCACTTCTAGAGAGTGAATTAAGCACACGGCATTAATTTGCACATCAAAACAAATTCAATTCCACGTTCAGTTATAGTAACTGCAAGTGTAAATGAAACTCTTACTGTGAGGCCTAAGAGTCAAAAGTATAAAGCAGTGATTTCTCTTTTTGCCTGCAAATAAAAATTTGGCATTGCTGACTTGTAATCCTTATTCCTGTGGCAGTGGTCTCCCCAGCACAGGAAAAGACAATTAACTTCTCTTGAGCTGGTGTCTCCTACCTGCAGAATCGGGGTTCCGTGGGTTAGGTGTGGGCCGACCCGCAAAGTGATGCTTTGCTTCTGCTTGCAGGCTGCAGGAGCAGCTGGCAGAGACGATCGAAGCCCTGCACGCAGCTGGCATGAAGGTCTGGGTGCTGACAGGAGACAAGATGGAAACTGCCAAATCCACCTGCTATGCCTGCAGGCTCTTCCAGACCAGCACAGAGCTGCTGGAGCTGACAGCGAGAACGGTGGGTGAGAGCGAAAGGAAGGAGGATCGGCTCCATGAGCTGCTGCTGGAGTACCACAAAAAGCTGATTCAGGATGTTCCCAAAAACCGAGGAGGCCTGAAGAGGTGAGTGAGCCAGAGGACCCAGTCATGTGCATTTCAGGTGCAAATTTGGTAGAGAAATAGGACCATGCTGTGGCCCTGGGGACTGGTTCCTTGCAGGCGCTGTGACCAGTTCTTTGCTTCGCTCATCATCTCTGGTAGCAGTTGGCTTTGAACTTAATTGCGCTGTTCCTTTAGTGAAGGGCACGTGTTAAATCCAAGCTTTTTAAAATTACTAAGCCCCCAAAAAAGGATGGGAAGACGATTAACCCAAAACGAGGGGTTTTTTTGCTAAGGTGTTACAAGCAGCTAGGTTGACTTCTTAGTCTGATTATGTTTCAAATGTGTTCCTTGTTGTGCCCCAGAAGCTGGACGTTGAGTCAAGAGTATGGACTGATTATAGATGGCTCGACGCTGTCGCTGATACTCAACCCTTCTCAGGACTCTGGCTCTAGCAATTATAAAAGCATATTCCTACAAATCTGCTTGAAGTGCACTGCAGTCCTTTGCTGCCGGATGGCTCCGTTGCAGAAAGCACAGGTATTTACCTCTAACTGGCTGAAGCACGTCACTGGCTGATGTGACGCACACTGAATTCATCAGCTGGGACTTGACCTGATCATCTTAATCAACCAGGACTTCTCCAGGCAATGTGTAAGCCTCGTCTGAGCTTCAGAGCATGATGAAAGCACACCATTCTTTCAAATCTGAATGCAAACCCTTTGTTTAATATGCTGGCAGGAAGCTGTAAACCCAGGCCAATTAGAAATAAACAAAACCTCCCAGTTTGCTCTTTTTTTCTTTCCTTCCAAATTTGTCAAGTGGAGTCTGACTTCCTCACTCCAGCAGATGATGTCCCAGCCTGATAAGTGATGTGTTTCTGCACCCTGAGATGCCTGCAGAGAGAGCCCACCTTTGGGAGAACAGGGTCTGGCAGAAGGGAAGAGCAGGATGTTGCTGCTGGGGTTTGTTTTTAAATACTGTCCTTCAGCCCTGCACAGCTGGATTGGGCTTTTGCTCTGGTTGTGACTGCAAAGCAAGTGGCAAGAGCTTTTATTAACCTGAACTCTCCAGGCGTTATATTGTTGCTGTAAAAAACCTGATTACTTGTCCTGGGGGGAGCAGTGGCAAGGTCTCTGGAGGCTTTTTAACTGAATTTTGGGTTCTGCTGCTGTCCTTTTTTTAAATCTTTTAGATTGTGCGAATGGTGAAGAACACAAAAGGAAGCCCGATAACCCTGGCCATAGGGGATGGTGCGAATGATGTCAGTATGATTTTGGAAGCGCATGTGGGAATAGGTAAGAGTCCCTGAAACACCCATCTCACACCCCAGACCTGTCTGCTCTCTGGCTGGGGCTCCTTGCTGCGGCGCAGTCGGTGTTTCTGACTGCACACAGCTAAACCAATCCCACTGAAAAATGGGGGAGGTCTGCTCTTGCTTTCTTTGGAAGCAGAGTTTAACTTCAGATTAATGCTTGAGATCATAGAATCATAGAATAGCTTGGGTTGGAAGGGGTCTTTAAAGGGTCCAATGCCTGTAATGAGCAGGGAGATCTTCAGCCATATTGAGTTCCTCAGGGCCCTGCCCAACGTGACCTTGAATATTCCCAGAAATGGGGCATCCACAGCCTCTCTGGGCAATCTGTGCCCATGTCTTACCATCCACCATCCCCATTGTAAAAGAGAGGGAGATGAGACCATCATATACTGCTCACCTGTGATAGTACCGTTCTCTCTGTCAGTGATACTCTGCAGGTTATTTTCAAAAACTCTCTGACCACATTTGTGGTGGTAAGGATTGCTTTGGGGCTCAGGAAAAAAGGGGCACAAGCAGCAAACAGATGGGTGATTAGTGGCAGTTGTTGCAAGGGCAGTGTGGTGAAAGTGTCAGACTTCAGTGCTGACTGGTCCTAGTAGCCCAGCACGGGGACCCATGTGTGTTTCCTGGGGCTGATGCCCAGGTGCATTGTGTCTCCACTGTCCATGTGACTGACAGCAGGCTGGAAGCTCCTGTCTGCAGATTGGTGTCAGAAATATGGGAGACTTCTGTAATGCCACTAAAGAAGGGTCAGTGGAAGAGAAAGGGCACGTTCTTCATTTGGGGCTGTTGGAAATGCCATGGTGCCCTCTAATGAAGGGAATCCAGTGCAGTTCATTTGGATATGGCTTTTGAGTGAACAAAACAGCTCTGTGGGGATGTCTCAGGAGGCTGAGCAGCTGCAGTGGAATAACTAAGCTGTGTGAGATGCAGGCCAGCCCACGAGGAACCAATTTCTTATCTTTCATCAGGTTTGCCTAGCTACCCTTCTCTACACTCTTACACAGGAAATCACAGAGCAGCCTAAATATAGCTTGAGAAGTCCAGAGGCAGCTCTGAGTGTTGTGGAGCCAGAACCACGCTGAGTGTATTAGTGTTTGGTCTCCTGGGGCACTCAGGAGGGAAACTCAGCCTTTGTCACGCCTTGAGACACTGAGTGATGTGAGCAAACCCAGTGGGCAGCATCCACATTGCAGCCCCTCGGGATTAACCCCTTGCCATGCTTCTGTCTGCAGGGATAAAAGGCAAAGAAGGACGCCAGGCCTCCAGAAACAGCGACTATGCTGTGCCAAAGTTTAAGCATTTAAGGAAACTGCTACTAGCACATGGGCATTTGTATTATGTGAGAATAGCACACCTTGTACAGTATTTCTTCTATAAGGTAAGGGGCAGTGTGCAGCTGATTTCTTTGTTTACACTATGCATTTCTTTGGCAGTAGAATAAAATAATAAACGGGAGAAAAAACGTGTGGGATATTCTGTAGTTCTGTTTTCCTCCCCTAGGGCAGGTTGTGTGTGCCATGTGTCTGTCCATTGAAAACAGTGCTTACAGGGGAATGTGAGCATTCTTGTAGTGTCTTCTGCAGATATTAACTGTGCACTGGATTGGTTTTGTGCTTGATTGAACAAGTGCCCTACCTTGTTTGATGTTGTAATGTCAGCCACTAATGTCTGATAACAGGAAAAACTGCTTAGATTTAGACTGAGAAGTCAGGTGCTTCCCTACTGACCATTTGTCTTTTGTTTTCCTAGAACCTTTGCTTCATTTTACCACAGTTTTTATACCAGTTCTTTTGTGGATTCTCACAGCAGGTAACTTCCAGTAATTTGTCTATAAAGGCAAGATAAAAAGCAAATGGCATAATGAGGCTTCCTAGCAGAGACTTGGCTTTTGGCATCCTGTCCCTTCACCACCTTGCTCTAGAGGACAGTAGGAACTGACCTGGTTGCTCAGCACTGTATCTGGAACATAATACTCTGAGACCATAACTGAAAAGAAAGCAATCTGCTTGCTTTCCCATCCACCAGCCGTAAACACAGGTGGACGCCTTCCGGAAGTAATGAGGGAAGGATTTAGCTGGTTTGTCAGCACCTGATTTTGCTACTTGTGCTTCTCTTAAGAGAACAAGTTTTGAAAGGTTGCCTGATCTTGTCTCCTCTGCTGCATTTTACTGCATTAAAAATGTCACTCAGGAGGAAGAACAGTTCATTCTTTTATGGCAGCTTTAAAAAAAGACACACAATGAGTGTCATCAGAGCTTTGGTTAGTCCAAGTAAGCATCAGACGGACAGATCCATGTGGTGAGTGGGTTCGTGCGCCTGGAGACAAGAGCTTTGGCTTTTGTGTCACTTTAAAGGGCTTTTGTGTCTATATGGGCTCAAAAGTAACAGGAAGAGTAAATGATGAGAGATAATTCTCTGCTTGTTTTGGCAGAAACACTTGCCTTTTCCTTTTTAAAAAAAAAAAAAAGAAGCTGTAGTTCCTCTAAAACAGTCTAGTCTTTAGAGAGCCGCAGGTGGCATCAAGTGTATTAATAGAAGCAGCAGCACAAGAGCAGCAACAGGAAAGCTCTGATAAGGGCTGTTTAGTTATGTTTTTCTGGACGATAAGCTGGAGATGAGACCAGCCAGTTACAAAGCGTCCTGTCAGTGGGAGCAGGTTCCTGGCCACGCAGCCTGTGGGTGCCTTGTTCCCCCTTGCATCGCACGGAGCACAGCTCCTACCCAGTGAAGCTGTGCTGGGTGACAAAGGGATGAACCTGTAGGGTATGTAGGAGACAAGGGCTGGAAGTTTGTGGAGAGGCTTTTAAAGAGGCTTTTTTCTGTCTGTCTCATTTAACTCTTTCTTCCTCTTCTAAGCCACTGTATGATGCTGCTTATCTGACCATGTACAACATCTGCTTCACATCGCTCCCTATCCTGGCTTACAGCCTCCTGGAGCAGCACATCAGCATCGACACGCTGACCTCGGATCCTCAGCTGTACATGTAAGTACGTGGTCTGGGTAAGGCTCTGCACAGCTCTGTTAGCCATGGTTTGAGTTTTCTTGGTGCAGGAGTATAAGCAGGTGTCCTTGTCCTGTGTCAGTGGTGGGATCACCACGTACTGCAGAAAAAGCCATTCTGTCCCTTGTGGCTCAGCTGTTTCTGCACTCAAGCTGAGCAGCCTTGTTACTGCCTATTGCTGCTTGTTTATGCTCTCTGACAGTATCTGGTCTAGCAAATTGCACTGCTGTATCTCTATAAAAGAGTAAACTGTAGGTGGAATTCTTCATCTGTAAGAAAAATCGAGCTGTGAGTGTGGCCAGACCATTCATTCACGTTTCCTTTGAGCCAGGCAGTGCGAGCCAAGCACGTGATAGAGCGTGTAACGCATGGCGGGGAGATGTAGCTTTCAGGAGGAAAAAGGATCCATTCTTTTTCAGAAAGATGAATGTTTCTGAATCCCAGCTCAGGCAGGTAGTTTCTCAGCTTGTCTAAATGGATATGGTCCCCCAGGCTTCCCCTCCACTGGCCAGGTCCCCTTATCAGAACCCAGGGAGCTCTGCTCATCGATCCACGTGCTCAGTTGTTGGCCACGTTGCCCAGGGAAAGGACAGCTTACACTGTCTCTCTGCTTTGCTTATTGTCTTCTCTCCTTGGTTGCAGCGGGGAGAGGCTCCAATCTTGCCCAGAAACAGAGATGCTTTCCATCTTCCTCCCAGCCCTGCCCACACATGCGCTTGGGGCAGCCCTTCAGCAAAGACTAAGGAAGATGGTTTTTTGGAGAAAACCCCTCTCCATGTGTCCCTGTTGCTAATTCCCCAGCCTGGCAGTGAGTTCAGCCCTGTGGAAAAAACCACGTCAGGGCTGCTTTGGCCAGTGCCCTGTGCAAGCCCTGTCACTGTGGTGTGATGCTCCTCACCAGTGGAGGAGCCACGTGTGGCACAGCTGTGCTCGAGCCAAGAGTGATGTCTGTGCAGAGAGAGAAAAGGGAATTACCAGGTGCCCAAAATATTGTGTGGAAGTTGCCTTAGGTGTAGAAGAAGCAGTGAATGCAACAAGAGCTGTAAGGCTGGGAAGGGGCTTGGGTGGTTTTGAAGTGAACACTCAGAGCCATGACTGATTAGAGTTCTCTGTTCCTTCCCTCGTATGGTAAAATGCCACCATCTGTGTTTTTAAATAGCTTGGTAATTGAGTATTGTGCGACAGAGAGCAATAACAGCAGGCCCCTGTGCCTTCCCCTGGTGGGCTCTCTGATCTCTGGGGTCTGTCTGTTGGGGGGAAACAGCCTTAGTTTGAATATTCATGACTGTGCATGTGCTGCTGGATGCAGAGCGCCCGCTGCGCTGCTGCTGGAGGAAGTGCTGAGCTGCTGCAGTGCAGATCCTGAGTCTGGAAAAAGCCTGTTTACCATGAGCACTGCAGGACAGAAATGGGAATGCTAAACAGAGCTCGCAGGGAGGAAGCTGCTTGTATTTTCTCTCCTTGCGATAACCCACACTTCCAGTCTGGTTTATCCTTGCTCTTTTCTCAGACCCAAACTGTGATACGTTAGAGCGTGGTCACGGCATCGTTGTGCGTAGGATTCAATAGGGTCTTGTTTTAGAAACTGCAATTACAGGAGCCCGGCACCATGCAGGTTTGCAAAGTGCATCTTGCTGAAAATGGATGTACTGCTTTAGGAGTTAAGGAGAATAATGTGAAAAAGATAGGGATTTTAAAGAAAGTAATCTGGAAAGATAATGATGCAGGGAACTGTCTTTAACTCCCTCCTGCCCTGATAGCCACCCTGCACTCCTCAGGCCCTGTGTGTGGTCCCTGCAGAGCTTTGCTCATAGCCCATCCATTTGGTGCTGCTGCCTCTGTGCCAGATCTCATCCTGCATTCAGCCAAGAGCCTCCTGCTACAACCCCTGTGATAAAAACACCCACCATACAATTCAGGAGGTTATTTTCAGCCTGTGCAGAAAAACACCACTTGAGGGAACAGGACTTGCAGAGCTTTTCTCAAAAAAGGACTTTGTGCATTCAACAAAAAGAGGGAAGCACACCATGGATTTCCTGCATCCCGTACAGCTGCTCTTTAGCCCTACCCTGCTTTTAAAATTAAGCAGATAGTGTCAGATACCATGGGCAGTGCAGGGGTTCAGGAGAGGCTCAGGACAGCGTTGCCTTGGTTCACTTTGTGCTTTTTCATCCAAGTTACCTAAAGGAGAAGGACAAAGCAATTCATATGCTGAACCTCTTGTGATTTCTCATGATCAGCAGCTGCATATGAGAAGTGTTCTTTATGTCCTGAACACTGGCAGGTATTTTTGTGGTTTCCCTCCTGCCTCCTACAGCAAGGGCTTGCTCCAAAGCCCCCTGATCCTGTGCCTGTGAGGAGCTTTGCAGCGCATCCTAAACGTGGTGGTGATGGTCTTGTTACTCCATCTCTTGGCAGGAAGGTGTCGGATAATGCAATGCTGCAGTGGAGGCCGTTCCTATACTGGACCTTTCTGGGCGCCTTTGAAGGACTCGTGTTTTTCTTTGGGGTTTATTTTCTTTTTCAAAACTCGTCGTTGGAAGATAACGGAAAGGTAACGCCACCAAAAAAAGGAAGATGAGTGTTTGTTTTGTGCACTGCCTCTGATATGCCTGGCAGGGAATATCTACGCGCTTAATCTGTGCAGTGTGTCTCGAGTCTTGTCCGACAGTGTAGCCTTGCTTATGGTGTGATTCTGCAGCAAATGCTTGAAATAAAACGTTTTCCAGATCACCATGGAAACAGGGCAGAGCTGGTTACACTCACTAGGTAAAATGACTAGTCTTACACACAGCTCTATTCCAACCCAGTGAGCTTTGCACAGCGCTTGTCCCCTCTTCTGTGTGATCCCAGGCATTGGCCCAGGGCAGGAGCAGTGTCTGTCCTTCCCACCAGGGACAGCCAGAAATTTGGCACGTGCTTGGCTGGTTGTGAGCAGCTGAATTAGCCCACCTTGATGAGATGCTGCTCATTAGCGCAGACATGGTGCAGGGCTGCTTGTGTGCTGTGCATGCTCTGCGCTGTGACTTCAGCCTCCCATCTCCCTTTGCCCTGGGGGAAGGCTGGTGCTGGCCTTTTGCTCCTGTTTTGGAGCCAGCACAAGTCCCCAGCTGCTGGAGCGAGCAGGATGTTGTCCCTGCTGTCTGCTTGCTCGTGCCTCTGCTGTGGGGACGAGCACTTGCACCGCCACATGAGCGAGGTGTGGGAGCTGCTTGGGTTAACTTGTACAGAAAGAGGAGGAAAAAAGTTGGAGGTTTTTTCTTTTTCCTTTTTTCTTATTTTTTCTTATTTTGCTGGTTAACTGAGTGCAGAGTGCAAAGCATTAGTGCAGGGTGGCTGCCACGTGTAGTGGCCTGAGCTGTTTCAGGACCCTTTCCCCAGGGTAATGTGCAGCGTGTTATTAGATCTTGACTGATGGGAAACTTCTTTACGTCATCACTTGTGACCCTTGAAAATACCTAAACCTTTTTTAGCAGCTAACACTTGGAGAAAAGCTGATGAAATTTATGTATGTATATTCATACATTGCATCAATGCCAGGATATGTGGCTCCAGTCAAGCCCCTGTATTGTCAAATCAGTGCTCTTCTGTATTTATAGCCATTCTGGTCATACTTGAATGAAACATGAAGCCCTGGTATGTTCTGCAGATGCCTTGAGGGGTCAAGTCTATGTGGCACTACAGTAGGATCTGTGGTTATGTCCTGTTCTGTAAGCACTTATGCCTGTAAGAACTGCTACCAGCAATTGTTCATAATATCCATGTATGTTTGATTGACTCCTTTTTCACTCCTATTGAATTTAATTTTTTTGCATTTTTTGAAAACTTTTACATTTCACTTTCTGTTTTAATGTATGCGTTCAGATCTTGACAGCCTTTGGTAAGCATCCCTCCCATTCATTGCCATCATTTGGATTTATATACAGTATCTGCTTTTCTTTGTGTGCGTAGTCACTAGTACCCACAAACCAAACCAGATGAACAGTACCCACTGGTGCCTTCTGCAGAGGGGACTGCAAAGACATGATGATGAGTGTGGCGAGAAAGCAGAAACTGAGTAAATTGCCAAGAAATCCTGAAATGCAGGTGGTGCAATGACTTGTATCCTCGATCGACATTGCTGTTAGTAGGAGGTTGTAGCTGTCACTGTCCCAGCTCTGGTCACCCGTGTGTGTGGCACTGCATGGCTCAGGGTGGCGTAGCGGGCGGCGAGTCGTGCGGGTGCCTGGAGCCTCTCGAGTGTTGATCTCCCATAGCAGTCGCTCCCTCCCAGCCCTCCCAGCCCTCCCTGCTTGCACCCCGTCCCCATCGTTGTTTCTGTGCCTCCATGGGGCAGGGCCGAGGCGCCTGTGGCAATGGTGTGTGTTTTACAGGTGTTTGGAAACTGGACCTTCGGGACCATTGTTTTCACCGTGCTGGTGTTCACCGTCACTCTCAAGGTCAGCATCTCCCTTCCTTCCTGAGTCACTCATGGCAGGTGTTTTCCAAGGCCCGTGTGTGCTCTGTAAAAGTGTGTAATGAATGTGTGGAAGGTGAAATGTCTGAGTGTTTTCTACCACACTTAAATCATCTTCCATAGAGGCAGAACCTGCTTACTTTCCTTTGTGCAGTCTGTGGTCTTTAAGCGTTTATCTTCCGTTTAAATTATTTTTCTATTTTTTTCCCCTCTTTTGAGGACTCCAGTTGGTTATGGTTGACTTTTCCCCCTGCTTTCACCCCTCGATGTTCAGTTCCAGCAAGAGGAGCGGAGCAATAGAGAATTTGGATTTGTTCACCTTGTTTCAGACAAGGCTGAGTGCCAGAGTGATCACAAAAGCACGTGTGTCAAATAACAATAGCAAATCTATTTTGTTTCATGGAGCTTTCCAGAACAAACTGTTTGCATAAGACCTTACAAAAGGTCTTTTATGTTTGGTTCAGGACAGCAGGTGGTGACAAGAGGCAATTACAGTCCCTGTAACCTTTAGACATTTCTTTCCTGTAGCATCAAGGGTTGCATCAAATTTGTTCCATTAAAAAGTGTCAGTTACAATTAGAATGTCACTGTTTCCCTGCTAACATTGTGCCAGACTGTGGATATTGAAAATGTTTTTCCTGGTGCCCATATGCACAGAGGTAGCTGTTTGGAGAACCTTCAACCTTAGTGTGAAACCAGTCTGAAATTTCATATAAATACAATCCCAATACACCCTGCATCTAAAGCCTTTCTTCTCTCTCTTTTTATTCCCACAGCTAGCGTTAGATACCCGATTCTGGACGTGGATGAACCACTTTGTGATTTGGGGCTCCCTTGCTTTCTATGTGTTTTTCTCATTCTTTTGGGGAGGAGTCATTTGGCAAGTATCTTTTCTTCTTTCCATGGTGTTTCTTAGGGGAATGCCCAGTGCTGGCTGTGCAGGGCACATGGCTGCAGCATCCCCTCATTTGGGGTATCCTGAGATTTGCAGGTGGCAAGGGATGTGCAACCCTGCTCCTTCTCTGCTCAGTGAGGAAGGGATGCCTCCATCCAACACCCACCAAAAGCCAGTGCTGGAAGAGGGCTGTTGCATGATGAGATGTGTTTGAGGAGGTCTCAGCCCACCAGAGGGAATAGCCTGAGAGAGAGAACGCCCTGGGTGCCATCCAGGTGCTCAGCTTTGGCAGGGAGTGTTTGCTTTTCTGCCTGCTGGGTCGTTTGTGGTGCTGAGGCTCTTGTCTTTATTGGGAGGTTCTAGAGTAAAAACCTTTTAGGGTCTGTTTGTGCATGTGGGTGAGAGAGACAGGAAGAATTCATGGTGGATTTCACCCAGTGAAACGGAAGGAACAGATGAGGCAGATGCAGAGCAAGAGGACGTGGCCCTCTGGGACAGCTTAAGAGGGAAAAATAAACAGGAGAAAGCACAGGTCCTGGTGTTGAAATCATGGATCTGAGTAGAAGAAATTCTCATTGATTTGAGTGCAACCAGTATTTTAGGTTCAATGTGCTGCAAAGGCAGGTGAGCATTAGTACCTTACCAGCATTGCCAGTTGTGTATTTCCTGTGCTGCAGTAAGTGCTCAGTTGACATTCACAGTTGACAGCATCTCCCATTTTACACCTTTGCTTTCCCATGGGCTATTGGCTGGATCCCTGATCCAGTAACCTGCTAGTAAGGATGTAAACAGATTTAAGTCTTTTATTTGGGCATCACAAGCTTTAACTCTTCAGTTAACTCTTGCTGACCCACAGATCCAGATCTGCAGTCTAGCCACAACTCTGTGCTGAAATGTGTGAGTTTTCTACTGAAAACTCCTTCTGCTGTTTAACTTGCATAGCTCAATATTTTTGACTTAACACTAAGCAAAAACTGCTTTGGGATCCTTGTCATCAGTTATTGATGGTGTTTTTCACAAACAGCTGTTGGTTGCTCTTCCTCATCAAGGAAGGGGGAGGAAGGAGCAAATAACCTGTTGTGATTGTGAGACTCTGGATTTCCACTATCAAACCCAAACTAGAAGCCATAGCAAAGCCTGAAGCTGAAATAAAAGTACCTGGTTTTTGATGAGGTGAATAACTTATCTTTCAGTGATGGTAGCTAAATTCAAGCCCCTTCCCACCCTGAAAAGTAACAGATGTGGAAGATTCAAAATGGATGGTGACATTTCTGAAGTATTTCTTCCAGAAATAGTGCAGTCAGAGGCAGGAGGTGGATTGGGAGAAGGATGGACAGTGTGTTTCTGTGCTGTACCCATCTCCATCTGAAAGGGAGGCATAACTGCTGACAGCTTGACATGAAATCTCCTTTGATTCTAACCTTGGAAAATCCATGTTAACCAGAATTTATTTGTATCCTTTCTTTTTCAGGCCTTTCTTGAAGCAGCAAAGAATGTATTTTGTATTTGCTCATATGCTGACTTCTGTTTCCACATGGCTGGCAATAATTCTCCTGATCTTTATCAGCCTTTTCCCAGAAATTCTTCTAATAGTTTTAAAAAATATAAAAGAGAAAAATCATCAGGTAAGGAACAAGATGATGCATCCCACTGTATTTTTAGGAAGACCTTTCTTACCCTTAGGCACCAGATGAACCTGTAACAATACCATGTACCACTCACATCTCAAGGGAGGCTTTCTTGAGTCTTGTCTTGCTCTTTCACATGCCAAAAACGTCAAGAAGTTATTGTAAAAATACTGCCTAGATCTGTAGCGGGGAGAGACTCAACCTGTGCCTTTCCTTAGTTGCCTTCCCTGGGTGGGAATGTTCTGTCTCCTAGAGAAATGTGTAAGCCTTGTCCAGCCTGAACTGACCATCAAACACACCATATCTTGTCCTGAAAAAACTTGCTCATTTTTATGTCAGAAAAACACAAGCAGGATCTCCCCTGGGTGTGTCCTCAGGTGCTGGTGCAGTGGGAGCAGGGTCAGGTCCTGTCACATCTGCCCATCCTCCATACATAACCGAGGGCTCAGACCATGGTGTTCACTGTCCCTGAAAGGTGTCTGGTTTCTGAACAGCTTTCCTTCCCTGCTGGGGAAGGAGGGCTCCCTTTGGAAGTGGAAACCTCTTAAAAGTTTTCTTCATTGCTCCTGCAAGTGGGGAAGGCCAGCACTGCCAGGCTCACAACTCGCTGTGCTGAGCCCCCTGCCTTTGTCTCTGCTTGCCCAGAGGTGCTGAACGTCCCAGGGGTGCAGCCCCATCCCCTGGGCAGCCCCTGCTGACCCCCCCCGCGCCTTTCCCTCCTGCGGCCTCTCTCTTCCCCTGCAGCATCAGCGAGTCCTGCCCTGGGTCAGCATGTGCTGTGTTGCCAGCCAGCCCTGGCCTCCTGACCTCGGGTTTACATGTCCCCAGGCTGCAGTAGGGCACAGCCGAAGGGACATGGTGTGGGGTCACCCCTGGCCAACTCACAGCCAGATTAGCCCCACCCCTGGATCGTTGATAGAATCACAGAAAGGTGTGGGCTGGAAGGCCCCTTAAAGATCATCCAGCTCCAGCCCCCTGCCATGGGCAGGGATGCAGTTCACTAGATCAGGTTGCTCAGGGCCACATCCAGCCTGGCCATGAACACTTCCAGGGACGGGGCGTCATTAAAGTTGAAAACAACAGAGATGGTAAGAAAGCCATGGTTGTATTTTATGAGGATCTGTGTAACTTCTTCCACTTGAGTATGATTTAATAGTTTCTAGCTTGGCACCCCTGTTGAATAGGCTGGGAGTGAGTTGCTCTCAGCTGCAGACATAGGACAGTTTGGGGACAGTGCCCTGGAAGGATGACCTGGGGGTTTCTGAGCCCCAGCTCAACTCACCTGGGAGGTGACCCATTTTTGCCTTCAGCTGCTGACCAAAGATCATTCCCTCTTGCAATACTTACTTTCAAGAGTGCTTTATATTCATTTAACAAAGGCTCTTGTGAAATCACTTAGCAAAGCAAATTGGGTGTTGTCTAGAAAAGTCTCCAGATGTGCATCCCAAACTAAACACAGGCTGAGCCATATTTAAATGTACATTTTGTGTAAGAGCTTTACTGTAAATGCCTGAAGGAGCTGGATATCTGTGTCTGCCATCAGACACCAAAGTCAGTCACCTGATTTGTAAAGGCATCTAAGACTAGGTAGAGCATTTCAAATCAAGACCTTTGTTGAAAATTCCGACCTTAATATTGTAATAAAAAGACCCAAGGGGAGCATTAAGTGAAAAACAGGATTAGGAACATTGTTTAGGGGTCTGAACCACAACTTGGCAGCCGAGGATCCCTTCTGGAAGGGTAGGATGGACTTCAGGCCAAGCTGATGGGCATTTGCCCTTGACCCCAGTGGGGATAGGGTTTCACCCCCAGTGTCCTATAACACAGCTCATCAGCTCTGCTCAGCCTTTATTAAGTTTTCTGTGTGGAAGTGTGGTGGTTGTTTTGATTTTGTTTTGATTTTGTTTGTTTCTTTAACTGCAAGGCGCATTTGTGTTTTCCTTGGTTTCTGCCTTTCTCTTTCTTGTACTGCAATTTTCTGTCTTTTGTGCTGTTGTGAACTAGGTAACGAAGCGCCTTCCTTCCTCAGGAACATCCACTATCTTCATGCTTTCTCAAACTTCCAGCAATCACAGCTTTTCTTGGAGTGAATAAGGTGATTTCCTTTCTGAGTCGCAATGTGTTGCTTGCTCAACTGCTTTTTTCTTCCTTTTAATGCCTAACTCCTGAAAACCCACATTTAGATTTGCTCACACAGCAAAACCTTGCTTTCCCCCGCCTTTTGCCTTAATTTAAATCTTTTGCTTAAATATTTCGTCTGTCTCTTCCCCTTGGGTCTCTTGCTGCACCTCAGGTGGGTGAGCTGGTTGTGCTCAGGATGTCCAAGTGAGGTGGACACAGACAAAGCTGGTTACACTCTCCTTCCTTGCTGTAGTTTTGTGTTAGTGGACCAGATACAAGTGGGACAAGGTGGAATGGATGTTGATTGTCCTCTGGATGAGTTGTCAAGTGCCTCAGGCTTGTCTGACCCAGGAGGAGCTTCCCCAGTGCCCACCTTGCCCAGTCCATCCCAGTTGTTAATGCTGCTGTTGTTCTTTGTGTGATTAAGCCACAGCCCTCACATTGAGGGATAGTCTTGGACTTGCTGACCATGGGAGTGGTGGGGCCATGCACAGAAAAGCACCTTGATTACATGTCCCTAGTGTTTGGTTCCATTGCACATCTCCACCATTACTTGCTGTTTTAAAAATACCAGTTATGTGGAGATCAGGGATGTTTTCCTCCTCCCTCAAATGCACCTGCAGCATAAACCTCCAGACATTTTGAGAAGCAGGGCCAGTTTCTGAATACCCTCCATGCCTCTTGCCCTGCAAAACCGAGCCAGTGTTAATCACAGTGTGTTGCTCCATCCTTTATGAAATGACTCAGCTGTAAAAAGGATTGTGTGTCTTGCACTGTTTGACCCCAGGCAGGCTGAGGGTCATGTGTGCTATAAGTCTCTTTGCCTCGCTGTTGCAGAGCAGCAGGAAGGCACCTGATTCATTGTCGGCCAGACCTTCTGTCACACCACTTCTTTTAAGAACATTCTCAGATGAGTCTAATGTGTTGTAACAGGTACCCTGTCCGGAGGAGTTGGGATGGTTTTAAGGGCATCAATTAACCAAATGTAACCCCCTCCAAATCAATTAAACCATGGTTCTTGTAATCCTTTTGACTATTGGTGTGGGGCACCTGTCCTTGTGGAATGGAGATGCAATGCTTGGGATACATTTTAATTTGGGGATGTGGTACTATCCAGCTTCTTGAGAATCCCATATCTGTACAGATTCTTTCAAATATTTGGCAATATGTAAACGAATCTTTCAATCTAACTGCTATTTCAGTCTAATATTACAGAAAGTTTAATTTGAGAGTGCAGTCTGAATTGTGCTAACACTGGTTATAAAAGCTAATGCTGATACATTTACAGTGAAGCATTGAAATCTCAGTTGTTAAAATGATTCCAGTATTGCATCTGAATTGTACCAAAATCCCTTTCTCTAGGGTGCATGCTGTTCTGTCAGATAGAATAAGTATGTTTTAATTCATCTGCATAGATGGAAACTAAACACATGTACTTATCTGTGTATGTGGGCACATGGGACAGAGGCATGTCTCGGTGTCCGTGTGTCTGTACGCACACCCAGAGCATCCTCGTGTGGGTTGACTTGATTTTAAACTTGGTAGTAAGGCAGTAGCAGAATAAAAAAAGTGCCTAATTGAATTCACAATTCTGCTTTTAGTGGAGATGTCAGGTGTGGTGTCTGCTGCAAACATAAGCCTGCAGATTATCTACAGACCTCTTGCACCTTTGTGCCCGCGCCTGCTGCTGGAGAAATCAGGTTTATGGGCACGGCAGGTGCAGCAGCCCGGCTTGCCAGGCCTCCAGTGCGTCTGGCAGCCGGCCCGTGCAGCCAGTCCTTCCCCACCGACATTAGGTGGTGCTCTCCACCACCGCATTCTGATGCAGACTGGTGTGGGAGGCGGCTGGACCAGCCCAGAGCGGGAGCTGCCGGGGACAGACAGCGAGGCAGATGCCACTTTAGACTTCATGCAGCATTTTGCAAATTGTGAAAATCGATTTGTCATCTGATTGCTTGGTTGTGAATGATATTTGGCACTTTTATCATGGGCTAATCATTCTTCTTCTCCTATATAATTTAATTTTTTTTTAAAATAACCCAGGAAAAGGTTTTTGAGTTTGGGAATGTAACAGTTGCAATACATGTTTGTTTTTCTTCTGATTTTGCAGGCTGGCCCCTTTGATCTGCCTGTATTAGTGTCATACAAACGTATAGAGAATGGTTATGTGAAGACTGAAGATGCTGTTACTAATTTGGCAGAAAGATATCCTCTCAGGATACCTTAAAGTGCTCCACACAAACACTGCTGTGTGTACATCACAGTATTGTCATGCTGTAGGAAAGCCCGTGGGTTTAACCTGACAGTTCCCTTTGACAGTACCAAGGACTGTAAGAGCCATGCTGGTAGAGCAGCAGCCAGGGCACTGGCCCCATGGTACCCGTGTCTTTGGTCTTGTGGCTTCCCTGCCCTCCCAGAAAAACCAATTCTGCCAAATTCTACATCATTGGAGGCTGAGAAAGCATCTTTAGGAAATCACCCAAAACAGCATGAATTGAAGTGCAAGAGTGCAGTGCCAGCCCCATCTCACATGGGGGCTTCCTCTGCCCACTGCAGATCTGTCCGAGAGCAGCAGAGAGCTGCTTGAAACTCTTGCTCTGCCTGACCAAAGAAGTAGCACAGACTTCAACCCAATAACATCCCCCTCCAGCCCACTGAGGGCGCTGGGAAGAGGCTGCTCCTCTCACACAGAAGGTGGATGCACCTGGAGCCCCTCTCCTGGTGCTGGGGCTGCGCTGCCTCGGCCGGCGGCTGCCCCCTCCCAGCCGTGGGTTCCCAGATGCACACAGCAGGATCAACTGAAAATCTGGGAGAAATCTTTGCTGCTCCCTCCTCCAGGTATGGCTGGAAGCAGTCTGTGGTCTCTCCACAGCAGTGGTGTCCATGTAAAGACCTGCAGTGCTGGGAAAGTGCCAGAGCATCCTCCCACAAGCAGTTTGCTGATGGGTTTATTCCTGCTGAAGGGTGAAGAAAAGGTTGTTTTGTGGCTGTTTGTGATGGAAAGAAGCTTTCATGGGGGAGAAGGGAATCTCAAAAGTTGGGCTGTGGCAGACTCTGAGCCCCTCTGCCCAGGCTCCTGTGGCTGTGCTTACATTACTGCACTGTGCAGTTGCTCCAACACTTCAAAGGCCTGAGTGGCAGTGTAGTCCTTGGCTGATCCCGGGGACATGGGCTGTGCCTGTGAACCTGCAGGCGTGTAAAACTGCATCTTGAGTTATCTGCACTAAGGAGAAAGAAGACAGTTTAAAATTGAATACATGAACCTGATTTCATTTTACATTTTATTTGTTTTTTAAATTGGCATGTTCTTTTTACATCTACCTGTACCATGGTCGTAGGAACTCTTCTCTTTAGGTCCTGCACAGCAGAAGTGAGATGCCTGACTCTCAATGGTTTTGGGTTTTTTTTCTCTGATACTTCATATGTGGAAAGAGCAGCTTTTTTTGTTGTGTTAAGTCATAAGCAGTGACAGAGCAGCCTGTGTGGCAGCACTGGTTGGTGTGACAGTCCCTCCCTTGTGCTGATGTCCCCCAGGGGCAGAGGAGCCCCTGTGAGGAGCTCCAGGGCTCATTGCAGAGGCACCGAGCTCTGCGCTGCCCCTGGGTTTGGCTCCCGCTCGCTCAGGCTTTGTGTCATGTACATACCACAAAACAGTCTGGGACTAGACAGAACATTCCCCTCACCAAATTTTGTTGAACCTCAGACTTTTAATTTTGGGAAGAATCAAGTCTTGCTCTCTGGCTGCCACCCCTGTGGTTCGTCTTCAACTGGTGCAGATCAGCTGCTGGCAAATTCTCTCGTGCATCATGAGGGCTTGGACGGGCCTTACCTGAGAGGGAGAGGGGAGTGCACAGTCCCTGTGGCTGCTCTGCCATCACCCAGCATGGGAGGGGACATTTGGACAGGACCACTGTATTATACACTCTGCACTGGTGTCTGCGCCGTGTCAGCGCCCGCGGCTCGACTCCTTGCTGCGTGCAAGTAAGGAGCTGCACTGCCAGCATGTGTCCCATGGGCAAAGCTTTCATTTTCTTCTTCTTTTTTTCCCGTTTTCCTAGCTCATTTCACAGACCTAGAATTCAACTTGCAGACCTTGTCCTGTTCTCAACTTTTCTTGCTAAAATGTGGTGCCTACAGATCAAGTATACGATGAATACGAGGAAGATGTGCTCTATATGCCAAATCTAACCATTCTCCTTAAATATACAGTTGCTGACTTGTGTTTACATAACTTTTAAAAAATGGGCGCTAAAATGCCTAATTCCTGTGATTCAAAACCATTCCAAGCCTGAATGGTCCCAAGCCTGACACCTTGCTTCTCTGTTTGTTTTGTGTCATGCTCTACTCCAAGGGTCAAAGTCTGTTCTCCTGGAATTCCATTGGTGGTATCAGTGGGAACAGTGAAACTTGACGTGTGTGAACTGTTCAATAGTCACTTAAACAGGATGATTTCTGCTGCCTGTCTCGAGACAGAGCCTTCTGAGAACCAAATCCTTCTCTTGGTGTTTCCAAGTGTCCTGTCTCCAGCTGGAACAAGCCGTTGCAATAGCTGTATGTTCAAACCCAAGGTCTGTGTGCTGACAGGTGGGGTGGAATTCATGCACAATGTCTTGAGTAGCAGCCCTTTTGGGGGAATGCAGTTTTTCTTGGGCTTGGATCTTCAGATAGTGCACTGGTGTAGTGCTGTGTGCCAGGACAGCCAGGCTGCCCTGGTCCTGCAGAAGAGCTGATCCTCATCATCCAGCAGCAGCAGAAATGAAATTGCTGTTGCTGTGGGTGACTTGTGAAATCGGGGGAAACTGGACCCCTTTTGAGGTTAGAGAGGCGAAGAAGTGGTGGTAGTGGCTGTAAGCAGGAAGCTGAGGTGGCAGCAATGGGACAGTGATGCCGTGGTGGGTGCTCGTCAGGGCTAGAAGGCCAGTACAGGCTTTTTGGTGGAGAAAGTTGAAGGAAAAAAGGCTGGGTTTTTCTCATAATAATTTGTTGAAGTTTAATCACTGACTAGTGACACTGAAAGATAAGGAAAGTAATTAAGATTCCCTCTAAAACTCTTATGTGATAACAGTGGAGCTTGGTGTAGTCATAGCGACTTTTCAAAAACTAATCCTAATCGTTGCGG
The DNA here is from genome assembly GCF_020740725.1 of Corvus hawaiiensis. Classification (NCBI taxonomy): domain Eukaryota; kingdom Metazoa; phylum Chordata; class Aves; order Passeriformes; family Corvidae; genus Corvus; species Corvus hawaiiensis. The sequence continues at coordinate 944,387 of NC_063226.1, read as the reverse complement.
GAATATTATAAATGACTTGGAATTGCATAAAAGCTTCAAATTGAATTTGTATACACACAGTCGAAAAACTTTCCTAATACTGCACCATTTATCCAATTTCCCAGCTACAAATTTTTTTTAAAAAAATGTAGTGTATAGAAAATGTAAATTATATATACAGGCAATGAGCAGATACATTTTCAGCTTCTTGCAAAGAAAAAGGACTGCAACCTTACATTTTTTTCACTTTAATGCAATTTTATACATTTATGTTGCTTTATATCAAGGAAATTGAATGTGAATGTTACCTTTTATGAATGCAACTTGCTCCTTTTTCATTACAGAAACTTTTGTTTGAAGTAATCAATAAACTTTGGTATGTTGTTCTGATTAATATATATTTGTTGTCTGTCTCGTCTCCTTTGAAACTCCTAGGGGATAGTTGATTATGTGGGCTTTTCCAGGGTAGGACTAAGGGCACCATCAGCGTTTTCACTGGGGGTAGATGCCAGCAAGGCCATGCTTGGTTGTCTGATGTGGAGCAGCATTTGCCTAAGGAAATACTGGTTGCTTCTCATACATTTTTATTTTTCCAGCAGTGTATTAGCAATTGCTGGCATCAGCTGCTGCACACAGCTGGCCTGTGTGCTTTCAACTCATTTCCCTCAAAACGAATGTTTCCATTCATGAAGTGTTTTCCATACTGCTGTGTTGGTTCTTGGTTCTGTGTGTCGTGGCTACCTGTAATAAATGAGTATTTTTTAGTTCAAAGCCTACAAGTACACAAATGAGATTTGCAAAGTGCCTGGTGCTGGTGAGGTTCAGGCCCAACATTTGCATTGATGAAATTCCAACAACACAAGGAAACTGCTAAAGCACGACTTGGAGTGTTTGTATAATACACAAGGAAAATATATAGACTTCACTTTTTTTTTAAGGACACAGGTCTGATTCACGCTGAAATGTTTGTAATGAAAAACTGACAGTTTGAAAAATTCTGTTTTGGCTGCTTCGATCTCTGCAGCTCCCATCAGCCAGTGCAGGACAGATGGCTGAGCTATTTAAAACAAACTCTAACCTTTCCGAGGCAGCTCGTACTATTGGAAACCAGATCCACGCATTGAGAATCTTAATAGCACCAGGGAGTGATAGTGAAAATCATCTGAAGAGCTGGAAAGGATTTTACTCTGAGCTGGCTGCCCAGGCTGGCAGGACAGAAGCTGTAAACGTAAGTGATGGGAGATGACCACCAGGCACCAAGTATTGCAGAAAGCACCAAAATTAGCACTTAAAACACCCATGTAGCCCTTCTTGTTAGAAAGAACATGTTGTCACGTTGTAAGGTGATTTTTAACAAGGACAGCAGTTTTTTTAAGGTCAGGCTGTTGGCGTGTGAGGGCTCTTGGCTCGTGGAGGGGTCGTGGTGTCCCTGTCCCTCGCTGTCCCCCTGCAGCTGTTGCAGGACATGCATCTGCAGTGTTCTTGCTGCTGGGATTGGGCTTTGCTTCTTAAATTTTCACGTCTGGGGCTAACCTGCTGAGCTGGAAAATGCAGTGTGGCCTGGAGAAAGGGTGTGTGTGTGCACCTGTGTGAATGTTCCTTTCCAAAACCAGGACTTGTAACAACAAATAAGGCAGGTCTGACTGACGCAGGGGGAAAGTGAGAGTTGCAGAACAGAGTGGAGCCCTTTTTTTTTTTCACGTTCAAGTAGGAGACATAAAATCCTCCTCCTGATTAAATCTGCGTGGGTGTGGCTGGCTTCAGTGAGGCCAGGATTTCTGCCAGGCTATGGAGGGTCTGCCCACCTGGACAGTACCCCTGGACTGAGGGTGATGCTGCTGTCTGCTCAAGAAATCCTCCTAAAATCCCATGAAAACCAACCCAAGTTTAATTACTCTTCTGCACAAGTAGTTTATTGTTGCTGTGCTTATTCCAGAGGTGAGCAATTCCCTTGGTCATCACTTTGACTCTAACCTGTGTTAGCCAGTTCTGTTTTTCCAGTTCTCAGCTCTTGACTGAACAGGTATTTTTGAAGGGTGATTTCTCAAATCCAAATAATGGCTCCAGTCTCAACCCAACCTTCTAGCCTTAATCTGGGAAAGGGGAAAAAAAGTACTTTTTTTTTTTCAAATTCAAGAGGGTTTGAATTTTGTTTGAGTGGGTTTTTTCAGCCTCTGATCTGGATTTAATGAAATAAGTTGGAATTCTTCCTACACCTTCTCCCTAAGATTAGATTTAAGGATGAGGCTTTGCACCCACATGAAATAAATCTCTTTTATTTTTTTTTAATTTAATTACAAGCAGGTGCTGCAGGTGCTGTCAAGGTCTTCCACAGCTCTAAAGGGCTCTTGCCCCTTATGCACAAGTTTGTATGTGCCAATCTCAGAATGCTGAACATTGCTGTGGGGCCTGAAAAAGAAACAGCCATGTTTCTGGCTGTCGTTGTTTCCTTTTTAATCTGTCTCCTTGGTCCTTCTCTCTCAGTTTATTATCTCCTGGGCAGGCAGAGTAACACTGAGCTCTGGAGGGGACAGACGTGCCAAGGAGCTTCTGCCAGTGTAAAATGTGAGGAGCTGGCTCTGCGGAATGCCTTGCTGGGATAGCTGGGCATTTGTTGTGAATTGCCCCAAAGGAGGGTCTGTAGCAGCTGGGTTTCCAAACCATGAATCTTAGTGGCCATAAGGAAAAGCCACGAGCAATTACCCTCCAGTCTGAGTGAACGCAGCTTTTCCGTGCTGAGAGCTGGCTGGGGCTGGCTTGTGTCGGCTGAACTGTCTGGAGGAGGTGCAGCTCTGGGATGTGCAGGATTCCTGCCAGCATCCAGTGCCGTGGCCCAGCCCAGCCCACCTGGGGCTGGAGTAGAGTGTGTGCTGGCTGCAGAGACCTGATCCAGATCCTGACTTGATGACTTTGCCTTCTGTCCAGAGAGCAAGAAATGGATCGATTGTGAAAGTTTAGGAGTGACAGCTGCATCTTCTACAGGGTAGCCTCATTTCCCCAAAATCCTGTGTCAGGTGTGTGTGTGACACTCGTTGGGGATGAGCCCCGGTTACAGCAGGGCATCCCCTGCCCAGTGGTAGAGCAAAAAAGAGACTTTCAGCACCTGGATGGGTCCCATTTCTCCATGAGCCGTGGCAGTTTAGCGCAAACACCGTTCCTGTGATAAGAATGCAGCAGGAATGTGGCATGGCTGTATTTCTTCACTTGTAGCCTTGCATATCAGATGGATTTTTTCGTGAGTAACTGCACATGAGCTCTCCCTGTCATACAAGAAGTGCATTGTGACCAGACAGAAAATCATCTATCCAAACTGTTTGGTTAGTGAGAACCTGCTGTGTCACGAACAGGGAGCGCTGACTGAATGGTAGTTTTTCCTTGAAAAATTCTGTATCACTGTAAGAAGGGCCTACCAAAAGATGCTGGGTTTTGTATTACCACTGTTAGACCATGGCTCTTTAATTAATAGCCGTGACTGCTGAAGTGTTGGAAAAAGGCTGCTATTACAGTAAAGAGCATAATTAAAAGGTTGTTTTGGAAAAACAGGAACATCTACTTCTCCGTGCTGCCTTCCTGGGCAGCTCAGGCTCCTGTTGAGAATGAGCTGGCATCGTTTGAACCTCAGCACCAGGGAAACTGAGAATGATGGGTCAGCCCTGTGCTGTGTTTGGAGCTCTGGCCAGCATTGGCTGTAGTACGACTTATTGTAGTTCTCATAAATCGTTCAAGGAATTTGCTAGAATGCTGTTTGCAGAGGATGGAAATGCCTTTTTTTTTTTTTTTTTTTTTCTCCCTACAGAAGTGCTGTAAGCACTAAGGCAGGGAGTAAATCCAGCTGCGGGGTGGTTTGCTGGGGGGCACTGGGTATAGCGGTAAATTTAAAAAAAAATAATAAAAGGGGAGAGAAAGAAATGAAAGGGGGAAAGGGGGAGAAGAAAAAAAGGGGGGAAACGAGGAAAAAAGGAAAAGAGGGAAGAGAAAGAAATAATGGGAAAAAAGACTAAAAAGAGGGAGGAAACGAGGAAAGATAGGGGAAGGGAAAAAAAGGGGAAAAGGAATAAAGAGGAAAAAAAGGGGGGGAGGAAGAGGAAAAGGGGGGGAGTATCACGGGGGGAGAGGGGGAAAAAAAGTGGGGGGAAAAAAGGAAACAAACAAACAAACCAACCAGGAAGGAAAAAGCGTGGGAAGGGGCTAAAAAAAAAAGGGAAGAAATGCCCGCGGCCCCGGGGCCGGGGCGGTGCGGGGGGCGGGCGGGGGGCGGGCGGAGGCGGCGGCCCCGCCCCGGCGGGCCCGGGGCGCGGAGCGGGCGCTGCCGGCGGGGAGCGCTGCCCGCGGCATGGCCCTGGCCCCGGCCCCGGCCCCGGCCCCGGCCCCGGCCCCGGCCGGGCCCCCGGCGGGCGGCACCTCGGCGGGGGACATGGAGCGCTACTACCGCCTGCTCCGCGCCGCCGCGCTGCTGGAGGCCGCCGCCGGTGAGTGCGGGCGGCCGGGCCGGCGGGGCTCGCAGGTGGCCGGGCGGGGGCGGGGGGACAGCGGCTTTCCCCGGACACCCCCGTGGGGGCAGCGGCACCGCTCTGCCCCCGGCGGGGCCGCACGGGTGTCCCCGCAGGTGCCCCATCGCTCGCCGCCCCATCCCTCCGCGGTGCCGGTGCCGGGCGCGTTATGGGCGCGTTATGGGCGCTCGGGTCCCGCTGCCCGGGGAAGCCTCGGGAGGGTTCGCCGCACGCGGGTGGCTGAGGATTCGAGGTGCTGTTTTGTTATATGTTCAGTGGACGGCACGATGGGTGCGGAACGGCCCCGGTGTTCAGGAGAAGCCGCGTCCCCCGCGCCGCTGACATCCCCCGACATGTCACCGGAACGCGTGGCTCAAAGTGCGGGCTGAAGGCAGGAGGTGCTGCCGGTGACAGGGGGATGTTCGCCAGTGCAAGCCCTCTGCGCGGGTTCCCGTGGCCAGAAGTAAAGAACTCTTCCCTGGGAAGTTGTGTCTCAGCCTGCTGGCAGTGACCGCCCGTTCCCAGCGCCTGAAGTAGGGAAGCAGATGTGTCTAAGGTGTGCGTCTCTCTTAGACACCTCGTCATTCCTCCCTTGGTCCTCAAACACCTCTGAATGCCGGGTTGTGCCGGGAATGCAGCACCGTACTGATGTGGCTGTGGTTCTGTGGCTGCACACCCTGAATGTGAGAAGCAAATGCAATCTGATTCCTTATCTCAGGCCGTAGCTGCCTCAGCGATGTTTCCTTTGATGGACAGTGATCTGCTCAGAAGTTGCGTGGAGCCCTCACTTTTTCATTATTTTCCTGTTTTCCCATGGGGAGTTACAGGAAATACTGTATTTTTACGGTGATGTCTTTCCTAAACCAGGAAGGCTGGTGGCACCTTGGGTGAGTCCAGCCTCACTAGGGGATGCAAACCTTGTCAGGAGTCAGAAGCAGGCAAAGGCATCGCTCCGTGTCTGTTTGCAGCTGGCGGAGCGCTTGGAGCTGTGCCAGGCACAAAAAAGACACAGTGACCCAAAAAAAGCTTCCTGTCTAAGTCCAGGTTTCTTGACCTCTTTGAAAAGCACAATTGCGGGTGCAGGAAGAGTTTGTCGGGGGTAGGTCACAGGTGAGGGCTCTACCAATGTGTCACCTGCTTCCCAGGAGCTGCTTGTGTCCATGCCCTTCTGAGATGGTGCCAACAGCACCTTCTGCTCTGGCTGTCCTGCCCACCTGGCCCTGTTCGTTTCCCTGCACCCTGAAAATGGAGTAGATGAATGTAGGCAGGGGTGGTCATGGTCAATTAGCAGAGGATGCTGCTTGAATGGATGTGATTAAATCCTCCTTGTGCTGCTGTCGGCATGGAACACCCACGCTGCTGGAGCAGGAGCTGGGGACATGGGGATGGGGACACAGATGGTGAGCGTTTGCTGTGAGCCATGTAATAGGAACCAGGTGAAAGCAGGTACTGCGTTTCTTATGAGCATGAGCCCTCTCGCCTAACCAGCTTTTGGCAGATGACCTTTGTGTAATGGTCATACAGAGTCAAAATATCCCCGCAATGGCACACTTGTGTGGTTGTAGCTGCAGGATCCAGACCCATGATTTGGCATCTACATAGGTTCTTAAAATAAAGCATTGAAAAAGAGACAAAGTTGAGTAAGGTTCTCCAATCACGAGATTAAAAATAAATCAGAAGCTTTTTTCCCTTATTGCTGATTTCTGAGCATTCAGCCTGATCTGGGGCCATGTTTTAACCATTTCCCTACATGTAGCAGTACTGGAAACTTGTTGGTTTTTTCCAGTAGAAGGTGATCTGCGTGTATCTTCCTTAGACTGAGATAAAAGCCTGTAAAAATCCCAAGCCTTTTATGGCCATTCTGATCTCTAAAATGGCTTGGGCTCCCTCAGAGCGTGGCAGAACCACAGCAGCCTCTGTGCTTCCTTCAGCCCAGACCCTCTGGGTGGGCCACCGAGCAGTAGTAGTCTGGGAGCAGTCAGTAGTATGTGGGATGCGCTTCCTCTCCCTGCATCACATTTGCTACAACCACAGTTTAATGGTTTATCATTCATGTACCAGGACAAAAGTGAAGTGACAGCAGGGCTGCGTGGGAGGGAACAACCAAAGTGTAAAACATGGGGAAAGAAAGAGTTTTCCCAAGTGCTCTCTTCACCACTGAGCTAGAGGATGCTTGGGGACACAGCTTCCCCCGTGTGCGTGGAGATGGGGAGTTCAGAGCTCAACATTGCCCCTGGTTGTGCTGCCGTGGGAGCCTTTGGTTGGCGTTGGTTTTGGCCGGTAGGACTTGCAGGGAAATCCTGGAGCCACAAGCCAGGCGGGTGCCCTCAGCCTCGTCCTGTGGACAGCCACGTGTGGCTGTGACAGTGGTTGTTTCGGCATGTGCTGGGCACAGTGCAGGTCCCTCCTCAGCCTGCTCTGCTGCCACAGCCTCGCCCATCTCATCTGCCAGCTTCCCTAACACGAGGAAATTTAAGGCTGTTGGAAGATCGGTGGGCAGAGGAGCTGGAGTGTGAGGAGTGGTGGTGGAAGTGACTGGGTGGGGCTGCCTTGTTTTCTGAATCCCCTTTTCCTCCCAGGCAACACTGCACTTAGTTTTAGAGCAGAGATGAGTCAGGATCTCCTGGGGCAGAGCTGTTCCCTGGGACCCAGCACACAGCACAGTTATCCTGCTGCTCCGGGGATGTTTGTCCAAGGGCTGGGTGGTGAGACACCCAGCAATATCCTCCCCATCTCACTTTCTATTCCACAGGCCTGCTGCAGGAACATGGTTAGCTGGATTTGGAAATGTGCTTCTGCTCAATGGGGAATGCCAGAATCAGGCATTTCCACTTCCAGTTTGGGAAAAATTGTGTTTGTTTTCCCTTGCTTTACAGTAGAGTTTCCAGGTGATGCCACTGGGGGAACCTGGCTGCATAGTTTAGTTTCCTGGCTATAACACTTGTGAAAGGAATTGTTCCAGTGACCGCAGTGAGCTTCATTCCAGGTTCCCCCGGCAGGTAGTGGGGCCCAAGGATTTACTGCTGATATATCTCCCAAGAGTTACTTTGTGCACAAAGCTGGAATTCCTCTCTGAAAAAACAGTGTTTGCATGGTAGTGAATGATGATGGGAAAGTTACTGATGTCTATATATTTTTATTGCGTTTTGGAAGTCTTTTGTGCTGAATGGGCTCTGGTTTAGGGGGTGATGGTTTGGGCTGGGAAGATGGGTACTGGTGGCAGATGCTAAATGTGCCTTTTCCTACACAGCTGGCAAATGTGCCCTGGTACTGATGTGCAAACACCTGTACTGCTCTCTTTGGTAAGGGAAGAGTGGCTGAAACTGGAAAAAGGAGGAAACCAAAAGTACATTGAAGCTGCTATATATTAGAAATGCAAGAAACTAGATTTTCTCAGCTCCCACACTGTGGTTCAATCCAAAAGAGTGGGTGTTGAGAATCTTTTATTACATTTCTTGCAATAGACGTGAATTCACGTATAGTGGAGCTGGCTTTTATGTTTCCCAATTTTTGCTTAGTTTGGTGTGATATGAGAATAGAGTTTTTCTGACTGGGCATGAAAACATCAGAGCATAACAGGAGGTAACAAGTAAGCCTTGTCGCTGCTTAGTTTGCTTTTGCTTCACCTTTTCTTAGCAAAGCTTCCACGGTTTCCCAGTTGCTAAATATAAATTGGAAGAGATTTTCCCCCCAGCCCCAAAACTCTGTGGTCTCCAGCACACTGGGACACCCCAGATCTTTTAACCTCCCCTGAACATCCTCTTCCTCCTCGCTGGCTGCGTGGCTCAGCCGCTTGCTCCTGCAGACCCTCCTGCTCACTCCAGCTCCCAGAATTGTACTGAAGGATGACATTTCCATGAACGTGGGATCCTTATCTGGCTGCACCTTGTCTGGGATCCTTGGCTGGCTGCACCTTGTCTTGCTGGCAGCAATGGCCCGTGGTCAGCAGGAATGAGGTTTTGCTGGTCTGTGTGTTGGTGAGTGGCTGCAGCTGTGCCATACTGGTGCCCGGGGTGCTCCTGCCCAGCCACAGCCGGTGTTTCCCCACTGCAGTTGCTGGAGGGATGCCTGGCAGTGGGATGCTCCTGCCCTGGGGCTTGCAGCTTGGCTGTGGGGCCAGATCCCAGGTGGCTGCCTGGATGTGGTGATGTCCCACCCCTCTGGCCACACTGGAAGGTGGTGATTCTGATGGGGCTGGTCCCGTGAGGACATTCCTCTGTGGATCAGTCACGCTGCCTGGATGGCAGTCCTCAAACCTGAATTGCACCGAGTTAACATTTTCTATCTCTTATCTTCTTTTCCTTTCACAGCACTTTTTTTTGCCTTTTTCCTCTTATCCTCAGCGTATCTAAATCTAAGCCTCTTGAAAAGGTCATTCTAGTTTTTCAGAAGCTTTCCTTTTTTCTGCTGTACGGTTTCTCAGCTGAGCACACCCCTAGGTGTGGGTGCTGGGGATGTGTGTCTGCACTGAAGCACTGACTGCACATAAGCCCCGGCAGGCCTCGGAGGAGAAGCACAGCCCCTGGGTCAGAAGAGAGGACCATCTGGTGCTGCATCCTGCTTCCTACGCTGTGTTAGAGCAGGTGCTTGGGGAGACGTAAAAAAGAAGGAGCTTGAAAATAGAGTGAGCCTTTCCTTAAAAATCTTCCCCAGTCTGAGAAAAGATAATTAAAGGCATCCTTGAACCTGGTGAGGTGACCAAGCCGTCACTCCTAGCGATGGACTAATCCTGGTGGGACTTTCATGCCATGTGCAGGGCATGCAGGTCTTGCAGGGGCCGAGTCCCTTTGTTGGCATTGTGGGTGCTGCTGGCATCTGTCTTGCCTGGCTCCAAAGGAGGTGTTTGCTGCTGACCTGCCTCCATGTGAGGGCCACCCAGTCCTGGCCCTGGGATGGCCCCACTGCCACCTGTGGCCTGGGGACCAGGGTGTGCTGCCAGCACTGCACCACCCTGTCCATTCACAGCTCTCACCATGTTCCAGGGGTGCAGCTCTGCTCGTGGCTCTGCCATCCCTTATTCCCTGTACTGTGCTGATACTCTTCCAAGGAGATGTTAGAGGTGGCAGTTCAGCCACCCTCTAGAAGTGGGTTTTGCAAGCCTCTGCCAGCTCAAGAATTTACCAGAGATTTGTGAGATTTATGTGCAGGTGGAGGTTTGCTGTGAGGATATTGACAGAACTGGCCCAGGAGCCCCATCATCTTTCTCAGGATCAATACATCATATCTTCCAGAAAAATAGGCATTATAAACCTAATGTAGTTGCTAATCTTTCCCTCAAGATGAAAGCCTGGTTTTGACTGGCTGTAGATGGGCAGCAGGTGCCTGCAGGCTGAGCCCAGGGCTCGAGGACTGCAGATGCTCCCGTGAGCCCCTGGCCGCAGAGAGGTGCGAGCTGTCCCTGTGGACTGTGGGGACAAAGGGACCTGCAGCAGTCGCTGGTATTGAAGCTTTCTGCCATAAATATTTGAATGTGTCTTTTGTGTCACTCACTTGGTGTGGGGAATGGCTGCACCACCTGGAATTGCAAACTGTTGGTTGTGCCAGGTGTTGGTGCAGCAGCAGCAGCACTTGTTCTTCGTACACTGGGATGGCTAAAGGAGAATTTGGTCTGTGTGGCTGCCCTGAGCAGCAGCAGTGCCTTGTCTTTGCTGCAGGTACAGCTGGTGCCAAGGGTCTGTGTGGTGGTTGTGCAGGATGCACAAGCAGCTGAATGTGGTTTTGGTGCATACGAGGGTGTGTGCAGCTCAGCAGTGCTCTTGGAAGTGACTAATGATGGCATATGGAGCTTCTGCAGCATACCTGAGGTCACGTGCAAATGCAGGACAGTCCCACAGCAGCTCATGCACTGTACACAACAAAGTCTCCATGTTTCTTTAGCAGCTGAACTTCTCAAGTATGGAGAGAAGGACACTGATGCAAGGTATGCTTTACTGCAGGGTATTTCTCACATGGGGAGAAGGTCCTCCCAGGTCAAAACCTGTGGTCAGGCTGTTTCCTCAGCTATAGAGGTGTAATTGCAGTGTAAGGTTGTTAACCCCCATGTGCTCTGTGTGGGTGACTTTGGTGGAACAGAGTGGAAATGTCTCTTATTATTAGCACCCCCCTCTGCTCTTCTGCCCTATGAATCTTTGTAAGTGCTGGGTGGGGAATGTGTGAGCCCCTGTGAGCCAGCGCGCTGCAAACTCACTTGTAGGGAGAAATGGTCCCTGAGCCTGAGGTCTCTGGGGAGGAAGCCACCAAGTCCTGTCTTTTGGACTTCATGGCTGATCCCAAGACCTTCCATTCTTTGTTGTATCCAGAAACCAGTGCTGTGGTTTGCCCAGCTCTCTGGGTTGGTCCAACACCACCCAACAGCTGGTTCAGCAGGGTGTTTAGCACTCACCCTTTGGTGCCAGCTCTCACACAGCCGTGCAGACATGGACACCTGCTTCAGCCTGGTGCGTGGGGGCTGCAGGGGTCTCTCCTGCTCCTGTCATCAAACATGCTCATGGCCCTTTGCTAACACCAAACCCTGCTGGCACTTGTGCCTGTTCTGTTCCCAGATGAGGACCTAAAGCCCCTGGAGACATGGTTTGCTCTCAGCTACTGAAGAGTTCACTCTCAGATCCAGGAAGCAGCCTCAGGACCTTGGCTGTCCGTTCTCTGCTCAGACCAGGTCCTATAAATAACCTTTTGGTGAATAGAGCAGGCCTTGTTGAGGAGCACAATGTGGTGTTCTGTGCCACACGTTCTGCAGTGCACGTGCCATGGGGTATCTCCATCAGCCTCGTGCCCCCGGCCGGCTGCCAGCCCCTCCTGGCTCCAGTTCCTACAAATGCTGTGTAAACATCTGCTCTGCCTGTACCCAGCAGTATGTCCTGTTCCTGGGCAGGACAGAGACACGGGAGCTGGGTCTGGGCACGTGGATATTAGGATCCTAGTCCAGGTGTAAGCTTGCTGGGGAAGCACACAGGTGGGTCAGGTCCCCTGGAAGGTACTGGTTGAAGCAGTGTGTGGGCAGTAAGGGCAGCTGCCTGGATGCCTCCATCCTCCTGCCCTCTCCTTCTCTGCAGCCAGGGGCAGGCACTTTGTCACTTGGCACAGGCTTTGTGTGGACGATGGGCAGGTGTGCTGTTCGCAGTAGGGCAGGTTGCAGGCAGTGTAAAGTAGTATTTTTTTCCCCTATTAGCTCCCTCTGTCCTGCTTTCTGGACATGGTGTGTGGAGAGGGAGAGTGATGGGCTGCAGGGTCACTCGGCTAGGGTGTGTGGAGTGGGTATGGCAATCCGGGCTGGGCTGGGGGCGGATTGCAGGTGGTGCATTGCTCTTTCTCCTCAGATGCAGGGCTGTATTTCTGTTTTTTGCCCCAGTGAATATTTAATTTTGCAAAGTGGAGCGGCATCAGCAGGAGAAGCTGGAAGGGCCACTCTCCCCACTGTGCTGGGTTCATGGTAGGAGCACTCTGCTCCAAGGGAATTTGGTTCCCATTCCTGCACAAAGCAAAATGGGAATTTAATTTGATTTAATCCTTGCACCTGCCCCAGTTCGTTCTCCATGGGCTGTTTGGGGGGGCTTGCACTGATGCTGGCCTCAGACAGGGGTGCCTGTGGCAGCTGGAGAAAGCCCAGCTCATTGAAAGTCCCTGAGCACCAGAGCTTCCTGCAGACACTGCTGGTGTGTGTAGGGCTGTGTTACGGGTGGTGTCAGCCTCAAAGGACCTGCTGGGGCAGGTGAGCCTTCCTGTGCTGGGACAGCCTAAGACAGACGCTGGCTGGTTACCCCAGTTAGCCCAGAAAGTCACCAGGAGAGTGGAAATCAGTTGCAAATGTGCTGATTTGAAGGTTCCTCAGTACCAAATAAATGCTGCTTTGCTGTGTGTCCAAAGGCACAAGCAGCTGAGAACAGGCAGATCATGGAGAAGCTCAGTGTGATCCTTTACACTTTTCATTTGATTTACTTCAGTTTTGTTCCCTAGACTACAGCAGCAACCCCCACGTGAAAAGCTGCTATTCTTCATTCACAGCAAAGCCGTTTCCAAATGGATTTCCCAGCAGCAGACAGCGTTTGGTCAGTGTGGTGAGCGTGAGGCGCTGTTACAGCAGCTTGGCAGATGTGTTACACAGCTGTGCCTGCAGATGCTGCGGGCCTGCGAAGTCTGGTGAAGGAAAGAAAACAATAGTTGCTAAGAGCAAAGCACTTCAGAGTGTGAGTGTTACGAGAGGGATTTGGACTGGGACAGGAGCTGTCCCCTCTCTGGATGTCACTGCAGAGCTCCCTGCGTGCTTGCATCTCCTCGAAAGGGGTGCTCACTGACAGTGGGCATCATTCTCACCACTGCAGTCTGTGCACTGGCCTCGAGGTACCCCCCTCTGTACTCTGGTACACCCCTGGGAGATGTTCTGGGCTGTGGAAGCCAGGAGATGGGGACCGGACAGATTCGGCAGGGCTCCTTGCTGAGCCACACTGGCTTTCCTCATTGGGTACAGAGCTCTGAATTCCCCCTTTGTCTTTTCCCTGCTTGGCCTCACGCAGCCTCCAAAACTCTGTATCATGGCAACAATCTCCCCCCTGCAGAGGATTCTCTGAATGTAATAACTGCAGCAACATTTTATGAATGTCCATTTTAGAACGTTTATAAAAATGGCACTACACTGTTATGACAATTTACCATCCAGACACTGCTGTTTTAATAAGACCCTCAGACCTGAGGTCATGCCAGCTCTGTGGGGACAGCAGTTTGTAAAGTGCTCTGAGATGCTGTAGCATGGGGAGTTCAGGCTTGATTTTATAACAGCTGATGATCACAAAGCCTCTTTTTGGCTTTGAAAGAAATGAGTGGACGTTCTTGAAGCCTTGGCTTCCTCCACCCTGTGCCAAGCAAGATGCAGGCTGGCTGTGCTGTCCATAGCCAGCGCTGGGCAGTGCCCCGGGGTCTTTTCTGTACTGTCCCAAGAGTGTCCTTTAAATAACAAATCCCCAGTTTGCTAAAGAACATCAGCTGAAGCCTTGTTTGAGAGGCTGATGTCTTTGGTGCCTCACTGCCTTTCACTGCTCTTTCTCCAGAGATTAATATTTGAGGACAAAGGTCCTGCTTCTGTACAGGATTTATTGCAGCATCCAAATGATGTGCCCCAGGCACAGCAACATGCTTCTGGATTTGATGCCAGCCCTTGATTTTCCCTAATATTTGCCCAGGAGGTTGAGTTCAGTGGCCAACACAGAGCAAGTGCCAGGGATGAGTTGGCTGAGGAGCGGCTCTAATCAGACCACAGTCAGGCTGTTGTTGTGCCCTGACCTTGCCAGAGGGCAGCCACTCTGCTCCTCTTGCTGCTGGGTTATCCTACTCCCCAGAGGATGGGAACAAACTCCCCCTGCCTCCCTGCAGATTGTTAGGTGGTTCTCAGTGAGAAAATGTCCTGTGAAACTTTTAAATTTAGTGATTTAGTGATAACCACGCAAAGGTTAACCTCCTTTCTCCAGCCTGTTTCCTGATCAGCCTCAATTAGCTGGCACATCCCTCTCAAATCAGTGCAGAACCAAAGCAAAAGCTGCATTTACTGTCAACCTGGAGCTGTGTTTGCTGAGCACTTGAGTCACAGGGATGTTACAGCACATGGCAAGATGTGCCTGGCTTGGCTGGTGCTGCATTTTGGGGAAAGCCAGGGGTAGGCAGGGTGAGCTTTGGGAACAGGCTTCACCCTGCCTGTGGACACAGACAGGCTGCTGAGCAGCCCCACACCGATTTGGGACAAATACGTGTGCACAGCACAGGCTTTTGTCTTGTATTTTCAATGACACACACGTTTAATATCATCTACTTCATGTGTTGGAGCTCATTAAGTTATTAAATGTGAATTTTATCAGTATGAAACCATTGACCTGGTGAAAAAAATCAACAAATAGAGAAGAAATCTCTTGCTGCTGCTTGTCCTCAAGTTGGGTGAAGCAGTTGAACGAGAGACAAATATTTGAAATATCTTTGCAAGATAAACTTCTTTCTCACCAAGACCAATTCTAGGGCCTGTTAAAATCAAGAATGTTTCTGTAGATGCCAGTGGGACTGAGGCTCGATCTTCAACAAACAAAAATCACATTTTTATCTACAAGAGGGAAAACTAGCAGTGTGTGCATAGAAGGGCAGAGAGCAGCCCATGGCTGGTGGGGGCTGTGAGAGGATGAGTACCCCCCACCTCCTGCACATCTGGGCTGCTGTGCTGCAGCACTGTACAGGCCTGAAAAATATTTGAATAAAGTAGAAGTGACCAGAAAGCTTTTGGAAAAAGGGAAATAGAATAAATATTGATTATGCTGAAGTGTGCTGAAGTATGCAGCTTGTTTGATTTAAAAGAGCCAGAAGATTATTCCCTAGGACCAGCTCTGTGAAATAATCAGTGTTTAAAATTTGATTATCAAAAAGCCCAAGGACTTTAATCTGTATAGATGTGCTTCAAAACATTTATTTGCAGGAACAAGGATGTTTAATTTTTAGCTGTCATTCCATTTATAGATAATCCAGAAAAATGCCTGCCAGCTTTAAGCTCCTCTTGTGTTTAGTCAGTCTGGTCTTTGTTTCCTTCTCCCAGAGAAAGGTAAAGTTGTGTGTGTTGTTCCGATGCGCTTCATTGCCACTGAAATGATCGTGGTGCTAAATACAGCATTAAAACAGCCTCTCCCATTATTTAATTAAGAAGAAATCTAATAACTGAACACAAGAACAACAGCCTCTCCAACGTCTATGGCCCCATGCCAGGTGAAAACATGATTTCAGAAGCTTATTTGTTCAAAATTAAAGACTGTAACAGTCTGAAAGCCCAACCTTGTTCCCAGTGCAGCAGCCTTGGACGCTGCTGCTCCCAGCAGAAACCTCAGCCCATTGCATTGCCAAGGTGGGAAGCACTGGGAGACTGTAAAACAGGGAGTAGAATGACTAACTTCAAAATATAAAAACTTACATTGGATATGGCCTGTTGAGGGAGGGCACTCAAGCAAAGGGGCAGCGTTCCCTTGGTACATTTAGTGGAATACATTTGTTGCTGACTTGTGGCTTTCACCCTGTTAGAGTCATTGGAAACATTAGAAATAATGTCCCTAAGATCCATATATGCTTTGTTACAAAATTTCAGGCATAGTTTAGGGAAGCTGGGCTGGGTTCAAATTCCACCTTTGGATTAACACATTGATAAATATGTGTGCTTTGGATTTGTGCTTCATTTTGATTGCTGCTTTTCCCTTTCTCCAGAAACTGCAATACCCATCTATGCAAAGGACATCAGTGATGATCTGATGAAAGAGTTTGCTTTTCTGTCTGGTGAGTACGAGAACTTCTTCGGGGCCTCTCTCTCACTCTCTGTGGCAATTGAATACTCCAGATAAACTTCCTTGCTATTTGTCAGAATGATACTCCACGTGAGATATTACCCATCAGGTAGTATCCTTTGCCACTAGAAATGTTGTTAATAAAACATTGAGGCAGTTTGAAAGAGCAGATTAGGTTTCTGTCTCGTGCCAAACTGTAAAATATTCTTACCTGCCGATGCTCAATGCATTAACAGGCAGTTTGCTTGTATTTCTGTAGGTTCCAGACCAGTGTGTTCATTTGCCCTTGTATTTCTGATTTCTTTTGCTGTCCTGTGTAAAGTACACTCAGTAAATAAAGGAAGTATCTGGTACTCAATACATGTGTTTTTAGAACCTGCACTTGTGTGTTGTGCTTGGACTCAGAGGCAGGATTTGGCTTTGTTTTGCTATTCTGGTGAAGAGAAAAAACTCTCTGCCAGTGGCAGCGTGTTCTGACCTGACTGGTGCACCTGGGCTTTGCTGCTGGCCCTCCTCACAAGCATGGCCAGGGAAGCATCTGTGTCTTTTTTCCAGGTGGAAGAGGAAAGGACAAGGCCTGGATTATCACCCTCCCTGACAACGCTCGCTTCAACGAGGTGCCTGAGGAGAATGTATCTAAAGTCTTAACGTACCTAACGTCAGTCCCAAGGTATGAGGCTCCCTTTTAGCTCTTGCCTGTGGAGGGCAGAGGTGTGGGTCCTGCCTGGGTTAGGCAGGGATCTTCAGGGTGATACTATGTGTGGGGTGAGGGGCTTCTTCAGCTCTCAGAGCGCCACAGGGGGATGCAAGCCCTTACAGGTCCAGGTGTGGTATTTAATGTGCCAGGAACTGCAGAGTAAGAAGTGGACATCATCCCTGTGACCTGTCAGCTGGAATGTATCACACATTTAGCTTATTAAGTTTCTAATTAACAACAGGCTTTCCCCAAGCTTTGGCATGTTTCACCACATAAGTATGCCGTGCCACTGCAAAATAATATTTTGACGTGTACAAGCGGAGAGTCATTACTGTGGAAAAAGAGAAATGAAACCAGAGGAAGAGATTAATTACAGGAACAAAGAGTTTGGGGTCCCCGTGACAGGTGATGGCTCAGCAGTGAGCAGCAGCTCCCATTACCTGCCTGTGTGTTAGGGTTAAGCTGCTGACAGTCTGCCTGTGCCTCATACAGGGCTGTATACTTAGATTAATGGCCCTCCTATTTCTTGTTGCTGAGCCTGGTGACTCAGTTACCTGGAATGCTTAATTTTCTTGAATAATGCCTGTTTTGGCAAATTTCTTCCTGCAGGGAGAGCAGGCTGACAGCAGCTAGATGGGAGCTTTCCATTAGCAGCTGCTTTGGAGGAAGTGTGGAGTGTTTGGGCACCTCTGTTGAAAAAAAAAAAAAGAAGGAGCCTCTGGTTCCTCTGTCCCTTTTTGATGGACTCTGAGGTTTCAAGGGCTCCTGGCCCACAGAGCACTGGCCCAGCAGGAACAGGACCATGCCAAGTGTGTGTTGGCCAGAGGGGTTTCTCCTTGGTCCTGTGCAGGCAGCCCTGGTCTGTGCATCTGTACTTCCCGGCTCTGTCTGGTTTCTCCAAGGCTTCTTGTTCCATCTGACTGTAAACACCCTGGCATTAGCATGACAAGCAGTCTTGGTGTCCCTCTAATAGGTCAAACTCAATCAAAAAACTAATGAGAGCTGCGAGCTTGCTGGTGATTCAAACATGTTCTGCATGTTTTTAGTAAAACCACTTTAATTGTCCTGCTCTGCTCCTCCTCCCACCATAACAGCCTGCCCCAATATCTGATCACCTTTAAAACGTGTGCTCCCTAACACTGTGGAGCTGAAAGGCTCAGGTGACCAGGCAGAGCATCACCTAGGTGAGGGTGGCAGGTCTGTGTCAGCTCTGGTGCCCCTGTGTCCTCATCCCTCCGCAGCATCACACTGTGGGATTAGAGCTCAGACTTTGGCCCAGAAAATCCTTAAAAGAGGTAAATATTTACCTGCCAGAGGTATTTTATTTCCTCAAATATCAGAGTTAGGTGTGGGAGCACCAACACCTCCTTGCCTGTGGATGTGCAGGGGCAGACCCTGTGCCTTTCCTGTGCAAAGGAACTGCCTGGTGTCCTACCCAGATGAGTCTGAGAAAACCTCATGGATGTCAGATTTGTAGTATTTGGGGAAGCTGAAAGGCTTGAAGTATTTGGGGAAGCTGAATTTCATGAGGCATTTTTCTCCTGGAAATAATTGTTAGATAAAGGAGATGAATGCTAAAAGCAACTCCTGAGTCCTCGAGGCAAGTGCATTAATAACAGAGCCAGGAGGAAGGTGTGTCCTGTAGGCAAGTTAATTTTTAGTATTCCTGGGAACTGTGCTGCAGGCAGGAGGCAGCTGCAGAAAGTGCTTGTGTGGATGAGCTGTAAAAGAAAATAAGTAGTAGGTCGCCACTTTCTATTCCATGCACATCCAACTCAAAATGCTGCCCTGCCTGCCTTCAGGCTGGCTGTGCTGAGCAGCACCTGCAGTGGTGTGCTGGAAGCAGAGGCACAGGTGAGTGTGACAGATCCTGGTATGTGCAGAAAAGAGACCCAAGGAGTGATAAAGCAGCACTTTATCCAGGCTTGGATTGAGGACTGTGACAGTGTGGTCTTTACAACAAATACAGATCTTTTCTGTAGCCTGAATGATTTTATCTCTTCCAAGTTAAGCCAGAATTCCAGTAGAAGCTTAAATGAAAAAATAAAAATCAATTGAAGTCAGTTATAATATCTGTAAGATTGTTATTACAAAAAACTGTCCTAATTAGTATTAAAGTAAAATTTGAAAACTGAAAAGATCCCTCTGTATGTAGCACTGGTGTGGCATCACCTTGAGTACTGTGTGCTGTTTTGGGTGCCACATTTAAAAAGGATGTGAAGGTCCTTCAGTGTGTCCAGAGGGCAGCAAGTCTGGTGGAAGGGCTTGAAGGAGTGTCCTGTGAGGAGCAGCTGAGGGCTCTGGGCTTGTCTGGTGTGGAGAGAAGGCTGCAGGGGGATCCCATTGCTCTCTGCAGCTTCCTGAGGATGGCATGTGGAGAGGAAGGTACTGAGCTCTTCTCCCTGGGATCCAGTGATAGAACGTGTGGGAATGGTTCAGACCTGTGCCTGGGGAGGTTTAGGCTGGATATTAGGAAGCATTTATTTGCTGAGGGGGTGTCAAACCCTGAAAGGGTTTCCCTAGAGATGTCATTGATTCCCCAAGCTGTCGGTGTTTAGGGGGCATTTGGACAATGCCCTTAACAACATCTAACTTTTGGTCAGCCTGAAATGGTCAGGCAGTTGGACAGATTTTCTCTGTAGGTCTCTTCCTACTGAAATATTCTCTTTTCTCTTCTCTTCTCTTCTCTTCTCTTCTCTTCTCTTCTCTTCTCTTCTCTTGACTAGCCAGCTTTTTGGTATTTAGACAAACTTTGCCTGTTTCATTTAGACTGGGAGGTGAGGTACAAAGTGGTTTAGAGCTGTGACTGATAACACAGAGTAGTGGCACAGAGCAGGCTGCTGTTGGCTATAAATACCTCTGAATTTCAATATTGGGCAGGTCGTGACGGCGTGCTCTGATCCCACCAGCGGCAAGGAGTCTGTCAGGCCTATGCTAAATCTCACAACTGCAGACTCCAGGATCCGATTTCAAGTCCTGCAAAACATCCCAGGTCTTTATTTTTAGTCTGGTGCATCCTGCAACACATACAAAGTTAAGGATAAGGAAAAAAAAAGTAACAAGAAACACCCAGAGAGAAATAATCCTTGCCCTGGTTATCTGTCTCCATCTTTCTGCTGCTGGATGCAAACAAACAGCCCTCAGAGCCTTGCGAGAAAGCATTGATTTAATTTTATTGTCAGTCTAAAAGTTACATCACGGGCCTGGAAATCTGATAAACCTGCAAGGCCTGGGTTGCAAATAGTCACAGACTTTCTCCACTGGCCCTAGAATACATGACAAATTTCCCACAGTAGATGTCAAGGCTGTCAGACTGCTGGGAACTTTCTTCTTTGTTTCTGCAAGGGAACTGATAAAAGCAGATTAGCGTGCTCAGGGGCTGCTCTCTGAGTATAACCTTGTCCTGAGTTCATGGCTTGCTCTGGCTTTTCTTAACTGGCAGTGCACTACAGTCTGGCTGCCTTTTCTGAATTACTTGGATTCTGGGGTTTTTCTTCAGGTTTTATTATGATTACAGCAGTTCTGTGTAAACACAATTTAGCTTTTTCAATTGCAGACTCTTGGGAAACACCATGAGGAGTTTGGGAATTATTTCTTATAGCTCAGAGACATACCTTGTAATTAGAGTGTGCTGAAAAACCAAAGGGTTTTCTTTTTGCCTCGAACTGAAGGATCCTTTGGCCTGTTCCCACCCACCTGGGTCACATAGCTCATGGTGGGGATGAACAGAGATGAGAGAAACCTGCAGAACTGTCTCATGTTGCCTAAATTATTCTAAGCAAAAAAAAAGGTTTTGGCTGAAAAGTTACACTCACCATGCTCTCAACCTCAGACTTTATTACATGTAGAAGTTCTGTGTATGACCCATATGTAAAATTTGATATTCCTTTCCTCTGCTCTTTTCTTCTACACCTCAAAGCCACTGAATAAATTTAAATAAAACCTTTGCACTTTGGGTGTGATGTTACAGATCCATAAGAGCTGTCAAAGGATAGCTTGGGACTTGGGTGCCTCTGCATATCTGCAGTCAATTGTTGTTATGGTCAAAGGGAGTTTTATTTTTTATCCCTCCAAGCACCGCTGCTAATTCCTTTTAAATATATTTGTCAGAGTTGCAGCTGCCACAGACCAGAGCAGCAAGATGTGCACTCAATGAAAGTTCCTGCACTGGCTTCAAGTGTCGTCTTTTTTTTTTTCCCTGTGATGAAGTTGCCGAGTGTTGTCTGCCGTGGGATACTTCTGAGTGATCCACCATGTGTTTGCCGTGCCAAATACAGGAATTGGCAGAGATGATGCTGGCAAGAGGCTGCTTGTACAAGGCTGTGCCTGGTGCAGACACCTGAGCCACCTCTGGGGAGCCAGCACGTGTACTGGGAGCCTCTCCCCAGCACGGAGCTGCCTGGCTAGGGTGGTGTGGGACATGGCTATCCTGTTTCAGCATCCACAAAATAAATATTGCAAATATGACCTAAGTGTCCTGTAAATACACTCACGTTGGAGGACTCGGTTACAAGCTGGCCTAGCCGTAGCTGTGTGCAGACATGACTGCAGTGTGTAGCTCAGGCTGCCTGGGAGGAGGGTGGCTGTCACAGCTGGAGCCTGGCCGGGCTGTTCCAGCCAGCCTGGAAAGGAACGTTTGAATTACAGACAGGGCGTTAGGGCCCCTGCCAGACCTGCACCCCGGTACAGCTGGCTCGCTCGTCAGACTGGGCATTCCAAAGCAACTCAAAGGATTTGGGTGTTAAAAGGGATGTCAGGAAGTCTGTGCTTGCCAAGTGAACCGGAGAGTGTTGGAAAACGCCTTGGAGCAATCGCTGATTCCCCAGCAGGACGTGCTGGGGAAGCCACCACAGCCTGTTTGAGCACCAGCTCCCCCTTTCCCTCTGCCAGGCTGGCATTGCCCTGCCCTGGCTTGGTGTCATCTCTGCTGTCTCCTGCCAAAACAAGCCAGGAGTCATCGCTTGGTTGCTGTAACCTGAGCTCAGCAGGAAGATCTGGGCAGTGAAGGCAGGGGGGTCTGGGGCATCAGCTGGGGGAGGCTGCTGGGCACCCTGGAGCTCCTGGGCAGGGCACAGCTCCTCTGGCCTCTGCAGGCCCCTTCTCAAGACCAGTTTGGGTTTCAAGAGCAATCTGGTCTCCAGCAATCTGCTGTCACCGCCTTGCACACAAATCAGAGGTGGTGCTTAACCCTGGGCTACTACATCACAGAATCACAGAAAGATTGGGGTGGGAAGGAGCTGTGGAGTTCACAGAATCAGGGAATGGCTTGGGTTGGCAGGAATCTTAGAGATCATCTAGTCCAACCCCCCAGCCAGAGCAGCTTCACCTGGAGCAGGTTGCGCTGGAATATCTGGAGATATTAAAAGCCCCAGGTGGCTTTTTAAAATACCCAGAGAAGGAGATTTCACAATCTCTCCTTGCAGCCTGTTCCAATGTGCTCTCACCATCAGGAGAAAGACATTTTTCCTCATATTCAGATGGGATTCCCTGTGTTTCAGTTTGTGCCTGTTGCCCCTTGTCCTGTCCTAAGCACCACTGGAAAGAGTCTGGGTGCTCAGGAAAATTTTTTCAAAGGGAATTTCAGGATCGGTAAAAATACTAAAATGTGGTTTGCATTCTGTATTCTTGGGTTTGGGGTTTTTTGGGAATTGAGTCACATTTCCTCAATACCAGAATGTGGTTTGCATTCGGTATTCTTGGGTTTGGGGTTTTTTTGGGAACAGAGTCACTTTTCTCAAAACATTATCTGGTTATTGGTATTTTCTTATCTTGCAGTCAACATGAGTCTGACACTAAATTTATCCTAATCCTGGATAGAAGATTGGACACATGGACATCAGTCAAAACGACTCTCCAAAAAATAGCAGTAAGTCCTCTTTAATGTTAATTGCATTTAATGTACTAAGTCACCGTGCCCACTCTGTGTCTCCTTCAGAAAGCACTGGGAACCAGGAGCAGTGATGCTCCTGCTTTCTCTCTAGGTAGTAGTTTGGTTTATGGCCCTGTAATTAATTTGAGTGCATAAATGGGCTGTTTGTGTACTAACTTGCTTGTTTGATCTATTTGCTGGGTTTTATACTCTTATGCAGTGGTTCAAATGCGTTTTGTGCCATGTTCTGTGCTTTGGACGGGTGGAAAATTTGGCTTCATGTATGTTCTTTCTAGACGCTGGTTATTAGTGAGACTGTGTTTTACCTAATTGTTGGTGACTGAAAATTTTAGGTTCTTTAAACAGGCTTCACAAGCATTTGTATGTGGGCATGGGTGGAAAAATCTATTTTAAAAGTGTACGTATTCATTCCTGTGTTTTAAATGATCTAGCACACGTTTATGTGCTACACATCGTTAGCACATATCTGGTCTGAACATAGCTCACAAGTGAGGTTTTGCAATTCTGCATTGCACTGTCTTGGAATCAGAGCTTGGATTTACAGTAGAGCATGCAGCTGTAGAAAAGTCATGTTTGGGGGTGCATGGGGAGGTAGGAGCTAAGAGACAAATCGTTTCCCAACCACACCGTGCCATGTGGGTAACTCAATGGAAATACTCTGAGTGTATTATTATTGTTTGTTTCTGCATATAATCGTTGAATGGTTAAAGACATTGGTCCGTCTGAGAAGGAATGAAGTCAAGGGTGTGTACTGAGACAGGAAACCTGGTTCTGATAAAGCTACGTCTTACAGTACTTTAAATTGTTAATACTGGTACAGCTGAACTTGGTGTTCAGTACCTGGCTTTGATGGCATTTTGCTGGTCAGCATCCTGCAGGCAGAAGAGAGGGTTCCCTTTTTGCAGTGTGAATGAGGTACCACTAAGAGTATTTTTGGTTCTGATTTTTCTGAATGTCACAGACTGAACTAGCAAGTGTGGTTACCATACCACTGGAGAAGAAGCAGCATTTAGAAAGCAGTTCTTTAAAGTGATCACCAAAATTCAGTTCTGCTGCCAGCGTTTGAACAGGTGCTAGTACCAAGAGCATCCTTTAAGGATGATGTACTTGCTTTGCATAGTCTGGAAGTTTCAAATGGGGAAAAATCCTGCCCTAATTTGTAGCTTCTACAGAAGTGTCATTCATTTTGTGCTTAATAAGAAAATGTAATGGTTTGAACATACACCCTGTTTGTGTACCTGTATGTGCCATGTGTCCATGTGGGGAGGTGACTTTGCCTGCAGTATCAGGGCTCTCCATGCAAAGAATGGGGAGGTGCTCTGTGCAAAGAGGGATGAGAAGCAGGAAACCTGTGTCCACTAAATCTTAAGACTTGAGAATATTGCCTTAAAAACAGAATCTGGTCCTAAAGGGCTGTCTCTGTGTCCAGAAGGTGTAAGGACAAAAAATTAAATCTTGATTTCCTGTCAATCACACATCATAAGCCTTGGTGCAATAAAAAAACCCCATCTTTTTCTGATCTTTGTACAATTTTGGAGTAAAGGAGTGCCATGAAGCTGAATTTAAAATACAGAGCGTGTCCTATTTTTTCCAGCATATGTATATGCAATTGCAGCTCTGCGGTTGTGCATCTGATCTTGAAAATTTTTCTATCACACTGTACAGATTTTTGTTTTAACTCTTTGTGTATGTCTCTAATTGCCTGGGCAAATCAGGCTAGCGCTGGCTTCGGGAAGCGATGCACTACTGCCGGGGTCAAGCTTTGGGTTTTGGCCGGAGCATCTTTCCTTACTTTGTCCCCGAAACACTAAACAGCCCGAAAAGGCACCTTGGAGATAACGGCAGGGGGGAAGGGGAAGGGTGAAAGCTCCAACCTGAGAGCCCAATCCTCGCAGGAAGGAGCGTCTGCAGGATGATTTTTGGCATTCCACCTTAAAAGCAAAGCCGGCGCTGGGGAGGAGAGCGGGGCTGCCAGCCGGGAGCCGGGTGCCGGCAGGGCTGCCTGCCTGCCCGAGCCGCTGCCTGCCCGGCCGTGCCAGCGGGGCAGCGCCCGCTGCCATCCGCAGCATCCCCATCCCATCCCAGCCCATCCCATCCCATCCCGGCCCGGCCCAGCCCGGCCCAGCTCCCGGCGGCGATGGCGGAGGCGGGCCCGCGGCGGGGCGGGCGGCCCGCCCGGGATGCGGTAAGGCTCCGGGCCCGCCGGGCTGCGGCTCACGGCGGCGGCGGGAGAGCGCCCGGAGCGGCGGGGTCGGGCTGCGCGGGGGCGTTCAGCGGCGTCCTCCGTGCGGGAGCAGCCGGGCACCGCCGGGCACCGCCGGGGACCGCCGGGCACCGCCGGGGACCACCGGGCACCGCTGCCCCGCAGTGCTGCTCCCGGCGCCTCCAGCCGCAGGAGCGGCTCTGTCATTGCGCCTGCAGGAGAGGAAAGGAAGGGAAAGCCGCTGGCAGGGAGGGGGCCCTGCACAGATCTGTGCCCCAGTGATGCGGACAGCATCTTTGGGAGGTTAATTATGCAGCCGGCTGAAATAAAGGTAGCAGAGCGCTTGGGAGTTTCATTCTGGTTCTGGGGGAAGTTAAAGGCTCAAATTAGCGGTGGCTGGCATTTTATTGCATGACTTTTCCTTTAAGGGGCAGCAGAAAGTCATTAACTTCAGCACCTGTATAAAGACTCCTGGCCGCAGTCTGCAGTGCTCAGAAACAAACTTACTGGCAGATACTACTTTTTTTTTATTATTATTATGTTTATTGATTACCAACCTCATGGATGCCCCGGTGAACTGCAGGAAAGAATATTCTCTGAAAACTGAGTTCCTAAAATTGGGGCCAAAAAAATCACACTAAATGTGTCAGAATGAGATATTCAGTAAGGAGGCAGTAACTGTGATGCTTTCAGTGCTTGTCCTTGTGCTTTATTAGCCCAGTTCATCTGTATTGATTAAATCAGGGCTCTCTGTGTGGTTATAGTTAAATGTGCATTTAAAAAGTTGCTGAACTGGCCTTAAGGTATCCATATCTGTGACCTCGGAAGGGGAGGGACGTTGTGAGCACGGGCCGTGGTCGGTGAGACAGTTAACAGTAGTGAAATGTTGCCAACTGCCTGATTTAGTGGAATTGTGCTGGTAGCTTTCTGCCTTCCCTGGTGCGCTGCAGAGGGCAAAGGCTTTAGAGGGTTCTTTAGGTGTTTTGTTACATAACCTCAGGTTTATCAAGTGCACAAGATTCTTTTTAGTCTTAAAAATGTTAAGATAAAGCATAAGGCAAGATTAAGGACCCTTTTGTCTTTGCTTTCGTTAATATATTGTGGGAGAGGTTTTTTTGCAGCAGTACCTTCAGCATCATTAGAGTTCAGTTTTCAGGAAGCTTATCTACACTTCAGCCCTGAGAAAAACTGAAATTGTAACAATGATTTTAAAAGATGCAGTCCCTACAGGAATGTTATGTTGAGGAGCTATTGGCCTATGTAGGGTTTTTTCTAACATTTCATCCCTTCCCTTAAGTCTCTAAGAGGGCACAGGACATGGCTTGGTTGGTGTCTGTCTTTCTGCAAGCTTATTTCTTGGCTTGTTCATTTTTTTCCATGCTTGGAATACATTAGGGATCATTTGCAAAGCTGCATTTCTTGTTTTGTAGCTACTCATAAGTGCTGACCTTGATCCTATAAGATCAGCTGAAAAATCCCCAGACGCTTTCTAAACTGAATGAAAATCAAATCACCTGCCCTGGAAGCTCAGCTATTTTGAGGTGAAATATCAAGGAGCACAAAGGGTGCAGTTGTGTGTGTATGGCCATAAGGTTGTCCCTGTGGCAGAAGGATGTGAGTGCTGTGGTCTCTTCTTGTGTGTTGTGTGGAACATGTTGGGCATCCTGAAAGCAGGTGTGTCCAAGGGCCTCTCTGCTCTCAGACAGGCATTTCACACATTGTCACTGTGCAGTGCAGTTTTGGCAGGCAGCTCTGCTTGCCTCCTGGTTGCTGGTCCCTCTTCCTGGAGCTGTGGGTTTCCTGCCCAAGGGCTTGTAGGAGAAGACATTCAAAGTCTACGCATGGGGGAATATGGTTTGGAGACCTGGACTCTTCCTCCAGGGAATTTGCTCTGCGCTCAAAGGGTGCCTGTTAAAAAGGACTTGAAGGAGTAAGAGAAGCCAAAGCTCGAAATGCCAAACAGGGTTAAAGGGGACAGGGGATGAAGGGGAATAGTGATATCCGACCAAGGGAGGATGAATTTCTGGCTGGTTGTTCTCAAAGATATTCCTGATGCATTTTTCAGGAGAGGGTCAAGGTAGGAGCCTAAAGGTCACAGAGGAGGCACTGTGTGCTGCCCAGGTGCTGGAGCAGGAGCACAGCCCCCGGGGCCTGGAGCCAGCACCAATGTCTCTGTTGTTTAATGGTTTGCTGTTGTTTCCAATGCCAAATCTTTGTCCCTGGCACCGCTCTTGTTGGCTTCCAAAGGGTATGAATTTGTCATTTCATTCACAATCTTTTTTTTTTTTCTGCTCCTACTTGAAATAACAGATCAATATATTGGATTTATGTGGCTTATATGATCCTAGAAGTCACTGTCCATTTCTAAGTGAAGTTGTGGGCAGTGGAAGCCACAACCTGCCTCTTTCTACCCAAGAAAACAGAGCAAATGAGTGACAGTGCAGTTCACAGATGTCGGATCCCAAGTGTAAATCAAGCCTGTTTTAAACAACACTAATGCATGTTTGTGGGAGTGATCTTTGTTTTGAAGGCACAGATGAAGTGCCCTGCAGTGCAAAGTACGTAAACATGTTCATTACCCTCACCCGTGGTATAGATGTTATTGTCATGTTTCACAGGGGAGGATATTATAAGGAGGAATATATGGAGAAATGGAACCTGGCCTGGCAGGATCTCAGAGTAAATCATGTCTTAATTAACCCAAGTCTTTGCATCATGCGCTTATCCATAATTTAATGATGCAACTCCTACTTTCTTAAAAATTATTTTTCATTCTCAAGCACCCTTTTCACAGATCTATTTAAAAATGCACCTGCCAACCATATGCTTGAGAAAAGGCTCCAGCAGTGTAGACAGGAAATTCCAAATTCTTGCCACAAATTAAATGTTGCCTGGTAATTACCAAGGACAAGACGAGTGTGCTTGATGAAGTTATGGGATGATTAGCAAGTTTGGCAATATATTTTGCTTCCTCAATCTGTCATTCCTCTCAGCGTTCCAGCCCTCTGTTCCCTGCTAAGTCGTAATTTCACTCCCCAAGTTATAATGATGAACAGTATATGTATTATTAAAGTTTATAATAAGTGTGCCTGCAAGGTGCATGGCTGAACTCCTGCCTGCTCCAAAGGGAAGTGGGGCTGGACAACCCCGCTGCAGTTACATCCCATATCTCTAAACCACTCCCAGCGTCTCCCTCCTGTTTTAAAAATAAGAAAAGGCTGTCAGGAGCAATCAGAAAAAAAACCCTGAAATTGAATGATGCCCCCTCTTTTCAGTGCGTTTGGAAGCTGTTGTTGGACCTGCCATGTGCCCAGGGTGGATGTTGTCTCTGTTTCCTTGCAGGCCTCCTTCCCGGGGAATCTGCACTTGGTGATGGTTCTGCGTCCCACGGGCTTTTTCCAGCGCACCTTCACTGACATTGGCTTTCGGTTCAGCCAGGAGGATTTTCTGCTCAAGTTACCGGTACGAGGGTGCAGAGCTGTCTGCGTGGTCGGAGGCTGCCCGTGCACCTCGGCTCGGGGGTGACACTGTCCCACTCTGCTGCTGCCCCAGGAGAAGCAGGACATGGATCCACTGGAGCACGTCCAGAGGAGGCTCAGAGGGCTCAGCCCCTCTGCTCTGGAGCCAGGCTGGGAGAGCTGGGGCTGCTCAGTCTGGAGAAGAGAGGGCTTCAGGGAGATCTCAGAGCCCTTCCAGTGTCTAAAGGGGCTCTAAGAGAGCTGGGGAGGGACTTGGGACAAGGGCCAGGTGGGACAGGACACAGGGAATGGCTTCCCACTAAAAATGGGTGGGTACAGATTGGATATTAGGAAGAAATTCCTTCCTGTGAGGGTGGTGAAGCCCTGGCACAGGGTGCCCAGAGCAGCTGTGGCTGCCCCTGGATCCCTGGAGTGTCCAGGGCCAGGTTGGACAGGGCTTGGAGCACCCTGGGATAGTGGAAGGTGTCCCTGCCCATAGGAGAGGGGCTGGAAATTTCATGATCCATAAGGTGCCTTCCTACCCAAACCATTCTATGTGAAGAGTAGCCAGGAATTTGTCTGAAAAGTCAAAAGACGTCCCGTGGAGCTTTTGCTATGAATTTCATCCATATTCATCTAAGACTCCATACCAACATCATGCTGGTAATTTGTTCCTAAAATAGCAACTGAAATGAGTTTATATTCTCAATTCAAAATTTCCAGACTTTTAAAACCACCTTGATTATAGGACATAATGAGAATAATTAAGAGAAGAAAAGTAAATTTATAGAATCTCAGGTTGATGCTATTACAAACATAGGAAACAAATTAATGCTTTTCTTTAGGAAATAGCATGATTTTCACAAACTTTACATTTTTCACTCTAAAATTGCTGTTCTTTGCACAATTTTGAACATTCTTGACATATCCCACGGCAGATCAAGACACACGAAAAGTCATGAGTATATATTTATGTGAAATTGGTCCGTGCTTCATACCCTATTAAAATGTATATGTTTTTTCCAGTTTATTGGTCATCCCTTACTTAAACCTGCATCACTTTGCTTTCAGCCCTGTTCAGCAGCATCTCACTGTGCTTTGCATTTAGGGAAGGCGGCACCTGGGAGGTGAGGGGTGGCTCAGGAATGGTCAGATACACCAGATAAAAGCTGCGTTAAGCCATAAGTGTAAGAAGAAAGCCCTGCTCCAGAACAATATGTAGAGCAAACTCAAGTTTTAGGTCCATAAAAGTTCCGTGTGCCTGGTGTGTGTCTGCTGGGTGGGAATGGTGATCCCTGGCTGACAGCAGTGCCCTGTGTGCAGGTGGTTATGCTGAGCTCGGTGAGCGACCTGCTGACGTACATCGATGAGCAGCAGCTGACCCCGGAGCTCGGGGGCACCCTGGAGTACTGCCACAGCGAGTGGGTCATCTTCAGGACGGTGAGTGCGCCTGGGCACGGGCTCTCGGCCAGCTGGGGCTCACTGAGGAGGGTTTGCAGTCAGGCAGTGAGCAGTGGGTGGCTGAAAGTAGCCCCCAAAGCCACTGCACCTCCTGGATCACGTGTGCAAAGGAGCCAAGGGGTGTTAGGCTTTGATAGGTTTGCAGGGGAACTGGATGATTGACTCCCTCAGGCTCCTTTTGAAACGGCTCCCGGAAGATGTGTCTTTAGAAATCTTCATTAAAATTCCCTTAATGGGAGATACAAAATAGGCTTCTTTTTAATAATGGTCTCTTAATGTGATTAATATCAGAGCTGTGTTTGGGAACCAGGGCAGTGAGACTCCCTACTGCATACTGACCAAATGGAGAGAGTTCAGAAAATTTCCTTTTAGTTTTGTTTCTTCCCCTTTGCAAGAATTTTCCTTTAATGTTGCCAGGAATCAGGCATTTAATTCCCTGAGTTGTGCCTTGCCGTATGTTTTTATGCTTCCTGTACACTCTCAGTTTTCCCTGGGATGTTGTCTCCCAAATGAATGGCAGGTTGGATTGCCAGTGGGATATTCTCTCTGTCTGCCGTGGCCATGCCACCCACCTCTCTCTGAGCAAGCTGGTGGGCTCCCCTTGCACACCTCAGCCCTGGCTCTTCGCGCGCTCTTAATGAGCTGTAGGAATATCGTGAATCCCGAGCTGATGGCAATCACTGTGTCCCACCAGGCCATAGAGAGCTTTGCACTAACTGTGAAGGAAATTGCCCAGATGTTGCAGTGCTTTGGCACGGAGCTGGCAGAGACGGAGCTGCCGGACGACATGTACTCGATCGAGCGCATCCTGGCCCTGCGCACCGAGAGGTACTGCCAGCTCAAGGTACGGCTCAGCCGAGCTCCGAGGTGTGCACAGGCTGGTGGGGCTTCTGCTGGTTCATGGCCTGTTTGTTTGGTGCCCACTCCTCCTTCCCTGCCGTGCACGTGTACGTGGTGTCAGACAGCAGGACACAGCGTGCCTGTTTCTGTGCGTTCCCTGGGCGTTTGCCGTGCACTGAGCAGCTCTCCCTGCCAGAGCCAGCAAACTGCCTGCGCTGCCAGCTCCCTCCTGCCTGCAGCAGCCGCTGTCTGCAGCCTGCTCCTCCCGTGGGCTTTGCACGTCTGGCTGCCAGGAGGGCCGTGGGAGGCTCTGTCACCTGTGTGTTCGTGATCCCCTCTGCCTCACCCCCTTGTCTGCAGAAAGCTGCATGCAAAGCTCAGCAGCAGGTCTGGAGGGGTGGTTTATCCCCTGGTCCCTCTGCCTGGTGGATCTTCCCAGGGGGACTTAAGGGAACCGTGCTGGGGAGTGTCCAAGGTGAAGATTTCTATGTGAGCACACAGCACAGAGCATTCATGACGTGATCCCTGTCTTCATGTGAGCCTTCAGGTTTTGTCTTAAACAACATTTGTTTCTTGAATATTTAAATTTTTTTTCAACTCTTTGTGATTGTAATTAATATTGTTACAGGAGTCAACAGAAGCTTTAGTGCAGCCAGCTGCTGCTTTATCAGGCTGTTGTCTTTGGTGCTCCTGCATCTTTGAGGGAGCAGCACAGGCCTGGCCCCAAACCCTGACTTCAGAAGCAGTCACTGTGTTAATAGTTGTTCCGTGCGGCTGAAGAATGAGCTCCTTTGCTTTGTGACAGGTTTCATTTACCTAAGTCAAAGAATTGTATCTATTTTAATTTATAATCATTTGTCATTGATGAGTTCCCAGAAAGCTGCCTCTAAGAAATACTGAGAATGTCATCCAAACTGTGCTGTGTGTAGGCATAAACGCGTGTGTGCATGTTTAGAAAGTATCATTATAGATACTGCCAGTGGGCCTCTATCTGCTCTTTGAAAATGAGGAGAGGGATATAAAATAGCAGCTACATCTATTGCAACATGACTCAGTGACTTCAGCTTCGTGCTCAGGACTGTGGCCACAGTGTAGGGGGCAAATATCAACTACACAGAGTGGTTCTGTGGATAAACCAGTCAGCCATGCCCACTTCTCTCTGTGGAGAAATTAAACACGTCACGTGCTTTCATTTGCGTAGAAAGCACAGCAGCACTCAGTACAAGCCATCTGTTGCTTTTAATTCCTCATCTATTAATTTCAAATATCAAAACCACTCATTGGCTTTTGACTGAAATGAGGTCTGTTGGCTTTTTTCTTTTGTTCCTCCTAAGACCATGAAACACAAAAGCAGATGAGAAACTGCACAGATTGTGGTGACAGCAAGACATGGGATCCTTGTCTCTCTCATGACAACCCCAAGATTGGTACAGTTGACTCCTGAATTCAGATAATTAGTCAATCAGAATAATTTATGTAGCTGTGATGCTGAAGAGAAACTGGCTGCAAGCACAATGAAAAAATGACAGAAATTAATTAAACCGAGTAACTAAGAAATTAACCCCATTGATATACTGAACAGAAAAAGTCAAGTTAACACCCTTTTGACAGGCAGGCTGCTTTGCTGTATGGATAATGAATGGCTTTGAATCAAAAGAGGAACATGGGTCTCTGAGGTGTAAGAGGATGAAATAACAGCCACCCGCAGTCTAAAGCATGCTGCATAATTCCTCCCCCTTCTGAGTCTCCTGCATGTGGCAGTATCAAAAGGAGATGGGGTTTTTGCCTTGTGGTTGTCTTGCAGGATGTTTTAGTGACAGGGATGCAAACTGGCAGTGGACACTGTGTGTGGCAGAGGGGAAGTTCCTGCAGCCATGTCCTGCTCCTGGGCTGCTGTCCTGAAGCTGATGTTATGTTGAGGTTGCTGGGAGCTGTCTGGGGCAGGCAGACATTTAAGCAAGTCTGGGCTTTCTGAATCTTCTCCCTGAGGAGGTTTTGGCATTGTTTCTCTTGCAATAATACCCTGGCCATCTCCCAGGATGGGCTCTCACTCCTCCAGTACCTGGCTCTGCAGTGGAGCCATACACAGGTCATTCCTTCAGGGCCTCTTCCATCTCAGTTTATCAGCGACATGTGTTCTCTCCCTCCCTCTCATTTCTGTGTTCGGCCTCTTTTTCCTGAAAATAGTTGTCTAAATGCACCTGTTTGCTTTGGGGCTGAGCCCAGCCAGCACAAAGCACCTCAGCTGATGCTAATGAACCCACCAAGGGTTTAAATTTTCCCTAAGCAGGGGTTGTATTGGAGGTGTTGACTTTATATGTAGAGGTTGTAGTGAGTGGTGCTGTGTGGGCTCAGTCCTGGCTTTGTCCCCCCAGGGGATGCTCTTCTTACAGCCTCCTCTCCTGACCTTGATGGAGAAGCACAGCCTTCAAGCTGTGGAAAATCTTGCTCGAAGACATGAACTTGTGGACAGATGTCTCATTAGGAGATGACCACCTGCTCATCAGGAGAGAGCTGGGGCCGTGCTGGCCTCCTGCCTCTTGAATCATTTTGTGGCCTGATGTTTTCATGTGTGCTAGTTTCCACCCAGTGACCAGTCCATGGCTCAGCCTCATGCAGCTCCAGGGCTAACTCCATGTTAAGAGGACTAAAACATCTGGTGGGAGTCCTTTGGTCTGTTGGATATTGGTGCTTCATTTCACAGAGGGAAACTAAGGCAGGAGAAACACGAAATTACTTACCCTCACCTCACAATAAATAGCCTGAATCAGAAATGTTTTGTGTTATACAGGAAGATATTACAGCAGTCACAAAAGAGGGAAACTTGCTTTTGAGCAGTTTTGAAGAGCCTGACTCCGGGGAGTGCAGTCAGGACCAGCAGCAGGAAAGGCCTGGGGACTGGGAGACTGTGAATCGGTGAGTGCACTATGTCCCCAATTTCCCTGATTTTTCAATGGAAACACTCCAATGATTTAGGTGTAGATGTGTTGTTTAGGTCACCTATCAAATACAAAGATATACTAGAATTTTGCTGCAGTCCATCAAATTGCTGGGCAACTTGTCTCATGATTTTGACTTGCTCTGATTTTTATCCCCACTGTTATGATGGGGCTGTGGAGCAGATGCAGGGTTCTGCCATGCCAGGCTCCCAGGTTTTACCCAGATAAATGGAGATAGCAACAAATGCTTCACACAGGTGCTGTCACCTGCAGTGAGGGTTTCATTAAAACTCTCTCTGACTCATCTCAAGTCATGTCTGTTGACTTCTTCTGAGACCTTGGGTCCAGAAGACCTGTATAAGTGGTCTCTAGCTCCTGTCCATCTCTGCTTGTCCTCTGTTTACAAATTGTTCCAATCCTGTCCTTTGTCTGTGCCCAAGGTTACTTGGTCAGCTGCGTGAGATGGAGACTGCTTTTGACGGCTTCTGGGAAAAACACCAGTTAAAAATGGAACAATATTTACAACTCTGGAAGTTTGAGCAAAGTTTTCAAGAGGTAGGATCAGATACGCTTCCATTGGCAGAAGGGAGAGTTGGAGACCTAATGGAGAGAAGTTTTTATGCTTTTTATTTTGAGAGCGTTTAATTTACGCTGCTGTTCCTTGACTGTGGCAGAGCTAGCTAGCCTGGGGAGAGCTCTGTGCTTCCTCATTCAGAGCTAATTGAGGTATCACTGCCCTGCAGCCACGTGGATTTTGCTGATGGACGCATCTTTGAATTTAGAAATTAGTTCTTGGACGCTAGTTGTATTATTGGATTTAGCAATCTTAGCTCAAGTGTGATTAATTTTGGTCTCAGAATGATTTCCTGGCTGTGCTTTGTATCCTTTTGCAGCAGTCGTCTTCTTTGTGTCTAGGTCAAGAATGCCATTGAATTTTTAATGGGTCAGCAAGTGGAGCTGCCCGACACTGGCGACAGTGTCCCCCAAGTGAAACAGAGGCTCAAGGACTTGGATCATTTCGATGGTATGGCTCAGGTGAGATAATACATAGAAAGAGCACTAATGAAACACTAACAAGCCACATTCTGTATTTGTGGTAGGAGGTGCTTTGTGCAATTACCTGGTTCTGGTGTAATTTGTTGATAAGTGCTGCACGAAAGGATCGATTTCATGTCTCTGCTCTGCGCAGCAGCACTGTGATCATTCTGAAAGCCAGGGTATTTAATTATCATAGTTAAAATAAATTGCTGAGCCACCGTGAAAATCGGGAACAGATAAATGTCTGAACATGGAGGAGGCGTGGGATTTAATGAGCTGGAAGAAGAATTATTTATATTTTAAGTGCTTTAGCTGTGCTAGTAGGCAGAAACTTGTTACCAGGCACATGGAGTTGCAAAAAAAAGTTGTATCCTGACGTGCCTGTGACTTGAACATAACATATGGGTGAAGACTAAGAGATGTAGGGGAAAGAAGAGTGAAGAGAGATGATTCACAGGAGCCCAACTGAGGATGTGACCTTTGCAAAGGGATGTGCTGGGCACATGGGCCAGGGTCAGCAGAGAAATCCTGGGGTATCTGGACACAGAAGATAAGAATTCTAGAGAAAGGTCTGAGGCTGCCTGGCCATTTGGAAGAAATGTTTAGGGAGAGAGGGAGGAGGATCAAAAGGCCAGGCAGGCAGGGTGCAGCAGGAAAGCCATCCCAGTGTGGAAAGCCAGCCGTGGAGAAACCATTGCACTGACTAAGGTGTGCAGAAAAGATAGTGTGTTCTTGGCATCAGGCTAAACCTTAACTACCCCAGTTGCCTTTGGTGCTTGGGAGCATAGTGGGCCTAAACTGGACATCAGCTGCAGTTTATTCAGGGTGCAGTTCCTGGAGAGGGCAGTGATGCATTGCCAGCAGGCACTCACAGCGTTGCTGCTGTGGTGAAATATTGTTTTCTTCTTCATCCTCTTTATGGATAGCAAAAGTTTTTCTTCCCAGATGGTGGGTACCATTTTATCCTGCATAAGGCACCCATTCTGGCTACTCCTAATGGTATGGTCATCTCCATGTGTGCCTGAAATCTGGTAAGATGAGAAAGTGCATGTTGGTTTATGTGGATGTGTTGGCACTATTTCTGTAAGTGTGCAATGCATTCTCTCCCTCTCACTGAAGGATCTGATAGGGAAGGCTCAGGTGGTGATACTGCACGGACACCAGCTCGCAGCAAACCACCACTACGCCCTCAACCTGATCTGCCAGCAGTGCAACGAGCTGCGGCACCATTCCGACCTCCTGTCTGATGAGATTAAACGGAAGCAGATGCGCCTGCAGAAGACCTTGGACCTTCATACCCGCCTTCAGCAGGTAGAGTTCAGAGACACAGTGCTCTGAGGAGACAGTTATCTTCTCCATGGGGTTAGCCTCTCCACTTCTTAGCTGGAAGCATCTGAAATTTGCAGCTTTTCTTCAGCAGTTAATGGTAGGAAGGTGTTCCCCAGGTGCTGGAGGAGTCCCACACCCCTCACTTAGCTGAGGAAGTCAGCAAACAGGTACCTGCTGGTGCTGTGAGGTCAGCAGAAAAGATGTGGGCATCTCAAAGGGCAATTCAGAACACCAAGTTCAGCTGCTGCTCTTGGTCATGCTTTCATGCTACATCCATGTATTAATTGACTTTGGAGGTTTTCATGCCCAGTGTGACAGAGGTAATGCTTTCACACAAACTCCAGCTCTTTTTTCTGAGTGATTTATTAAGAGTGAACATAGCTGAGTGTAAAATAAGGTGACAGATTGGTAGATAGGCACAGCTGCTGTATGCTAGCATGGAAGTGGAGTCATGTGGCTCCAACGCTCTTTGATATCTTAATCAGCATCAAATATTCATTTAGGGAAATTCACGCTAATTAGGCCAGAAGGCACACGGCTGTAATACGCTTGAGGCCAATTGAGAGGAACAGGGAAGTTTGACCCTGTTCCATTTCCCTGTTTTGGGGAGCTCGTTTTTTCTCTGTGCGCTCCACTTCAGCATTGTGCTGCTCTGTGGGGACAGACGGTTCCTTGGCAGCCTCTCAGCTGCAGGACAGGGGCTTCTCCTGGGCTCTTTGCAGTCCTGGTTGGTGCCCAGGGTCTAGCCTGGGGCTGTGCTGGAGCACAGCATGGTCCTGCTCTCCATGTCTCCCTTCCTGTTCAAAGCACTGGAGATTCTCTGTTGTTCTTGGCTGGAGCATCTTCTCACCCCTGTGCACACCACAGTGTGCGAGTGCCAATGAGCCCCAGTTCAGGTCTGCACTGAGCCTCAAGAAACCTGCCAGTCTCACTGTAAGCTCCATAGGGCCCACTTCAGCTTTCCCATCTGGAGAAATAAACATCTGCTTATCCCTTGGGTCAACTCTGCACTAGTACTTCCATGTCACGTATGCCACTAATTTTAGCCAGGTACCGGTAGGAACAGCTTGGCTGGATATGTTGAGGACTGCAGTCACCTTACAGAAAAAATGTGGCCTTTCTGCTTTCTGATCAAAACACAGTAAGTGCTGAGGTCTTTGGGAGTGCTGTTTAGCTCCATACAGATCCAATAAGTGATGTTCCTCGTGAGAACCTTGATGCAGTGGAGGTAGCACTGAGGGTCTCGCTGCCTGTGCTGTCCCCAGGCTCTGCAGTGCTGCGATGAAGGTGCCTACCTGCTCGCCAACCAGCAAATGGATAAGTGCCAGTCTAAAGAAGGCGCTCAGAAAGCACTCCAGGACATAGAAAGCTTTCTTGAAAGCTCTTCAGCCTACTTAAACTATGATCCCCAAGCCCTACACTATGATTTTGAATCAGTCTTAACATCTGAGTTGAAGGTAAGCAACGCCTCCAGTTCCTTATTACCCAAGTGAAAAGCAAGGTTGGACCGTGTGGCGGTGCTGTCACCTTTGTAGTCCTCTGCTTTGGGTCAAAGTGCAAGTTAGTGGTGATGATGTGAGTCTTTGTTCACTCTCTGCAGTGCCAGATCCAGTCAGTGCAGGTCAAGCTTGAAAATGTTCGCAGCATGTTTGAGAACCGGCAGTCCTGCTTCAAGAAGCTCTTGGACAAACACGTGCGGCCCGTCCAGTTAGTAGCTCCTCGGCCCGAAAATCCACCGAGATCAAAATCACCCTTGTTCTCTCCTAAACATGGTAAAATATTGTGGAACTGTGGTATTTTCAGCTGATAATTTTGCTTTGAGGCAGGAAGAGTAAGGCTTAGGATGATTCTGAGAAACTACCTAACCCTTGCTGGCAGATACAGTTATTGGATAGTGTTAATTATTTATCAGGTTATTTATTATCTTTCCAATTTTTGTGTGAATCTTCCCATACCTGTGTGAAACATGAAGCTGGTTGCTTGTTACTGATTTCCACTTCATACTCAGTGAAAAAAGAGCTGTAAGTAGTGCACACCTCCAGTTCTGCTTTCCTGGCATCCTGCTGGGCTGGAAACTGGTGAATTAATATCACAGGGTAAAAAAGGGAAAGGTTTATAAATTTATTATCTTGCCTATTCTCTGTGGCTGTCTTGAGCTGGAACTGACATAAAGTTAGACTGATGTTTGCAAAGGAGCTTGGAGAAATGAGGAGCTCAAATCTCATGAACAGAAATGAGCTGGATGCTTGACTCCTTTTGATTCCTTCAGGGTGTCCTCCTGAAATCCCAATTGTGGAATAATTAATGCCCGTAAAGGTACAAATTCTCATTGAACTGAGGTCACTGAATGTTCTGCCCTAGTTTTGGTAATGGGATGTGGCACCATGTTAGCTTTAAATGATAACATTAAAACTTTCATCCTTGGCAGCCCTGAGTGTATCAGGCAGAATTAAAAGAGATTTCAAAGTGTAGTGTCCATGTATTTTCAACCAGGGACTTGCTAAATTGTGTCAGAATATTAAATTCAGCGATCTGACTACATAAAAGCAATTAAACATTTGTGTTTTAACACTAGGTTTTTATGATGAATTAGCAAATATTGGTTATGGTGGGTTGTAGCAGGTGTCACACAGCAGCAAAAGCAGCTTCAGTTCAGGGAATGAGAAATGTAAATAGCCAGGTGGTGGGGTGGGAATGAAGCTAGACGGAATGAAGGAAATGAAGCTACTCAAGATGCAGGCCAGTGCAGCAAATAAATCCCAGGTTTCCTCTTCCCAGGCTGATGCCATCCTCTCTAAAGCACATTACCTTCTGAAGCCCTTTCCTCAATCAGTAAAAAAGCTCTGAGTCTTTAAACTAGAGCATTTCTCATTTTACCTAGCACAGCTTTTCCAGCTTTCTAGAAAGAGGAAAGGGTTAAAGACAAATTATTGACTTAAAGAGTAGGGTAAATGCGTGGCCACTTCTGTGGAATGTCGTGAGATCATTGTCACTCAACTGGGCTTATTTCATGCTTTTCTGGGATGCAAGTTTTTCTAGCAGAGGCACTCGGTCACCTGCAAAGCACAGGTATCCTCCATTAATCCCCTTCCTGAAAGCAATGATCAAGTGAGGGAAAGACAAAAGGGTCCTCTTTGGATAGATCATGACAAGAGAGCTTTTTAATAAGGCCTGTTTGATACCAAACATCAAACCACTGCAGGCCTGCTGGTGTGATGTGCAGTGTCAAAGACACATGCTGAGCTCTGCTGGGAGTGCTTTGAGATGGATGGGTTTTATGGTGTGGATTGAAACCAAACCAACTCTGAGCACATCACTTTCGTCCTCTATTCTTTTCTTTCTTATATTTCTATGCCCCTTTCCCCCCCTTCTTTCTCTGTCTGAGGACAGATGCTTCCTCTTTTATCTTTGCCCTGGATTTGAAGCCTATCTGAGAAATGCGGTTCTAATTTTTAAACCTTTTTTTTGGAGGAGCTGGGGAAAGAGCTCCCTGAGCCCTAAAGTGTAGTGAGATGTGCAGAAGTGGCACTGCAGGCTGTGGCAGAGCCAAGTGCTGGAGTAGAGTCACTCTTGCAACAGAAGCTGGTGCTCATCTCCCAGCCAGCTTCATATCTGTGTTCCCTTCGTCCCCGTGGCAGTCTCTGAGCAGGACCACTGGCAAGTCCTCAGCTCTTCCAAGTCTTCCCTTGTGTGATGGGTCACACCCCATGCACACCTCTGCTCTGTGTCCAGCATCCAGAGCTCTCTGTTTATACCCCAAGGTCCAAGGCCTGGGTGTGATAAGGTGGAACAGCTGGATCTCACAGCTGCCCCAGCTGAAGATGGGCTGACTGCTCTCCACACCACTTTGCCCTCAGAGCATCTTCGTGGCCTCCTCTGGACTCTCTCCAGCATGTCCATGTTCTTCTTATGAAGTATTTGAATGATGTCATATAACTCCTTGGAGAGACTGATGCTTTATTTTTAAGCTTCCAGTTTACCTCTGTGGCTTAATTACAACTTGTAATAGTTTACTGACAATATCAATACATGTGTGCAAGATGGAGAAACAGTTCATTACAGCTGAGCATCTTGCCCTGCATTCATAAAAGGACTTTAAAACAGTGTCCTAGTAGGGGATGTTCTTTTCTGTAGTTTATTTGCTTTTATTGTTTTTGCTGTTACCATATGCTCAGGCTGCAGAGACTTTTGTTAGGTTTTGATTACTGTGTTCCCTTAGTGGGCATTTTGTTTTTTCTAAATATTTTTACTTTATGACCTTTATGACCGTGTGACATGCTATGTGGCATTAGGATTGTTTGGGATAAATACCCTTTATTTGGACAGTTTGCTATTAGTATTAGCTGACTAATTATTTAATCTTAAAGTGTGTCCCATTTTTCCTTCTGACTTACTAGTTTCTGTCAAAAGAATCTCCTTCGCTATAGATGTACATTATGTAATTCTGCTTTTTTCTACCCAAGGTGTGGATTTTAATTCCAGTTTGAAATTTTCATTTGATCTCTCTCTCCCTGGGAAGAAAACTTCAAGAAAAACTCCAAGTTCTCGCAAGGTAAAAATTATTCACGAAATCTGAGTGAGTTTTATACGCTGAAAAACTGAAACTGCTCTAAAGATTGATTGTACTTTGGATTTGATCTCTTTATTTTCTTTTCTTTTTTTCCTTAAAAAAAATCAAGCAAACCCAAACCCTCTTACATCCATACGCTTTAGTTGGATTAGTCCAGCACCTGAGCTCTATCTTGGATTGATTTTCCAATATCCAGATACCTATTTCCTGTGTGTTATTCCCTGAACTTACTTTTCACATGACAGAGGTGTGTATTAGGAAATATCCCCATCCACAGATACTACCCCTGTGGAAGCTGTTCTCTGACCTCTGCGCTAACGGATTATGTCACCAGTATTTTCCAATTTTATGTAGCAGAGTAATTTCTGGGAATACTTGGCTACCCACTACATGTTATTC
This sequence comes from Corvus hawaiiensis, assembly GCF_020740725.1. Classification (NCBI taxonomy): domain Eukaryota; kingdom Metazoa; phylum Chordata; class Aves; order Passeriformes; family Corvidae; genus Corvus; species Corvus hawaiiensis. The sequence goes on along the minus strand of NC_063226.1, from coordinate 903,800 downwards.
CCTTGTAATGTTTACTGCACAAGGGTTCTTACAATGAAACATATTTCATCCTTCCCCAAAGAGTTTCCTTGCTGGCCCCAAGGGCTGGGCTCCTCCTGCCCCTGCAGTGCCCTTCCTGCAGCTCCTTCCAGTGCATCCCATTTCTCTTCCAGATTGAAGTCATGCATGACTATCAGGAGAAGCGGAATTCCTTGCAGTATTTTATCTCAGACAGTGATGACAGCTTAGACACACTGAAAGGGTAAGCACTCACCCCATTTACAGCACCTAAAATGATGATTATTTCTGGCCAATCCTTGCCCCATCCCTGTGTTCCTCCAGCCTGACCCAGCTGTCATCTCTTGTGCTTTTACCTCTTGGTTATTAATGAGATCACACAATGTTTTGGGCTCCTTGAACTGCAGTGATCACCTGTGGGGCTTTTTATAGACATGCAAATAATATACTTCTATATTTTTTTTATTTTTTATTTTAGCCATGTCATAAATGAGCTTATAGAAACAGAGAGAGTGTATGTGGAGGAACTCTTCACTGTTTTGACGGTGAGTGACTTCTCCAGGTTGCTCATTACTGTTCCCTGGTGACTTGTACAAAAGGGCACCTGCCACTCTGTCAGCCCAAGCGAAGATGTGACAGGGCAGGTTTCCACCAGACTGTCAGATCCCAAGCTAGGCATAAATGCTCAAGTTTTCTCCTTAAGTTTTCTTTGTTAGAAGCATCTGCAGGAACAGTTGGTGTCAGGATGAGCTTTTCATCTACAATGGAGGAGAAGCCTTCTGTTTGTACACAAAAGCACTGGTAATTAGTCTTAGCAGTGCCTGTAAAATACACAAAAAGCTGTTTCTTTTTACTGTTCCCTAATTCCCTTTACCTTTCGGAGACAAAAGAAAGAGGCTTGTGTTTTATCCTTGGGAGAATTCCATCTCAATACTGTGAAGTTCATGGCCATATGAAGCACATTACTTTAGAAAGCAGATTATGATTTCTCATACTGCCATTTTAGACACTTCTACTTTATTCCAAAATAACTCTTGCTGATGGCCAACACAAGTTGGCTGTTAAATAGCTCTCCCCCTCACATTTCTCTCACCCAGGAGCAAGCAGGATATAAATCTGTTGGACTGCAGGTAGTTACACGTAATTTCCCTGCACTGATTGGGTTTTTGTTAAACCACACTGTCTGTGATGAAGCAGTTGGCAGGTCCACAGATTTATTGCTGTGCACATCAAGTCTAGATAGAGAAAAATGGACAGATAGACTTCAGTTTTCTGAAAATAGTATTTCCTTTAAAGAGGAATGCCTGCTTGCTGGCGTTAAATAAAAATGACTGATTTTCCAGATACATATCATCTATTGCATCCTTAATCAACTACAAAATGCCTGCTTAGTATAAGGAATATTGATTCCAACCACAGTGAGTGTGAGAGATTAGTTTGGAAAGCCAAAGGAGATGTGCTGTACATATTGAACACATTCTTGCTGCTCATGTAAAAAGGGCCTCAGTTCTGTGCAGTCCTTGGGGACCAGCTTGAGCTGTGGCTAATGGCAGTCTTGGGGTCCTCTTTGCCCTGACAGTCCTGAGCTCTGGCCGTGCCTTCTCCCTGCACTGCAGTTAGGAAATTTGCCCTATCTGGTGCAGTTGTGCAGTGATGGGATGTTACTTTGGGGAGCTTTACATTCTTTCCTAGTTCCACCCAACAATTTGTATTTCAGTGTTCTCCATTCCAGCTCCTCCCCAGTTTGGGAGCCTGTGATTTCAAGGGGCAAGTGGAGCCACAGAGCCCAGAATTCCTGAAGCACTGAGGAAAGCAAGACCCCGGTGCTCAGCATGTCTTGTACAGGAGCAAAAAGCCCATTGATTTTGGTATTTGATCCCAAGCTGTGTCTGGTTGGTAGCTCACTGCCTCCTGCAGTGGTTCTGGTGGGGCTGTGTGTAACTGCTCCCTCTGCACACACACACTGCCACTCCTGAGTCCCCTGGGCACAGAGGAGATGTGACAGGTATTCCTATGGGTCCTCTCCTGCAGCCAGGCTGATTTGCCTTTGGAGAATTGGGAGCATCTCTGCAGTGCTGCCGGCCCCACAGGAGCTGCCCCAAGCCACTCCCTCCTGGACCACAACCCCATGTGCCCAGAGACTGAAAGACAGGGATTTAGAGACCGAAGAACAGGGAATAAAAGGGATATTGCACTTAAAAACAAAGAGATTGTCTTGGAAGTCTGTTCATGTCCCCTTTTTATCTGCCTTTGAGGAGATGGCAGCTGAGTGATGAGCCCTTTTTGCATCTGGCAGGGCTACAGAGCAGAGATGGATAATCCTGCCATGCTCATCCTCCTGCCCCCCGTGCTGAGGAACAGGAAGGACGTCCTCTTCGGAAACATGCCTGAGATCTATGACTTCCACAACAAGTATGGTGTTGCTCTGTTCCCTTGTTATCAGACTGAGCCCTTGCAACGATGAAATACGCAAACCTTACCTTGCTCACTGCTGCGTTTTTGTCCCTTCTCCCATCTCTTGCAGAATTTTCCTGCACAGTTTGGAAAACTGCCTGGGAGCACCCGAGAGAGTGGGATGTTGTTTTCTAGACAGGGTGGGTGACTCATTTTCACGTATAAAGCAGACTCGAAGGCCAATGTTTCTCCTGGTTTGTCACGCTCTGCAACACCTCACTTATGTCGGTTGAGTGAGAAGCTCCTGAGCCTCAGGACCCACAGCCAGGCCAGCAGTGGCAGAGCCTGGCCAGCAGGGATGGGGCAGAGCAGCCATCGTGACCACGCCGGGGTCTGCTGGGATCCCCAGCAGTGCTTTTTTCACCCAAACTCTGTCACTTTGAGATAGTAAAGTTGGCAGCAGAGATAAAAGCACGCACAGTTTGGGCGTTGGCCTCATTTGCTGCCCAGCAGGATTGGGTCCCTGAGGGTGACTTGCCTTTCGGCTTCCCTTGCAGCGGGAGGATTTCCAGATGTATGAGAAGTACTGCCAGAACAAGCCCCGCTCCGAGTCCCTGTGGAGGCAGTGCTCCGAAAGCTCCTTCTTCCAGGTGAGCTGCCTCTTCTACCCAGGCTGGCATCACTGTGGGACACTCCCTTGTCCTAAACACCCTCCTCGACAGCCCACAATTCTCCTGCATTTTGTTTGGTGTTGTGTGAAAAGTGCACACAAAAGACTCGCAGAAAGAGATGTTGGAGTTTCTTGTACACCAGGAGCACAAGGCAGATCCACTCACTGTGTTATTTTGCATGTTGTTGTAATATTTCTTTAGTTGTAGGCACCATTCAATGCTTTGACATGAAATCTTGAGAGCCATCAAACCCCACGGTCGTGCTGTTGGAATAGCTACTTATAGATGCTGCAAAACTTACTTAGCCTGAATTCTATGTTCCAGGAATGCCAAAGAAAATTAGAACACAAGCTCGGGCTGGATTCCTATTTGCTCAAACCAGTACAGCGCCTGACAAAATACCAGTTACTTCTGAAGGTATCCCATGCTCTGCTTTGTAAAGGGCATCACAGATAGATTAGACTTGTTTTCCAGTTTGCTTTATTTTTCAATTAAAGGTTACCTGTAAATCAGCAGGGAGCTTTGGATGACATATTGCTTATCTTGGCCCTCTGAAGTGACTTTCAGTGAAGATGAATGTTCACATACCTGAAAAGGGAACAAGTGCTTTTAACAAGCCATTTTTTAAGGAGAGAAAGACTGTTTGAATCCGTTCAGAGATGCAAAATTACAGAAGCACCTGTAAGAAAACTGAGCCAGAGATAATCTTGAGAATCTGATGAATGAAATAGATTGTTGCATCTCTTCTCCTCAGGTGTTGATAGTGCCTGTAATCTTTAATGCCTTTATTCTTGTGTCCCCCGTCTGAGGCAGGGCAGTGCTGTTATTCTCACTTTGTAAGGCAGGGTTAACACTTGGGCAGTAGCTTCTGACTTCACCCTCTAGACTCTTGAATGAGTATACATGCAGCTGTAAGTGGACACAGGAGATTTGAAATGAAACTGATTTTATCTCAGTGGTAAAATTCTGTCTTCCATTTACTGACTTGGAACAGAATTTATAAAATCCAGAGCCTTCTTGTGTCTGCCAGTCTGAAGACAATCATCTACTGCAAGCCCATTTGAGGGCATGTGTGGCATATTGGCAGCTAATGAAGAACCTGAGCCTTATTTCCCATGCCTTACCAAGCAGGAAAACACAACACAAAGGAATCAGATGAATGTGGTGCTGCTCTATACTGACACCATCCTTACGGAAACACATTAAAAATAGGCCATCCTTCAGTGACCTGTTCCACACTCGTACTTGAGTGCTTTAGAGGGAGTCTTTTTCCAGTGACATGAAAAAAGAAACTCAGTGTAGGTCACTTCTGGCCATTGCAAACTTTGGGCAAGGTGGAAAAACCTGCTTTGTTCAAGTGCAAACACGTGCTCTCCTATTTCTATTTTCAGGAGCTGCTAAAGTACAGCACGAGCTGTGATGGAGTTCAGGAACTTCAAGAAGCTCTGGTTGCAATGTTGGATTTGCTGAAGTCAGTCAACGACTCTATGCATCAGATTTCAATAACAGGATATGATGTGAGTAGGTTTGAGCAATGAGAGCCCCTGCACAAGGCCGGGTGATGCACTGGGAATGGATGGTGTCCAGAATGTGTGAGCTGAGAACTATCCCAGAACAGCTACAAAGTGAGTGGGATCAGGAGCCCTCACAGGTGACAGTCTTCCATCTGATTTCAGGGGTTTGGGACATACCCAGGTCTGCACAGTGCCCATACTTGCCACCTTGTGGTTTTCCAGAGTATTTTTCCAGTGTGCACCTTTGTGTTCTCACGGCTGACCTAAGTTCACCATCTTCGTAGCATTTCACATTCAGCATTTAACAAACTGCTCTCTGAGGCTGATTCTGAGCCTCTCCCACTGGAGTGGTTGTCTTTGCTATGGCTTCAGGGAAGGGTGAGGCTTTCAAAGCTGCCGATCCCAGTTCTGGCCTCCTTGAGAATTCCAGCTTCCGACACCTCAGTTCAGGCTCAAATCTCATCTGCCCTGTCTCACTGAAGTAGCCCAGAGCCCCTGAGCTCTTCCATAGGAGCTGGATGGTTTTCCTTTCTTTTGAGTTCTTCCAGTTTCTGACTTTCTAGACTAGCTGCAGCCCTGCATGAGACCTCTCCTTCCCCCTGGGACCAGGTCATCACTCCCAAAAGATCCTCTGATCCTTCCAGGAAGACTTATTCTTGGAGGGACGTGCCTTGGAACAGAGCTGGCCCTGTGTCCAGTCACTGGAGAGTCCTCTTGCATCTTAATTGATGTCTTTTTCTTTCTTTTTTTATTTGTCATGCTCTCCTCAGGGTGACCTGAGCGAACTGGGGAAAGTATTGATGCAGGGATCTTTCAGTGTTTGGACAGGACACCGAAAAGGGCCAACAAAAATGAAGGATCTTGCCAGGTTCAAGCCCATGCAGAGGCACCTGTTTCTGTATGAGAAAGCCTTGGTCTTCTGCAAGAAGCGAGAGGAGCACGGAGATGGATATGACAAAACCTCATCTTACAGCTTTAAGCACTTTCTGAAAGTAAGGAGTTTGTGTTTTTATTTATGAAGGTATGGGAGTTTTACACAGCCGTGTGTATTGCAGACCAGTGATTCTGCAGAGCCAAAGGGCATTTCTTCTGTGACCCAGTGGCTTGTTCTCTGCTGCTGAGGGCTGTGATGCCTCACAGGGACGTGCCATATCCACGGAGGGCTGTTGGTTGAATGAACTCTGAGGACCCCAGAGCTGAGGCAGCAGCCGGGAGACCCCATGGACCCGGAGCCACGGATGTGACTCTGCCAGGGAAATGGAGCTGTGCCAATCCCAGGGGTACAACTGTGCCTGGCTCCTGCTCTAGTCCATGTTCCAGGAGTGGGTGAGGGCATGGAAGGGCATTATGTGTCTTTCAGCCCACATGGGAGAGCGAGGAGGCTCCTCGTGCCCCAGGGAGGCCCCTAGGGCAGGCTCTGCCTGGCTGCTCCTGAGCCCTATTTCCCACCCCGCAGGAGGATGCAGGGATAACTCTTCTCCCTCCCCATTGCCTTTCTCCTTTGCAGGCTCCAACTGCAGCTAAAAGGACAATTATCAGATGACAAGAGTAGCCTATGGCAAAATACGAGGGATGTAAGCAACAGTCCCAACCCTATAAATGCTGACTATTGCCAGTAAAATTCCCCAAGCACTGCTCTAGAAGAGACCTTCTGGCATAATGCGTGTGATGAGCAGTTCTAATACCAGCATTTGTTCCTCAGTGCTCTGCCTTGTTTTTCTTGAAGAATAGAAACCCAGTAGGGGTATATATTAGATTGGAAAAAATTGAGAATTGGAGGCAGAGCAGATCCCTGCTGCAGGTCCCTGCTCTCAGTGGGGTCTGGGGAGGGAGATGCATGAGCAGTCAGAAAACAAGGTAACAGTAGGTAAGTCTGTTCAGCTCTGGTGCACGTTACAAATGATGTAATAAAAGCAAGTCTCAGGCCATATGTTTTGGTACCTAATGTTTTCCCCAAACAGCATCATTTTCTTTCTGGAGGGCTTGTTTTCCCTGCAGTACTTGTTTTACCATACATGCTTTTGAAAGAACTGAAGAGGTGGCAGGAGGAAATCCAGCTCAGAGGAGAAAATCCTGTGCTCAGGAGTCCAGGCAATGTTTTCCTTTGCCTCAGGAGGGCTCATTTTCCAGTTGACACACAGAGAGGTTGGAGTTAGGGAATCCATGGATGCGACAGGATTACATCTGCACACGTATGTTTTGAGAATTGCTGTTCTGAGGGCAAAATCCTATTTCTGGAGCTCGACATTTATTTGATTCGTGATCAAATAAATTGAATCATTGATATTGGAAAAGACCTCTAAGATCATTGAGTCCAACTGTTAACCCAGCAGTGCCAAATCCACCTCTAAACCGTGACCCCAAGTATCAGGAAATTGTTTTTCTTTGCAGCAATGTTTTTTTTGGGATTCAGGGTTGCAATGAGCTGTTGGGTAGAAGCTGTGTAACAGATCATCCGTGAAACAAACAAAAGAAACCCTCAGGATAATATTCTGTATGCTGTAAAATGTGCAGTGGTCAATACCTCTTCAGCTGAGAGTCAGAAACTTAGAGGATGCAGGTTACTGCAGTGCCAGGTAAATCTGCCTGGTGCCACGTGGAAGCTGATGCAGATAAACACCATCCCAGAGCTTTGCACTAACCCAGCCTGGTTGGCACTGCAGTGATCCAACTGCTGACAGTAAATCCTGGGCAGGGGGAGGAAACAGAATTTTAAAATCCACTAACCTGAATGAACAGACTTTCAATCTGTCTCTTCCTGGTGCTTTTTCTTTGCATCATCATAGTAGGTCATCTAAAATTTCTAATATCTTGATGCCTGGGCAGTTTTGTAGGAGCCTCTGTAAATTGCCAAGGTAGAGAAGATGCACAGAACTGGGAATTGCAGCGAGTGGGTGAGGTGCTCTCTAGGCTGCCCTTCCAACAGCTTTCATAAATTTTAAGTTTTTATAAAATCAGAATGGAGCCTCATTTGGCTTTCTAAGGCATCTTGACAGGACAAGGGGAAATGGCCTCAAGTTGCACCAGTGGGTTCAGGTTGGATATGAGGAGTGGTCAGGCACTGTCACAGCTGCCCAGGGCAGTGGGGGAGTCCCCATCCTTTGAGGGATTTAAAAGATGTGTGGATGTGGCACTTGGGGACATGGGTTAGTGGTGGCCTTGGCAGTGCCGGGGGAATGGTTGGACTCGATGGTCGTAGAGGTCTTTCCCAGCTTAAATGCTTCTGTGATGTCAAGAGCAACTTGGTTGCTCCTCCCTGAGGCTGTTTATGTCACTGCAAAGGGGCACCAACATTTGAAAAAGCTGGAACAGAACATTTGTTCGTGGGACCTCTTCTGTAAGTCATCGACGTCTTTCAGACCAAAAGCTCTGGGCACGCGCATACTGCCAAGGAGGAACAGCAGTGTTGAACAGATGTTATTTCTAAGGTTCTGTTTGTTTATAATGGATTTGTCTAATGCAGTCTGTGTGAATAATTTATGATAGATGATACCTTTGTTATTACATCTGCTCCAAAACATGCAGGTGGGATACCTGAGCTATTTTTGACCATCCCTTAATTGCCAGCAAACTCTGCTTTGAGGGAGAGGATGGTTTGTGTGATATCAGGTATTACAGCATTTTTCAGCTTCATGGCCTGTTCAGGAGGGATGTCAGAGGTCTCCTGTTGTTGAAGAGTTTCTTGTCTCTAATCATAGTTTTAAGCTTGGTTCAGGTCGGTCACATTGTGCAGATCCTGAAGGACTTGGGCCTGCGGTATTTTCATCCAGACTATCAAAAGTGGTTGGTGATACTGAGTAAAGCAGCATTCAGCTTCAAGCCTGGGTGCATCCTGAAAGCTCAGGCTTGGGGCAGCTCAGGCTGCGTATCCAAAAACTAACCCTGCTTTTGGAAACCTTAGGGTTTTTCCCATCACCACTACAGGGATGGTCAGGGGCCAAAGGGTATTGAACTCAAACCCCTAAAAGGAGCTAAGGGCTTCACAAATGGGTTTTAAAGGTCACTAAAAGAGGGAAACAAAGAATTTGGTGAGCAAATAAAGAATAATATGGCAGAAATAATGTATGTAGATAAATAACATGTCACGTGTTTATAAATCTTCATATGCCAAACCTGAGAAATTCTGTGCTGAAAGAGGCAACTGAGATGATGCTTCAGTCAGTTCCACTCATTCCCAAATGAAAACTTCCCGAAGGTCCATTGATTGGTTTTGGAAAGCTTATCCAAAATGCAGCAAGCTGATAGAAAGTCAGGAGGCACGAGACAGATAATGACTTTTGGTTGCTACTTGAATTAAAATTGATAAAACATGTTAAATTCAGTGAAAACAAGTTTAACTTGCTGTCAAAAATCTGGATTCCTGGGGAAGAGGGAGCTTTGAATTATGTTTAAATTTGTTGTTTGGATTTGCAGATGAATGCAGTTGGAATAACTGAGAATGTGAAAGGAGATCATCGGAAATTTGAGATCTGGTACAGTGGGAGAGAAGAGGTGTATGTGGTGCAGGTTTGTAGCTTCAGAAATCTGGGTATTTGCACACCCTCAGAGCAGTGAGAAGAAAATGTGTCTCATTGGTCTTTATGGTTGTAGTGATAGCTCTACAATTTCCACTGTGCCTTGCCTGGATGTAATGGGAATCATCAATTTGAAAAGATTAAGACTGTTTAAAATTTATTGGTAGCTTTGGGAAAAAAAAGGGGATTTCAGTTAATTACAGCAGAGAAAAGTTAAGATTTTATTCCTACATTATAATGATGACTCCTAATTCAAAATTCAGACAATTTTCTCTTCTTCCAGGCCCAAACAGTAGATCTGAAGATGGCATGGTTGAACGAAATAAGAAAAATTTTGTTCAAGCAGCAAGAGCTTATAAAAGGTACATTTGACCAATTTCTCTGTGGCTTTCATTGTGCAGCAGAAGCTTTCCTGTTGTCACATTGCTGATCTTCAAGTCCACTAATTTTCACTGGAGAATTGATTTTTAGAAGCCTGGTAGCAAAATGCTGGAGTGAGGCCTTACATTACAGGGAAATAACATAACTTGGAGCAGTAAAAGCTGGGTGCTCATGTGAAAATGAATTACAGAAGTACATTTTTTTGGTTGTCATTACCTTGGGGATTATTTCACATTTGTTATCATAGGTTTAATTCAATGAGATACATAACAGACCCCTGATTTTAAGCGTATTTTGATCCTCAGTAGCATGCTGGGTATTGGATTTGTGCTAGCATGCCACCTTGATCATAATTAAGTCTGTGCTTTGCAAGAGTCCATAGGTCTGTTTTTCTCTGAACAGAAATCAATAGGGTTGTACAAAAGGTCTAATTTTAAAAGTAATGCTTCAAGTGTGACAGTTGCTAATAAAAAACTGGATTTGAAGCTGTGTTTGCCCTCCCAGCAGTGGAGAAGCAGCAGCCTGGCTCGTGCTCGGAGCAGCTCCCGCTCTCGTCCCAGCTGAGTGACGGGTGAGTGCCAGGAGCTGGCCGGGGCTCCCTGGGGTGCCCTCCCATCAGTGGGCACCCAGCTCCTGCTGGCTGGGTCCTGCTGCCTCTGTGCTGGCCCCGTTTCTGTCTCTGGGGAGGGGACAGGAGGGACGTGCTGCTTCTCACCCTTCAGTGGCAGTGGCTGGGGACAGGGTCTGCGGGGGCCACCCTTGAGCCTGGCAGCTCAGCCTGAGCTGCAGCTGCTCTGCAGATGGAGACAGAGCAAAGACAGGGCTCTAATTCACACTGCAGCAACTTCATCTCCCCTCCCAGAAAGATTAGGAACCGGGCATTAAATCCTCAATCTTTATAGAAACATGCAGTAAGAGGTACCAGTATTATTTTTGACGCTGTTTTACAAAACCTCATGGAGTTTGTGTTCATTCGTGAAGTAAAACTAAGATTGATTTCTCTATTTTTTTAATGATTCAGGAAGCAGCAGAGAGCCTCCATCAGCTCCGAAGAGAACGACTCGGAGCGCACCAGCCCGGTGATGCTGGACAGCGGGCTCGTGTCCCCCCAGAACAAGCCCCACAGAAGTATGGCCCCTTCCCCTCCCTTCAGGGCATTTCTGTGCGTGCCCGCCTACCCCAGCCTGAGCCCCACACTGTCTTCCAGGCTGGCCAGGAATGTCCCAGTCCCTGGAGATCTGCGAGGGGCTGGAGGAGTGGTCGGGTCACCAGTACCTCTCCAACTGCTCGGACACCGAAGAGGAGGACGGGAACCAGCTGGTAGGTGGAGGTGCAGTAGTGGCAGAGCTTGGGGGGCTGCCATGGTCAGTCATCTTGCCTTGCTTTCCTTGGGTAATGGATGGATCTTGTCCATGCCTCTCAGAATTTCCGTATCTCAGTTTGGGGAATGAGAAGATGTCTCAGCCACAGTGTCTTGAAGTAATTTTAATTAAGGTAGCTGATAGGGCTCTGTCACATTCCCTGCAGCAGTCAGAAATCACAGTTGTGTGATGTGAAATGCAGCTAAATAAGGTAAGTTTTTCTTTCTTCCACAGTCTCCAGGAAAATACACAGCCCTTGCAGACTGCAAGAGGAGAGGATCAGAGGACCTGCTGGTGAAAAACGGGGATGAAATTCAGCTCTTGCATGAAGATGGTGAGGGACAGTGGTAGGTATTTTAGGATTTCTTTGCCTTATCTTTAAGAGCCTGCAAAGCAGTCCCTTGAAATGTGGCTTGCCTGGTGATACACTCACTGCAGCTCCTAACTGAGCTTTAGACTATTCCAGAAAGCTGGAGAATTCATTCCCTTGCCAAGATGGGATGCCATCCACACTGGCTTGGCCTGGGGAAACAAGTCAGGACTTCCCTTGCCATGGGTGTCTGGGTGAGCTGGGTTTTACCAACACCTTCACAGCCCCTCTTGCCGTGCTCTTCCCACTTCAGATGGTGCTTCCCTTTGCCTGTGCCAGCTCAGCTCCAGGCTTTGTTCCTCTGGGCTTATTAACAGCCATAGTGAGTAATTGCAAGGCATTTTCCTCCCTCAGACAGCTGTAGGAACGTTAACTGGGGGATGGCTGCAGACCCTGTTTCTCTTCTGTGTAAAGCTGTGGCTCACAAGATACCCCCTCTCAACTGGTTCTCTCCTGGTGGCTGGGAGCATCAGGCCTGCTGCCTGTCGAACCATTGGTGTCCTTGTCTGGAAGGGCAGCGTGCCCCCTCCTGAGATTTACAGCAGTTTGGCTGAGGTTTCTGGCTCTTTCCTTTCCAGGATGATTCTGCCCAGCTCTCATCAGCCAGCGCGGGCTCTCAGCAGGAGGGAGCCCAGTGTGCCAATGCCTTGTTTGGGGTGTGGGAAGGATGATGTTAGCAGGAACCTGGATCAGATTTGTGCAGGCACCAGCCTGTAAATGCACAGATGTCAATGCCCCGTGGAGGATTCCTGGCTGACAGCTGCAGCCCTTGCACTTAAGAGAAATTAAAATAGGATAAAACAGAATATTTCAGTTGCAAGGGATCTGCAAGGATCATCTAGTCCCACTGCATTTTGAAAAATTCCATTTGTTGTTAGCAAAAGCAAGATGCAAAGCACCTCAGGTTTGCTGAAAGTTCACCTCTCCCTGAGGGCTTCAGCCCGTGCTAGTCAAGAATTTCTCACACCAAGCTTTATTGTTAGCACCAATTTCACTGCATGAGTGAGACACGGGGTTGTCACTTATGAGCATGAGTATTTCCAGCTGCCTAAATCTTGGCTTGAATTTACTTACAGTATCCTGACTAAAATCATCCTACCAGTCTAAACAGCAGAGGAGTGAGGAAAATAATTGCCCTTGACTCCATCAGAAGCCAGTTTTCCTCTACTGGCATCTCTGGAAGTCTTGGGCAGGATGACTTGAGAGGGAGTCCTGTTCCTCTCCATTGTCTAGAGAGGTGTAGGCTTTTTAATTACGTTCCTAAATTTAGGTGGGAGGAGTACTTTAAATGCATGCTCAGGTCCTGTTAAAATGCTGCCCTGGTTTGAACAATTTGTTGCTTGCACCACCAGCTGTGTAGAGTGTGCCCTCACCAAAGGGCTCCTGGGTGTTGGTTGGCTTCTGTTACTAATGCTGTTGTCATTCAAAGGTTGGTGAAAAACCTAAACAGAAGAAAAGAAGGCTGGATTCCTGTCCACAGTCTGCAGATTGTAGTCGGTGACTGCAGATTTCGGAATGCCAAAGTTGCAGGTATTTGATAGCACGCCTAGCAGAAATATTTCATATCTCAAATCAGGTCTTTTAAGCCATTTGCTTTACACTTGATGTACTAAATCTGGCTGCATATGCCTCTGCTGGAAAAATAGAAAAGCAAGCAGCTATTCCAAAAAGCCTGCAAAAGTAGTAAATTAAGCTTTTGTTTGTTTGTTTAACACATTAAGATGTTTCTGAGACTTTAGGCACTAGTAAATTAAAACCAGGCATTTAAAAACATAGATTTCTTTGCAAGAGCTCTGGGTAGAAGATCGGGGAGAAGAGACGGAGTCTGACCAGGGATTCCCGTGACTGTTTTGCCTCCTCACTGCAGTAGCTCAAACCCCGTGTGAACAGGAGGTACCTAAGCAAAATCTCCTCCTGCTGCAAAAGACATCGTGGCCTGACCCCAGCACTCTAAAGGCAATACTTCCTTCCTCCCTGCTGCCTCACTCCTGCCCTCACTGCTGCCTGCTGGTTAATCCATCCTTAGATAAAGTTTATAATAAACAGGTTACCAGGTTTCGGCCAAAGGCTTCGAGTCTCCAAACCCATATTTCTCATTTTCTAGCTGTAAATGTACATAGAAATAGATAGGGAAGCATAAGAGATGACACAAGAAAATGCCTTAAGAGCAGCCTGTTGCCCTTGCCATGTACGCAGCATCACCTCCATGTGTTGCCTCATCACCATGCTGTCCATTGGAAATGAGAGACCAGGGTTTGATATGGAACAGCTCAGGAAACTCACATAGACTTAGTCCATTAAAAAACCCCAAAAAACTAGTTATGACTATATGAAGCAAATTTTGCAAGGAGATTTCTCTTTAAATACTTCTTTCTGTCAGAATCTATTATTCTGATGAATGTGAAGGAAGCCGTCTGAAAGGCTTAAAATTCCAGTCAGCTCTTGCTGGTTTTTCAGTATATTTCAGTGACATCCATCCTATACAGGAGGGTATTTTTTATCCCCTTTGTTGCAGGGCGGTCAAATCTCACAGGTTGAAGGTTTTCTGATTTTATGTAAGGGGTAGTTTGCTAACTAATGTTCAGAGTTTACTGGCACCCTGTTTTCCAGGTGCAGTTATGGCTCCCTTGATCATCTCTCCATGTGTAGCTATCTCACCAGGTCCTATGCAGAAGGGTTTTCCAGCTGTGACTGCATCTCAAAAAAAGGGTGCTGGCAAACTTTGAACCCTGGTTTGCATTGTCAGTGGTCATATCCCCAAAAACCTAGAGACTGTCAGCTCCAGACTGGTTTACAAAGTTGCTGAGTACAAACTAAGGAGAATTTCACGAGGTGAAACCACAGAAAATGCCTCCTGTGAGTCCCAGGTTCTCCAGAGTCATGTCCCGGGGTCTGAGAGCACTGAGGCTCTGTGTTCCCTGCTGAGGTAACTGTTCTTCTCTGCTGTTGCTGATCGTGGCTGGAGTCTCGAGGCATGATTCTAGTTTTACATGCACTCCAGGAAATATTGGGGGAATGATGGAGGATGTTTTCTTGCTATTTCCTAGAGCTATTCCTAGAATTTTTCAGCGATGTGTCCTTAAGCCATAAGCAACTTGCACTCTGAAAATTGATTTTCCTACAGTACTTTTGCATTCAGCAATTCCCTTTACTCTGTGGGCTGGTCGCTTCACGCTGCAGGTGACACTGTACCACTGACTCCTTGGGAATGGTCTGGATCGGGCTCTTTCCTGCTTCTTCAGAAGATGGAGCTCTTGCTCCAGTATAGCAGAGGGAGAATTAGGCAGCCAAGCTCGTGGAGCAAAGTGGGGGCAGGAGGGAGCATCAGAACCCTCACAGATTATGAGCTGCTTGTGCTGAAATACTGGTTTGCATGTTAGCAATGTAAGCTTGACTAACATGTGGGGTCCCCAAGAGCTTAGAGAGTGTTGGAGTCACCTCAGTGCTGGGGGAGAGACAGTTCTGGCATTCTCTGGGGGCAGTGCCTTATTGCTCAGCCCCAGGTTCCCCTAATTAAACTTTATGTCCAGTCACAGAATTTCAAAGCAACATTCATACAAATCTGGAGGTTGGGATTTTTTTCAGGGCAAAGCCTTTAGCTGAATAGATTAAATGGTTCCCTTACCTTCACATTTCCTCTTAGATTTATACTGTGGCCCTAACAAAACCTCCCACCACAGGACGACTGATACCTGCATGCCTACAAGCTGTTCCTCTCCCATCCTGCTAATTATTGCAGTGTTGAGCCAGTACAAATCATAATGAAGTTACTGGGAACTTTTTGCTGTCCATTTTAAGTTAGCAGAGGGGCACTTGGTAAATGCTTCACTCCCCAGCCATTTCCAGCTTTGCAAATCCATGGTCCTCTTGTAAATCTTGGCCTGGATAGAAGCCATGAGGCTATCTGGGAGGAAGGTGGCTGGCTTGGAGATCATTTTGAAAATGAATTTTCCTTCTGGTGAGCCTCTAGCTGTAAATTCTGAGATTAGTCCTTGTTCCTTTCTTCCAAATAGATTTATTCTCTCTGCTTTGCAAACCCATGGTGGATTTTTTTATGTGCATGATGAAAGAATAGTTTTGTATTGCAGGTGGTAACATGCAGAGCTCAAATGAAAAATATTTGGAGAGAACTGTGCTCAGGAAGAGCAATATTCAGAATGTAACTACTGTTGAGGCTCAGCCATGTGTTGCTGGTTTCAGCTGCCTTGCAAGTGGTCAGGCATTGCCTGGTCAACTGACTCGGCTTTTCCATGAATTCACACAGAGATGCAAGATTATCTCCTCATTCAGGGAAGGTGGGGGCTCCAGCATTGCAATCCCAACTCCTCCTCTGCACTGCAGCAGGAGACAAAACATTTCTGCATGTCCCTTGGTGGCCAGTGTGCCAAAGATCACACTTTGAAGCACTGGCAGGTCTGTGTCAGTGAAGAAAAGGGCATCTCACCTCTCAGCTGCACTGCAGCACCCACAGCAAAGGCTTGGAACCAGATTTTCTCTGAAGTCTCTTCTTAATCCATGCTGTGATTTAAGGTGGACACAGGCTCCTGTTCTACATGCCAAACCCTCTCCTAGTTTGTTTTAGATCCCACTTGCCAAATTCTCTCTTCCAAGCCTTAAGGGGATTCCCTGTGTGTGCTCTTCATGCCATAAAGCTGAGCAAAGGTTTCCCCCCGCTGGCAGTGCCCAAAGGACCAAGCTTGCATGTCCATGCCCCCACTGGACAGGGCACTGGGGATTGTCCCTCAGCCAGGGGAGCTCGAGGCAGCCCTTTTGTGGCTCCCATCTGCCTGATCAGGGTATTTATTGTCTGTGGCTTGAGCTTTCGCAGGCTGCTGCGAGCATGTTGGCTGAAATGTGCAAGCTTTGTCCAAGTTTGGTTAAAATGCCACTTGTGGCTTGCAGCTGCAGCACAGCAGTTTGCACTGCCCCTCACGCACTTTAAGGACTGCAGCCACAGGCTTTTGTGTCTATACAGGGTCCCTTAAAGGAAATGCTGATTTCTTTTTGGCCTTTGGAACATAAAGGAGGGTCTCCTCCTATGATCTGAGATGCCAGCCAGCTTCACAGAACAGCTATTTAGTAACGCCCTAGAAAACCACTTCAAGCCTGACAAAATAAGGAGCCTAGAGAAGATATCAGCTGGCCTTGCTGTGATAATGAAGTAATAGATGATGGAAATGAGTCAAACCCTGTGGTCCTGCCTTAGTCAAGGCTCTCACTGAAGCCAGTGGGAGTTCAGCTTTTAGGGAGAAATACAGAAGTGCATTTATTTTTTTTATGTTATACAAATGTTACATGATTATAGGGAACAATGTGTTTCTTGGAATAAGATGCTTTAATATTAACATCATTCTCCATTACTTTATAGATGCTGCCCTGTGTAACACGAGAAAGTTCAGTTCCCCTTGAATTAAGGGTGAACTAGTAGCATCTTATTTTCGATGCTCTTTGGAAGCTTTCAACTAAGTGTTACAGAGAAATAGCACAATAGTTGGAGTTGTCCTGTACTATTCATCACATTCACAGACCTCCACAGCTTCATCTGCACTGAATGGGACTGGGGTCCTAAGCAGCTTCTCATGCTCATAAAGGAAGCCATTCTCTGCTCTTTGGGTTTTTTTTGCCTGTGGAAAGTATGATATTTTATTAATTTTTCCTACTGTTTTTCCATGACATACATCATGTTTCATCAGAGAAGTACACTACAGTTTCCTGACACTTTGTTTAGATGCTTGAAATTTCCTCTACAGGTTGAAGTAGGTTTTGCCTACTTGTTAGCTGACAACTGTTGAAGTTGCAAACAAGAGTTGAGTTTTGGTAAACCAAAAAGAAAAAAAAAACCAAACAAAGAAGCTGTATGTCCCACTTAATTGATTTTATGGGTGGATTTTTCTTAAATATCTGCTTCAGCTATGTGAATGTAATGTTCTGTAAGAGCATCATCTGGCTGACTCACATGTGAGGATGCAATAACACTAAAGATCCTCTTTTTGCACTTAGGGTCTGAGTCCAGCCCATTGCAATCAGCCTCCTTGATTTCAGTGGGGTTTGGATCAGATCAAACTGACAACTCAGGGTTGTCACCAATCACTTAGGGTCCCAAAGCGTCCCAAGGCTGAAACCTGTATCTAGCAAGTGTTGAAGTTTACATTAATGTATGTACTTTTGGAACACGTGCCATAAATCCAAGCTAAATGTCCATGTTTGCACTAAGGATGTTCTTGTGATAAGACTTTTTCAGCATCTTTAACAATAATGTATCTATTGAATTTTTGAGAAAGGAAGAAGAATGTTGAAGACTCATAATTTAATTATTTTGTGTTTCTTTGTCTAGTTTTGCTTTTGTAGAACATAGGTAGGTACAGGTGGTTTGAACTTTTAAGCAGATGTGTGCAAAGAGCACCTGAGTGTGTGGAGAGCAGGGTTAATAGTGTGCATGCAGTAGTGAATTTGCTCTGTCCCAGTCAAATGCAATGTTTAGACCATGGACTAAAGGGGGACCTTTATGATCTGACTTTTATTTGTGAACCAGTCCTTAGACACAGTCCCAAGCTGAGTTAAACATACTGGGGTTTGTTTTGTGACCATTTTTGTGTGGAGGCACTGTTGAGCCACTCAATGGCTGTGGTTGCCTGGGGGCTCCCCATCACTCAGTGGACATCTCTCCACTGTGGGTCTCCAGTATGGGGGGTGACCCTTGTGCACCCTCAGAAATGTGACCAGCTGAGTCTGAACTGAGCAACACCACAGACCTAGAACAATCCTGATATCCTTCAGCCACTGACAATCACAGTGCAGAGGTTTTAAGCCACTGAAGGTTCTTTTCATCTACTTTAAAATCAATCACAATGCACTAATTGGGTGGGAAAGTAGGAGTGTCTTAAGTTACTGTTGGGGCTGTTTATAGCGGTAACAATTCTTGTGGGAACAATACACATTTTGAGGTACAACTGTAAATATTTGTCTGAAACATAGCACACATTGCATATTAAATGATTTTAATCTTTTTTGTCTTCCATGGTTTTAAATCTAAGCTTTTATTAATTTATGAGGTTGATAAGTTCTGCAAATCTGAATGTACAGTCTGAGGTTTTTAACATTTGAAACTTTGCACACGACATGGTATGTTCCCCTGAGTATGCTGTTGAACTAGGCTCTTCATGTATATGTATAAATTACAGTAGAGAATTTTCTCTGACTGCAAGTTTAAATGAACTATATTGTATATGTACCTGTAAAAAATGTGTTAAATCTATATTTAAAGATTAAAAACTTGTTAAATAAATCCATCTGAGAATATGCAGTTCTGTTCAAAGACGCATCTGCTGTAATTCTAGATAAAAAGCTCCTCACAGTGTTGGTTTTATTTCATTTCCTTGGAACAACTTAAAACCTTCTTATATGCATTTTGATTTTGAGGTAAGCAGTGGCAGATGATCCAGTTAGTTTCTTGCTGGATGCAGGGGCACTGAAATTGGGAGAGGCACCTTAGTGCTCATACTGATGTCTGAATGAGCAGCTGCTGCAACCCTGCCCTGGCTCAGGGTGTCCCCAGCCTGCCCCTCATCCATCCCAGCACGGCTCAGGGTGTCCCCAGCCCCGGCCTCCCTTTCCTTCCAGCACCGTGCAGCACTACCAGGAGCCACCTCTGGGCTGAGGAGCACAGGCTCTGCTCACGGGTGGGCCCATGGGGGCAATGTGGGCATCAGCAGAGGTGGCCTTGGGGGCAGGGAGAACACCCCTGGCCGTGGGTTCTGCCCGTGGGGACATGCTGGGGTCCCTGCGGGCTGGTGAAGCCTGCCCATGCCAGGCAGCCCAGTGCAGGTCCTGGAAGCCCCCCTGTTTCCTTGTGCACCCCTGGAGGTTTCCATGGAAGGAGAGACAAGCTGAATGAGCCCTGGTCAGAGATAAACCTCTGTTCCTCTGGGATTATTCCCTTCCCTTGAAGTTGTGAACTCAATTAAACATACCTGAATCAAGCAGACAAAGGACCCCTGCCCAGCACTGCCTTTCCCTGGGCTGCCACCTCCCTTCCCTGTGCCTCTGTGTCAGTGCCAGCCTGGACACAGGGCAGGGGTCTCCTGGGGATGTGTCTGCCTCAGGGTGCCCCAGACTGTCTGCACTCAAGGGACATCCATGAGCTCGTTTGGGGAGGGCAACACATTGCTGCCAGCAGTGCCCATTGCTGCAGTCCCTAATTCAGCTGATTAACAGGGAGACCAGGACGGGTACGGAGCACTAAGCAGTTCTCTTTATAACCCTGACAAGACCCAGCAGAAATCATTAGCTTAAAGCCTGCCACTACCTTTAGATGAGTTTTATACAGATTTTAGGTGATTTTTACAGTCAGTTTTATGCTGTCCCAAAGCAGGAGGAGCATTTTCTGCTGCCCATGATCTACCTCAGCCTGATTCATGTGAAAACAGCTGTTTGGGAGCACTGTGGGTACACTGCTGAGGGCGTTCACCTCCCTCATGGACTCCTGCTACTGGGATGCTGCTGAGGCACCAGTACCTGCTGGGCTTCCCCTGCCCACACTGCTGTGTGCCAGCTGTGGGCAATGCTGGTGGCACACTGGCCTGGGACATGTGTGAGCCATTCCCCAGCTGATCCACCAACCTCTGCATTCAGGATCTGGGGACTTATACCACCGCAGTAGTGCCAGTGCATTCAGAAATGGAGCCATGAGTCATTAAAAGGGCTTTTTATTTCCTTATTACCACATTTTCATTGCATTCTCTCAACTTTCTGCCTTCCAAGAGCAAAAGTTATTTCATTTAGAAATGTTTATTAAAATGCAATGATATCTCAATACCACAGAGCTTGCTGTGGTCCCTCTTCAGCTACCCAGTCCATCCTCCAGCACCGTGCAGCCTCCCCAGCACGGCATCGTGCTCCCCTGGGTTAGGTGAGCCTCGTGGTTTGCTTTATCCAGTTCACGTACTTCGAGACCCTGGTGTAGATGCCGTATTTGCCTGGCAGGGCACATTCCTCTCCCCAGCTGGTGATGCCTATGAGGAACCAGGTGCCCTCGATCTCCGTGGTGTAGGGACCCCCGCTGTCCCCCTCGCAGGTGTCCCTGCCCCCGGACGGGAAGCCTGCACAGAACATGTTGTGCAGGATGGTGGTGGAGGTGCTCTTGAGGCAGGTGGGCCGGTCAACAAAGGGCACCCTGAGGACCTGCAGGGTGGTGGCCGTGCGGCCGCGGAAGAGCTGTTTGCCCCAGCCACTGACCGTGCCGATGCCTTGTTTCAGCAGAGCGTTGGTGAACTCGCGGCTGCCCAGGCAGATGGGGGTGACGTAGCTGTTGAAGGTGAGGGGCTGGTCCAGCTCCAGGAGGGCAATGTCGTTGTGGTACTCGTTGATGGCAGCGTTGTACGTGGGGTGGGGAAGCAGTCTCACCACCTTACGCCACTGCTCTGTGTGGTCATCGCTCTCCACATTGTGTTCACCTGCAGAGACAGATGTGACTCGGGCTGGGTCCCTCCACAACAGGACCACTGACCATGCCCTGGTGGTGCCATCCTGATGCGATTCCAGCCCAGCCCAGTGGCTGCAAAGTCTCACACTGCTCTGAGACTGTTCCTGGCCAGGCTGCTGGCTCCTTGTCACAGGAAGCTGCAGGTTCCCTCACGTCTCAGGTCCCCGGCACAACCCAGGTTTGACACTGGGCACACATCATCCTATCAAGCGCCAAAGATGCAGGCGCTTTTGCCAGAGTTAGCAGCAATGTGGCTGTTTTGGGGATTTAGCACCCTCACAGAGATGTAAGGGGATGTTGCCCTTGCAGCTACGGGGGCAAAACTCGCTGATGAAAAATCTTGGTTTAGAATAAATAATTTATTAGTGAAAAGAAAGCTTACCTCCGCTTTCTAAAACCAGGGAGCCACGGGGCAGGATGGGGCGCAGCAGGGTACCAGCGCCATCCCTGATGCTCACAGGTGCCCCCGAGCCCGTGCCGCAGCTGCTCGCGGTCGCTGCCGGCAGCCGCAGGTGGCTGTGGCTGAGCTGCCGGCAGCCTGCTGCCTCCCCCCGCTTGTGTAACAGGCAGAGGGAAGGGAGAATGCTCCGTGCTCTCGGGTCGGTGGAGGGGCAGCACCTGGGGCCGCCCGCCCGCCGCCTGTGCTGAAGGCTGGGGAGCAGGATGGCTTTTCCCGGCCGCTTTCCCGCAGCCCCGGGTGCGTTCAGCCCCTGCTGCGGGGCTCCTGCTCGCTCCGCCGCGCTCTCCAGGACGCAGCATCGCCTCTGAGCAGCTCCTGCGGCGCCCGGGCCCCGCCGTGCCTGCGGAGCCGGCCACAGGTGAGCGGGTCCTGCGGGCTCGGCGAGGGCTTTGGTTGGGCAGAGCGGGAATGTTAACTCCCTCCCGGGCTGTTTCTACAGTGTAAACGCAAGACAAACGTGGGGGAGACTTTCAGGTGGCTTTTCTTACGTTAGAGGTGCTTGCTACTGCTGGGGACCTGAAAATGTGATTCAGGGATGAAAGTGGAGAAGCAAAGAAGCGTAGGGGAGGGGAATGCTTCTTCCACACCCTGCTACAGATTTATTTTGCCTCTTAGGATGTTATATACAAAGCCAAACATTTAACGTGAATGGATGTGAAGGACTCAGATGTTGCCCATGCAGGGAACATGGTGCAGACACAAATTCAATAGTACTGGAGCCCTGCAAAATCATGTTTTGCTTTCCTGACTTGCTGTCTGGCCAAAATCCTGCCCTGGAAACCCAGTGGTGCTGCAGAGCAGTGTGAAAGGAGTGTGAAGGGACTCAGCTGATAATGTGTACTAAATGCAGGGAGTGTGTGATGTGCAGGAGAGAGCCTGAAAGGAGAGGCAGTCTGCCTGCAGATGCAGCAAACACAAAACTTCTCATCAGGTGGAAATGTGCTTTTCTGGAGAGGCTGTTTTTGCACTTGGTATTTTGTACTTTCGCACATCAGTGGGTCCAAGGCTGGGTTTTGTGCTGGGCTTTCCAGCAAAACTGCTGGGAAGCAGCAAAAAATAATGTGTGCAAGCTGTGGGCCTCCTCCTGCCAGCACCAGGCAATCGTGCCCAGCCCCAAGGCACTCAGCCTCCAAGAGCCAGCCAGGCCCACTCAGGAGCTCAGCCTTATTAACAGGATGCAGCTGGAGCTGTTTTGATGAGCTCATTTGTGCAGGTATAAACTTAGTGTGTCAAGACTTAGGTAAAATGTCATTTCTGTCACCAATACATAACATAGTGCTTAAAGAAAAAGCATCAATCTCCCATGCCTCCTCTCAGTGCAGCTGGAGGCAATTACTGACCACATCACTGCTCCCCTCCTGTTCCTATCGGTGTAACCTATGTGAGATTCATACTGGGGAGACGCAAATGGTTTCGGGAAGCTGATTCTGCCACAGCAGTGGAAGGTGTCACCACCAGGCTCATCAAGGCCACATGCTGAATTATCAGCAGGATGCTGAGCAGGGGGTCTGGCACAGCTGGGTACCACTAGTCAGACAGAAAAACCCTTTCTGAAGCAGATACAAATGTGATTTTTGGAGTAGCAGCATCATGTGTTGTGCAGCCCCTCCACAGAACCCCGTCTGACTCTCCAAGACCCTGCTGCACAAGCACACTTTCCCACATGCCAGCCCAGTTTCTCTGCCTTAACACATAAATTCTATTTACTGGCAAAAACTTAGGAACAAAAGTAATCATCTTCTCCTTGCAAGGAGATTCAGGCTACTGCTGCCCCTCTTGAACCAGCAACACAAATCCATTCTGAGAGTGGTGGGAAAACAGTGTGAGCTCCAAGAAGAGCAGAACTCCCTAGTGAGGCGTGAGTGGCCAGCAGAGATAAAAATCCATCACACCAGCCCATGAGGCAGCATTTTAACTGAACTCCACTGGGCTTTAAAGCTGCCTAGATGAGCCTCTGGCTCAGGTGAGCCTGCCCGTGGCCAGGCTGAGCTGTGTTTACACTGCGGTCCAGCAGCTCTGTGGCTTTGGGACCAAGGCAGACCCAGCTCACTGCTCCTACCAGAGGTGGTGGCACCTGCAGGGACCAGACTGATGAAATGTTTTAACCTACAGCAGCCTGTGTCAGGCCCTAGAGCAGCGTGCATCCTGCTGCTGCCCGTACCGTGGCCACAGTGCGCTGCGCCATGCACTGTCCAGCCGGTGCCAGCCCTGCCCCGTGCCCCTCCCCTCCTGCCCAGGGTGCTCACCTGCCACGGCACTGAGGTTGTGGGTGTACCCTGGCTTCAGGCAGTGCGCCGCCGTCACCACCCACTTCTCGTTGATGATGGACCCGCCGCAGAAGCCCAAGCCATGGCTGTTCACCAGCAAAACCTGTGGGAGCAGGGAGAGCACACCCAGGGCTCTGTGTAAACCTGGACCAGTGGAAGGTGGCCCTGGTCACAGCAGGGGGTTGGAACTAGATGATCTTTAAGGTCCCCTCCAACCCAAACTGTTGGATGATTCTATGATCTGGTGAAACTTATGGAGTCAAAAAATGAGTTGTATTGCTCCTTGAAAAACTCCCTTCCCTCAGCCTTCAGCTTACTTTTGGTACGTTCATGGACTGCTGGGCAATCTGGTGCTGTAGCTCAACCCTTTGTGTCTCACCAGGTAAAGCTGCTGTGACTGACTCCTGGCTTTTTTTGCCAGGGGAGAGCCCCATCCAGGCGAGTTTTGTTGCTGTGGCATTAAACTGTGTACAGAAAGAAGCTGTGCTCCTGTTAGGCTTCTCAGGAAGCCAATCTAACCTCAGGGACAGGCTTTGGGTATTTAAAAGTAAGATGATCCTGTACTCAGAACACGACTGCTGGGGTTACAGATTTGCAGAAGCAGCTGGTACCTGCCAGGGCACCTCTCCTTTCATGCTCTCTGACCCGCCGACAACCCGTGTGCCCGTCCTGAGCACGGGGGTGATCCTCGTGGTGGCAGCAGTGCTGGTTTCCGTGGTGTTGTTGAGCACCTCGTCATGGGCATCATCAGGGTCGTCGCCAGTGATGTTCCAGTGCTCGAAGGTGTTCATTGAGCGGGTGAGCTTCCTCTTGGCCTCAGGAGCCGTGATCCTCCCGCAGGGATAGGGCACTGGGAGAGAAAGAGCCACAGCTGTGACTGGCTGTGTCACACCGAGTGACAGTGACCAAAGGAGCAGGGCAGGAGGCAAATGCTGCCCCACCTCAGCACTGTCTGGGACCAGCACAGGGCTGTGGGCTGACCACGTGTACCCTGTGCACACGGGCCTGTGCCTTGGAGCCACAGTGAGGGTGATTTGTAAAAGTAGCAAAAGCATAGGTTGTTTCTGGGCCTTGGAAACGACACCTGAACAGCTTTAAAAGTGAAAGAGGCTTGTGTTGAGCGTGCGTGCCTGACGGGCCGGGACAGCTGTGCCTGCTCTTGGCCGGACGCTGTGCTGCATACCTGGGAATCCTGGGCTGGGCAGCTGGGCGCTTGGCCGGCATTTCTACAGCAATGACTCCAGAACAATAGTGAGCCAGCTGGGAGAGGGCAGGAAATGATGTCTGCCAATTGTACAGATAATCCTGCTTGGCACCAAGGTGAGGAACACATTAATAAACTCTTCCTAGAGTTGTATATTTTCTCTGTTAATGAAGATCTCATCTGTAGGCTCGTTTCAGACGAGCTCTTCCCATTCCTCTCCCACGCAGTGTGTGCCGAATTCCTGCTGGTAGTGGCAGTCAAAATAGTAAATAGCACCAGGCATTGTCTTTCATCTGAAAAGCTTTCAGAAGCACTGAGCAAACAAACATTAGTGTAAAATCAGATGTGAGTGTGGCCTACTGAGACTTCATCCTTTATTTTTAAACAGTTCACTTTAGGAACAGGACTTAGATGAGTGTTGAGTGATGGAAAGTGGTGCCTGCAAGGTTAGCCTATGAAAGGAAGTTTTCAGAGCCAACAAAAGCTGTGCTTTTGCAGGAAGGGCAATCACCCAACCTGAAAGATGATCTTCTTGCTAACTGAAAACCTTTCTGGTCCAGTGAAAGTGATACGGCATGTTGGGCAACACAGGCCTGAGCTCTTGAGGATCTCTTTTAACAGGATTCCTAGCCTAGGATACTTCCTACACTGACTGCTGACAGCCAGCACGTTCAGGAGGTCAAGGTCAACCTTGCTGTAGCTGTCAGAGCTCACCTGTGCAGGTACCTGCATGCAAGCTTGGGTGTGCAAACCCGCTGCACTCAGGTGTTAGAAATGTGATAGCATCAAATGTTAAACTGACTTCAGATGACAAAATATTTATCTGCTCAGTGTCTTCTCTGCCAGATGTGCTTCTGAGATGTTCATGCCCAATTAATTTGCTGTGTTGTGGTGGGTTGGGTCTGCACGTGTCAGTGTAATGGTCTAGGAGCAGGGTAAAGCTGGGGAATATAACAAGAACCAGCTATTCCTTAGCCCTTTGTGAAGCTGCAGCCTCAAGCAATGCATTTTCCTTCCACCCCACTCAGTATAACAGCTAAGCCAGAGTCTGTTCTCACTGAGGGTCTCTGCAGATACAGTGCTGGGAGGACAGCACCACCACAAAGCTTCACTTGTACCCACCCAACTCAGGTAATTATAAGACACTGGGTGATGGCCAGCCGTGAAATGAACCATCAGAAGGATTCACAGTAAGCAAAATCTTTTGTTCTGAAAAGTTCAGAGCATCCTCAGTGTAGAATCAGTAACTAACTAGTAGCTCCCACTGGAAGAACACGGGAGCTCTGGCTGGGTGCTGGTGCGGCTGAATATCAACTTTCTACCTTCGGAAAACTCCTGATCCATATTTAGAACTGTAAGATGGCTGCAGGTAGGAGAGGAGCCTGTGTGAGCAGCTATCTGAAACAAGCATTTGCCCTTGAACAAATTCCTGGACAACTACCCTCCCTCTCCACCCACCTAGGCTAAAAAAGGGATGTTTACATTGAATCCTTCCAGCCAGACCCCGCAGCTGCCCTCGGGAAAGTGCAGGGTCAGGCTCTACATTTGCTAAGCAGGAAAACATGCAACAAGGTTTCCAACAGGATATTGCATGTCTATGAAATTCATGTCTCTAAATCCAGAACAAGACCTTGAACACTTTAACCCAAATCTCTTAAAAACAGTTTGAAAGTTAACCTGTAGGTTCGCAGGACTTTCCATCTTCGTGAAGTTTATAGCCAGCGGCACAGGAACACACAACCTTCTGCGGGGGGTCATGACTGCAAAAGTGCTTGCAGCCTCCATTTTTAATAGCACAAGTGAAGTCTGAAAAAATTAAAATGAAGTTGTGAGAGCTCTTTTGAAACACAAGTAGTCAGAGATTTGTTGAGACTTGGGGTTTTGGGCTCAGTAACCCCCTGTGTTGGATCCAGACTATGGAAAACAGATGATTGTTTGCAAGGAGACGGGGAAGAAGGACAATCCCATCCCTGCTCACAGTGAGGGAGCAGCAGGCACTTCTTCGAGCAGGCAGGTTGGGGAGTTCATAGAGCCCCACAGAGCCCTGGCACAGCCTCCTGTCTCCAACAATGGCATGCTGTCTGAAATTTGGCAGCCTGACCCTGAAGGACTCCTGCAAATATTTGGTCACAAGCCACGTGATTTCCCCACTGCTGGGCTGCTTTCCCCACGCCGTGCTTATGGCAGTGGGGGAGAACACCACACACCAGGTTGGAGCAAACCCTGCACCCAGGCAGGGCTTCGCACTGCGATTATTGCTGGGCTCTGAATTAAAACTTTAGGACAAGCCTTCTGTTCTTCCTGATGTACGAATCAATCGTCATAGCCTGGCTTGGAAGACCCATTTCAGCAGGATGTGTGATGAAACAAGTCCCAGCCTGAGGCAGAGAGAGATGTCCGTGACTTGCACCTGTCCTTTCCCACCCCACCTCTCACTCCTCTGTGGTGGGAACACCTTGGAGGTGGGAAACCACAAATCTGCAGAGGCCCTTGCAATTCTCAGTGAGTTTTCAAATAACTTCACAGCAGATTAACTCCACTCCTACTTCCTCAAGGACACCTCCCTTCCTGTAGCCATTTTAATGCCATCATTTACTATTTTTACAGAGCTCTTCTTCATGCCTCACTTCCAGCTCTATTTTTGCTCCTGTCTCACTTCCCCAAGAAATTTGCAATGAGACTATTTAAATTTGATGCAACTTTGAAATGCTCTTTTTAACGTACGCTCCTCTCTTGCCAGAGCAGAAATACAACTAGAAAGAGAATCTTTTATTAGTGCAGTGAGTCTAGCACATTATGCGAGTTGCACAGCCCCTGATTATATTATAAGAGCTGAATATCCCTCTTGCTTAAATTATCAGCTGTATGGTTTTCATAAACTCCTAAACCCATCAGGAAAATATTTGCCTTTTATTTGCCTTCAGAATCAAGGTTTCTGCTGATACTTATAATTATTAATTAAGCAGAGCGCCATTGAGAGGAAGCTGGGATAATCCTGCCCTGCCCAGCACCTGCTGCCCAGCCTGGCATGAGAAAGGGAAAGGGGAGTGGGAGAATGGGGGCTCCATGGGGGTCTGTGGGAAACTGCTGCTCTCAGCAAGTGAGCAGGTTGTCCCTGAGTGAGCAGTCCTGGAAAGGCTTGTGCTGGGGACATAAAGGAAGGGCTCTGTGTCAACATTTGCCCTGGCAGCCACAGCTGAACAAAAGACCTTGAGCCTGAGTCTCCACTGAACCCTCCATAAGAGCAGGTGCTTGGCAGAGGTGGAACTGGGGCTGCACTGGGGGCTGGGAAGGACCAGAGATATCCATTGCAGTATCCCTCTGCAATCCCCAGTGCCAACAGGCTGAATTTACACTTTCCTGCAGTGCCTCACAGCAAAGCAAAATGTGTCTGAAACAGCCCCCGACAGGGTGAGACTCTGACCCCATTTGATCCCATGGGGTTTCAAGCAGAGCAGCACAGCCACTGGAGGAGCCCCTGGTACATACCTATCTCACAGTTCTTGCCTTCATACCCAGCTGGGCACCAGCACACGTAGGAATTTATCTGGTCCTTGCACACGGCTCCGTTTTTGCAGGGATTGGGGTTGCACTGATCTCCATCTTGGAGAGAAGACAGGAGAGTTAAAAAACACGAGCGTCCTCCACGGCTGGTGCCCACCACGTGCTGGAGCCTTGCTCTGTGCAAGCTGAACAAGAGACAGCACAGCCTCCTTCTTTATAACGGAGAATAAGTCAGATCCTGGCAGCCAAGTGCGCACCAGACAATGTCAGCGCTGGGGCGACAGCAGCAGCAGCAGTTACTGCAGTCCCAGATGTGTCCCCTGTGGGCTAATTCTGCTCATTTCAGCAGAACCCCTCTTCAGTCACCCTCATGCAACATCTCAACAGGACCTCAAGTCTTGGCCAAATTAGACAAGTTTAGAAGGTTTGCTACTTCAAGAGTGCTGTAAGTGTCCTAACCTGGATTGTTTTAGCACTAAGGCTGCTCTGTGAAAGTTTGGGTCTGTCCACTGTGGTTTGGAGACCTCTCTGCATGTTAGGATTGACAGTCTTCATCATTGCTCTTTCTTTCTCAGTCCTGTACTGCTATTACCTGGTCTAAATTTTTCCTTTATGTGCCAGGGCTTTTATTTGCACAGCTGCCTCCAGCTGAGGACCTGAGGCTTTAATGAAAATACTCACTAGTGCAAAACTGGTGATCTAACACTTTGGAAGGGTAAACCAGTGATGTTAAATGACAGGGGATGCCCTTTGAAATACTTGAGCCAGGGCATGGAGACAGGGGAAGGTCTTGCTGTGTTTGTGTCTGCCAGGAAGTGTGGCAGTTAATGGGGTTTTCAGAGATGGGCTGGAATGCAAACGGGAACAAAATGGTTTGGGCTCACCTGGGTCATGGTGCTGAGGTTTGCACATAAGGTAAGGGCTGCAGCTGTTGCTGCTGCCTGGTGAGGGCAGTTGGGTTTGGGTGCTGTGCGAGGGGTGAGCTCCTGTGGGCTGCACTTGTTGGGAATAGCTTGCACACTGAACAGTAAACCAGGCACTTCGGATGACAGAGGAATATATGGCATTCCTTATTTTTGATGAGCTAATTTGTTACAGTGGCAGGGAAACAAATGCAGTGCTGAGTTTCATCAGTTGTTTTTTCAGAGGACAGTCCTACAATGCAAATGTAATGCTTTTATTTTATAGTCTGGACTGAGTAATCTGAATTATTTAAGGCTTTCTAGTGAGATGTTCTGGGCACTTTGCCAATCTACGAAAGAGTTCATTTATTGAAATGTCCTTAAAATTAGTTACAGATGTTGTAGTGGGCATTGAAATCTTTTTGTTAAGGGACCAAGGAGTCGTTGGGGATGGAGACTGAAAGGAAGAAGTAGATGTGGAAAGAAAACAGTGAAGTTAAGGGTTTGGGAGCAATGGTGTGAATTGCAAACAGCTGTTCGCTATGATCATGTTGAGTCTCCACTTTAATATGGCATTTCTAGGGATTCACACTGTGCTTTTGCAAGGCTGTGCCTTATCTGGAGATCTCTGCTTGAGAACAGAGCATTTGCTGTTTGCTGAAGGGGTGTTAATTATTGCTGTGGTATTTTACTCTGTAACACAGCTGAAGCTGAAGCCCAGAGCGTGACCTGGACTCAGTGAGATCCAGTAGTTTGCCTGAACTGGTTTTGTTCCATGAGGTTATTGAAATTCATTCAAAAAACCCCTGCTTGAACAAATAAAGCACTAAGACATCTCTTTTTTTTTGTTGGCTTGCCATTTCTATACCAATGGGACAGGCCCAGGCTGGGTGGCTGCAGGATTTGGAGTGCAAGGCTCTGACTGGCTCTGTCATAACACAGTTTCTGGATGCTGAAATACATTTGTTACAGTAACATCAGCTCTTTATGCACTGAGAGAGGAATATTAGACATTAGAACATGAAGAAAGCAGCTCTTACCAATGTATGTTTGCCAAAACTGCATCTGCAAAGGGAAAAAAAAAAAGTTTTCTTTGATTTCTAATTTCTGGGTACTGTCTGATGGCAGTAGTACTGGGATGGCTCCAAAGATGAAGGAAAGGACTTGCAGGGAAATCACCACCTCCATAATCCCAGTGGTGACTGATAAAGCTTCTAAAGCAGTTCCCCAGCCCAGGTGATGGAGCACAAATGAGAATCAACCATGCCAGATGCTGCCCTTGGCCCTGTAAGTTTTCTCCTTGCTGTTTCCTCCTCTGCCCCCTCTGTGCGCACCTGAAGGGCCCGTAGAGGTGTGGGCTGGAGGGAACAAGGTGCTGCCATTT
This sequence comes from Corvus hawaiiensis, assembly GCF_020740725.1. NCBI lineage: Eukaryota > Metazoa > Chordata > Aves > Passeriformes > Corvidae > Corvus > Corvus hawaiiensis. The sequence continues at coordinate 873,396 of NC_063226.1, read as the reverse complement.
TGCAGCAGCAATACTCACCGTCCTCTCTTCGTTTTCAAACACTTCTCGGGCTTCTTCATAGCTGCACTTTTCTTCTATGCACTCCCTCTCGAGGTTCCCAGGAATAACCTCTTCCAGCCTGTTTGAGTTGGCTCTCCTTTGCCTCTGCAGAACCGAGCTTGCCTCTTTGTTCTCGATGAACACTGCAATTGGGGCAGAAACAGGGGCTGGGGAGACGCCTGTGCCGTGGGTGCTGCAGCTGGGATGGGCTCTGCTCTCCCAGAGAGCCCTTTCCAGATGTGCAACCCCTGTTGCCCCATGGCCAGGGACATTTCAGGAGGGTTATTGTGGACCTGAGGTTTCTTTATTGCCCAACTTCAGTGCAATCCAGAAGATCAAATCTGGAGAGCCAAATGTCAAAACAGTCAATAAGCAGAAAGGACTGATGGCAAGAGGGTGATTGGGAGTGCTGAAGTTTGATGCTTAAAATACCCTAAAGCAGATGGTGTGAGAATCTCCCATCACAGATGCACAGACTGGAACAAGCTGTTTGAGAGGGGAAAATAATAGGCTTTTTCATGCTGCTGCTTGGTGAGGTCTTGTTTGGACACAGAAATTGTCCTGCTCTAACTGTGTGTGCCCGTGCTGGCTGTGAAAGGCCATTTGCCTCCGCAGCAGCTGTGGCCCTTGGAAGCTAGGGGCCATTTACTCCTCTCCCTGCCCCTCATCCTTGCCCACGCCGCTGTGTCCCAGCATCTCCTGCTGCCAGGAGGGGTGACACGAGCCTTCCTCAGCCCCTGGGCCACGTCCTGGCAGCGGGGTGTTTGCATCCACCTCCAACAGCGGCCCCGCTCCCGGGCACGGCCTCCGGCGAGAGCTGCTGGCACTGCAGGGCCCGCAGGCCGGGTGGGATGGCCACAGCCACTGCGGCCACCAGCCTTGCCGTGGTGGCTGCCTGGTGAGGGGCAGTCCCCTGATGGTGCTCCCACGGGTGTTCTCCCGGCAGGGCCAGCGGCAGGGCCAGCGGCAGGGCCAGCGGCAGGGCCAGCGGCAGGGCCAGCGGCAAGGGCCAGCAGCGGGGCCAGCGGCAGGGCCAGCAGCAAGGGCCAGCGGCAGGGCCAGCAGCAGGGCCAGCGGCAGCGGCAGTCCTGTGGCAGCCCCCGGCAGGGTTTGCTCCTGACCCAGCTCTCGGAGAACCCCGCCCGTGGAACACATCATTCACCCGGGGCTGTCCCTGCTTTGCTGCCGCAGCCTCTCCTCGCCCTCCAGCGTCCCGCAGCGCGCTCAGCATGTCCCTTTTTGTCACCAGATGGCACGGTGGAGCAGCTCTCGGAGCCGTGGTGGCCGCCCGGGACACGGACCCTCATCTGGGGGCTCTGTGCGGGACGGGGTCGGGCACGTGTTGGACTGGCCCCACTGAGGGCTGGGGACACCATGAGCTTGGCCAGGCAGGGAGACAGGAGACCGAGGGACACGCACCAGCCACCCGTCCCTTCTCATGGCCCAGTCCTGCTCCCGATGCGGAGCAGAGCCCAGCCCTGCTGAGCCTGCAGATGAGTTCAGTGGAGCTCTCCTGAGCCCCAGGCAGGTTGGTCTGATTGACCCAGGCCACTTACAGTGCAAGGAGCCCCTTCACTGACAGGTGTCTCTGCAAGGGAACTAACAGCTTTGGCAGGGCTTCTAATCCCTGTGCAGCAAGCTTGCCCTCTGCCTTCCTCATGCTAGCACGGTTTTGGTTAAAATGAAGTGCGTTAAAATCCTGATCTTAGTTTGGCAGTAGACATTGATGAGTAAAGCACTTCTGATGAAGCCAGGCTTGTTCCAGACACCGCATCCCCTGCAGGGTTGTGCTTTATGTGTGGGACATGAACAAGCCCAGGTCACCCACCCTGACCTGCCCCCTTCTCCTCATGGCATGGGCTGCAGCCTCTGGCTTTACCCCAAGCTGGGCAGAAGAGGCTCAGGTGGGAATGACAGAGCAGCCCCCCTGGTTTTGTGCCCTCTCCACGTGCTGAATGCCCAGGAAGGCGGTGCGGGGGCAGCTGCACAGGGCCCTGCGTGCAGCAAGGCAGCGAGACATGCTCCTGCAGCTCTTCCTGGTGGGAGTGCTGGGCACCTGCTGCAATTAACGCATTTAATGGAGAGAATTCATTTTAATGAATGCAGCTTTACCTCCTGTCAGGTCCCTCTAGGCTCCATTGCTTACTGATCCCACATGCTGCTTTACAAGCAAAACTTGATTTGGACTGAAGGCTGCAGGCCCTGTGGGGTGACAGGAGTGGCACTCACCAGGCTGAAAACCATCCACACACTGAGAATACACTCACACACCATTTACCAGCCTCTGAACCAGGATCTGAGAGAGTGAGACAGGTCTGGCAGGACACACCTGTCTTGTCCGCTGTATTTTATGGGGGGTGCACCTGGGTGGGTGGTGGCAACAGCATGAGGTTCTGCTCACTCTTCATTGCTAAGCAAATATTTTAGAAAGAGCCTTTTAAAAACTTGTTTCCAGCAATGTTTTAATGAAAGAAGAAGGGGCAGCCTTGCAGCAAACAAGAACTCACACTGGATGTGAAGCAGCCTCTGCTGGAGCTGTTGCTGCTACAGATAAATCAATCAACAGCCTGCATTACTATGTGTGATTGCCCACATCCATCAACTGCTCTGTCTTGTCTACAGCTTTGGCTGCATCCTACAGTCTTTGTTAAAATCACGCTGGGTTTGGCTTTAAACAATCCTCGCAGTGGCAAATCCAATGAGTATTTTATGGATATGAGGACTTGTTTGTTCTCCAGGACAAAGTGATGGCACATGAAGAGGTGTGACTGTCACCCACCAGCAGCGCTCTCCCCTTTTCCCCTTCTGTATGTGCCTTCTAAAATGGCTGAATCCAGCCCTGACAGCTTAAAGTTGCAAAAAATCTAAGAAAAAAAATCCATTCTTAAAATTAATCCCTGTGACACATGCTGTATAAAATCAGCATAAAAGCTATTATTTCATTCCCCCGGAAAAGAACCAGAGCTTTAAAGAGGAGCTATAAAATGCAGCAATGCCTCTGAGCTGTTGTCTCTTACAAGACTGCACAAGCTGTCCCACTACCAAGTGACAAACTGTCCCTTTGCCGGTGTCTGTGACACCCTGTACCCAAAAGTGAAGGATTTGCTCAGTTTTAAATGAACTCACCTGTGTTTTCATCACCAAAACAAGCTCCCAGAAGACAAATGGAGAGTAGGAGGGAGATATTTGCCATCTTCTTCCCACTGCCCAGACCTCTTGCTGACAGCTTGTTCGGGTGGCGGAGCTCAGTCAATAGTTCCAAAGTGCAAGTGCTTGTTTACTGACTCTGGGTAACCCTTTAATTTAAGGTCCCAGATGTTCCAGTTCCCAGCAAAGCCAGGTGGATGTTCTGCTACCATCAGTGCCAGGGAAGCCCACAGTGTGTTCTGTGGCACCGGGGGGGCTCACAAGCTGGCAAACGCCGTCCCAGGAGCCCGGGTCTGTGCCCTGCTGGATGTGCCGGTGTCTCCCGGGCTGGAGCACCAGTAATTGCTCTGGGGCTGCCGTCGCCCTTGGGTAGTTGTTAAAGGTTTTCCTCAAGCTTATGAACCATAAGTTCTGTGCACTCAGTCCAGAAGATTAAGAACATTCTTTTGTGAGGCAAAGGGCTCAGACATTTATGGTTCATGGGTATTTGGGGTTACCTCTGTGTGCAACACAGACCCATCAGCTGCAGCTGAAGAAGAGATGCTGGATATGAGTAGCAGCCTCGTGAGCTCCGTCTTGTCTAGGTGGAAAAAATCCTTTTTCTTCCTTTTCTTGAGCAAACAAAAGGTCCCGAAACCTATAATTCATCTTGTTTCTTCTTGCTCCATTTGAAATGATCTTTATTCATCACTGACAGTAGCTTTTGTTATCAAATTTCTGTGGTTGATAAATGAGTTAGGATGAGGTAATGTGCTGTTGATGTAAATTGAATGCAAAGTGAAGAAGGTAATGATCGCCTCTCATTTTCTGTGCATAAGGAAATGCAAATGTGAGAAAATAAATTGAGCTAAAATGCTGAAAGAATACATCTCCTATCAATAAAAAGGAGTGTGGAGAATGGTCTGCCATAACAAAGGATAATTAGAATCTCATTACTGTAAATATTTTACTTTAGAACATAGGTAAGTCAAATTATTTTACGTTTATGGTGCATATTTCACTTGTAATAGTTTTTGCAACATTATTGCCAATTAATCTTCACAGAGAATGCCAACATCATTAGAGTAAACATGGCTATTAATACAAATAATTTCTATTGCTTACTACTATTGCTGTCAATTTCTGGGGCACTAATTTGAAAGCAAAGTGCTTGTTTTTATTTATTTTGCAAACAAATCCTGAGAATTGTGATCCCCACCGTGGGCCCTTTGGAGATGAAAGCTTTGTAGTTTAGGTGGGTGACATTGATCAGATCTGGGTGTATTTTGACTTGGTGCTCTATGTTCCCAAAAGAAGGGTATTTAAAATAACACCCAAGTGATGTTCCTTCCCATTAAATAGGCTTGCTGTAGCAATGACCTGTTAGGAGATGTCTCTTCTGGTTTGATGTGGTTTGGGGTTTTTTTGTTGAAATAACCCTTTTTTTGTTGGAACAGAAGCATCCCACACAAGTGATTGCTGAGTCTGTGCTCGTGCCCACGGCAGAGGGAGCTGGCAGGGCTGCAGGGCAGCATGTTCCTGGCAGGGTCACCGCCTCTGACCTGGGGGCTGCCCCTCTTTCAGAGGAGCTCTCTGCTGCAAAGTGAAATGAAGCTTGTGAGAAGTCAGAACAAGAAATCTATTTCCATTTTAATCTGATAGATTTCTTTAAAAATGTGCTCCGGCTGCACTGATCAATAATGTTAAACGGCCTGATGGCTTGAGGATCTTGTTAAAGGATTGTTCATAATCTCCCTTGTCTCCAAATGCACTCTTTTAAGTGAAAAATCCTCACTCAAAACCTGAAGCAATTTGCCCTTGCCCTCTAGAGAGCTGTGGTAAGTAATCTTCCCTTAACCAAGAGCAAACAAGCTATCTCTGAAAAAACAAAACAAAACAGGGGAAATAATGCTTGTTCTTTATTTTTTTCTTATTCTTTATTTGATTACTTTGGAGTCCCTGGGTTTTTTTTTCCTGCAGCTCTGATTGTGGGGAATTATGCAAATATAAGGGCAGCACAGCCATGGAGTCCCTTGCAGTGCTGGTCGTTCTGTTGTAATGATTAACGTCCTGGAGAAAGTACCAGCACTGGTAAAAGTCCCACAAGCTCCAGAGATACTCAGGTGTGTTTGGCCATCAGTGACCTCTCCCGGGAGAGGATATGCCCTGAGCTTCCCAGGTGGGCTTCCCAGAAGCCCTTGTCCCCATGGGGGTGGCTCTGGGCTGGTGGGATGACAGGCACATGGAGATGCTGCTGCTGACTTCAGTTCTGTGCTCCTCTCTCCTCTCTCCTCTCTCCTCTCTCCTCTCTCCTCTCTCCTCTCTCCTCTCCTCATCAATCTCAGGGCTTTCAGTTTTGTGTTGGGCACTTTACCTCTGCTTTTATGCTTCACTAATTGTGCCAAGAAAAGGCTCCCTTGCTGAATTCCCTCTAGATACATCCATTCCAGTTAGCACTTAGCTCCATCCCTCCCATTTTATTCTGTTTTTAATTAGACTCCTGAACAGGAGCACAGAGCAAGCTCTGCTTTCATCTGAGAGGTCCTGTGGCTGTGAAATATTTACAGGAAGTAAATAACTGTCAGAAAGTAAATAAGTCCCTGACTCTACATGAGTGTAAAAGTGCTTTGAAATAGTCTCATTCAAATAAAAGCTCCTCACATTGAGTGGCAGTAAGAAAACAGCAACACAGGCAAAAAATCCCCAATGTAGAAGATAAACACAATTACTAATTCATGGAGCAGCACGTTTCACAGTAGCAGCTTTAGTATCTTTCTTTGCAGTTTGATTTAAAATAGGCCAGATTAAAAGGAAATCTGGATTTGGTTTGGTCATCATCTTTTCAGAAAGCAGAGTGCAGGCACGGGTAGACACAGCGTGCTGCTGAAGCCGCTCTAAATTTAGAATTCACCATCTCCACTTCAAACTCTGGATAAAGCAATGAAAGAAAGCTCTGCTCTTGCAGGTTTTGATGGGTCAGGTAGATCACCAGGCTCAAACATCAGTGTGCAGAGCAAGAGCTAAATTAAACATAAACTGAAAATCTGGCTTGCTGCTGTGTCTTGGCATGAGATGACACAACGCCTGTCAGGCCAGGCATGTGTGTGAGATAGAGGCTTGTCCTGCCCCAGGCTTGGATCCAGCTGAGCTTGATTCCTTCTTCACTGTTGGGGAGGATTCACTGTACCTTGCTCTGATGCCTATTGTTGGAGGAGGGAGGTGTCTCTCTTTTTCCTTTTCTCTTAACTAGAAAAGCAGCCTCAGTTGACAGATCACATTATGTGTCAAACTTTATTTTTGGATAGTTCAAACTGGGGTGAAACAAGTCTGAACCAGCACATCCAAACTCACCTCAGCCAAAGCTCTTGCACCTAACACTGAGCTTAAGGTAATAACCTTGTGTTCTTGTTCTGCCCATTTTGTAAGTCAGCATTTGTGGCTATTCCTTTGTTCATTTTCTTTGCCTTAATCATATTTCACTTGTAGTTTTTATCTTCTCCTTGTCTCAGGGCATCCTTGTGTCCTATTCACTTTTCCCACCTCCCTTTCTTCCTGCTCTTTATAGTTTGCCTTCTTGCCCTTTAGGAACAAAACTGTCTGTGGTATCAACACCAAAATCCAAGGGGAGGATATGCAGAGAAGAGAGAGGGACATTTCTAAGCTGTGCATCCCTAACTGACACCACCAACCAGCTCCCTGAGTCACAGGTACTTGAAGCAGTGGCACTCAAAGCTTGTTCTCTGCTTAATAAGAGTGGCCTTAGAACATCCCTTCAGCTGATGGACTTCAGAGGCAGCTGGAGATGCTGAGAGTCCTCCCCAGGACTCTTGGAGCTGCTGCAAGAGGCAGTGATAGTGGAAATTCAGAGAGAGGGACTGCACAGTCTCCACTGTCCACTCACATCCACACATGATGAATGAAACCACCGCTCTGGTTCTGGAGGAAGACACTGCAGTTTTCCTCCTGAAATCCCAGGCCCAGCAGAGGTGTAAGATATGATGAATAGTTAAGAATGAATTGATGGTTTTAGTGAATGTGACCTACTTGGGTTTTCTCTCCTGTTCCCTGACCCAGTGCCCTGGAGTGTTTTTCCTGCTCACAGTGTTCACTAATGGATGCTCCGACTTGCCAGTTCCCAGAGCCAGCAGATATCTGCTATGAAGATTAATTTGCAGCCACATTCACCAGGAGAGGCAGCCAAACTCCTCTGCACTGCTTAGGCACTGCTTTGAAAGATCAGCAAGGACGGCAGCTGGGTACCCAGGGTAGCTTCAGAGGGGGGATTTTTACTGGTGTTCAGGGCAGGCACCTCCCTGATGGTGGAAGGAACCTGCTGATGTGAAGATCTGTCATGATGCTGGGAGCTCTGACAGCAAGAGGATGGAGGGAGGGATGGATGGATGGATGGACGGACAGTAGGATGCAGAGGGGCAGACGAGGGCTGGGACCCGAGGTGATTGCACAGAGCGTGGTGGTGCTCCATCAGATTTGCACTGGTTGAACCCTCAGCTGAAGCTGCTAATTTAAACTTTACTGCAGATGTCCTGAAAGTTTAGCATTTAAAAAGCAGCATTCCCACCCTGTCCTAGGAATATTCTCTGTTTTGGAAATTCAGACAAGGCCTCTGGTTGTTACGGACATCTGCACTAGGGCAAGGCCAGGAGACAAAACTGCTCTGTCAGCACAGGAATAAATAACCCCCAGGGCTGGAGGTGAGCAAAACTGACCCTCAGGCCTCTGTATTCTCTGCTCCAGGTTAAGACACTCCTGCCAGGTACATGTGAGGAATGGAGCTCAGTGCTAGTAAATACTTTTGACCTGTGCTCTGGCTGTGGGTAATTTACAACACACTTGAAAATCTCATCTGGGTTATGTCCAATTCACAGAAGTTTATTTCCAAGGTGGTTATTTATAGACTGCCTTCGTGACTCTTGGGTTTTTTGTGGAAATGTCTGAACATCAGCTCTCTCAGCAATCCCCATAAAATTAAAATTTTCAATTTTAACGGTGAATAAACAGTTTAAGGGAAATGAAATATTATCCAACAAATCCTTCCTTTCACTTAAAGCTCTGAGACTTTAAATATTTATTAGCAGTGTCTTGCTCTGCAGCGATGTTAAAAGGCTCAGCACCATTCTAAGGGGGGAAACAATCCATTTGATTAAAAACGAACAGAAAATGCCACTTCAGATTACAGTGTTTGGAAAAATGATTGGCACTTTTGTCTTCTCTTTAGTACAGCTAGAAATGGGTTTTGGGTTTGCTTCCTCCTTTAAACCTCCTTTGCCTTACAAATTGTTGTGGCTCTTTCTCATGGCTTGGCCCTGTACAGGCAGTGCTGGTATTTCTCTGGGCAGATCCACCAAATTGCTCCCCACATTGAGTTCTTCATGTGCCTCATGCTCTTCATTTGTAGATGTGGGGCCTTTGGGGGCTTCTTGTTCTATTTTGGGTTCTGGTTTTCCCTTTAGCTATTTAGGAAGCAGCCTGTTGTAATCTCAGAGGACAATAACTTTAGGTTTGGGAAATCTGAGGAAAGTTTTTCCCCCTGTGCAATGATCGAAATACCTGTACTTTTTCTTTCTTAAAAAAAAAAAAAAGCTTTAAAACCTTCAAAGAGTTCTCTACACAGTAGTGAACAGAAGAAAGGTGTGATTATTGAATAGGATTTCAAATTGCACAGTGTCTCCCCTCCAAAACCTGCACATTCAGCCCATGAAGACACTCTCCCCTTGCCATGTGAAGGGTCCAGCTTCCTCCTCTCTGGTGCCAGCAGACACTGGATTCTGGTAACTGAGCCCTCTGCTAAAAGGGCTGCTGCAGTCAGACTTCATGGAAAAGATAAGGTGGCAGCAAATTGTTGATGGCAGAATGAAGGAAAACAAATTATCGTGCTTGAAATCAAATGAGTTTTAATTAATGCTTCTAATCTGTCTAGTGAAAGTTCTAAATGCCATTTGTGCCTTCATTTTTGCTCTAAACAGTGACAAACTCATCAGAGACAAACAAATTGCAATGTGTGCCACTAAAGCTAAAACATACCAGAAGTGAAGCAATTTGGAAAGAATTTCATTGTGGGAAACCTTCTGTAGCCCTGAGGTTCATGCATCAGATGCCACCTCTGTGGGCTTTAAATACCACTTAGCCACGCAGAGCTGGGATTTGTACTTGCTCCCAGTCAGACACAATCTCAGGTGTCTGAGAACCCCTGCAGACACCCTCCCCACATCCCCAGTCCTGTCTCTCACAAGGACACCCCTCCCTGTGTGCTCCAGCAGGGAAAGATCTGGTTGTGGATTTCCTCTGCAGGCAGCTTCCTGCAAAACCACCACCACCATCCTGCCTGGGGATGGGGGAAGCTTTGTCTGTATCTGGAGAAGGAGTTTAAGCCATCCAGAAGGCAATTTATTCAGAGTTAAATCTGAGTAACACCTTTTCCTCAGCACAGGCTCTGTAGAAGCCTAAGCAAGATGAGCTGGTGCAGATCTTTATTTTTCATGTCCATTCAGTTTTTTCCTCTCATTTCCTCTTAAAAGCTACAAAATACCTAACTACAGAAAAGAGCGAATTTACGTCTTGCCAGCGTGTGCGTAGCTTGCAGGTTGGAGACATTCTACAAGACTGAGGCAAGATCTTGTCGGGGCTTTTGTTATGGTTTGGCTTTTTAAAATCCAAATCTTGTGTCCTACAGGAGAAAGGGAACAGTGATTTAAGAGCAGAAGAGTATAATGCAGTAATAAATAAGCAGGGACTAGGATTTAAAGGCAAGTACCTTACCTGAGAAGAGTTTGGAAACTGCCCAGTAGCAGCAGGAATGGGGGATGGGTGAGGAAAAAGTGGTTTTAAAAAGTTTAAAAGCAAAACCTGCTAAAAGCAACTGGATGGGACAGTAGGCAACCCAGGATTGGGGTGGAAGGGGACAGAGCTGTACCTTTGATCACAAACTGGAAGGTTTATCTGGACAATTGCCCTGTGGTCATTAAGGGAAGAGCTTCTTGGGTGGAAAGACCCACTCCCAGTAGGAGCAGTGCTCCAAGTCCTTGAAGGCACCCTGTGAAACAAAGCAAAAGTGGGAACGCAGCTCTTTGATGTGCCCAAGCCCCAGAGCACCTCAGTATTTTACTTTTGATCTTTTAGAGGAGCTGGCTGCACGTCCTTCAGGCCTTTGCTCCTCAGCTGTAGGAGTAAAAGCTCAGCAAGCTGAGCTGGTTGCTGATTCACCTCTAGGAGCAGAAACAGCATCAGAGTCTGATAAAAGATTTATTATTTTATTTTATTATTTTATTTATTATATTTATTTTATTCAGGGGTCTTCCTGAGCACTTTCTCACACACCTGAGGAGATGTAAATGTTCTGTACAATCTGAACGACGTGTTCAATGTCATTGCTGGTGAATTATTGCTAATGAGAGGAAACTTTGAACTGAAACAAGCCCTTCTGAAAAGGGGTCATTGTTTTTCCCATCCTGCAAATTTGATGCATCTTGATTCTGCTGATGCTTAGATGTGTGAATAATCTGTCAAGAGCCTCGAATGTTTCTCTCTTTTCCGTTACATAGAATATGGCAGATCTCTGTAATCTTCTATAGCCTCTGTGGTACATTTAACAGCAGAAAACAACCAGTGCCTTAAAATAAAAATGAATTTAGGTTTGCATTAGGATGCAGAGGAAAGGAGTTATTTTTGTTGCTATTTTCTTTTTCTGCCTTTTTTTTTTACCTGCTCCGAATAGAGATTCTTTTAAGTCTTTGGTGTTTATGCTTCAAGCTAATGCAAATAGAACAGTGACTAAACCTGCTGGGTTTTGAATGTATGCAGAGAATCACAAATTTTATGGATTGTTTATGTTATCTGAAAGAAATCTCAAAGAATTAGATTGAGTAGTGAATTATAGAAGGAAAAATTTCCTTCCTTCCTGCCCCTGTGGGTTAAGGGAAATGTAATCTATTTGAAGGAGCTCAGTGTAGTATTTTGAGGTGAATTTACAAGTTTAGCTGATGAAAACACTTGGGTTGATACAGCAGAATATATATAGACTTCGGCAAGATATATAATTTTGTATCTCAGAGCCCTGCATATTAAGTAACTTGAGAGCACAAAAATGAATAAAGTGTGTGTTAGATGGATTTAAAATTGTCTAACTAATGATCCTCAAAATGATTATCGTCAGCTGCTGGCACAGTGGGTACTATCCAAAGCTCACCTTTTCTCCCTTTGCATGATGCATATCAGCTGACTGGAAATGGCACTGGCAGGAGATTCCAGCCCACAAATCAGGACAGTAGGAGAGACAATAGGGAGAGAGGGCAAAGGATGGCCACTGGGAAAAACTACTGCACATGAGTTCACCTTTAGCCAAAATGTTGGTGTGGTCTTTGATCACATATCCTTTGGAAAGGGAACATCGCCTCTGTGCAACTATTGCTGTGTGAAGAGTCTGTCTAGGCCAGCAGCTCACAAAGGTTTGGGGTTAATCAGGGTCCCCTCTAAGAAGGTTTACAAAAATAATAGCAGTATTCATTAACATGCCTTGTTGTGAGAAACCTGAGCAATTTGCTCAGCTTTTAAAATAACAGGTTTGTGTTAACCAAGGCGAGTCTGAACTCTCTACATTTGGAACAAAAGGTTGTAAGGGGAACCCTTTCAATATAGCAGATAAAGCTCTAATCACATCCTGGAAATTGAAAAGAAGCTTCTTCACTCAAGAAATATGAGTGAATGGTCACTGGGACAATAACAGAGGTCATGGTCAAGTACCATTGCTGCAGAATTCTAGATGCATTTAGCATTGATGTGGAATTAAAAAAATGATGCATTGGGATGACCTATGGCTCCTGCTGTGCAGTTTAGGCTGGAGTTTCAAAGCAATTCTTTCATAGCAATTAGTTTGCTTCCCCGATGGTGAATGATGAGGGCTGAGGAGGGAGCACAGGGCAGCAGGTGATGCTCTGTGCTAAATGGGCTGCAGAGGCAGCACCAGAACCTCTCCCCGGGGAAGAGTCCCAAGACCCCTCTGAATTAGTCCCACTAATCTGTCTGAACACCTGAGGTGTAACAGTCTGGGGGAAACTGTGTGTCATGGAGCCAGAAACCCATCCTGCCCTGTGGGTCTCTGTGAAGGGCAATGAGCATCTCCAGCAATCTGCTGGATCAAAGCTTTTGACTTTTTCCTACATCCCATTGTCTTTGCACAGAGTGAAGAATCAAGCATGCTTTTGAAACAGGAACTCTATTTCCTATTCAACATTCAAGCCTAAAAACTGATGAAAGCAGCAGCAATTAGAGCGGGTGAGAGTGAGTAAGGTGCCTCTTCCACTTCATTTAGTGAAGAAACTGAGTTGTCTCCCCTAAGCGCTTGTCTTGCAGCTTGTGTGACTGCAGATGGCTGGCAGTTTGAAGGAAGTCTGTAGTTTAAAAGCAACTTTGAATCATCCTGCCTGCTTTTCCTGGCATGCCAGCACCTCCCTGTGCTGCTCTGCAGAGGCCGGTGTTCACGGGTTTCTCTCCCTGCGTGCCAACACCAGCGAGCCGCGGGGCCAGGCTGATGGAGGGGCCTGGCGAGCTCGGGGAGAGGTTCTGGTGCTGCCTCTGCAGCCCATTTAGCACAGAGCATCACCTGCTGCCCCGTGCTCCCTCCGCAGCCCTCATCGTTCGCCATCGGGGACGCACCTCTCTTGCACTCGTTCCCCTCGAGATCAAAGCTGTGGTGTGTGTAACTGTTGCAGGGGGGAAGCTGAATATTTCTTGGGAATAAGACAAATGTGAGGGCTCAGCTCTGGCTTGGTAGCTTGGAGTGATTCAAGTAGATTTCTCTGTGCAGTATAAAAGGGTGTTGGATTGTTACACTTCCACGCAGAGCCAAAAAGCCCAGCCCTGAGGCCTCCAAATGGGGTCCAAAATGCACCACCGCCCCCAATACTGTAATGATTTCAATGATTTCAGTGATTCCAATGATATCTCAGGGTAGCAGGACTCATTAACAAGCGGTGAAGGCAGTGTGACTGCAGGTTTATCCCCTTGTGCTGGTTCCTCTTTCCCATCTGCCATTCTCCTCTTTGCTGCTCAGTCAGCTTCTGCTGTTGGTGGCCGGCCTGGGGAGGAATGGACGGGAGCTCCCCGGGTGCCTCCTGCAGTGCTGTGCCATCAGCAGCCAGCTCTTCCCAGGGGGCTGGAGCTTCCATTTCCCTACAAGTTCTTCCAGGAATGACGTGACCTGGGTTCTTGAGCCGTCTCCCATTTTCCAGTTGGGTGCTGAGCGCCCTCCTGATTATGGTTTTCCTTGTCTCTGGACATTTTTGCAATGCTATGTAGGCTCATTGTAACTGTGGGGGAGAGGGATCTTGTGGAAAGGGACCTAAGGGAATCATCTAGACTGACCTCTTGCTCAGAGCAAGGTCGGCATTGAGTTTGGGAGTGGTTGGTGACTAGAAGTAGCTGAGAGTCTGCTGATGGAGGCCAGAACTCAAGGGGTTTCCTGTGCTGTTGAGGCATCACTCTGTTTGTCGGGCTTCACATTTCTCTACCCTGCTCTGTCTCCCCTCTGTTAAACCCCTGGGCACAGAAACCCAGGCTTTTCCGTGCCAAAAGTCACTGAAGGACACTATAGCCAGCTGGCTTTCCTCAGTGCTGATGGAAACTGTGAGGGGCATTAAGGTGGCTGCATCTCAGGCTAAATAATCAGACCTAAAGACAGCCTGGATCAGAATGGGGAGAATCATCCCCAGAATCGGGACCTGGGGAGGTTTTGGAGTGTCAGTTTCCCACAGTCTGGGAAGACTTTCAGGCTGTATTTTTAGCCTGGTTCATTTTAGGTTAGCTATGAGTTAGTGTAGAAGAGGTTAAGCCACTGGAATAGAATGAAAGCCTAAACTGCCCAGAAGGATGCTGTATAAATTTGTCTCTCAGCTGTTCTTATGCATTGAGGCTAAGTAATTGCCATACCTGCTTCCCAAGACATGTTTTGACCTCTTGTTTAATTATCTTTCCAAAAATTGTCCATTCCTTAAGGTTACTGGGTTTTTTTGCTGAACAAACTGCTGCCCATGTGCTTGAAAGAGATTATTTTACAGCAAAAGCATTTTCACAAACAGATTTAATGTTCACTTTTCTTCCTTTACCTGAGGGCTCTCTACCTATTTTTATTCCTTATGTTCCCTTATCATGCACTGGAACCTGAGGCCCTATTTCCTGAGCAGGATGCTGCCTGTCCATCCCTCCCAGCCTGCCTATAGGCAGTGGGCAAAGCAGAGCCTCATCTTGGGGGGCTGGTTTTGTTCACAGCACAGCCCAGCTGGGAATGAATCCAGAGACCGTGGCAGTGCCTGGCGCTGCTCTTTCTCCTTCAGAAGCAACCACATGTCTGACACAGCCACCAGGCTCCTGTTTTATTGACTCCTCGTGGCAGGGTGGGCTCTCTGAGGGGCAGAACACTGAGGTCTGCAGGTTTGCCCAAGTTCATTCTCCTGGGGCTGGTGGGACAACCACTCCTGCATGTACAGGGTGAAGTCTGGCTCAGAGCCACGAACACCTCTCGGGGTTTGGATCTGCTGCTGTTTTGGAAAGAGGTTCAGGTGCTGGTAGCAGCTGTTTGCCTGCTGCCACTGCAGATTAAACAGATGTTTGACCCCAATCCCAGTGTTAGCTATGCTGGGGAGAGCCACTCCTGCCTCAATCTACCCTCTGGAAAAAAGCATTTGTGCATTAGCAGAAGCATTTTGGGTGGAGAACACAAGCTTTCCAGCGACCTACTCAGTAAATAACATGTGGCACATGAAATGAGCTAATGGTATTTTTATGTAGGAAAGAGACAGGCCAATCACTCATTCACACTCATTTTTACAGTCTGTTTTATTCTCTCTGATTCAAACCAGCCAGGTTCCAGCACCTTTCTGTCCATTAGAGGAGCAGACTTCAAAACCCATCTGCTTGTCTCATACTTGCTCCATCAAGCTCCTTAGGCAAATGCTTCTGTGCATCTCATTTGAACACCTCTGAATCTGGTTGTTCAGCTCGGTACTTCCAGATGCAAAAATCATGTAGTGATGGCCACAGACTGAGCCTCTGCCTCCTCCAGCCAGCACAGAGAGGAGAAGGAAATGTGAGGCTCAGCTAATGTCTCTCAGAAAATGCATGGAAAGCCCTCTAAGACATCAGACTTGAATGGGCTGGTCCTGGTCCAAAACCAAGGTTGAGGAGGAGGAAAATAATTCTAGAGGTCAGCTACTACAGTTAGACTGATCTTGGGAAAAACTCTCTCAGCAAAAATCTACAATTTTCTTCTTCCCAGAGGGATAAAAATATTAATCTGGAAGGGGAACACGTCCCAGAGAACTCTGATTGCAAGTGGTGGGAATGGCTGGAGCCTTCTGCCATGCGCCTTTGGTCTCCACGCAGATCTTCAGGTGTCCTGAGCTGAGGACTGCTCTGCCACTGTCACTGGTGGCTGTGTGAAGTGGGAATGCTGCTAGTTAGGCTCCTGAATCCCTTTTGGGATCGGACAGGCTCAGAGTGCATCCCGCATTCCTTTAGCTTTTCTTCACCCTTCTCCATTCCCTATCCCAGAGAAATGGAAACATCAATGCTTCGAGCTATGAACCAGCTTACACCTGGTTGGGGAAAGGTTTGAAGCTGCAGATAAAGACTTGGAGTTGTGAATTTTATACCTTGGGAAAGGTGAATCCTTACATTTTTTCCTAATTCTGTAAAAAGCCATGCCAAAGCTGCCCACCAAGGGCTGCTGTGGAAACAGGAAGAGCTGCTGCTGCTGCTGTCTGTGCAAGCCTCATCTTACTGTGAGACCCAAACTCACAGGCAAGGCTTCACAGAAGAGCATTATGAATGCCTTACCCTTCCAGGTAATCAGCTGGATTTGCAGTTCCACAGACTCATCAGGGCACAAACAAAATGCCTGCTCCAGAAAAAGTGCAGCACTGGGCTGTATCATTTCTAAAAGCTCAACCTTTTAGTGAGTACAAGTGAGAAGCATCATTCCCTTCACAGGCGTGGGAAGGGAATTTGGGGTAGACTCACTGCCAAGCACCAGCATTCCTGCTTGGGCCCAGAGGCAGGATGGGGTCCAGGTATCCCAGGAGCACCAGGAGAATGAGCACAGACTGATTCTCTGGCATATGATTCATTGTACTACTCAGATCGTTTTAAAAATCAGGATCATACTTGGATAGGAAAATATTTATTAAAACATTGCCAAGTGCTTTCCCCACATGCCTGTTGCATCACACCTTGTGTCAGTCACTGCTTGCTGACTGCAGACCACTGTTTGCAAAGCTGCAGTGGAAGTTCTCCATACATGGATGATTAACATACATTTCTACATTATCCATAATATAACTTTCATCTCTTTAGCCTTTCAATTTTCACAGCTTTATTTTAAGGATAGAGAGTCTGTAGTGCAGGGACACTCTTGATTTGATGGGAGCTGATGAATAGGGTAAGATAAATACCATATAAATATTTCTTTGAAATAATGCAGTTGCTGGCAGAGTGAATCAGATGTCTGTGTCTCATGATGGTGCTGTCACTTTATTAGACTTTTTAATTCAACATTGAATCCATGCTTTATGGCCAGCTATTCCTTTCCTACTTTGTAACTTGTCATTTACAGCATGTTCACTGTGCACCTAAAATATTTGCACATCTTCTCAAATGCAGTTTGCAGAGAGAAATTTCAGCTGGCAGAACAGCACCAGCAAACTGGAAGTGCAGCAAAATCCCTCAGGTTCAGAGTGGGGTCAGTTTTGGTGGGTGGCAGTCAGGCAGCTTTTCTGGTGGATCATATGATAGTTATTTGGAGACTGGAGAGAAGAACCAGAGCTGAAATGATGAGTTGTGGATATTAAGTGCTTTCTGAGTTCCTACGCAAACAGATGCACTTCAGAGCTCACAGTGGTCTGCAGACCACAGGGAGGACAAGAACCAGTTACAGCTCCTAAAGGCAGTGTGAGCTCCTGGTTCACACTGCTTCATTACAGTGTTTAATGAGGTTTAGTGAGGTCATTACAGTGTTTAATGAGTGGGTAGAGGGTGGCAAGTGGCACTTGACAATGAGAAGATCTGTGCACTCATCCAAAGTTGGAGATTCAAAGCTTTCAGACAAACTTGAATGATAGCCTGACTCACCAGGATGAGTCAGGCTTGTTCTAGAAGGAGAACTCCTTTCTGCCTGGATTTTTTTGTGACTAGGTATCAGTAAAGTGTTTCTGGTGCTTTTCTCTGAAAACAGAATAGTAAAGCAGGACAAAGCAATGAAATTGCTCATGAAATTTGTGCAGGTGGGAAAAGTCACCCAGATCCATTTCACATTCTTTGCAAACTGCTCTAGAAATGCAGTAATCTAGGAAGATGCAACTGCCTGTCTATTCTCTGGAGTCTCTTTGTACTTGTTCACTGCAGCAAAATCTCTTGAGGTAACTCTGCTTGTACTTTCTGTTGAGCTGTGAAATGCTGGAAGATGTATTTGCAAAGAGAGACTTTCATAGGGCAATGTTCTCTCCAACGCAGCAGCTGCTTTCCCAGTCATCATTCTCTTTTGGTTTACCTGTTTTACCTATTTCTGTCAGCAGCATTTTCTGGGCAACATTTTGAAAATAGCCTTCAGCCTGATGGGTAAAATGAAATGGGATCTCTGCCTCCTCGCTGCCGTGGTCCTTTGGATTGCAGTTCCCATGTTGTCCCAGGCTCCAGGCAGATCTGCTGCAGTGCTGTGGTCATTCTCCTTCTGTCAGCCAGGGAGGGGCATTTGTCTGGAACAGCCTTGGAAACCTGAAGAATGGCACTGTCTAAACAAATGCTACTTTGATTATTGGAATGGGTCCAAAACCAATTGTAATAACAACATTTGGGATTTGGGTTGCAGCTGCCAGCCCCTAATTCTTCCCTGAGTGGCTTTTTGTGGATGACTTTATTTGTTGCCTGAGGAAGAGGGTGGGTGGGGTGGCAAACAGATGGAGAACTGCAACACAGAGATGAAAATCCTGAGCCCCTAAAACCTGGAACTCGAAACTAATAATACCACAGTGTTCAGAAAGATTAGTCTTTTGATCCTGTTGGCAAAACCTGCTGTTTCCCAGCTGGTCAGCCAGCTCTGGCATCCACCAGTCACAATTGCAACTGCGAAATGACTGGAGAGCTGCTTCTGTGCTCAAATCCTCATTGCCAGATGTACAATTATCTCTACTGAAGTAGCAAAAGGGTCTAGCTTGGAACACAGCAGGCTCCAAGCAGCTTGATTTCCTTTGGAAGCTGTTGCACTGCACTTTGTCTCTTACCTTTAATTCTTGACCATGGCTGACATCCCTCACCTCTTGACCTGTGCTGGCTGTGCTGTCCTGGAGCTGTGATTACTTCAAATGGCTAAAATACATGAGACTATTTATAAGGTCATGTAAGATTTTGGCTAAGGAGGAAGATGGAAGGGGCAAGTCTCCTTTCAATGAGAAGATCTGTTTTCCTCTCACAGATATATGGCTTCCCTTCTTGACTGCTCCTTAATTAACATGAAAATGGACTAAATATTTTAAGCAAATCAGAATTTCAACAAGCAGTTACAGCAGTGTCTCATGTTTAAATGTACACAGCACTATGCACGTCATCATTGAATAATGAATTAATAAATATATCTGAAGGAATTTTTAGCCCAGAAAGCATACCCCATTTTAGCTTCCAGTCAATTGCCCTATTTACTGCAGGTTTTTTTTAGCAACGCTATCAGTCCTGGAAGTAGCCTTGTCAATATTTTAGTTGCTTTGGTGCACAGAGCCATAGCATTCAGTTGAATTGTAATCCTTAAATTGGCAAGCAAACAGGTTTGCTCAGCTTGCCTGTTCCCTTTTTGGTAACAGAACCTTGGAAAACCTCCTATTGAGGGTAAGGATGAAGCTTCTTGTCTGACACAGTTGTGAGGTTCTGTTGTCCACAATTAAACCTCTCTCTGATGCTGCTGATTTGAAGGGTACAGAGAGGCTTCACCAGCAGAAAAAATTCTATTGTAGGTTGATCTAAACCTTTCAGAGACAACAAGAGTTTAGCATTCAAATCACATCTTTTCTGCTCTCCCTGGGAGAGAGTTCATCTCCTCCTCCCCATTTTTAAAGGTATTTATAGCCCTTGGACCCGAACCTGCTAAAATGTGAGGCTCAGTTGTGATTTGGATGACAAGATTTTGGACTCAGTTTGACCCTGCTGCGTGGATTGCATGGAGCAGGCGGTACCGCCCGAGGGCCGCGGGTGGGCTGCAGCCTCTCCTGAGCCCAGCGCTGCCCTGCCTCGCGTCCACCTGGGCTGAGGGAGGGAGGGAGGGACACCGGAGTGCTGTGCTGGGATTGCAGTGGCAGGAGCCTGACTGCCACTCGGGTGACGTGGTGCCCTGTCCTTAGCACCACCCAGGATGGTGTGCAGGCTCTCAGCATGACCAGTGGCATCCCCCAAATAAGATGAGAACCGTGTCTGTACCCCGCAGGTACAACTCCCTGTGGCTGCAACTTCCACTCTGAGAGCTCCTGTCCTTACAGTGTCGTGTTTGTGTTGTGATTCCTTGCTGTGCCTCCTGCTGCTGTGCAGGGACATGCTGGTGACAGGAAGAACCTGTGGACCTGTGGGAGAGGGAGCACTATCAGATACAAGGAGGAGCATCCACCATATAATGACAGTGATGATACACTAATGATTGACAAGAGCAGAAAGTAAATGGACTGGCAAATAGTTTTCCCTGGAGTCTCATTTTATAATAGCCATATCAAGTGCTACTTCTAATAGAGGAGGTAAAAAGATAAGATGCCTGGGGAACATGATTTTTTAAGAATTGAGTGCTGTTAAGCTGCATGTGAGACAGGATTTGTGTTTAGGCTGTGCACGATGGAGAGCAGTCAGCAGAGCTGGGCTGTGGATGGAAGTAGGGTATCAGGTCACACAATTCTGTAAGATGAAACCAACATTTGTTCAGGCCAGGATTCAACTTGGCTCCAAAGTATGTGCATTAAATCCCATTGACTTCAGTGGGACTATTCATGTCCTTTTAAAGTTACACAAGGGCTTAAGTATTTTGCTATGTTGAAACCTCCCATTGAGACTTAAATTCATTCTTCCATGTAACATAAAATATCCCAATGGCAATATTTACTTCTAGCTAGGAAAACCCAGAGAAAAGATGAATTACATTTCTCATTGAGGCACACTCAGCATTCACATAAATAGCTTCTGTGAGGTGTTTTCTAGTTGAAATTACACATGCGCCATTTACCTGAACATATTCTGAGGTCTAAAATTTTATCTTTGTTTCTCTTCAATTTCTTTAACATAAAACCAACTAAATACAGTCTCTGAAGACTGGTCAGTTGTTTAAGTTATATTGTGAACGTTGATTAGCCTGCCAACAGGACACTTCCATTTGAATGCCATTGGAAGGTAAGTGGGAGCCACGCTGGAGCACAGGAGGGAAAGAAGCAGTCACGGAGGAAGGGATGTGCTTCTGAAGGCTTCATGAGGCAGGAGAGGACATAAGAAAGAACTGAACAAAATGTAGGAACTCAGGGCTACTGCATGAGAACCAATAGGATAAACCCTTCTCCTTTGGGGGAAAAAATGGCACAAAGAAAGCAGTGAAAACACAAAGCTTATTAAGGCTCTGTGTCAACAACACCAAGCAAGGTTGTTCTTACGGACCTCAGCTGTGCCATGGGTAGGAAGACTTGAAAGTCCCCCAGCCTGAGGATGCTCAGGAGAGCAGGTAGGGCAGGTGCTGTTGCTGCTTCCCAAGGCTCCTGCAGCCCCACAGGACACAGGTGAGCTGATGTGTGCAGAGAGGGATGGAAAAGCAGCTGTGGAAAAATGCTCTCTCCATCCCTGGGATCCTCTGGGCAGCTTGGTCACAAATGGGTCATGTAATGCTCCTGTAACACTGAGAAGGACCACGCTGACCTGTTCAGTGAACTGGCCCTGCTGAGGACAGTTTCATTTAAGCCACTCTAAGTTGTATTTATTACGTGCTACTACGAGGCACAACCTGCTTGTAGGATGTGAATTAGGATGAACTCATGGTCTCTAGGAGCATCTCTGTGAGTAGATGCTTTAGCAGCAGGTCTGGCAGTGCAGAGCTGTGATTAATGTGAAGCCTTGGTGTAACTTGCACTGTGTTACTTGGTGGCTCTCACATTCACACAGCTGATGTAGTGCAGTGAGTCTGTGGTCTGACTTGGAGCCAGCTGGAGAACCTGAACATAAATCTTGAGCTAAACCTCCCTCTGCTTCTGCGGGTGGGAGTGATGCAGCTCATGTGCACTCTTCTCTTCTCAGGCTGCTCTTCTGCTCCCTCTTTTGATAAAAGGTGCATCTTCCTGTGGCTAAGCTGATAGTCACTGAATAATCTCTTCAGCAGATCTATCCTGTGCAGCTGAGTAATTTGTTACAGTTTCTAAAACCTGGTAGGAGCTTTGTGAATACTGCGTGGCAAAGGAGCTGTCAGCCTGCCTGTCTGCTGCAAGCAGGAGGCAAACACACACAAACCCCTTCAGAGCTGACTTTAAGGGCAAAACCTTGACTGCAAACCCGAGAGTTGTGATTTCAGGTTATAACACGCCTGGTTCTGTGACAGAGCCACCCAGCACAGCAGGGGTGGCATTTGCCAGACGTCATTACTGGAAGCTAACTCAAATATCTCCAGCTCTGGCAGGCGTTTGAAATTCACACTCAGCAACGGCAGCAGTTTTGCTGGAATGGATTCTCTGATCTCTTGCCCCTTCCATTGTCAGTCCTGGTTGTGCAAAGTGATTCGACCAGCAGCGATTCCATGCTGGAGTGTTTCATCCTCGTGCTGTGCAGGAACAGCTGGTGGGACCAGGTAGAGTACAGAGGCATGATCAGGCCCAAGGAGCTTCTGTGAAAATTTCAGCCAAAAACTCTTTTTTCCTTTTTTTTTTTTTTTAATGGCCAAGATATAAATCCTAGAAAATGGCAGGTGATAATGAAAATGCTGACTCAACCGTAGCTGCAGTCACAGTGGCCCTGCTCTGTCTCTGTGTGGAGAGAACAGAGAGTTGTCAGCAGATGACTACATTTTTCAATTTTAGGAGCAATTCTCTTGATGTGTTAACCTTATTTACACTTACTTCAGTACACTCACGTCTTTCTGCTGAACGTCAAGGGCAGCTCAAAAATTAAAGGGAATTAGCAATTTCTTCCCATGTCCTCTGCTGTGATTGCTGGAATTGCTTCAGCTTTGAAGCAGGAAATGGTGTTGAACAGCAGTGTGTTGGTGACAGTGTTCTCATCTTGCATGCACTGGTGTGTGCAGACAAGTCCCTTCAAGTCCACAGAGTCACAGATCTGCGTATTTAAATTTAGGACACAATATTATGTTTAATTCAATGCATTGGTTAATAGGCCACCATGGTCTCCACTCAGTACAGATGGGTGTGGGGTGGATGGGCTCTCCAGAGAAGACGGAAGGAGCTGGACATGCAGCAGTGGGACCACATCAACTTTTTAGGGTCACTGAAGTTTTCGAGTATTGTTCAAAGTCTTTCAGAGCTGCTGCTGTCCAAGTGCCTTCCAAGCCAAGTGCAGTTTTCATGTGTCCTTATTAAAGACAGTGGGGAAGAAGCTTAGGATCAGAGAGGAGGAGGATTAGAAAGAGAAAGGAAAAATTAAACGGTACCAACAAATTCATACTGATAATAATATGAGCTGTAACAACCAGCTCCAAATGGCCGATTTCCTTTTGGCCATTTTTGCGTAGGAGTTTAAGTATAGATTTGGGTGGCTAAATATAGACAGTCTGAGATACCTATTATGTGAAATCTCAGTTTGAAATTATTCAACATGTTCCTATTATGTATGAATAATCAGTGTTTTATCGCGCTGTGAGACTGTCTGAACAAAAATCCTTTTAGAAGCTACTTCTTGCTGTTAGTTGGATAACTCAGGAGAGATTTCCTTTATGAACAGCAGCCTTTGGAAACTCTTCAGAAGATGAACATCTTTGCAGACTCTAATCAGAAAAGAGAGCTGACCAGGATGTGAGATCACACGTGCCCTCTACCTCCCACAACTTTTGCTTTTGGGAAAGTTGGACTAGAAACTGTTCCTGTAAGAGCTAAAACTTGGTTGTTAGAAGCCTTGTACAGGTTTTTGGAGGGAAATACCATGTCTGATTCTTCATCCTGAGCCTGCCCATCAGGATCTCATTTACCCAGATAACATGAGCAGCTTGTTGTGCAGCATTCACTGTGCAGTCATATCATGCTTGAGATTAAACCCCAGCTGATGAATGAACCCTTCACTTCTGTGAGTAATTGCTAACCATTAAAGCCTTAAACTGGCAACAGTCCTGCAGCACAGTCAGGGAAATGGTGAAAAGCTGTAATTGCAACCTGTGCTTGTTCGAAATAATTCCAGTCTTATTGTGCCACATATAGATTGACTGGTACACCACTGTATACTAATATAGAGTATCAGTGCCTGTCCATCCCAGCAGGAACCTTGCGAGCTGCAATCCATTGAAAAGGGTCTTTGAACTCTATAAATATCCCAGCATTGCCCCCTGTTTCTAAATCAGAGCAATGGAAGCTAAATATATGCTGACTCTAGTTGTGACAGATCCTGAAAGCGATTCTCATTCATTTTGATTCTTGCCCAGAATATCTTTCTTGCAGTCCTACTTCTGAACCGTTGAAGAAAACAACACTGACAACTCGCCCTTCAGCCCCGCGCTGCAGAGAGGAAAGGCTCTGCACAGCTGATTGCAGAGTGAAACACAGTATTGGTCATTTCCCTCCTTTCTGTACAAAATCCAGACTCCCATTAAGTATCAGGGCCAGGATCTTTATCTGCTTTCCCCTGGCACTGCTGCATTGATTGAGTGCCATCAGCACTCTTTGGTTTAACTGGCAAGAGGATCCAGTCTCGTGGCTTCATTAGCCCAGAGGATGCTTTGGGCTTCTCTGGGCAGCACAGTGCTGTCAGCAGCTGCTCCATCCGTGCCTCCCACAGCACGAATTCCCAGCTCAAAAGGTGGGAAAATGAAAAACTGAGGCAGGTGTCAGAGAACAGGGACGTTTCTGAGGAAGGTGTGCTGAGACGTGGGGAGTGCCTGATGCTCGGGCAGATGGACCTTCCCTACAGGAGGGGTCGTGCAGGAGGAACCAGGAACAGGGCTCCTCCCGATCCCTCTGGAGGCAGGACACCAAGAAGCAGAGGATTCCTGAGAACAAAAAGACATCTAGGATTTTGTTTGTTGTACATGCTGTGTACAACCTCCCAGGGAATACAGATGCATTCACACTTTAAGGTTAAAATCCAGACCAGTGGAGAAATGGAGGTGTTATTCCTGCTGTGGAAATGGGGAAGATTACAAGGGGAAAAGCATAGCCAGAGACAGGAGGAAATTCAATTTGGTCCTTCTGCAGTACTGACATCCCAAAGGCAGTTTCTCCTCTGTTTCCAGGCATTTTGGAAGCCCTGTAAAATCCCAAAGCCACAGAAATTGCAAGTTTACACCTGTGGGTTTTTGCATCTCCAGCTCAGGAAATGGAGGCAAGAACAGATGGGAGCTATCAGCCAGCTCAGAAGTGATGTGCCTCAGGAGGTGCTTTATTTGTGGAGTTGTTGAGATCAAACAATCACAGAGGATCCTCGGTACCATCTAGAGAGGAGAATTTGGTTCCTATGGCCCAGTTCTGCCTTCTTTCAAACATTTGCTTTAAGCTTGGGGGAGGACAAGAGGGCAGCAGGGACATCCAAACTCCACTCTCCCACGAGAAGCCTGGGCTGATGGAAGGCATCCCTCATGTGTAACGTTAATATTAGAAGGAAGGAACAAGGCATCCTTCTCCTTCTTACAGAATGAAACAGAACGGGATTGATGTTGAGCTTTCAAAAGTGCACGAGAAATGTTAATGTCAGATGCCCAAAATATTGTTAAACACGAGCGATTTGCAAATTAAAATATTACAAGCCTGCTATTTTTAGCACAGTGGAACCTTTAGTCATTCTACATTTAGATGGCTTATCAGAATTAAATAAATAACAGCAATGGTTACTGCTCAAATTAGGTCTGTCTCGGTTTCCATGGCATCCAATCTGTTATCTCCAATACTCTTGCCAGGATTTGTACTGGGACTCTGGGACAGCAACATTTCTTATAAGGCTTATAAGGAATTATCCTGTAGCAATTTCAGCTATATGGTTTCTATGAAACCCTGGAATAAATGGATTTATTTAAGATGAGTTGAAGGGGTTTTTTTCTTTTTTTTTTTGTAGCTGTTTTCTATTTTTAGCACTGCTGCCTGCTTTCCCATGGTGATGCTTTAACCCTTGTGGGGACGTGCCAGTGTGCTGTCAGGGGAACCTGTGTGGTGTCTGTGCCTGTTGCACTCTCCTGTGAGAGCAGAAGCAGACTTGGATGCTTTGATGCCAGCAGCAGAGTGTATTTGAAAACCAGGACTCAGGAAAATGTGATAACATGAATCTTTGCTTCTACCTTTTTGGTACCTCATGGCTCTTTGAAGGCAGCTACACAGAAGAGTTTCCACTCGTTCTGAGACACCAAGCGTAGTCATCCTCACAGGAAACACGGCAACGCTTTGTCTGAGCCCAAGAACTTTTGTCTGAGGCCAAGACAAAAAAATATTGCCTGTGTCAAGTTTCTGGGTGCAAGGTAGAGGTAGATGGGTGGAATGCAGAGACTTGTGTTATGTGGAATGCCAGGCTGGATGAGTTATTGTTTCCCTCTGACCCAAGACACTGTGCAACTGTGCATTAAAAAGACAGCTATAATCCAGCTCACAAGAAGGACACGGTGAGCACAGCAAGCTCTGTTGCTGCAGAGAGCAGGGAAATACATTCGTGCTGTTACAGCTGTGTATTTCCCCATAGCTCCTCAATTAATATTACCTTTTATGGGTACATTTTTTACTTCCTTGGCCATTAGAGTTTTCAAGTGAGGGTTTCATTAATCTTTTGTTTTCTAATGTTATCTAGGATATAGATCCTGTTCTCTTTTCCCCTCTGGTAAGCACTAATTTACTTTGAGTTTATTTGCATCCTGTTGTGCAGAAATTCTGGGTCCATGGCATTTTAAAAATCAATGGCTCACTGGGTTTCTAATTTCCAGGTAATATTCCTAAACAAAATGTACTGTTACATAGCATGGAGATTTATGGCAAATATTAAGTAGCTCTAAACAACACTTTTAATATTTTTATAGGAGTGAATGATGTCGCAGGGGATAAGCACTTTTACAGAGCTGCTTTGAGGGGATCTCAGGAGGACAGTGAGGGCCACAGTGAATATTTTGGTGTTCGATGTTTACTTATTTGTATCTCAGTCTTGCATGAGTGATACTAACACTGCCCTGCAGACCTGCAGCTGGCAGAAATTGGCATCCTTTCCTCAGACATCAGTGGAGCTGTGCTGATTTATACGAGCTTAGGGTGCACCTCTGGAGCACACAACATTTCTACCATGCCTCACATGGAATTTGATTTACTCTGAATCATGACTGAAATATAGCAGCGTGTTTAAAGTAGGCAAGAAATGATAAAGTACTTACTATTTATAGAGTCACAGCTACTTTTCAGAGCCAGCTGAGCAATCCCCAAGTACAACCACAATACAAAGACTTTAATATTTTAGTGCTCTGTCACCCTGTGGTCACTATAAATTTGCTGTGGCTGGGCATGCAGCCCCAGCACAAACCTTTTTGAAAAACCCTTACCTAGGCAACTGCATTAATGCCGAGGCTGGCTATTCATGTTTGCACACACCCTCTCTCGACTCTGTAAGGGCCGAGCTGAACCTGTGAAATGCCCCAGGGCACCAGGCAGTGGGGGTGAGACCATGATTATGGACCCAGCAGACACTGGAGCACCCTGCTTAAGATTTTTGCATGGAAAAAGGGGGTTAATGGCTAACATTAGTGGTGCACCAGCCATTGTAGTAGTTATTTCAAGATTCCTGCTACTGAAGCCAACTTCTCCTGTCTGCACTCTAGCCAGCATTTCTTCTATTCCTGGGCTCCATATTTTAGTGCAATAATTTGCTTTTTCAGCTGTATTTTCTTGTTAAGGTATATTTTTACACCAGAATGCCCTTGAAAGGCTACAACTTGTCTGATTACAGAGGTGGCTTTGGCATGGAGCCCTGGTGCTGGGATCCAGGAGGTGGGAAGCTTAATGCTACCTAAGGTGCATAGCAATGGCTGTTACCGGTGTAGTCAAACTCAATAAGGCAAGCTGTTAGCTCAGATTCATTGGAAAAGCTCCCAAGGAAGAGAAAACAAAGGCAGTTGTGGCATCTCTGTATCTGCTCTCCCAGCTCACTCTGATCAGTGCAGTTTTCAGATGCTCCTGTGGCTGCCCTGAGCTGGTGCTCTGAGGAGTGAGAGAAATAACATTTTCATGCAGCTGACATATATGGGAAAATTTTTCTATAGCTTCTCCAGATAAGGATGTCGTCCAGTCTGTTCCTACCCTCTCTGTGCTACTTATTAAATCTTCTTGAAGCTCCTCTTGTCATGTCCTCGGGGATGCAACTTGTCGAGAGGAAAATAACGTGGAAATTGTATAGCATTTACTGTGGCTTTGGGTTCCTCTAAGCTGAAAATAAACACTGGGAAAGCCACTTCTGAAGAGGAAGTGAATGCTCTTGAAAAGGCTCACCCAAGGCTTGTGCCATGCAGCCCTTAGGAGGGTGATGAGTGCACACATCACTGCTGGGTTTTCTTGGGTCTGAACTTCCTATCTTGCTACTTTCAGTTGATGCTCCTTAGTCCTTGCACTGAGAGATGGTGATTAAATGTCATGGAACCACCAGATAAAATGACAGCCCCTGCCCACAAGCATTCCCATCTAACTTGTGGGCCAAGTGTGCCTGAAATAAAGAGGTGGTGGGAAAAAGGGTTTGGAAACCGTGACTGTGGTGTGGTGCTGCAGAGGCTGTTAGTGAGGAAGGACTGTTCCCACCCTGGTGGATTTCTCTGCTGTGCCTTTTCACTCTCCTGTTCTGAACACATCACTTTTCCTTTGCTGGGAGCAAACTCCCACTTGTGAATACTTTTGCTGTTGCAAATATCGATATTGCTGCAGCGTTTGGCCCTTCCCAGTTAATGTGCTGAACACTGGCAGAGTGATGTGTGGGTTACATAAACCACCAGCGTGTTTGTGTCTTGGAAGTAAAGGTGTTAACTCTTTCTGACTTAATTCATTCAGGTTGAGGGGCACCAAGGGATTGAACCTGAAATACAGCAAATCAATAATATAAACTCTTTGAGCTTTGTGAGCTAAGAATAAACACCAACCACAGATCGAGTCAAATGAACCTGTGTGGAGACACAGGGGAAATGTAGCAGCAGTATTCTGTTATTGCAGGTCAATAAAGGCTGGATAATGTTTGGCTTTCATTACTGATTAAAAAGATTGCCTTGCAAATGTTATGAGATTAAGACTGAGCTTTCTGTATGTGCTGAAAGGGTAATGTTTAGAAATGATCATCCCGTGCTGTCCCCACGGAAGTGGTGCTGCAGTCGTTGCTGCCCTGGCTGCAGCTGGAGCAGGTCCCCCTGCCTGAGTCATGGCTGAGGTGGGACCCTTCCCTGGCGATGACGGCTGAGGTGGGACCCTTCCCTGGCGATGATGGCTGAGGTGGGACCCTTCCCTGGCGATGGTTTCCAGCCTGTGGCAGCCTGATGAGCGCAGGTGAGAGGAGACCCCGGGCCAGTGATGCCCTGACTCAGTGGGATGCAGGGCCCCGTGGGCTTTGGGGGGACATGGTGCATTATACCCTTACAGCAGTTACGGCTGAGGAGGCAATTTCATTACATATGACTATTTTTAGGTGCTTATAACTCAAAAACATTACCCTCTTGGCGGGAATTTATCACACTTGTTCTCAGCTCAAAGCTGATATATAAGACTTGGCGGGGCTCTAGATAGCTGAAGAACAGCTGCCTGGGATGTTTCCCAACTGTGGTTTTCACCAATTAAGAAGTTTGTTTTCACACAGTTCGGAGGACTTTTTCCTGTAAGATCTTACCTCAATAACATGCCATGTGTGGTCTTTGCAGTCTCATGACTCTGGTCCTAAAACAGGTTCATTCAGAGATCTCAAGGGCCTTTGTTCTCCTTGAGGAACCAATGGGAGATAATAGGATCTACCACCATTTAGTTTATATAAATCTAATCTATAGCTCTATAAAATCAGTAACTGCACACAGTGAAATAAGAATTGCTTGCTTTTATTGCCACAACTGTACAGCAAAAGGAAGGTGGCACAGACTGACAGAGGATGTGCTGGGCAGCAGAGCTGTGGATGCTCTGGTGCCAAAATTGGCACCAGACTGCTCTGAGTCTTGCCTTTTTGGTTCCCCTTTCCACACCACTGTGTGGCAGTTCTACCAACACACCTTCAGTGCTGTTCTGCTTGGCTAGAGCTTTTTTCCCGGTGTTATGACAAGCAATCACCTTCAGTGCCATGCCTGATTTACAGCATTTTCCCACAATTCTGTGACATGGATATGTCTACAAATAAGAGCTTCTAGGTGGCTGGATGGTAGAGGTGCAGGGTCTGTCAAGCTGAGCCAAATGAAAAATTAGTTTATTTTAAGATAAAATTCTCCTCTGGATTGAGTTTACCAGATCTCAGAGAAAGAGAGAGATTTCTTAGAACTCAACAGAAATACTGCCAGACAGAAATTTGCCTTTTTTTGGAAACTGCCTAGACTCAGAAATTTGTATCCTTCTCTGCAGAGAGGTAGACAGCTGAGGCATTTAACAGCTGAATATTTCCTTTAAACATAATGCTTAAAGCTTGTCTACATTTCCTTGGATGTTCTGAAGCAACACCTGCAGCCGGGGAAATATCTTCTCTGAGGCAGAGCAGCTAAGGCTCTGAGAACGGTGCTGGGATGTTATAAAGCTGTTTTCAGTTCAGCTCTCTCTCAGTGTTTCACCCCCTGTGCCAGTGAGATACTGACCCACTGCCCAGCTGTGATAAGACAGGGGCACAGCCAAAGGCCCTGGGTGAGTTTGTGAAAAGCAGCAAAGAAAACTCCTCAAACGCTTCTCTGTGCCATTCCTAGAAATACTGCTGAAGGAAAGGATGCTAAAGGGGTTTGTTCTGGCATGAACTGGGCTTGCAAAGTACGTTTGATGTTCCCCAGACACAGAAATGTGTGCATGGCAAGAGTGCAGGCAGGTCTGTCCGGGGACAGGGGGAGGATGATGATGATGGGCAGCCTTGGTAGGAAGCACAGCTGGATCCCGCAGCCGGGAGGGGAGGGCGGCAGAGCAGGAGCCGGGCAGCCCCGTTCAGTGATGGCTCGCCTTGTTTTCAGCTGCGTGCAGCTGGTGGGAGGGCACTGAACGCCCTGTGCTGAGCCCCTGTGCAGGGAACAGGGCGCACGGGGAGGGAGAGGGAGGGGAGAGAGCCAGTGCCTGCGGGAGGGCGTGGGGAGATGCTGCAGGGCAAACCCCCAGCTCAGGCTAAGGGAGGATGCTGCTCTCAGACTGACTGGCTGGGTTAACTCCAGCTTGTGAGGATGGAGCAAATGGTCCACGAGGGGTACATGCAGCATCCTGGACTAGAGATTCCTGTTCCTGGGATCTGGCAGCCTTTCAGAGCAAAGAGCAGGAGAAGGGGCAGATCTTTCCTCTTTCCCAGCACTGCTGGTGGAGGCTGCACAGCGAGGGGATGGAAGGACAGCACCCTGCTCATCTTGCACCCCTGGAGCACCAAGGGAGGAGAGCGTCCTTCCTTCCCACCAACAGCTCATGGCACAGGCTTGCTTTGTCAGATGTTTTCTGTCTGGAGAGCGGAGTCTTAACTTAATGAAGTCCCTCAGAAGATACAAAAAATTCTCATCACTGCAGCCAGCGGCAGAGTGGCAGTAACAGGCCACAACAGGCTTTCTGGAGTCCCAGGAGAGCAGCTAGCTCTTCCTTTTAAAGCCCCACCATGAAATGTATCCGAGTGTTTCCTCAGAAATAAATATCCTGGGTTACAGTAAAAGGTCTTGCCAGTCTGGCTGACGTTTGGAAGTCTGCAGAAGTTTGATGGTGCAGCCCACACACTGGCTTTCACGGCAAGAAGGTTTTTTTTTGCAGATTTTTTTTCCTGTTATGTGAGAAATGTAGCCCATTAATCAATTTCCTGGCACATAAAACTGCAGTTGGCTGGACAGGAGCAAGAGGCAGAGTGCTGTGAAAACTTCTCCAAAGTGCCTTCTCTGTCTTGAACCACAGAGCTGTAAAACCTTCTCCTGCGAGGGCTAGAAGCTATATGGCCATATTTGTTTTTTTTCAATTGTTCTGGACTCAGGATCCAGTTCAAGCAGTTGTCTCTGGGTACTAGGATATGGCAATTTCCCGTGTGATCTCTCTTTCCCTACCGTTTTTTTATTATTATTTTATTTTTAATTCTCTACTAAACTGATACTGTTTATGGTTTTGTTCCAAATGGATGAAAATTTCAATTGCATCTGGCATAAGCCAAAGCAGAATGGAATGTTTCTGGTGGGGTTCTTTGCTACTGAATTTTCTGGGACCAAACCAACATATTTCTTGCTTTTAATCCTGACCTGTCTTCCTTTGGCAGTTTTGATTTCCTCACCTCCTGAGAATAAAACTTGAGGAAAAGATTTGTGTGGCTCCGTGCAGCAGGAACCAGCACACCCACAGCACTACAGGGGAAAAAGAGAGACAACCCAAACCACAAATCTCCCTTTTTCTATTTTTAATGTCTCTTGGCAGATTGTCTGATTTTCATTATCTTCATTCTTTTTCTTCCCCCCTTCTTCCCCAGAAGACACCATTTGGGCCATTAGCAATCTCAGTGTTTTCTGTGCAGTTCTGCTAGATATTTTTGTCAGTCTCAAATCAAAACGGTGCCAGATGGAAGCCCCATGCTCTTCATAGATGATCATTTCCAGCATTCTTCTGTGAGGTTGTATAACATATGTCCACAAGAAATTAAAAATGCTGTTTCCTTGTATGAATTGTGCACACTCAAGGACACCAAGAAGGTTAAGAAAATAACTGAGTCAGGACTGTTCTGTACTTTTAAAACAGATTAATTTCCTAAAGTGAGGTTATATTAACATTTAGATTGGTTGTTGATTTGTTGTGGATTGTCTTACTGCTAAAAACACCTGCATCTAGCAAAGTAGTCACGAAACCCATCAGCAAAGAGAAGTTTTAAATTGTAAGTTTTACTGTCAGGAAGGTGCTGTTTTTCTGTTTTGGGGGGGTTTTGTTGGCTTTGTTTTTTTCCCTCCAAACATGCTCAGCATTAGTTTAGGGCTATTCCCACTGAGGCCCACGGGAGCTGAGCACTGACTCCTCCTGTGCCGGAGGGATTTCCACCCTTGGGGCAGGACTTTTGGACGCAGCCTCTGTGGCGCTGTCACAACGAGCCTGAGGTTTCTGACGCTGATATTTGGATGCTCAGCTCTCATTAAATGAGCAGGAACAAACATCCCAAGCCCTGTAGTGGCTCTGAGGAGGTCTGCTGGGGCCAGCTGCCCCGGGAGGCTGCTGTCCTTGCTGCCCGTGCTCTCCTGCTCCGCTCCCAGCCTCCGTCTCTGCCAGCTTGTCTCCTTTCATTTACATCTACACAGCGGGTCAGCTCTGTTATTTAAGTACAGTCCCTTTGCATCTGTTTGTATGGGGTTCGTGCAAAGGGCTACATATGTTTGTGAGGGCTATAAAAAGACCTTTAATATTTAAGGTACTGAAAGAAATTTGCAGAGGCTGCAAATAGCTGCACTAAACACTAATAAAAATGGCCAAGCATCCCCCTTCTTTTAAAGTGATCATCTTACAAACCTGAGTAGACTCACTAGCCTGTGATCCTGCATGCACAGAAAGCATTTAGCTTTGTTTATTGTGGGCATTTGGCAGAAGGATTCAGATCTTGTTCAAAACAAACGTCTTTGTGCTAATATAAGTAAAATTTTTCCACTCTGCTTTTGGGGCAGGCAAGAGAAGCACACAGCATCAATCACTGTGGGCTACCTGATGGGTGGGAGGTTTTTCAGGAGAGCTAATTAGGTTGCTTGCAAACATTCTATGCAAATTTTAAGTCTGCTTTCCTAAGGAAAAACGTCTTGTTGCGAACCTGCTGTCCTTTGCTGTTGAACAATTTGGTCAGCTCCAAAGAAATTGGTGAAAACAGCAGAGGTTGCAAAATGTTGGCTGGCTGCAGGTGCAACAACACCCACTAGCTGGGCAGAAAGCAGAGATTCCCACAGACGAGGTGGTGGTGGGAGCTCAAGCCATCCTAGACAGCGAAGCACAGAGTGATCCCTCTGCCTTGGACCAGCCGCCTCTGTGGGGTGCTCCCCTGGGATGTGGGGAGGGGCAACGCCAAATCCATGAACAGACAGGGACATGAAGCGGAGGGGTTTGGAGCTGGGCGATCCTCTGGCAATACAGCTGTCCCTGTCCTTCCCTGGGTACAGCCCACTGGTGTGACAGTGAATCCTCCCGGGGTGCTTTGTCCATCCTGATCCTCCACTGCTTGTTGGCATCATCCTCATCCATTTTCAGACACAATGCATGCTGCCACTTGGGAAAGCATCAGCGTTTTTGGGAGGAGGGAATTGTTTGGCTGGGATGGCTGTTTTGCAGATGTGGTTTAATTTAACACCCCTGTACTTTCCTGGGCTGTTTCCTGGGTCTGGAGCTGTCAAGTGCTAGGTCAGGAGTTTTGAGGCTGTCAAATATTGTGGCAAAGGAATTGCAAGACAACAACAGCTAACTGACTTTTCACTGGATATTCAGAAACTACTCTGAGAAGTTGGGAGACTGGGGGGCCCTCTGTGGATTCTCTGAAAATTAGCTTATTACTTGACTGTTAAGCATATTGTATATGCCAAGTAATTAATTTTTACAGCAAACTTGTCTATGACTTGGGCAAAGGAGCAATTAATTCTCTGGAAAGAGATCCATTATCATAATTGCTAATGGATCCAAAACTCCCTTGGACACAGATGGACAGAAAAACTCTCTTTCATCTCCACGATTAGGGTACCTGAAAGTCGGGTCCAGCCTGCACGGCAGGTAGTTAGCCCATTAAAATCCCTAATATAGAGCTAATTGTGGCTGCTGAGCTCCAGCATATCAGATGGAGGAGAGACCAGGCAGCTCCTTCCTCCTCTCCCCCTGCTAGCACAGGAGCACCACCCCATCACCTTTCCCTCCCTCTCTGCATGTTCTTCCCCTCATGGGTACAACTGGGATTTTCCCACTGGCAGCAGGAATCAGTGGATGTAAAGCTACGGACATCTCAAACCAGAGAGACTTTCACACCCCCAGTGCTGAGCAGACTCAGGTGTCCTGTGCTGAGAGAGGAGCGTGGTGCCTGCCACAAACCCCTGCCAATTTGTACAGAAGGTGGGTTTGTCTCTCTGCAGCCCAACAGAACAGGGCTGATCAAAGGAAACACAGCTGTGCATGGGACAGAGTAAGGCTTTTACTCCTTTTTCTATTTGCTGCATCATTCTGCAACAGATCTTGTATCTTCAGCTTGATTTATGGTTGAAAGAACGTTTGGGACCTCACAGAATGGTAATTAATATTTCATCCAATCCAACCCTCGAAGAGCAGCTAACAAAGAGCACTCAGGGCTGTGCAGCTGCCAAACACTGCGTGTTTCCCTGGGCCAGAGGACCTCTGTGCCCCACGGGCATGAGCCTCCTCAGCCTCCAGCAGCATCCTCAGGGTCCCGGCCCTGCTGCCCAGCAGACACAGCTCTGCATTTGCAATGGCTAAAGTACGACTGCTGGAAGATGGGAAGGGATGAAGGGAACAGAGCAAGAGGCTTTTAGGAGAGTTGATCCACTGCTGTTTAATCTGCAGTGACAAAGGCACCCCTAATAGAACATGGGGAGGATGCTGAGATGGGCCAGACCTCGGGCCTGAATGCTTGTGACATCTGGGAACACAGACCATGCTCTTCTGACCTCTTCAGCATCTCTTGAGCTCCTGCAAGGTCCTTCTAGAGCATCTTCTTGCTCTAGACATGGCATTTTGCTAAAACTGAAAGCCTTATATGGTTCAGACCTAGCACGGGTCCAGCCCTGCTTGTTCTAGTGTCTAGTTAAGGGTGTAAGAGGAAAGAGACAGAGAAGAGACAAATGGGGAATTTGTAAAATACCAGGGATAGAGCTTTGTTTTCTGTGTATTTATACAAGTCTTCAGCCTAGAATGAAGACATCTAGTTTGGGTGAAGAGCTAGGAAAGCACTCAGTAAGCAGTATTAACCACCACCATGGAGCCCTCCTGTAAGTCAGAAGGATTGCAGCAGTATGGTAGCTGGTGGGAGATGAAGCTGGGACTCTGCTCCTCCCCAGGCTGGGAGCTCCAGGAGCAGCTGTGCAAACACTGTGAGCTTTGGACCCGTGTGATGAACGAGACACAACGGGAGCAGCTTTCCAGAAGCTGATGTTCAGCATCAGAGGCCATTGTGGAATCAAGAATAAATCCCAGCCTGGCGAGGGCATTTCTGGCCTCGCCTTTGCCAGGCACAGAGCAAGCCTGAATCCCAGGCAGCAGAACAGCTATTGACATTCCAGATGTAATTGCACCTCCTTCCAGAAATCCCAGCACAGGGATGAACTGGCCCAGAAACACTCCCAGGGAGGTTGGGCAGCCAGCAAAATACTGATTGAACCACGTGATGGAATATGAAGAATTACTCTCACTAACTTGGCACAGCAGCGGAGGCTTGGTGGGCAGGAGGGCTTCATCCTCATCCAGTTTTCTGGGATGGGCTCAACACATCCAGTGAGGCAGGAGAATTAACATGATCTTTCATGACTGTACAACCAAGCAGAAATATATTGACAGCATTTGCAATAATGACAGTTCTGAGGGAAGGAATAGGCACCAGCTTCTCTGTGGGTAATGATTCCATGGGCAGAGCTTTCAGTTCCTGGAGTTGTGCTGCACAGACCACATGAAATGAGTTTTGGCTCTTTCTGGAGTGTGGGAAGCACCTTGCCTGTGTAAGTGTGAACCGACCTTCAGACAGAGGAGAGCATTATTGGCCACAAGAAGCTACTTTAGAACTGCTGGATAACAAAGAAAAAGCCATAAAATATTTTCTTGGTTTGGCAATGCTCTATGTTACTTTCTGGGTAGCTCCAGGAAAAGACAAGGTTGCTCAAAACTTCTTGTATTTGGCCATACAACTTTTCAGCAATTTCCAGCCTTAATTTCTTGCTGGTGGGTGGTGGTCCAATGTCCTTGATGATCATCCTGAATTCCCAGTACAGTTGAAACCGTGAATCAGGAGGGCAAATATTTCTTCTAGAAGTAACCTGTTTTTCTAGGGGATCAAAGCTACCCAGATAGTGCAATGGCATTTTTAATCCCTGACTAAGTCAGGAAAGGGAAAAACCTGAAATTGTGTACTGGGCATAGCCCTGGAGATGAAGGAGTAGGTGCTTCACTCGTGGAAGAGAATACAACAGTACTTCATTACCGGAGGTGTGAGGAAATGAATCACAAGTCGTTAGTGAAGAGCTCTCAGTTCATCCCTCCTTCAGGGAGAAGTAGCTCTTCCAGGTATTCTTAATGGAAATTGTTCTTAGTGCTTCACTGTCAGGAAGAGAAGTTGAATTGTTTCTTGGGAAGCATTATCTTGCCACACTAGATGTCAGTAAATACAGGTGTATCTAACTTTTTGCTCAAGGAAGGGAATTTTCAGTTGATTCATTTCCCTCTTTTCAAGTTACTGCCTGCTGCTGTTTCCCTTAATTATCTTTCAATGAAAAAAACAAATATGACACTACGTTGTACTGATTAACACAGTAAAAAGGTTCTTAAACAGCTTATTGTCAAATTCATTTAAGTACAGAGGGATTGAGTCACGTGGATTGCTGATCCCAATCCCTTCGCAGGTTTGGCACTTGGCAGGGCTGGCTCGCTCGCAGAACAGAGCATCAGTCCCTGCCCAGCACTGATGGCTTGGGCTTTGTGCTCTACAGGGACTGCTTTGACTGGTAACGGGTGCACTGACCACTCAAGGCTTTCGTGTCTAGCCTGGTGCCGGGGCAGTGGAAGCCGCCGGGGGCCAGCACAGCAGCGGAGGCGGCTGCAGAGCAGAGCAGAGCCTGTGCAGGGTGATTTGGTCCTTATGGAGCAGAACCAGGGCCCCGAGCTGGCAGCTGCTGGTCAGAGCACCAGGCCCGGGGGACAGCAGGGGGGCAGGCAGGGTGCTGGCCGTGCTGTGATGGGGAGGGACGTCCTTGTGAAGCCGAGTGTGAGCAGGGCTCTGGCAGCTCCGAGCGTGCCTGCCCTGGCAGGATGGGGCTGTCGCTTGCCAAGAGCAGCACCCAGCCTGTGCCTTACACAACAATCTGTCTGCTCCAGCTTTTGTCACGAGAAGCCAACAGAAGTCACTTGCCTGTGAGCATCTGTTTGCAGGAAGGCCGGCGGGTGTAGCTCTGAAACAAGGATGGTTCCAGGACCATGTGTTTCACTTGCAGTATGTTATAGCTGAATGCTTCCCAGGAAAACTTTGATCCCATACAAAGCAACTTTTTGCTTAGGCCAAATGTGACAATGACATCAAGCTTCCCTCCCCTTTGACTGTTTCCCACAGTGACTAACACGTTGTCAATGCCAGTATTTGTTTTGATTTGCAGTGGGTCTTCAGTAACTGATATCCATGAGTTTTTCTGCACCAAGAGTGCAAGGATTTTGCTCCAACACTACACTCAGGAAGGAGCAGTTTCCCAGCAGAAACAATCTGTTTCTCTTTTTTATACTGGACTCAAATGCATGCATCCATGTTGGTGTCCTAAGGTCAATAATCACAGAAATATTGGTCTGGAAGAGACCTTATCAGCCTGGACACTGGGAGGATGTGCCATGGCCATCACCAACCCTTCTGTGCCCTCTCCTGGTCTCCTCCTCTCCCTCCCAGCTCGTTACTGATGGGCTGAGAAGCTGGAGGGAAGGCCAGGTGGGAATACAAGGGCATCATGCATGAGATGGGTGCTCAGGAGCCCTCCTCTGCCTCCAGCTGCCTTCTTGCTGAGGGGTCACTGCATCACTGCTCCTCAGTGAGGGTGACAGCTGAGGCCATTCAGAACATGGCACGGAATCTGCCTCACTAATTATAACATTATCTGCTGTTGTACTATGGTGGTGACCTCAGCTCTACATGCAAATGTACTGTGGATGTCCTGGAATACCAAGTACCACAAATAAGTAGAACTTTTGAAAGAAATTTGGAGATTTTTTAGATTCCTCAAGCTGTTTCTGGCAGAGCGCTTCCTGGGAGTGGTAACGAAATCAGTCATTTTATAACACTCTCCCAGTTTAATGCAGACAGTCTCATGGTGGCAGCTTTTAAAGGCTGTTTGTCTCATTAAAGTTCAGTTAACTCATTTCTGAAATTAGAAACTTTTGTGATTAATGACTCGTGGTCGTTTGCTTTAAAGAAGATGCTTGCTAATCAGATCTGCTTTATTTCCCTAAATCTCTTCTGAGAGTTGTATTATTGCCTTAGTTGTGACACAGTGACAGTGATGCTTGGTACTTCAAGAAAAATCATTGGTAGTGATGCAATTCGTGCCTACAAGAACTGTGTCTGAGGAGCAATTGAAAACTACATGGCTGTAATAACAAAACACGAGGAGGATGATTTTTGGTGAATTTTCCAGCTTTAGCACAGTTCTCATTCATTTTAATGGAGGTGTGCCAGGCTAAAAGGCTTAAGATGAAGTCTACAAAAAATAGGTGACATTCAACTGGACTTGCTTTCTTTAACCTTTGTGAGTGCCTCCGAGCTGAGATGTAAATAACGTGGGTGCTAACCTTTCCATGGTACACACACTCACAACTGGAATTCTGAGTCAGAAATAGCAGTTCTGCAAACCATCACTTCCAGAGGCACACGAGTGAGGATGACAGCGCTGGGGGTGTTATTTCTCAAAGGGCACCCGGGCTGCAGCTCCCTGCGTGTTCACAGTGTGGATGCTGGAGTGTGGATGCAGGGCTCAGACTGTGGTGACATCTCTGCTCCTCCCCAGTTCAAGGAGAGTGTGTAAGGGATTAATCCTGGGCTTTACAACGTCTCACACCAGCTGAGAGTGCTGGCACTGACAATGTCCCTGGATGGCCTGTGCTCTGTGGTTTTCAGCTTTTCTTTCCAGTTGAATTCAAAAGCCTTCATGCTGTGCCTGGGTGCTGTGGTGGTTTGGGGAGCGTGTGAGAGCAGGTTCCCATGCAGGATGACCGTGGCTGCAGCCCTGGGCCATCCCCATGGCCAGCGTGTGGCCCAAGGAGAGCTCCCAGCTCCCTCTGAAGCCCTGAGCCAGCTGAAGCTCCGGGGGCCCACCTTGGGGCCAAAACCCCCCAAATCCATCTGTTGGGCATGTTCATCACTCAACCCTCAGAAGTAAGCAGCCAAGTCTTGTTTACCAAATATATTTGCCTCTAGTGGGAGGCAGTGGTTCCTTCATTAAAAAAGTAAAAGACAAAATAGAAGACAAAATCTTGTCAGAGCCTGGTTCTCTAAGGTTAGTATTTTCCAAGACAAAAATGTTTTCCCTTCCACTCCTTTTGTATCCTTCCCCCTGCCAGTTATGTATTCCTTGTTTGTTGTGATTCCCTACTTTGAAACTGGTCTTGTCAGGCTACTCCTCTCTGTATGTTATAGGGGAATTTTTATGCAAGATTTAATTCTGTTATCTTTAAAATTACAGACGTGGCCCATGCTTTCATACTCCACACCTCTCCTCTCCCTTTGGAAAGGAATCCTACAAGCATACTAAAGCAAGAAGTGTTTGTAGAGTGACTCCACGAGTATAAATAGCTCGCAAGCAAGAGCAGCACCTGCCATCTTTGATGTGTCTCACACTTCCCACAAATCACTCGTGCACGCCGGGTTTGATCACAGCTATTGTTTGTGCTAAGCTGCCTCCTACTCCTATAATCCTCCTATTTAAATGGATGGGATATTTTGCATACAGGAAAGAGTGTGGGGTCATAAACTGCAGCTGAGTATTTTGTGGACAGGACATGGTGCGGGTGTGCGTGTTCTGCCAAGGGCAGAGGAATGGAAATGGTGACAAGCACCACCCTTTAAATGGAAAGGATATGGCTCTTCCAAAAGTGCTCTCTGTCACACTGACTCTTACTGCTTCTTTTAAGGAGTTGCTGATGCTTTCCAAATATAGGAGCTCTGGGCTTGTGTGAAAGCTGGATTGACAGGATCTGTGGCTTTTGGTGAGCTGCTGAGAGTGTCTGACAGCATGCAGGGGAGCCACAGCCAGTGACAGCAGCAGCCCAAGAAGCCGTGATGGATCAGGGTGTCCCAAGGACAGTGCCTGCTGCATACGATTGCCCACGGCCTCTCAAAGGGTCTGTTTCAGAGGTCTGCTGCAGGGAAAGTGCTGTAAAAGAGGGTACACAGTGGTGAGAAGCATCAGGGCAAGGCTGTCTGTGCAAACCCTTACAAATAGGACTCTGTGAAACTTTCCTTGGAGCAGCTCCCCTGCACTCAGGGGATGACTTGAAGAGCAAAGCACAGAGCAGGCAGTAGAGTAACTGTGGTAAGCAGCTGTATTTAATAACTGTGTGTGTCCGGAATATCCTGATTGCTCATCCCAAATATCTAGTTTATATATTTCCCCCTTTTTTTCTCTTGAAGAGAATCCCAGCACTTCTACCAATTGCATTAGTTGTACTGAATAAGCTCAGTAAGATTTCCCAGACTGGGGACTTCCTGTGGAATTCTCTCTATTTCTTTTGTGGGAGATGATGTTAGTTTTTCTCGTGTTGAGCTAGTAACACCTAGCAGAGGGGAGTTATGCTTTTCAGTTCAGTTGTTTTTCTCTCTTAAATAAATTCAGCTCTTTCTGAGAGTTCCTTCTATAACCTGAGGTTTATGGCCATGTATTTTCTCTTTCAAAAAAAAAAAGAAAAAAAAAAAGTGGCAACAGTTCTTCAAGACTGGAAAGAACTCCAAACAGCTTTGGTCTGGCCTCTTGACATTTTCTAGAGATGTTTGCTTTATTGGGCTGTAATGGTATTTTTTGTCTGTTTCTTTTTAGAATATACCAGCTCTTCTTTTGTGTATATTTTAATCTCCTTCAGTCTTATGAAGCCAATAGATGGTCAGAAAAGACATCGTGGTTTCACTATGGCTTTTAAAAAAGCATTGTATGTGTAGCTGTATGTATGCATGGGCTTTGCAAAACAAGAGAAGCCAACGTGCTGCTTCAGGGTCTACAAAGACTTGAGTTTAGTTGCCATGATATATTCAGATTGTTTGGCATCTGGTTGGCAGCCTCTTCTGAGGAGCCTGGATTTTATTGAGCGCATTGTTTGAGCACAGCACTGCTTCTCTGATGCCTTTTCCTGGTTTTAAAATCAAGAGTCATACACGGTTAGAAGGGGAAAAGGGATTTTACCTTGGTATTTATTTTAAGGAACCTTAGGTGCACATGTCCAGGTCATATGCACCAAAATGCACCCCGCAAAATGCCCACCCCAAAAGATCTGGTATATCATTATAGGTGTTACTAATTAGCAGATCTATCAAAGATTCCCCAATGAGAGGCTTGAATGAGCCCCCCCTCCCCAAGGAGCCTTCCCCTGGATGGTTCTATCTTGGTTTACAGAATGTGTTCTGGAGGGGACCTTGGGGTCTGGGGCACACTGATCCCCAGCTACGAAGCTTCTAAAATGTTTAATCTCTCAGCTTGACAAACAAGTCCAAGAATGTAGGCAAAAAGCACTAAGAACACAGAAGTTGCAAAAAAGGTATAACAGGGGTATAAAAGAAAAGGCAAAAAATCTTCATGGCATCATCTCTATAGTCATGTTTTCCTCCAGACACAGCAAAGGCTGTTTTTATGATCTGTTACCAGCCTGTAACTGCTGGAAGAAGGGGTACGTGGGGCTTGCCCACCCTGGTTAATGTTCAGTTGTCTGCTGTACCCAATGTGGCTTTGTTTTCCCTCAAGCTTGAAACTGCACAGCGCAAGCCTGCTTAGAGACCGCTCATGCTGTGGTTTCCTGGCCTTCCCCTGTTTCACTGGCCCCAAACCCCTGCCCTTTTGCTGGACAATATTCCAGCTGACCAAGGCTTTTCCTCCAGTCTCTTCCAGGCGTTATGGAGGCCCTGGAGAGTCCCTCCAGCTGAAAATGTGCTCGGTCATTTGTGGTGGTGCTGCCAGGCCAAGGGGTGTGGAGCCAGGCGAGGGGCTGGGCACGGGGAGGTGGCAGCTGGGGGAGGGTGCCAGGCGCTGTTTAAACCCGTGCACACTGTCCACATGCCTGAGACGTTCCTCAGGACGGCTGGGGGAGCTTGACATTCATAAATGATTCTTCTGACTCCTGCTAATTTTAGCCTTGAAGTGTTTACAAACAGAGCAGCATTTTTCTCTGCTCCTGATCCAGAAGGATTTCAGCCCCATCCCTGCTGGCATATTCCCTATAGGAAAAACAAAATGGGATGCAAAGTAGTGATAGCTGAGGGACCACTCAGATCGGAGGCACAGGAAGACAAATCCTGTGGCTACAAATAATGTGTCTGCAGCTAATCGCAGTGTCACCAGAAACTAAAAAGTAGGTACACTTAGGAATAATTTTGGAGGAGAGAAATGGGCATCAGGAAGCCAAATCTGAAAGCACAGTTTTAGTGGTTCTCCAAGGTGGCATCTGGCAATGTTTCAGGAAAAGGCCGGTGAAGGATGGCATGACAAGGAGCCCAGGTGCTGCTCTGCCTCAAACAAAATGTCAGGTGTTGGTGCACACAGGTTACTGCACACAGCATTTCTGATCTGAATGCACTGTTTCGCTACTGCTTTGAAATGAGGTGAGAGGAAAACATCAAAAAAATTCAATTACATCAACACAGTTCATATAGAGCTTTAGAAACAGATTTTTAAATACACACAAACCAGTTTTAAATCCTTTCCCTTTCTAAACTATGACCTCCAAGTACAGTTCTTTGAACAGGGTACATCTCCTGAAGTGTTTGTGGTTCTCTACAAAGGATGAGCAGGCAGAATCCTCCTGGGCTGGGAAGGCAAGGACTTGCACTTGATTCTGGTCTAAAGGAGAAAGGTTGTAGCTGCAAGCTCTGCCTTGAACAAATCTAAATCCCCCAACTTACCTGAAGTCTGCTTTGTTAAAAAAAAAATCTCCAGTCATGAGACACTTGATTTTCAGAGCTAAAGCTTTGCTTTTCCTCAAAGATCAAGCTAGGTACTAGACCACTGCTACAGCCAGCCCCTGGTGCTGTAGGAATTTGGTGGGTCAGGAGGACCCATACAATTCTATAAAAACTGAAGGGAAAAGTATTTCTCATTTCTTTGCTCGTGCTCACACATGGCAC
Source organism: Corvus hawaiiensis (assembly GCF_020740725.1). Taxonomy (NCBI): domain Eukaryota; kingdom Metazoa; phylum Chordata; class Aves; order Passeriformes; family Corvidae; genus Corvus; species Corvus hawaiiensis. Next base: position 829,869 of record NC_063226.1, on the reverse strand, counting down.
TGTCCATGTCATCGAGATCAAAACTTGGTTTACACATAAGAAATACCAGCTGCCATCTGATTAGGACATGTGAGAAGTTTATGAGGTAGCTGCAAGTTCAGCTCAGCTGGAAATGAACAGGAAGGCTGGGGGACACATGATGTGACCGGAGTGTCATGACCCGAGGAAACAGGAGAAATGGGGCAGAAGTGCTCAGTGTAATGTAGGTGAGCTTCATCTTCTGATCCTGGGTGAGCACTGAACCTAGATGATGTCTGAGTGAAGAAAATTATAGAAAAAATTCCATCAGATGCTGCTTAAAATTGCTTCAAGTTAAAAAGAACAGAGGCAATGGGATGAACTGCACAGAGCTTTAAAGGAGAAGGCAATTCCATGGAGGAAAAGAACAGAAAGTAGTAGAGGTAATAGGCTCATGTCAGAGGAAGCAACTTATTTTGTGGCTGTACAATTCTAGTGCTGCTTGGTGTGAAAGAGCACATTCAAATTAGCAGAATATATCTTGTCTTACACACTGTAGGCTTCTTGAAACACTTAGAACTTTCTTTTAAGATGAGTTTTTAAAACTGAATTAATGTCTTTCTGTTTTTCCTTTAAGGAACCACTCTGAACTTTAAGCATAACTGGTTTTTTTAGATTTTTTGAGGCCAGAAATAGCCCAAAAAACTAACTATCACATTTCCCCCTCTGTCTCTCCGGCTTGTAAAAATCAAACACTGATTAATTTTTACAACACTTAAGGAAAATGTCAGACACGAAAATGTTATCTTATGCCGTCATTGTATATGCAAGCCTCCAATAATGTTAGAGCTCTGCTGGGCAAGTTTCCTTTCAAATACTGCTGTATGTTCTTCTTCCTGCTGTTGTTCTATTATCTCTATTAAATTCAAGTGTAACTCGAGGGAAAGCTCAGATCAGTCATGAAATGCTCTTTGCAGTCCTTTGCCTGCCCATTACTGACGTGGCCGAAGGTTTCTAGTGTCAGGTCTCCCATTGCACTGCGACTCCAGGAACTGGAGTCTGAGTCTGCCTCTGGATCCCAGGCTCAGGTTTGGTATGATGCACATTCTGCCTCCCCAGCCTCTCCAGGTGCTGTTTTCTCTCAGCTCCACAAAGGCTGGAGCGAGATCAGCCGCCGCTGCCAGGCCGCAGCTCGGCACAGTCAAACATCAAAGCTCCAGCTCCAGCTCCACTTCAAAACCCTCTAAGTTTTAAGACTTGACCAAGTAGAAGGAGGAGTTGTAAGGGGAAGCTGTACTGGCCAGAACGGAGGGCTGTGTGCAGGAGGGCACTTTGCTCTTACTTTACACAGTGACAAGCAGTGAGCGATAGTGATTTGCGCTTCTTGTTCTGCCCATGAGGGGTGTGGGACAACCTTCACCCTTTGACTGTGCTATGAATAGCACAAGAACCACTCCCAGGTCTTTCACCTTTACGCTGTCACAAACCTTTTACCAGCCTTGGAGAAGGAGCTCTGGGCAAAAATCTGTTTTGACATCAAGGCACCTGGTTTCAGTTTAGAACACCGAATACTTCCTTCATTTTCTTTCACTCCACTGTTAAAGTTCTGTCTGCAAGCGTCCAACAAAAGCTATCAAGTTAAGACTTTATTCAAGTTGGTTATGGTCCCCAGTGTCTCCCCTGGAGAGGACACACACTACCTGTCATCTCTGCAAGGCCCCAGCCCCATCTGCTTTGTGTGTGTGCATTTGTGCGAGCGTGGGCAGGGCTGGGCGAGGTGAAGGGAAAGGTGCACCTTTATTGCACTGGCCCACTGCAGCACAGCCCCGTGATACACCTGAAACCTCTGTCCGTGCCTCCAGTGCTCCTCAGTGTGCTGGTGATAAATGGTTATTGCACATCTAAAGGTTCTGGTGTCAGGGTGACGCTGCTGGTGCAAAGGAGAATCCTTAAACAGTCGCAATTCATCAAACTTGAAGAGGGGGAACCTCAGAGGCGGGCTGGCAAGCAGGCATCTATTAGATGTAATCTGGGTAGGATTTTAAGACATAAAACTTCTTTTGTAGGTTTTCAAGATTTAGTTTTTACTTCTCATTATCCTACTCTGACTTTATTTTTAAGACATTGAATTACTTGTTTTGCCTGTGGCAGTAACTGGTGAGTGATCTCTCCCTGTCCTTATCCCAACCCCTGAGCCTTTCATTATATTTTCTCCCCCCTGTCCTGCTGAGGAGGGCAGTGATGGAGCAGTGGGACCTGGCACCCAGCCAGGATGTATGAGCATCTTCCCTTCCCACTTGGATCTTCTCAGGGCGTCTCTGTTGATCAGACTGAATTACTTAGAGAAATTAAACTGCAATCTCCATACTATCCATTAGCTGGAACTCTATTTGCATGTAGCAGTTGGGTTTTGGCAATCAAAAGGAGGAAGATTGTGCACCACAAACTGTCTGCCCAAGAAAGATCTTCTGTGTAGTGCTTAAGACTGCGTAGGAATAGGAATGGTAAAAATAAGATGGGGGCCAAATTAAACATCCATTGGAACAGGGATGTGCCTGCTCAAGGATAGGCTTTGCCCTGTGTTTAGTATTTATCTCATCTGTAAATCTTTGTGGGTTTTATTGTAACACACAACTGGTAATAAAGAAATTTGCAATTCCAATCGAAACAGTGGTAGGCCAGGAAATAAGGAGATGTGCAATGGATTTCTTTGGACTGATTTTATAGCACCATTGCAAACCAGTGGCAACTAAACTAGACAAATGCCTTACTTATTTATCACCATTGAATAGATACCTCTAGATGCCAGTATGAATATTGAAATATAAAGTGAAATGAGGATTAAGTACTTGTTTTAGAGAGACTTTATCATGTCTGGGATCTTAAATGGAAGGCCTCATCCTGCTCTGCCTGAATGTAGGGAGAGTTTTACTTCAGATTTAACTGGGAACATACCAGGAGCCATCACAACAAAGCTTTAACAGCATAATGTAAGATTCCTGCTACATAAAAGAGTACAATCTGGACCTTTTATGAACCCCTGCCTACAGAAAAGAGAAAATTTCAACTTGAGAATATGCCAAAGAACCAAGGAAAAGTACACTGAGGAGCAATGTCACTACTGTATCTATGTGAGTTAACAAATTCCTCAGGGAATATATGTCTCTATAGATATTTTACGAGGCTAGGAAGAGCATGTTCATGACTTGAGTGTGTTTTATAGACTGACCATACAGCTACTGCACATTAAGCAGCAAGAGTTTTGTTGTATAAAAGCACTTACAGTTTACAGTTTCAGATTGTGAAGTGATACTTGACTTAGCCAAGCCTGTGCCAAGTCAGAACCTTCTGGGAGATGTTTCTGGGGGAATAAATATCCTCAGCAGAGGCACAGCTCCGTGCAGCACATCAGCTCTGCTGTGCCTGCTTCCAGAGAGCCACCCCGAGCTGTGAGTATTCAGAGAGCCCAAATATGATCTGCTGTGTGTGTCTCTCTGCTGCAAAAGCCTCATGTTTCACTCCACACTTAGAGCTTGTGAGACCTTGCTCTGCCTAGGGCCATCGCGTTTGTCCCTCTGGGAAGGAGAGCTCAGAAACCATAAAAGGGTACAGAGGATGCTCCAACCATTTGTGCTGCCTGGCTTGTTGCCACTCAGTTTAAATGGCTCCATCACAATCTTGGGAGGCACACAAAAGGTGTTTAATTACAACAATTTACTGATATTTGACTGCAAACTGTGCTCCCCCGACAAAGACTGTCTTGAATTTAAACCCTCCCAAGGCACACAGGTGGTCAGGGAATGCCTAAAGAGCATTTACACGGGACACATCAGATTTCTTTGTACTGAACTTCACTAAATCTTCTTCCTCTGCGTACCTGATTTATCTGGAGGTGCAGAAATTGTTTAAATTCAGAAACTCAGAATGCTGACAGTGAGAGGTACAGGATCCACGTCAGGGCCATGTATAGGTAAGTTTCTGCATGAGCCTGGCTGTGCTATGTAGCTTGGTGTGTATCACTTGTCACCACGGCATCCGAGTGCTTCTCAGCTTCCAGGCTTGTAGCTGCAAAGCAATGAGGTGACAATTTTCCCTGCTATAGTTGAGAAGTGATGTACCAAGACACTGAGGCTCAGATTCATGTTTAAGCGAGTTAGTTGAAGAAATTTTGTTAAAAAGCCAGACCTCAAGTGATTTACCCAAAATTCAGACATGCTCACTTCAAAGTGAGGAACTGAGGAAGGAATCTGAAGACATAAGTCAGCATCCTGACCACAAACACCATCTCCACTAGAATACTCGGGCCACCAAGGCAGCTTTAAAATTAAAGGCTGTGCAAAGTGTACCTTGATTGCAATAAGCCTTCATGCAAATCCCCTTATATTTTACATGCATAACACGATATTTTAGTACTGTTTTAACTGACACTTCTAAGCCCTGAAAACTAGTAAGGAGAAAAACTAACTCATTTTAAAACAGCAGGGTAAGCTCTCTCTGCCCACCAGTTAGTACAATTCTTCCCCAACCTGCTGAGCTGCTGCCTCCTTCCAATGTACTAAGTTTGAGTGTATGGGCCTCATTTGGTCAATGTAATAACTATTCCTGCAAAATGTAACAGGTGTCCTGGCAAAGATGGGAATGGCTCAGGTAAGGCAAGTTCACTGTCAGCACTAACACAGCGTTTATCAGTGACATTTGGTGCTGGAAAGACCTCAGACCAGAAGTGTGCATTGTCAGTGACTCTCAGCAAAGACACTGCAAGTGCCTTTGAAAATCAGGTCTAAGTTGTATTGGACAGCTTAAATCTCCTTGCTGGGGTTCATCAGCTACTTCTGACAGTGCTGGCTCAGCTGAACCACAGAATCCCTCCTTTCCCATTCCACGTCCCGCTCTCTGGATTCAGTGGTCCCTGTTGGACTGGAGAGAAACAGACAAGAAAAAGACCAAGCTTTTGAGCCTCCTGGAAAGTCTCTGATGTGTTAAAAAAACAAATAACTGAAGAGGCTCATGTGAAATAGACTTACATGGAGAGCACTCTAAGGCCACTATCATCAGAGGGCTTACTGAATCCTAGAATCATTTTGATTGGGAAACGCCTCTGAGATCATCAAATCTGTTAACCCAACACTCCCTTGTTCACCACTAAACCAGGGCCCTAAGTGCCACATCTCTGTGGTTTTTAAATACCTCCAGCGATGGTGACTTCACCCCTTCCCCAGCAATCCTGTGTCTCTGCAAAGCAAAGCTGACCCTACCAGGTCGGTCAAGAGCCAGGATCACATCTGCCATCCTGGCTCTTGATTCTTAGCTTAAACAGCCCTAATATCCCTTATTGCACCTGATCCCCAGCCACTTGTGTGCAGTGGGAATGAGACTTCATCCTACGCTGTGTTTCATCACCCACTTACTCAGAGGCTATTCTGCTCCTGGCAGCCCGGTGGCCCCGCCCGGGGCAAGAGCAGGAGGAGCCGAACCCGCTGGCCGCCGAAAGCCGAGCTGCGTCCAGCTGTCCCCGGGCTGCAGCAGGGGAGGGCGCAGGGCAGGAATTCGGCCCCGCTAAAAATAGCGGCCCCGGGGCTGCTCCTGTCCCGGGGACCCCCGGCGGGCTCGGGGCCGCTCCTGCAGCGGGGCACGATGTGCGGGGAAGCGCTCAGAGCACGCTGCCTTCCCCGGGGGTGCCAGCCCTGCCTTGTTCCCTCCTGCTCTGGGAGAAATCCCTCGTGTCCCCCGCCCCAAACAGGCCACTTGTGCCGTGGGGAGAGGGGGCAGGAGGAGCCCAGGTGCCGCACCGAGGGGCTCCCCCAAGCACTCCACGGCTCGCCCTTCCCGGCGTTTTATTTTGGGCGCTGCCGAGCGGGGCCGGGCTCCAAGGGGCGCCGGCTGCCTCGGGTTTCTGCCTCCCCCGACGGCGGCCCCGGGCAGAGAAAGTTCTGCCCCGCCGAGGAGAACGGGGCAGGGGGAGGAGCGGGGCGGGACACGCCGCTTTGTAGCACAGGTGAGGGAGCTCTGGCTCTTCATGGGGTCCCCTCCTGCTCCCCGGGGGCGGATGGAGGAGGCGGAGGGAGGGGGTGAGCGCCGTCCCACGCCCCGGGGCAGAGCAGCAGCGCTGGGCGGCGGCCAGCGCAGGCTGTGCGGGCTCCCTGCTAAGGGAACGCGATCCTCCCTGTGCCCTCCGTGTTCCCCGTTAACGGGAACCCGATCCCCCTTTGCCCCCCGGCCGGCGCTCTGCACTCCCGCGACGGCAGCAACAGGCTGCGGGGCTGGGGCCCGGGCGGTTCCGCGCCCAGAGCCTCCCCCGCGGTACGGGGGGGGTGGGAGCTGCTCCCCAAATCGGGGGACAGTCCAGGTCCGGCCATGGGGCATCGTTGTGTCGCTGGAGGGCAGCGGGATGCGTGTTGCCCCCCCCGCTCCCCCGTACCGTTTAATGGAGAGCCGGTGTAGGCGATGGGGAAGGGGATGCGCGGAGCCGAGGGGGGCCGGAGGGGGCAGCTCCAGCCCTCCTTGCTGCCGCGAGCGTAAACCTGCCGCCTCTTCTGCAGTGACGGGGACTCGCGTCCTCCTCCTATCCGCGGCTGCAGCTCTGCTGCTCCATCACATTATTATTAGGGGAGGATGCGAAAAGAGAAAAACCCAAACCCAACACACCCAAGCAAACAACCCCCCTCAACTCACGGTACCCCCCTCCCCCCGGTCGGTGGGACTTGCAGGACCAGCTGCGCTTCCCTGGCCCTGGGGAGGAGAGGCAGAGCCGGGGAGGCGGGGGAAGGAGGGGGCCGGGGCCAGGCAGACACAGGGAATATCGCTTTTGTCTCCGGCACGGCGAGCGGCGCAGGGGCTCGGTGCTGCGGCTGCCGGAGCCCCCCGCTCCCCACTCCGCTCCCGCAGGCACCGCGGCGGCGCCGCCGGGCTCCGAGGCTCCGCGCCGGGGAGCGGGCAGCTCGCCGGCTCCTCATTTCCCCCCTCCTCTCCTTCTCTTGGTGTTATTTCTGCCTTTTCGGCGTAGAGGGTCCCCCACACGCACGCACGCTGCCCCCCGCCCGAGGTTTCTTTGGGTCCAGCCGGAATTCGCGACGCTCCCGGGGATTTTCCCACCCAAGCTGGGGTCTATGAGCGGGAAGGTGATCAAGCCCAAAGAAGAGAAAGATGCTTCCAAGGGTAAGGCAGGCGCAGCCGCCCCGATAACCAGCTCGTTCCCCGGCCCGACCGCGGACAGCGCGACCTTACCGGGCCGGGAGGGGGGCACGGCTCCGGTGGCAGCCGCGGCTCGGGGGACCCGGCACGGGGAGGGAGCGGCGCCCGGCTGTGCCCGGCGTGCGGGGCGCTGCACCGGCACCCCGGCACGGCGGCTGCGGGGGCCGCTCAATGCGGCACCGGCGGGAGTCGGTGCCCCCCCTTTCCCTGCCGGGGAGGGGGCGGCTCCCCTGCCGGGCCGGGGGCGCTCGGCGCTGCGGCGGCCCCGGCCGAAGCGGGCGGGGCGGGGAGACATCGCCATGGAGACGCGGAGCCGGGGCACCGGCGGGGCCGGGGGTGACCCCAGCCGGGGCTGGGCACGGGGGGCTTCCCCGCCCCGGTTCGTCCCCGCGGCGCTGGGGGCGTGCGGGGCCGGGCTGCCCGCGCCGGGGGGCATGGCCGGGGCTGGGGGAGCGCAGGGGGCCCTGCCGGGTGCGGGGCCCGCCCGGGGGCGAGCTGTGGCGAGCTGTGGCGAGCTGTGGCGAGCCGTGGCGCTGCCCCCGGGCCCGGCCCCGCTCGGGCTGTGGGGCGGTGCGGGGCTCGCCGTCCCTCGGAGCGGTGCCCCTGTGCTCCTCCGTGCCCCCGTGTGCTCTCTGCCGCCCGGCTGGGCTGGGGGGGACCCGGGGAGGGCTGTGGGCCGGGCCTCCCCGCAGGACCAAAAACTACTCCTTATTCACTAGTTTTATAAAACGGAGTGGGACACTTCCCTGTCATTTACTTTTTTAGCAGCCGAATCAAAGCTAGTCAACCTTTCTATTCTTGATAAAAAGCCTTTTGGTTTCATGATTTTTGAAAGTTTGTATTTAACACTTTAGAGACCTGTTTTGGTGGGTTTTTTTTTTTTTTTAATGTTAGTTTTTTTCCCCAGCTCTGTCTTTCCCCTTCTCACTATGTTCTATGTCCAAAACCGTAGCGTTTGCATCACATTTTTTTTCTCAACAACACAATCAAGTTCACCACTCAGATGCATTTCAAAACCTTACATATTTCTAGATAAATTTTTTTTTGCCTTTACAGTATGTTCTTTGAAGTTGAGTTGGTTTTGATTTTCTTCTATGGTGGCCTTATTCACTAAATTGCACTTTAAATAATTTATTAAGCAATGCAGAACAAAAGATTCCCGCCTTTCTGAGGAATTATTTTGCATGATTTAGAACTGTGTTATAATAGTAAACAAAACGAAATTGCCGTACTTGTGCTATGCTTGCCTGAAAGCTTGTTTTTTAAAATCAAGCTTAGATATGCCATTTCATTCTATGATTATAAGTTTTAGTGACATATTTCATGTCGGAAATTGCACGTGTACAGGCTTTGGCACATGGCAAACCAGTGGGACAAAGGCATTTGTACCTGCTGTTAATGAGTCAGTAGTGCCTTAGACGTGCAAGGCTTTGATGTCAGTGGTGACAGGGTACCAGAAGGTGAATATTCTGAGGCTCCCAAGAAAAGCAGTTGGTGCTGATGCTCTGCTTCCAGGAGACGCTGCTACGCTCTTTGAGCTCATATAAAAACTTTCTCTGTTATCACCAAGTGAAGAGGCAGTTTTAGATACAGCAGGAGGAGCCGGTACTTGTGTGAGGTGGTTTGGTACCGCTGTAGGCAAATGAGTCATGGTTAACACCTGTGAAATACGCTTTTAGAAAGGCTCCGGGGATGGTGATAAGGAGTTAATATTTACTAGTTTATGGATAGGCTGCATGGTCTTCTTCAGCCTCTCGAGTTGTAGACAAAAATAGGAAATGTTTTTTCCTCTGAACCGCCTGAATTCTCGTTTGGTGATTGCAAGTGTTAATACTCTTAAGTGGAGCTGTTTAATTTGGCTCTAGCCATAGTAAATCCAGGCAGTGATGGGTGGGTTTTTTGTTAGATTTTTTGGTTTGGTTGCATTTTTTTAATACAGTAAAACAGTAATTTGCCTGGAAAGGATCGGATACCATTTCCTGCGTTTTTCTGCAGCTGTACTGTGGCACTGGAGTCCTGAGAGAAAGCTCTGTGTTTTTAAGTTAGTTAACTCCTCTTTCAAAGAACAACATAATCATGTTTCATATACGAGTAGTTTATTGTGGTGATATGTTCATGTACCCCCCCCATTCTGTAAGATAACATGGTGTAGTTTTAATACCTGCTGTAAATGCAGGTGTCCCAGGGTTATATTTGCCTAATAAATGTGGAATACTTCTCAGTGAGAGCAGTGTCAGCTTTTCTTACTCCCGAAGCTTCCTTAGGCATTGCAGGGCCATGCATGAGATGAGTCTTGGCTGTAGTTCCCTACTGAACTTGGGGAGGGCCATGTTCAGCCCAAGTGTAAGAGCTGCTCTGTGTAAGCTGTTCAAAGACACTTTCTTCAGTCGGCTTTTGGGGTGGGTCTTTTTAGACAAAATTGATTTATACAGAACCTTGAAAGGCTGTGGATTTTGGTGGGAATAAGCACAATCCAGACCAAATACTTACTGCCTTGCAGTGGTTATTTGCAGTTAAATTACCCGTTTGTAAAGTCTGTGGTGTCAGTGGAGTTCTGCAGGTGTTACAGAAGTATCAAAATCTATCATTACTCAAAATAGTTGGGGTTTCTTCACTTTTCTGAAGCCAAAGAGGAAAGTAACTGCTTGCTTTAGAGTTTGTTGGTCCCACTTACAAGTCCTGCCTAGAAAACCAAGTGATGGACTGTGTTCTGCTCGCTATCTGGTTGCTTTTAAAAGTGGTTGTGGATGTTTGAGAATTATCTAGCCTAATCTAAATAAAGCTCATGGATTAACAGAACGAAGTCAGGGATGTGCACCTTTACTTTCTGCAAGATGCTGCATTAACTGTGAGTGTGTAGCTATAAGATTATGGCACATTATGGCGCTGATTTCCCCTCCCCCTATTTTTTTTTAGACTGTGTGAGAGTTAGATGCAGGGTGCTGTAAGCCCAGGTATCCTCCCAGCTGCTTCCCAAAGGCAGATGGGCAGCACTGCTGCTGCTCCAGGGTGGAGGCTGTTCGTAGTAGCAAGCAGCTGGTTCCAGAGAGCAGCCTTGTCCCCTCTGGGTTGGTTTCATCATGGGGCAGGTGTCCGTGTCTCTCCTCGCTGTGCGCTGTTTCCAGGGTTGGCAGGAACGTGAGGTTCTGGAGAAGAACAGCTCAGCGTCCTGCCGTGGTCTCTAAGGGTTGGTAGCAGCTTGGTGGCAGCTCTGTGCTCAGGAATGCCCCGGGTGCATTCCCAGGACAGTGCAGTTCCCACCACACAGGTTCTTGTCCTGCCCCGGAGCTGCTGTGCAGAGCCACGGGTGTGCCAGGGCAGGGGACTTACCACAGTTTTCCCCCAAAAAGTTTTTGCCTCGCACTTTGAGAACAGTGCATGGAGTGTCCCCAGCCGTCCTTGGGGCTGTATCAACATAACCTATTTTGAATTACAGATTTTTTTATCTTTTACTGGGGGGGGGGGGAAGTTGTGGGGCAGTAGGAGAGTATTGGGCATTAGAAAGGGAGCTGAGATGTGCTGAAAGCCCTGTCCTTTGGACCTGGGCCTTAGAGAGCTCGTGCTGTCTGGTATTACAGCCAGACTCTTTCCAGAGGCTGCTGTGCAGTTTGTGTGGCTCCTCTGAGCAAAGTCAAGAGCTGGAGCAGAGAGTCTGAAACTAAATCTGAGGAATGGATTCATCTGCATTTGTTTTTCTTTTTACTAAGGGGATTATCTACTATTGGCTTCCCCGTCAAAGCAGATGAAGGGGGATCTTTCCTGTCACCATGCTGTCACCACAAGAAACTTGGATAACTTTGTCCAAAAGTCTGATAACCTCAGCCATAAGCAGTGAGAAAATAGAGAGTGTATTTTCTTCTGCAGAAAGCAAAATAGGAGCATTTTTGAAGCTGAAAGCTTCTAATCTGAGAAGAGTGTATTGAAATAGTGACAGTAACAGTGAAGACTTTGGAAGCACAGGTACTATTCTAATTCAGTGACAGCAGAAAACAAAGCACTTAGAGAAATCACTTGGCAGGAGAAACAGAAGTCAGAATTTTGAGGTATCTATTACTGCTTTTCGTGGCTTTATGGGAATACAGTATAATGCAGCTTGTGATTGAAAGGTCTGGAGAAAAGCTGACAAAAATAAAGAAGCTGATCTCAACAGTTACATTTCTATAGTACTGAATCATGAGAAAGTAACTTACTTCAGGGACTGAAGAGGAGCCTCATGTAAGCTGACCACGTCTTGGTCTGAGTCCACGGAATCAAAATTAGCAAGTGCAGACCCGGGTGAGAAGGGGGAAGGGAGCACGGTGCTAACAGCCGCAAGTGCTGCTTGGCCAGCTCCGGTCACAGGCAGCGCATTTCTTAGTCCTTTTGTCAGAAATTTGGGTGCCAGTTCTTTTGCATTTCGGAGAAAAAGCCCCACCAAACATCAGCAGCAGCTGCAGTTTAGGATATGAACTGAGTGTTTGTTCAGGCAGATGTTTGCCAGCAGCACATTGGGTCTTTTTGTGGTCAGTTGGTGCTATTGACTTGCGCATCAGAACTTGTGTTTGTTTTATAAACATTTAATGACACCAAAGAATTAGTATTAAACTCAATGCTTTTGTTTTGTTCGCTTCACACTAGAAATCTCTGAGCCTCCTGTCTGAGATTGTAGATCCACTTTGAATAGGTGCCTGCATTGCCCACTGGAAAGCGACAGCCAAAATCTGGGGCACGACCCACACCATCCTGGATATTAATGCTGCAGGTTACAATAGAAGCTTAGTGCTTGGCCGAGGTCCTGATCCATTCAAAATTCCCATTGACACCAGTGGGAGTTCTCTGTGTCTGCCTGTGGCATTGCCTCTGATTAGTGGGTGGTTGTTAATGTGCCCGTGCTTGGAATATTTACAGTAACTACCTCCTGTTATGACTCATTATCTGTGACTGTCTTTGGTACCACAAACGACAGTAACTCTTTATAAAAGAAACATCCTTCCCTCTTAAATCCCAAGACAGTGGCCCCTCACATACGTTGGTTAAACATCAGCAACTCAAAAGTCAGAAGCAGTCTTGAGATCAAAATGCCAGCACATTAGTGCTGATGCTCTTCAATGATTTTCAGTGTTGAAGAAATGCACAGTAAGGCAGGATTTTCAGGGACAAGCTCCACACTCTGGGGTTTGTTACAGTGTTGGTTCTTGTGTGGCGGCTGTCCATGCCAAAGAACTCGTGCTGTACAGGAGGTAGTAAAAGAGAGTCATCTTTTTTTTGTTTCTAGAGGGAAACTTAATAATAGTTGCTTCTTGGCAGATGTCAAATCTCATCTTCAAAGGAAAAACTCCCAGGCAGATGAAGCCTGGAGGATGAGTAGCCCCACAGAGCATTGCAGGGCGCTGCAAAAGGAGGAGCACCAGCAGCCACAGCAGATGCATAAGAATGCATGGCTTAGGCTTCTGGCATCTCTGGTCTGTGGCCACCCACAGTATACTGGAGACTTGTCATTAACTGTATTTGTGCCATTTACTGTGATTTCCTGCAAGGCATTGGTCTTACCCCTGTGCTTCGGGACTTTAGTGCTGCAGCGTAGCCGTGGGTCAGATGAATGTTCCTTTTCTGCTTCTGTTCCTCACTGTGTGTTATTGCTGTGGTGTGTTGAAGAAGACATGGCTCCAGAGTTGCATGAACCACTTCTGCAGGACCGAAGACAGGGCAAATCCCGTTCCTCAATCTCCCTGCAAGCAGTGAATCCATGCTTTTATAAAAACCTCTGTAAATCCAGAGGTGTCCTGTGTACAAACAAAACATTTGTAGCTCTAAGAGGACAAGCTTCACTTGCTAGCCTACAGCTGAGCATTTTCAGACCAGGACTTTGGTGTTGATGTATGTTGGAGAGGAACTGCCCTGTTAGTGGCTGGATGCTTTCACAGATTCTGTGGTCTTAGATCTCTTCTGTGGGACTGAAGGTTTCTCAGCCACTCCTATTCCTCTTAGCTGAGCCTGGCTCTAGAGCTTGTGTACCCCAAACTGTTCTTTCCTCAACTACGTCATTTGGCCTAACAAAATTCCCTGCTTTTCCCAGAACATGTCTTGGTCAAGCTTACATGAAAATGCAGGTTAAAAACCAAAATGAGACAACTATGTTATATATGTTATTTACAATAATCCTTTTATTTTTGTGTGTGGTATATTGGATAAAGGGTTTCCTTGAATTGCCTGGTCTGGTTTCTTGCTCAATATTTGTATTGTGTTGCTGAGTGAAATGAAGGCGAAAATAATTTGAATTGCACCCTCAGGCAGGTAACAATTCAGTTCTTTTCATGAAGAGAGTGTAAAGTGAGACTGTTCTCTACTTAATTAGTTTTGTGAGAGTGATGTATAAGGCAAGGTCAGTGCTAAAGGAAGAAAGGGCTGGCATGGATTGAACGCTGCTTACGTTGTTTGAATAATTAGAGCATCACTGTGAGGTGGGGGGGAGCAGAGGACAGAAATGAAGTGGGAAGAAGAGATATTCCTGAAATAGCAATCGAATTGCCATTGATCTGGGCTGCATTACATGTACACAGTTCAAGAGTGACTAAATCTGAACTAGTGGTGGTTTGTTACCCTTGGCACTGGTTGTGCTTGTAGCTGAAATGAAGGTGTGTTTACAGAGATCCCTCTGTTCTGTGAGTGAGGCTTGACACACCTGATGTAAGGCTCTCTTGGCTGCTTTAAGAATAAATTGTTTAACCGGTGCTTGGTATTTTTGATACATGTGCTTTTAGTTACCACCCAGTTTAGGATGAATGCCATTTGTGTTAGTGGGATCAGATCAGAGGTAGGCATCGTGTAATCCTCATCTGACCCAAGAGTTGCACAGCATTTGCTTTGGGTGTCACTTTTGTAAAGTGACAGCTTCTCCTCTGTTGGTCACTCTTAGATGCCAGCGCAGGGCATCCAGTGGCGGTGCTGAACTGCTCCGGTGGGTTTCTGTATCCCTGTTCCTGTGAGCTTTAGCAGCTGACACGTCCCAGAGGTGGGGTTGCAGGAGCAGCCGTGGCGGTACCCACCTGACTGTCCTTCTGGTCTTCTCCCTCCTCCATTCCCTGAAAACATACCAAGGTGGCACCAGTGTTCCTGCCAGGTTTGGTGAGGCCTTTGTGGAACCTTCTGGAACCATCTGGAACATTCTGGAGCCCTCTCGGGGCAGCTCTGTTGTCACCTCACAGAGGCCCCTTGAGGAAGACCCCTGGGCAGTGACACACAGCTCGGCGTGGTGACAGCGAGGGCCGGTGGCTCGGCCCCAGCCTTTGGTGGCGAAGGTATCGGGCGACTTGTCCTTGTCCTTGGGCAGGAGTTGGGCAGTTCCCTCTCTCTCCTGGCTGCAGGTGACCATTCCCACGTGCCAGTGGCTTCCCCAGGGACTGCACAGGAGAGGTGATGACCATCAGCTCTGCGCTTCCAGCAGCTTCACTCAGGTTTTAGCCACTGAGTTTAATTATGGAAGTTTAGGAGTTCTGAGCCACTTTCCCCTGCCCCCCATAGCCTGTTTATTCAAATCCTGTGGTAATTAGCACTCATCTAATGGTTTGATTTTTCTGTTCATTTTGGGTATTGAATCACAGAATGGTCCACAGTGGAAGCGAGCACTGGAGCTCCTCCAGTCCAGCCCCCTGCTGAAGTGGGATCTCCTGAGCACATCACTCAGGAAGGACTGTGTCCAGACAGCTTTTGCATATCTCCAGCAAAGGGGAATTGGGAGTTCTCAGTGTTTTTCCTCTTCTGTTGTAGGTGACTTTTTTGCTCAAATTTTTGGTTTTCATTAAATGAAGGGAAAAAGTGCAGGACATTTTTTCTTGCATATAGAATAGAAATAGAAAGCAAGTATGAAAGAACTAGAGAGGAAAGCTAGGAGAGAGGGGCAGGGGAGAGAGCCAGCAGGAGAAGGGAGCGGTGCAGACTGAGCTCCAGGTGAAGCACAGCACGGCTCTGCTCGCGCCCGGCCGCGCTCACTCTCACCTCCCAGCAGACACAAGCAGAGAGGACTACTGCTGATTCTGTTCTTTCAGCCATTTCCCAGCACTTACCAAGAAGATGGTAGGTACCGTTTTTTTTCCATTGTGTCTCTTAAGTTGTTCACTGGTACTGGCCACAGTGTTCAAGTAGCTGAGGCTGGATTTACTTCCACACATTGTCAATGTGCTGTCAAATTGCTTACAAAGAACCATTTCTCCTTTGGATTTTACATCTGCTCTGGAGTTCTGTGCAGCTGCCTTTTATGTTCAATACACATACGAAATTCATGTGTTGCTCTTATATCTCGGTTTGCCCAAGTTGTGCTACAGTACTGCCTCAAAAACGATAAATGTTTTAATTGGAATTACACACAGTGCTCCGAACTGCTGTCACTTACACTTTGTTCCTCTGAGTGCTGCAAGAGAATAAGAAACTACGATGGACCCAACTGTCACTGCAAGCCATTGCCACTTCTTGTGGGGTGCAGAGCTGGAATACCTGATCCGTGAAAACCTTTCCTTGTAAAACAAAGATGCAGAGGTATTTTTGGGAGTTGTAGTATTGGTGGGAATTACAGGCATATGCATTTCCTAAGGGAATAATGATGTGTAATTGTTTGAGGCCATCATGCAGTGCCCGTGCTCCTTCCTAGCCCACGCTGCCGATGTTGAAATGTTATTTCTTGTGCCTGTAAAGAGGAGAGAGGTCTCTGCAGCCACGCTGGTGTGCAGTCAGTGCAGGTTTGTCATGTGCTCTGCTTTACGTTTGCTTCTCGTCTTGCATACCAGTGACTGAACGTTCAGAGACTGCCAAAAATAGCTGACTGCTTTCAAGTGATTGGGCAAGGAGAACTGGAGTGACTTTCATCTGCTGCTCTTCTCTTCCTCCTGCTCTGCTCCATGTTTGCTTTCTGAGGAAAGGATATTGGGTTTTCAGTTTTTTTGGCGGAACTCAATAAAAGGTGGTAAAAGTGAAGTAAGTCAGACAGGATCAAATAGCAAGTCTCTTCTTGATCACCTAATGGGAAGGCTACAGCAGCAGAAGGTCAGAAGTCTGACTCCAGCTGCAGAAAGATTCCTGGGGTGAAGTGTGACCTGTTTCAGATCCACTCCAAGGTCAGGATACTTCCTGGCTGTGGAGGCTGATAAAGGAATGTCTGCTTTAGTGCTGGAGGTTCGTTTGTACCTGGCTTGTTGACCATATAGAGCTGTGTTACTTGGCCACTGGCAAGCAGCATGTTTGGTTTCTTTGGCTGGAAGAGGGGTTGGGCTGTTTGTTTTGAGGTTGGGTTTCACGGTGTTTGGTTGGTTGTTTGTTTTTTTTTTTTCTTTTCAAATTATCAGTGCAAACCCCAGTTTTCAGGTTCTGTTTGTATAACTGTGTCTTTGGGAGGGATTTCTATCACATGATTTCTGGGGTGTTGGGAGTAATGAGCTAGTCTAAGTAATAGTCTTTTTGTGTGGGGTATCCAGTGAGTAGGTGATGGAAAGGAGTGAAGGCTCTGTAGATAGTGATCCAGTAACTCCTGTGGAAGGAGAGAATAGCATGGAAGACAGAACAAAGGTAAACTTGTACTTTTTACTAGTCGTTCATTTAAGAACAGTAGATGTTCTTGTTTAGGGATGCTTAATTTGAGTGGCAGCAATTAGTGAATGTAGAGGAGGGGAGGATTATGCAGAGCTGTAAAAGTTATCAATTCTTTTCACAGCGACTTTCAGGGTTTAAAATTTTGAATTTGTTCCCCCTCTGGGACATAAGCAAAACTTCTTTGAGGTTACTCAGGAGAAATAGGCACACTGGAACTATTTTAAGGAAAAAGACCTGTCAGGTTTTCCATATCTGTCCTTGTTCCACCCTTGGTCTGAAAAGGCCTCCCATCAAAACTGAGATATTTGTGCAAGGCTTTTGAGTATGATCAGAAAAATTAGTTAGGCACTTCTGAAGAGTGTTACAAAGAGATTTTGAAATGTATAACAGCTGAAAAAAAGCACAGTTTCGAGTGGTGTGGAGGATGGCAGGAAGCTCAGTACCGAGGCGGGGGGGGCTGTGCTTTTTGGTGTGGAATTGTCTGGTTTTTATTTCACTCCACATTTGATTGTGAAGGATGAACTTTTAATTGCTTTGGGATGATTAAGAGGTGCCAGGCTGAGAATGGAAGGGGGAGAAAGTGTGGTGTGGTGGCAGGAGAAAGCAAATTCTGTGAAACTTAGCACAATGGAAAATTAGCTTTGAAAAGTCTCTGGAGAGCACAAGGAAGCTGAAGAATGTAACGGAAGAGAGATATTATCGGCATAATTTATCAGTGTTCCTGGAAGTGTAACAACAGCCTGGCTATGTATTTCCTCAGTGCAGAGGGTGGATTTCTGAGGAGCAGAGAAGAAGTGATGGGGGTAAGTTGAGGCAGGGAGTGATCAGTGGAGCCAGAGTCCAGGGGAGATGTGGAGTTGGCAATGGCAGAGATGGAGATCGTGAGGCACGAGGAGGAAAAGGAACTTACGGATTTGCTGCAACTCCAGGGCTTTTCGTAAGAAGACCAAAGATACGTGTTTATCATCACTGTTGGCAGGAGCTGGCAAAATCATTAGCATTTGGGCTGCTGAAGCTGTTGCAAATACTGAGTGTATTAAGAGAAATACCTCTGCAGCAATAAAATGCCTTTTCAGAAATACCTTTGCAGACCAGGTTATCTGGCTGAGTTCATTGCCTGAGGATGTTTTCTACCAGTTGGGTGTTTTGCAGATTGTCTGAAAAGTACCCAAATTGTAATGTGGCAGGAGAGGGCTGAACTTCTAATCAAGAGTGGCAGAACTGGGTTTACAAGTGAAAAACAAATAAATCAATAAATAGTTAAATATCTAGAAAGGAGACCCAGCTCAGTGGGGTCTATAATGTTCTGGTTAGTCAGAGCTCAAGGATCTAAAAAAACTTTAGTCATCTTGTCTGATTTTTCACCTTTTCAATTTATAAAACGGTGAGTATTTTTGTTGCTTGTTAAATCTGTGTATTGGTTCGAAAACTCAAGAATGTATTGGTTCAAACACTCAAGAATGAATTTGGTTTTTTAAATGAAGTCTTCAAGTTGTCCCCTGCCTATGCCTAGGTTTCCAAAGTCTTGCTTTCCATTTACCATAGGATAGAAAGATCTGTCCTGGGCTTGCACTGGGTTGGGACAGGTGCTGTCCTTTAATTACCAGTCCTGTCAGAGCCCATGTGTGGCACCAGTGTCAGTGAGCCTTGTGATCCCCAAAATTGCTGGAATTACTGCTTGAGTTCTTCTGAAGCTCAGGAGCTCTGTCACAGAAAAGATAAATACATTTACTGGTGTGTTGAAGGCAATGTGGGGGTACATGGGCATTTTCACTTAATTCAGAGTGTGTGCTTCTGCCAGACTTAACAGAATAATTACCAGATAAAATTATTTGGGATTTGGAAGCCAGATCTTTCTTTCACTGATAAAACAGCTTGAAAGAAAAATTAGGTCTCTGCATTTTCTAATGGCATGGATGGGGTTAACTTGGTAGTACTGAAAGTAAAGAATCCCCAACAGCCCTGCCTTTGAAACTCATAGTAATACCAGACTGCAGTGAAAGCACACAGGTTTGATAGCCTAAAATGCTGCAGAAGAGACTTGACAATCTGTCCTGCAAGGTGCCAAGCATCTCGAGTTTTCATTTACGCAAAACCTGTTAGCACTCTGGTTTGGGCCCCCTATCAGTGAATGTTGTATATTCTTGTCATGCCATGTTCCCGCTATCGCAAGTTCTTACCTTAAATGTATTTCAGAAGGAGCAACTGAGTGTGCATGAGGAAGCCTGAGTGAGTGACAAAAAGCTTATAAAAGAAATCAAGAAAACGTAGCACACTGTGATCCGTCTCGTTCAGACGTGTCTGAGTGAGCTGTTTGTCACGGCCCTGCCTCTGTCACTAAGGGAAGATAACGCATCGCTCTTCTTTCATGAAGTTGTGAAGATCATTGCCATTAATTCATCAGCAATTCTTACACTCAGTGTGAAACCCTGTTCTTTTATAGGTCTTTTCTTAAAGTGCTTTTGCCTCCTCAGTCAGATCTCTAATTGCTGTTCTTATTGCTGCTTCAAGCATTTTAAACTATCCCTGTGCCTGGGACGTGTTTGAATAACTACTGGTAAGAGACTTTGATAGCTCATCAGTGTTTATTTGGGTGGCACCTTATAAAGAACAGAGCCTGAGCCAGTACTGTCTTGTCAGGTTAGATTGAAACATGATTTGTGCTGCTCAGTATCAGCCTTGCTGAATAAAATCCTCAGTGGAAGTGTGATATGCTTTGCATTTCATAGTGCTGACCGCTGTTGTGATGAATATTTTAAATGTTTGCTCTCTTTTTTTCAGTTTTTTTCTTTATAAAAAGTGTGGGGGGGGTTGTGTTGAATCAATGTTCTGTTTTAAGAGAAGCCTGAAGATTGCTAGAATAAACTGTAACTTTGAGGCTTGATTCTGCACTGTGGGATTTGTGTGTGTACAAGGAATTGCCATGATAGTTCCAGCAAGTTTAATAGAGACTGAAGAATGTAAGAGAAGCAGACTTGGTTCCTGAAATCCGATCTTGCAGCAGCAAAAAACCCTGTTGGTGAATAAAAGGGAGCAGAATCCTGTGTTTGGTTTGCATCCTCAAAGATTGCCAGGAATATGCTGTTAACTGAAACTGTGTAGTTTGAAGTTTTACCCTGTCCTGTGCTGGATGTCCTTGAAGGCAGCTGCTGCCTCTCCACTTCTGCTGTATTATGGTCTTTTGTGCTTTAAAATTTGGCTTTGGGAATTATGCTGTATAATTCAGTCTCTTGCATTATCTTCATCTTTATCTGTTTCTTATTTATGTTTTACCTTTATTCACATAAGTATTATTGACTCAAAGGTCTTGAAGGATCATTAACACTTTGGTAAATACAGTGTGAATGAAGAGTCTTTAAAAGGTGGTGGCATCAATTTTGACCCAGTCAAAATACCAGTACAAAGCATGGAAATGTTAGTTTTATGTGCATTTTCTATTCAGTATTCAGATCCGCAGTGTGCTCTGTGATGTCTCTGTGTTTTACTGTATAGAGAGAGTGGCTGATGCTTTATAAATTCTAGCTAATACCGCTGTGATCAGTGTAAGTTTATTGCCAGATAAACAAGCTCTTTCTATGGAGCATGACTGTACTTGTAGGCTTAATACCCTGGCTGCACTGATGTTAACAATCATTGGGCTGGCTGGTGATTAGGCCGGGCTAACCCAGCTCTCAGAGCACCCGGCAGTTTGAGGCTTACGATCAAGCTGTGGGAACAAACCAGATCTGCCTTTGTTTCTGAACTTTTAAATCTCTAGCAGTGAAGCGGGCTGCCCTAGTCTGCCCAGCTTTATTTTCCAAGATGTAGTTTATTCCTTGCCCACTGACTTGAGTAAATCAATTAGAACTTGTGTGTGTGTGTGTGTGTAACAAGGCTTTGACGTGAGCTAATTGATCAGGACGTGCAGACATGTGAGAAAGGCGTGGGACAGGTTTCAAAGCAGAGGACTGAAACTTGATGAGTTTTCTTTTGATGTGATGTGGTGGTAGCTAAGTTCCCATCTTCTGTAGTCACAGGCTTTTCTCTGGGTGCTGTGGTATTAAACACTCCTCTTTGTAGGTACCCAGGTTCCTCTTTTTTCAGCTTGTCCTTTTAGAAACATGTCATGTCTCGATCCTTTTCACCTCATCTGGGAGGGAGGTTAAGGATGGGAAACCCAAAATGCAAAGACTGTCAGTTGTCCACCTCTTTCAGTAGGCTAATACAGTTCACTAATTAATTATTTCCTGCACCTTGGCTACCTCTGGAAACTGGTCCCTTTTCAGTGTCTCTGCCTCTGTGGGATGCTGTCCACAAGTTGGGATGACAAACATGTAAGTCCTTCCTGTGCTCCTCTAAGTGCCTCGTAAACCACAAGGACCTCCTTTACATCAGTCTGAAGCACTGGAGGGTGCAGCTAAAAGGGAATGAGCGCCTTGCCAGGCTTTCCTGCAAAGAAAAGGCCCTCCCTTACCCTCAGAAGAGGTGATGGGTGTCTGGACATGGCTCCCACAGCGCGTCTGCTGCCCAAACGAGCGCATGTGCGTGAGAAGTGGCAGGAGAATCAGCGTCCACCAAGGACCCAACCTTCCAGTTCATCACTCCCCAGTATTTTTAGAGTTGTAACAGTTTCTTGCTCTTGTTTTTCCTCCCCAGAAAAATGACACCTTGTTCAAGCTGCATGTGAACTATTGGGAATTGATGAGTTGTTTGTGATCCGGAATCCGAAGTGAGGGCAGGTATTGCTCACTGCAAGCTCTTCCTTTTCAGGCACGGAAGAAGACCTGATGAAAAGCAATGCTGCTGAATTTTATTTTTAGCTTCTGTCCTGTGGTGTTGTTTTTGTTGTTGTTGCTTGATCATTTGGGTTTTTTTTAGATTTGAGCTGCTTCTGTCAGGGGTCACGTTCTGTCAGAACAGCTTGGAGTTGTGTGTTTATTCTGTTGGTATTATTTGGTGGCCCAGCCTTGCCTCGGTGCCCTGTGGCTGATGTATCCTGATGTGCTGTTGATGTGACTGGCACTCTGCTGTTGTTCCAAGGTACCTTGTACAATAAGCACATTGCCTCGGGCAAATTAACGTCTTGGTATTGATGTGTATTGTACATGACACACCCTCAGAGTGCTGTTTTCTCCCCGTGCAGCCATGTCCTGCCCCGGTGCAGCATTTCCCCTGCGTTGCCAATTGCTGCAGCCACCCCAGAGGGCCCTGGCCACCATCCAGCAGCTGGTGCAGGGACACAGGCCAGGTCACTCTCCTCCTTCAGCACTCTCCAGGGCTGGTTGGATGCCTTTGGCCTCTGCGGATTGGCCTGACTTGCCTGCCCCTTCAGCAGCCTCAGTGGCTTGTGTGGGACTGCACACAGCAGCTTCCCACCTGCCATGGTTTTCTGTCCCAGGAATCCAGCAGTAAACAGAGCACAGCCTCGTTCCTTTGCTGGTGACTTGTTACATGGTGGTGCTTCTTGGCCATGGGTCACCATCAGTACCAAAGTATTTTGTAGGATAACCTTACGCTGTCCCCTCCGGCTCCTTGCAGATACTGCTGCTGTCACTGCATCCTGTTGTCCAGGATGAAGCCAGCTGAGGTGATTCTCTAATGTAGATGGCACGTAGATACATAGGGTGTCCTCATCCTGTGGTTTGGTGTGCCAGTTACCAGTCCAGTGGGATATTTCTGCTGGGTTTGGTGCTGATGATCCCAGCCTTCTCTCTGTGCTTGGTCAGGTGACAGGACGTGCTGTCCATGAAACATCTATTATGGTCTGTGCAAGGTGCTTTTGTCACCTGCTCATTGAAAACGTTTTTTCTGGGAACGTTTGGTTTAAACTGCTTTGTAAAAATATTCTTTATTGACTATGTGTCTGTGCACTGTTTTTTGGGGATTTTTTTTGCGTCCCTTCAAGTTTTCCTCTTTCCTTCCTGGCTTTATTCTTGCCCTGGGCTGGGATTGCTGTCAGATAGGCATGGGAAGTTGATGCAAATCCTGTGCCCATGGTGTGGACCAAGCTCTCATCTTTGCTTCTGTTATTATTAATGCCTTCCTTCATCTCCTCAAGCCCCTTCCCTTGTAGCACTGACAGCTAAATAGGAAACCAACTGCAACTCTGCTCTAGCGGCGTTTTGCCCAAGGTGCTAACAATAGACTAAAACTGACTCAGATCATGATTTTAATTGGTTTGATTTTTGCCAGTGGCTTCAGAAAGAAAGCAAGCTATTTTAGTCCTTCTTCATCCTTGGTCAATTTTATTAATCTGCCTGTGGTTTTACAAACCTCAAAGACTTTCAGGAGGGGTGGATGTTTGGGAGTGAAGCTCACCCTGCAGTGCTGGTTTGGTTTCTAGTGGGCACCAACATTCTGGTTTGGACATGCAGAAAATTGCCAGTTTGAGGGGAGATGACGCCTATTGATTACTGTGAGAAGGTGTTTTTCGTATAAGAGCGGAGGCATTCAAATGCCAGTTTGTTACTTTGGTTTCAGCTGTTCTAGCTGTGATATTTTTCTGCTTGGACTGCTGGCCCTTGCTTTTAGAACCAAGGGAGGATAATTCAGCACCCGTAAGTGTGGAGAGGAGTGATGACACGTGTTTGTGCCATCTTGCTGTGGGACAGGAGCAGTCAGTTTGCTTCAATTTTTAGTGCTTTGATTCTTTGGCAAACACCAGAGGTGTTGAAACTACTCACTGATGCAAAAAAAAAATGATGCAGGCGCACAGGTTTGGTGTGTGAAGGCATTTTCATGGGGGGGCCTCCAGGCACACTGGTTAAAGAGCCTGCACTCCTTCTGCGCACACATCCCTGCAGTGAAAGGACAGATAACCTTCTCTGAGGGTCCATACAGCTTTCTTCAGTCTGTTACCACCTTCTGCCTCCCCAGCTGCACTTCGCTGCTCTCTTGGCTGGGCTGATAGAACAAATTATGGGTAACTAGAATGCCAGTGAGAACTGTTTGAATATCAAAACAACAACAACATCTTGAATAGAACATGTTGCATGAAAAATATGCAAGCAGCTTTGTCTTTCTGTTCATAAGATCCTATTAGGTGTAAACTCTGGCTCCCCATGATCAATGGTTTGAATGACTCTTCACTTTGAGGCTGGGTTTGTTGAACTGTGGTGGTTTAAGCTTCTATGAAATGTGCTCAATAACAAGGTCAGTTCAGGCACTGGTTAACTGGAAGTTTATGTCCTTTCCATGAGACATATTTGTTCAATTACATTACCTGCTAATTGTATTTCTGAGCAATTTCTTGCAGAGACCTATAGCTGTGTGTTCTTGATATGAAAGCTGTATTATTCTCTCGAGGAGATAATCAGTGACGTACTGAGCTCAGCTCACGCTGTCTGCTCTTTGCCTCTATGCTAAAACCTGAATTTTAGTGGTAGAGGAGAACTTTTCTGTCTGTTCACCCATTTATGATGGAGGTGTTTATTGGATGGCTTTTCCTTGCAAATAGATGAATTGGTTGTGATTATTTTTTCCCTACCTTAAGTTATTTAAAAAACATAATTTATCATGAATTTTTTTGTGCTATTTAAAAACTACCAACCTGAAATAGCTATGGGCCATGCAGTTCATTATTAGAAGGCTCTTCTGAATCAGAAAACGATGTCTCTTTTGAAAATACATCACTTCGAAACAGAAATCCTGCTGACTGGTGCTGGACGTTGGAGTTTAGAGGTGGAGGAGTTTCTGCTTTCCTGGCATGTGAAGAGCATCTTCTCTCACAGCCTCATCAGGAGAGGCAGCTTTTGGAGGGAGTACAAGTCCTTTCCAGAAGTGGTGATGAGGCCAAAGAAGGCTCTTGACTTCTCGTGATATTAATGGGCTGAAATGGAAAATGGCCTTGACAGGGCTGGTGAGTTGGCATAAAATTCAGCCTTTAAATTATGGTTTGGCACCACAGACTGCTGATGGCACTGAGGCTCCTGGGGTGTGGTAGGCAGAACCCACTCCTCCAATAAAACTTTATGTCTTTTGCCTGCATCAATATTTATGAATTTTCCCCTGCCACCCTCCAGGCAGCAGTGACCCAGTTTTAGGGTACTGGGTATTTATGGGAGATGGGGGTGAGGATAAAATTAGGGTATGAATGTGGTGTTCAGGGCACTTCACAGATCCATGGCTGTGGATCCTCTGTGGATGTCATGTGTGCTGGGTAATTTTATTCACCATCTTAATCACCATGGGTTTGGGAACTGTCAGAAGGAGGACAGTGGGTGATAGTGAAGGGTTCTCTGTGGCCACAGCCTGGTCCAGTTTGAGCTGGTCCTGCCATCCTCCACCTATGGTGGTGTGCCCAGTATGTCTGGCCAAGGGCTCCAGCACTGATCTGTGTTGTGGTCCATCCTTCATCCAGGTTAGTGGGCTTCTTCAGGAGGAACTGGCTAAATAGGCAGTAGTGCACAGTGGTTATGTGAGGTGATTTATGAGTCCTCGCTGATCTGAAATAATATCCTCCCATTAAACTGTACATAACCCATCGGAAATGACATTTTAGAGAATACTTATCCAAAGCCCAAGAGATCATGGCACACTGAGTCTTCTGCCTGAGAAAAAACAGGTATGTTGTAAAGAAAACCATTTTGATCAGATTTCTCTTTCAACCTTTTTATAAAGGTGGAGAGCTGGGTATTGAAGTTGACTGTCATCCTAAGTTCCTAGCTTTTAAATTGCTGCCAAAATGTAATACCTGTACTTCTGAAGGTTTCTGAGGTTTTTTTAAACTGAGGATGCAGTTGTCAGGGTATTCTCTAAGTCATTACATCCATATGTTAAATGAACAGCCTGTGTTTTGGTTTGGATCAGAAGGGATGCTGGAGGGTATTCCTGCACTCGCTGAGCCAGTGGATGCTGAGAGTTGTCTTCAAAATGGTCAAGTCCTTTCTCAGTGTAATTCATGGATTGTGTGAAAGCCTTCCTTAATTGAATAGTACCTAATTAATATTTGATATTTCAGGGTTGTCTTCTCTGCTTTGTGTGTACAAGGCTCTGCTGCAGTGCTTTCACACTGAAAGCAGATCCCCAGAAGATGAGATTTTCCAGGCTGCTTAGCTAAGTAAATTCGTCTCCTTAATAATAAGGTCTGCACAACCTGGTGCTTCTCATTTCAGTGGAAAAACTTTTCAATGACCGTATACATCCTGAGATTGTGTTTATTCCTTTATGCATGGAAATCTGGCTGTGTAACACTCCAGCTGTTCATTTTTTGTTATGTTTTTAGTAGCAGTATTGCTATTAAATAGTCACTGATAAAACTTCTCCACAGATCAGGTTTAGCTGAACAAAATGTGTGGCTTGAGCACCGAGCAGGCAGGCAGTCGTGAAAGCAAAACGTCAGAGGAGAGTTGTACATTAAACAGCTGACATTCAGATGGGCAGTACAGACTCAGGATTATACAGTTACTGTTCATCACTGACATTTTTTTTGTCTTTGTCTCCTGAAAACCCTTCTAGGCATCTTTCAAAATAGCATCTCTCTGTCCCCGAATATGTTTAGAAAAGCTTAGCCACCGAAGAATCTTAGCATGAAGTCTTAGTGCTTTTCATTGAAGGGATTAGTTCAGTATACCTTACAAGGGCACTCAATTTCTTTTCCAGTACTCTCAGATACTCATTGTATCCTTTTCTGGGAAACCGTTCTCCCTCTGCAATTTCTACAATGGTTCTGGCTTTCTTTTGTCTTCAGGCTCTTGTGATCAAGTGCATTTTACTTGTCCAAGTTTCTCTTTTTCTGTTCACGGTAAATATGCTTGGGCTAAACCCACAAGTCCTCAGTAGTGCTGTGATGGAGTTGCTCTGTAAATACCTGGTTGTGGTTTGTTCACCTGGTTGTGCAATGTTTCTTGTATGCTTTTAGTCCTTTTAACTATTAGGTAGTTGCAAGCAAGACAGAGGGGAAGGAGAGTGTCTGGAGCTGAACTAATCCTCAGCAAATGCCTGTGAGTTCCTAAATGACAGTGGTAAGACAGAAAATTAAAGCAGACCAAGAATCTGGAGATGTAAAAGCTCCTGTCTTTGATGGGAGACCCATGTAAGTGCACAGCTTCCACTTTCCTTTCCTAAGTAATTTTGTTCTGACTACAAAAACATTATTTCTGTGGGTTTTGTTGCTTTATACCATGGAATTTGGGTTTTGAGGAATGACCATGCTGGGAAAGGCCTGCAAAGGTACAGGGTCTACCCAGACCATGGGATGCTGAAGTACCCTCTGAACAAGGGAGAGGAAGCATCTGCAGGACACCCCAGGGTGCTCTGCGTTTGTGACTCCATCTGTGGATGGGCTGGCACATCTGCGTGGCAAAGCACAGCTCTGTGCAGTCACTGCCTCGGGGTCTGGAGGCTGAGTCTGTCAGCTCACTGCTGTGTCCCGTGGCTGAGCCCTTCTCTGACTAAAACACACAGTTCTCGTTTGAGAGGAGAGGAGCTGGCACTTGCCTGCAGCATTCTGCAGTGTGATGTGTGGTGCAGTGCAGATGTACCCCTAAAGGTGCCAGGAAAACAAAGTCACACAGGTACTCTTGATGTTACTACAGGAGACAGGTGCAGTTTAAAATTTCTACTCTACCCTCCTACATCTAAAGACCAAGTTTTCCAGCAGTGCATCAAACCTGCTGCTCCACAGGATCCCTGTGTGTCCGGATACCACTTGAGCAGGGCACCTGTGGGTTTCTTGCCCTGTATAGCCTGTGTTGTGTCTGGTCCTTCAAACACTCCAGAAAATGTAGTAAATAGAGACCTTGGGGCAAGCAGCTCTTAGAGACTGGGACAGGCCCCTGGAACAAGAAAGGAGAGGGCAGTGGTGCCCTGGGGAGAAATGCCTCCAGCCCTTCTCTGCTTCGTGGGTCCCATGGCAGATAATTTGGAGCTGATTTTGCAGGTGGGCTGCTGTGCTGGGCGTCAGCACCAGGCGGATTTGCACACCCTGGCTGATCCCAGGATGTCCCTCTGGAATTTCCCAGGGATTTTCACACCATCTGCCTTTGGACCTCCCATTGAGAGGCTGTTATGGGTGAGACCACGGTAGTCAGGAGGCTGATCAAATCCAGTCTCTTTCCCTGGAGTGATCAGAGAGTCTTGGCTCCTGGAGCTGCAGCGTGCCTGGAAACGCCCGGACCTTTGGTGTCTTTGTGCTTTGATCTATTATTTTCTCAGCTGACTCCCTGTGGACCCTTTCCCTTGTGTCCTACCTCCTTTCTCCACAGCTGCCAACCTTTCATGTCCCTCACACAGCACCCTTCTTTCCTCCACAGGTGCTAGCCATCCTTTCCCTAAAGTTGCCTAATTGAATAACATAATTAGGTTAATTCAGAGCAGTCATCTCTAACCTGTATTTAGCCTGGAGTTTGCTTCTGCTTTTGTCAGATCTGGTGAAGGGATTATGTGCCAAAGACTTGTTCAATCTTTCCTAATAAAATAGCCAAATAAGTGGCATAGTTCTTTCTTTCTGTCCTCAAACCACCATGGCTATACCAGTGCTACACTTGGAGACATGGATTTATTTGTCTGACTCTGCAGAACAGGCCCATGATTGATGCAATTCAGTGCTTTTTACTTAATTTCTTATGATTACGCTGGTTAATTGGAACTTTAGAGAGAGCTTTTAGTTGTTACAGATACGCAGGTGCCTTCCTATTTGTCTGCAGTCCTGCATTATAACAATTCAAATCATCAGCCTGTAATGTCTTCATGTTAATTAGCCCTTTTGTGAGATGAGATTGGCAAATGAATCTTCATCAAGCAACTGATGAGTACATCTGTGACTTTGTAATTTAAGACTAAGGTTAATAAGGCCAGGTCCTGGTGGGAATCAACTGGTGGTCTTGGTTGTAGAGGTAATGAGTCTGGCTTTCCAGTTCGCATGCCTCCATTTTCAGAGGCTGGCTTAATTAGTAACCAGAAGCAGATGTGAAGTACATTATCCACTCTGTAGATGTTAACTACAGCTGTGCAGAATAAACAAATCTCACTTCTTTAGAAATACAGGTGTGTGCTTTCTGAAAACGCTGAGAAGGCTCATTCTCCTTGTAGTGACGGTGCCAAGTAGTTACTAAATACGTGTTCCAAATGGGGCTGGTGTTTGAGAGTACCACGCTGGCTTTGGGCTTTCATCAGACAAATCTTCTGTTCTCTGCTGTTCCCTTATCACTTGTGGTTTGCTTGAGCAGGCTTATTTGGCATCCGAGCCTTGTGTTAATCTGTGCACAGATGTGACCGTGGCCAGCGGCTGTGAGGCATCTGTCCAAGCCTGGGAGAACAGGAGTCAGATTTGCTCTTGTTCTGCTTTCCTTCACAGAGGTATGAAAATCCTCTTTCATAGTGGATCCTTCAAAATGTTAGTGATTTACATTCTGTAGTGAAAACAAAGCCCCAGATGAAATCCTGGGTGGGTTTGTGTGATCTGTGCAGGTCACCTGCCTTCAGGAGGACAGAGTTGTTTCATGGAGCAGGAGCCCTCAATGTCTGCCTCATTCTGTCCTGTTCTGCTCGGAAGCTGAGCTAAACCTTGTGCCTGAGACCTGCACCCAGAGTGTTTCTTGCAGGAGGAGGTGGTTGCCTGTATGAAAAAGGCAGTATGTTTCATGGTGGGGTTTGCATTTCATGTCTTGATTTAAAAAAGCCCATGTATTTCTTATGCCCTGCTTATGGATGTTGAGGATCTCAAAGACAGCATGGAAGTGGTGTTCAGATGGTACTTCCTGGCATCAGAGGGATTAAAAGATCAGCTAGAGCCATCTCTGTGCCCGAGCTGACTGTTGCTGACTGTTGTCTCCCATGTGTGGCACTAATGTGTAAATCCTAGAATTGCAACTACCTGTTCTATGCAATAGAATTTCTGCTAGGTTTTAGTGCAGCAAATCATATTTTACTGTAATTTATTGCTTCCCAGTTAATGTAAGTTATAGATACTCATTAACTTTGGAATAAATACTAAATTTTACTCTTGCAATTACAAGGCAGTATTAGGATATAATTTAAATCGGCTTTAATACAGAATGTTAAGAAAAATGAACAGGATTTTAAATGTAAATGACACATATTTATATGGGAGCTCTTTACCATGTAATTATTAATCTGCATGCCCTACATGTCTAGATTACGTGTGAATGTTCTTTGTGCATTAAGTGCAAAGTAATCAGAGGTAGAAGATGTCTTAAAGATAATAAAACAAAATCAATTCATTGTGTTAATGTATTCATGTTCAAAAGCAGGTGAAGACTCTCAAAAACATTTGCC
This sequence comes from Corvus hawaiiensis, assembly GCF_020740725.1. Lineage (NCBI taxonomy): Eukaryota > Metazoa > Chordata > Aves > Passeriformes > Corvidae > Corvus > Corvus hawaiiensis. Next base: position 799,947 of record NC_063226.1, on the reverse strand, counting down.
AGAGAGAACATGATTTGCAAAGAGATGGAGCAGGGGGGAGAAAGGAAAACCCGTGGGCTGATAGTGTCATAGCTAGTAACATATAATCACAACAATGCATATCAGGAAAGTAAAATACTTATTTGTATAAAAATATGAGGATACTTGTAAACCTGTTACATAGAACAGGTGCTGTGTTCCTTAAGTTCCCTGGCTGCTGCTCCTCAATCCAGCTGTGTGCTGGAGCTCCCACTCAGGTTTGAAGGGCATGGGTTTGGGGATGGTTCCCTTGGGCAGCATCCCCTGAGCTGGCTCTGGTGCCCAGGCTGCTGTGCCTCCCTGTGCTGTGGCACTGCACTGCAGGGGCTGTGTGCAGGGGCACAGGTGAAAGCTCCTGGTGGTGAGATGGACTGAAAGTGGTGCCCAGCACGGGGGTGAAGAACCACCTGGGCATGAGAAACAGCGCGGTGGGTGTGTGAAGAGCTCCCTGCCCCTCTGCACTGCCCTTCTGCACACAAGTTCAATTTGACACCATCTCTACAGGATAATTAAAATACCTGAACAGTGTTTAGCCACAGAAGGGGTCTTAAACTTCTTTGGTTTTTGCATGGTTTAAAACTGAAAGGGAGAAAGTTTTTGTGGCTGGGTCCATATTATTAAAAAACCTGGCTATAAGCTTCAGTGAATGACCAAGTGACTGTGTTGTTCTCACATCATTATGTCAAAGTAATGCAACTTCTATATACAGACATCTGTTCTGCTTTGCACTGAGACCTGAGTAAGGTTAATAATTCAGATAGCTCTCATATACATACGCCCATGGATTATTCGATTCTGGTACTTAGCATAATTATGAAGCTTAGCAGGCAGTTCTTCTGAAGCTGTTTTGACAAAGCTGTAGATAGAGGAGTTTTAAGATGAGGTGCTGGAACACATCCACTGAAAGGGGAAAACAGTTTTGGTATGGTCAGTACTTTGTTGGAAAGCATTAAAGCACAGGATGCTGTGCACGCCTGGCTTTGCAATGGTAGTGTGTTTGAAGTCGGTGATTAGGATATTAAAAACTATTTCCAGGAAGTTTGCCACAATGAAAGAACAAGCAGGGACAAACCTATTGGCAAATGTTCCCCAGTGGCAGCACTTGAGCACTAGGTCATGTTAGGAAAATGCTGCCTTTCACAGTACTTAGCCCAAAACTCAGGAGTTTGTGGTTGGTGATGGGTATCTCCAGTCATATTCCAAGGTGCAGAAATATCTGTGAAGTCATTTGGATTTATCTAAACAATATGAAGTACAAGAAAAATGATGCAAATATATCTAAGTAGCACTCTGCCTTCATAGCTGAGGTTGTCTCCCTTGTTAGCTTGCACTGCTGAACCAATTCACCATAGCAGCAATTCCTGGCAAATGCAAGGTGAAGTATGAGTCCTTAGGCTTTTAGTTTTGTAGTTATAACAAATTATACTCAACCCCTACGTTTGTTGAAAATATGACATCCCAGTTTGGTTTCTTAGGGACAGTGCTGTGCATGATTACATGGTCTGTCAAATATTTTCATCTGTGTAAAGCTTGAACTGAGCAAAGTCAGTGGGACTTGAAAAACGTTGAGTTTCTTCAATTCTGTGGAAAGTGCTGTTGTGTAAAGGAGAAGGACCCAAACCAGCATCTTTAGTGAGAGAGGGGGGGAGAGGGGGGTCACACCTGATCTCTTGCGTTCAGAGAACTGGTCAGATACCTGATGTGATTGCATCTTCGAGTCAGAACCACATGTCCAGTCAGGCAGGCCAGAAACTGGGGAAAAATGGGGAAATATTGTAAGCTAGAATGTGCACAGCACTGCAGATGCTGGTAAGGGAGAGATGTTGGGGGAAAAAGTGACCAGTCAAGAAAAATACAATCATCATTTCTCCTTATGCAGAGCAATTTGTTTGTTAGCTGTGCTGTTAGGTACTGTTAATCTAGATAAATGCTCTAATCCCATCTAAATCCATTGCAAAGCTCCTCTGCAGACTGTAATGAGACTAGAACTCTTTCCATCACTAGTTCAGAATTTCTTTTCTTGGAGCCATGTGCATGTGAGGAGGGAAGGGGGAAAGGAGGGTGTGTTTTGAATTGGGGAGCAAATGGACAAACACTTGTGTGTAAGAGGGAGAAACGATCTCATCTTTGCCACTGCGGAGCAGGAATATTTATCCACTTGCTTTGCCTGTATCTCAGCTGAGAAAAGATTTGAATGTGGCTGTTTTGCAGGTTCTTCAGGAGCTGGATGCTGAATGCAGCTTTGTTCTGACCCAGCATGGCCATAACTTTGGAAGGAGAGAACTGTTAACTGTGCTAGGGCTTCTTTTTCTCTTTTATGAGCACTGGCATAGGCCTCCAAAAGCACAGGTCGTGGATGGTGACTTAGGAGTTGTAGCTTTTTGTGCTAAAAGGAGTTTATACAGGCCATTTTTTTGCTTTAAAAACCAAGCATCTAACCCTTCTGTAACTGGAGAGAGGCTGCATAAATCACATTTGATGGAGCTGAGTCCATCTCTGTACTGATACAGATACTTCAGTGGAGACTTAAAAGGTATTTCTCAAGGTCAAAATACTTTCTTGTGTGCTGAACCCATCCTTCCATTTCCTTCATGTTAAGTACACCTGATGAAAACTAAGTGCTGTGTGTATAATCAGCAAGTGACTGTGTCTGTTGAGGATCAAAGCATTTTGCATCTTCTCTCTGTTATGGCTGTGGGTGCAGCCAGTTTGTCAGAGAGATGAAGAACTGAGCAGATTCCCAGTATGTCTTCCATGGCACAGGTTCGGGGAGAAAATGTCTTTGGTATCTGGAAGGAGTAAAAGAGATCACTGAACTTTGGTTCTTGGTAGTGGTTGTTACACTGAGCAGTGCTGGGTTGTCTCTGCTGGAAGTGAATGGGTTCAGGCTTGACCTGTGGCTAGCCCAGGTGCTCTTGGTGTGGCAGTGGCTTCAGACACTGAGCTGGGCATCCTGGACTGTGCCGGTGGAGCCAGCTCTGCACAGGGAGTGCCACTTCCTAGATACTGAGCACTCCCTGCTCCAAATTAAGTTAAGGGTTGGACTGGAAAAGATTATATGTGCACAGAGCAAGACACAGCCCCATTAATTGACTGATTTGCTTTGTTTAATTTTTGATTTAGTGAGAATGCTGAAGTGATGACTCAGTGAGCCATGCTAAGATGTAATCTGGAAATACCACATATATGATGAGTAGTCCCTTCTAATATAGTCTGATCTGAATATTAGATTTATTTCATAATTGGTTTCCTCTGCAGGAAGAGCTACTTGTGTCCAAAGTATTTCAATTAAAAAGGAAAAAGAAGAGGGGGGGAAAAGAAAAAGGCCTGGAGCTGTGGGCTGATGAGGTAAACAAGTGATGTCATTAGCTCTTCAGAAGGGCTATTGCAAGTATAGGACAAGTGCAGCTGAGCATGTGTGGAGTGTTTTATGGGAGAGGCTGTGCCTCAGTGAGAAGTGCTGGTATGACTTAAAGATAGCAAGAAACCGCAGTGTTAATTTACTGGATCGATCCTATTTCAAGGAGCACCTGGTGGACAGCAGTGCAGCTTTTGCACTTCAGAATAGTTTCCATTACTTAATAGACTTCCCAAATTTCGAGGAGGTTTTTCATGTGTTTGGAGCCTGCTGTGAAGAGAATTCATATTACAAAGAACAAGATAGAAAAAAACCCCAAACCAAACCCCAAAACACCAAACAAACACCCCCAAGCACCATTTCAGCTCCCCACCCCTCCATCCCCCAAAAGATCAACCTGAAACCGAATGCTTGAAGCATTTAAATGCAAGCAGCCACATCTCTGAGGCTGTAGGCTTCACATAAACACTCTCAAGGCAGTACAAAACCTTCCGCTCCTGCACAGACTTAATATAAGATCCTGTGCATGTTGTCTTTTCCGCTCTGGCTTTACCGGTTGAGCCGGCGGTTCTGTGAGGTTCAAGTGGATTTATGGTGCAAGGAGGAGGTGCTGGTGCTGTTAGAATGTTTCCTGACTCTCCATTTCCGCAGCTGTAGGACTCACACACGGTGTAGCAGGGGTACTTGCACTCCAGTTTTCTCTGGCTCTGTACGTGCATGCACAGTTGGAATAGCGGTGATGAGGGGAAGGTGCAGGAATCTGCTGGTGATGGAGTGACCCAGGGCAGCTGTGGAGAGCAGAGCTGTGGGAGCAGCTGGGGGAGAGACTGCCCCGGGGAGAGTTTGCCTGCATGTGGTGGGAGAGTGCAGGCAGCTGAGGGGTCACTTCCCAGTGCAAAGTGGAAATGTGTGTTGGGGGTGCAGGGCTGCTGTGGCCCAGGAGGACGGCAGTGATTCATGAGCGAAGCCCGTGAATCAGGCACTTCACACGCCACGGGGCCGTGGGTGTTATAAGGAGATCAGTGAATGGGACACAGAAATGATTCACAAAAACAAAGTTTTAGTGGGGCAAGCATTGTTTTTTATAAGTTGTCAATCAGTCTTTGAGGTGGATGAGAGTCAGACTCTCTTGAGACAATTTAGGCAGTCCAGGCTCACATCCTCATGTCGGAAGAGGCAGAAGAATTAGCCTTTGGAGCAGCACAAGTGGTAGCAGGACCATCCGTCTTACTAAATGATCTTTAGAAAGCAAGAGGCCATGATGTGATGGAGAAGTTTATTGGCCTGGCTGTGTTACCTGAACACGCGTGCTGTTCTCTGTAGGGGCTGCAGGCAGTGTTACCTGAACACAGGTGCTGTTCTCTATAGGGGCTGCAGGCTGTGTTACCTGAACACAGGTGCTGTTCTCTGTAGGGGCTGGAGGCAGTGTTACCTGAACACAGGTGCTGTTCCTGTGTAGGGCTGCAGGCAGTGTTACCTGAACACAGGTGCTGTTCCTCTATAGGGGCTGCAGGCTGTGTTACCTGAACACAGGTGCTGTTCCTGTGTAGGGCTGCAGGCAGTGTTACCTGAACACAGGTGCTGTTCCTCTATAGGGGCTGCAGGCAGTGTTACCTGAACACAGGTGCTGTTCCTGTGTAGGGCTGCAGGCAGTGTTACCTGAACACAGGTGCTGTTCCTCTATAGGGGCTGCAGGCTGTGTTACCTGAACACAGGTGCTGTTCCTGTGTAGGGCTGCAGGCAGTGTTACCTGAACACAGGTGCTGTTCTCTATAGGGGCTGCAGGCAGTGTTACCTGAACACAGGTGCTGTTCCTCTATAGGGGCTGCAGGCAGTGTTACCTGAACACAGGTGCTGTTCTCTATAGGGGCTGCAGGCTGTGTTACCTGAACACAGGTGCTGTTCTCTGTAGGGGCTGCAGGCAGTGTTACCTGAACACAGGTGCTGTTCCTGTGTAGGGCTGCAGGCAGTGTTACCTGAACACAGGTGCTGTTCCTGTGTAGGGGCTGCAGGCAGTGTTACCTGAACACAGGTGCTGTTCCTCTATAGGGGCTGCCGGCTGTGTTACCTGAACACAGGTGCTGTTCTCTGTAGGGGCTGCAGGCAGTGTTACCTGAACACAGGTGCTGTTCTCTGTAGGGGCTGCAGGCTGTGTTACCTGAACACAGGTGCTGTTCTCTATAGGGGCTGCAGGCAGTGTTACCTGAACACAGGTGCTGTTCTCTATAGGGGCTGCAGGCAGTGTTACCTGAACACAGGTGCTGTTCTCTGTAGGGGCTGCAGGCAGTGTTACCTGAACACAGGTGCTGTTCTCTGTAGGGGCTGCAGGCAGTGTTACCTGAACACAGGTGCTGTTCTCTATAGGGGCTGCAGGCAGTGTTACCTGAACACAGGTGCTGTTCTCTGTAGGGGCTGCAGGCAGTGTTACCTGAACACAGGTGCTGTTCTCTGTAGGGGCTGCAGGCAGTGTTACCTGAACACAGGTGCTGTTCCTGTGTAGGGGCTGCAGGCAGTGTTACCTGAACACAGGTGCTGTTCTCTGTAGGGGCTGCAGGCAGTGTTACCTGAACACAGGTGCTGTTCTCTATAGGGGCTGCAGGCTGTGTTACCTGAACACAGGTGCTGTTCTCTATAGGGGCTGCAGGCAGTGTTACCTGAACACAAGTGCTGTTCCTGTGTAGGGGCTGCAGGCAGTGTTACCTGAACACAGGTGCTGTTCTCTGTAGGGGCTGCAGGCAGTGTTACCTGAACACAGGTGCTGTTCTCTGTAGGGGCTGCAGGCTGTGTTACCTGAACACAGGTGCTGTTCTCTGTAGGGGCTGCAGGCAGTGTTACCTGAACACAGGTGCTGTTCTCTGTAGGGGCTGCAGGCTGTGTTACCTGAACACAGGTGCTGTTCTCTGTAGGGGCTGCAGGCTGTGTTACCTGAACACAGGTGCTGTTCTCTGTAGGGGCTGCAGGCAGTGTTACCTGAACACAGGTGCTGTTCTCTGTAGGGGCTGCAGGCAGTGTTACCTGAACACAGGTGCTGTTCTCTGTAGGGGCTGCAGGCAGTGTTACCTGAACACAGGTGCTGTTCTCTGTAGGGGCTGCAGGCAGTGTTACCTGAACACAGGTGCTGTTCTCTGTAGGGGCTGCAGGCTGTGTTACCTGAACACAGGTGCTGTTCTCTGTAGGGGCTGCAGGCAGTGTTACCTGAACACAGGTGCTGTTCCTGTGTAGGGGCTGCAGGCAGTGTTACCTGAACACAGGTGCTGTTCTCTGTAGGGGCTGCAGGCTGTGTTACCTGAACACAGGTGCTGTTCTCTGTAGGGGCTGCAGGCAGTGTTACCTGAACACAGGTGCTGTTTCGCCTGCTGCACAAGCAGCCCCATCCTGAAAAGCTTGCAAACGGTGGCAAGATCCTAACCACAGGAGTAATCCTTCTGCTTGAAACCAAAGTTTGGCAGCTTAGAACTTTTTATATTTTCTGTTTTTTCTAAGCAAGAGAAACTTAAGGGAGAGTTACAACGAGTTCAGTGAAATTAATAACAACATATAAGACAACAAACCATAAGGATGAAGTACTCTTAGCAATAATAACGATGTACAGACACTTCTGCTTGTATTTCCTGATGAAGATCTATAATGACTGGCTTATTTCTTTCTTCTATTATTACCTGCCATATTTGAAAATGTCCGTTTCAGAACTTATTGCAGAAATTCTTTTATTTTAGTCTCATTTTTCCTTAACATCAGAAAAATAATTTTCTTAAATACTCAATGGGAATATGTGCTTGCTGAGATAAGCAAATTAGAAATTGAAAAATGGTCATATATATTTTGATTCTGATTCTGTGTGCATTCAAAATAAGACTCAATTTCATTATATTTTGCAGTTTCAGAAAAAGTAATTGCTGCTAGTGCATGTTTTCAGTACAAGTCTCAATTGTTCTATATTTTTGCCATCCTATTGCTATTTAAAAAATAATGGGAACATCTAATATTGGAGGCAAAAGTGGAGATGAAGGCTGTTATTTTCTCCTGAGTATTTTTTTACATGCTTAATGAGGTAATACAGAATGCTTTTATTCTGGTGTTTTCTCTTTTCAATATTATTTAGGAGATCTGCATATGTGTGTGAGATGTATAATATATGAAAACCGTAATGAGAGGAGATCGGTGATCTCTCGTCTCTGCCCAAGGCATCATTCACTGTGGTATCTGAGCATCTAACAAATCAATTTGCTTGCCATTCAGTCTATTTGACTTCGCTGTGCTACACTGAAAACCCACTGAAGTTAATAGAGAGGCTCCTATTGATTTTGGCAGGGTTTGGATCTCATCCTGATTTAGTTTTTCTTTCCTGTTACTTTTCCCCTTACTCTTTCTGATCCCTCATCTGAGAGGAATTGGAGAGTTTCCTATGCAGAGAGAAGGGAGCTGCATTTCAGGATGTGCCTAAGCCAGCAGTGCTTGCATGGATCTTCAGCAAGGGAGATCTGATAAACCCTAAGGAAGCCCACAGAAGCTGAGATGGACTTGCTTAATTTCTTCATTTTCTGTCTCTCGTAGTCTGGGATGACTGAGGCTGCTGAGGCATTATCGGAGACTCGGCACAAGTTGTGCCTGTCAGAGGCTTTTAAACTGGGGTCAGGGCTTTGGGATGTGATGCTGGTGCCAACAAAACTGTGCGGGGTATGGTGGCAGGCATATACTCATAACAGCATTCAAACAGGAAGAGATGTTTGGGGAATGATTTGCTTATAAACCTGCTAGCTCTGAGGTTCGCAGACATCTCCACCTATTTTGGCTGCTCATTGGTGTAGCTAGGAATTAGTCTTCTGTTGACTAGTGTAAGTTAAAACTTCATTTAATTGACGAAACGTGCGTGGATCACTCACAGGCTCAACCTCTCAAACTGCTCAGGTGATAATTTATTTTAGTAGAAACAGGAATCAGTGTGTCTCATTTTGTGAATTCTTTGCTTGCTTTGGGTTCTCAAGACTTCATTGTCTTTTTACCCTTTACGGAGTAAATTGCCATGTCTGGGATACACTGACTCCATAGCTTTTGGGTGGTGTTTCTTTTTGTGTGTAGTTCATCTTTAGATGGCTTGGAAGTTCAAACTATGCTTTCCACTCTGACAGAAATATACATACAAGGACACCTTGCAAAAAATGGCAGTGATGCTATTTGGGGTTTAGACTGATGTCTCAGTTCCTAAAAGGAGTTGCATGGAGGGCAGTTAGAAGCCCCATTTTAAATACAGTTTTTTCACGATGGATTTTTTTGATGGTCTAGTCTAGTGAGTCTAGTGAGCCGGAATGTATATTTGTGAAATTCATATCCTCAAATAAACACATGTCCCAGTAAAAGTGAGTAAATAAAACCTTTTGGCTCAGAGCCTTCAAGGTCACGTTTATGTAACAGGGTTCAGCCTGGGCTCGCGCTCGCACTCACTGGAATCTTCCAGTGAACTGTGAAAATTCACGTGGGCAAAATCAGCAAGAAAGTCCTTTACCATTTTTCTTGCATTCAAAGGTGTAAATATTATGACTAGAAATAATTAGGGGAGAATGTGTGATGATGTGATAGCTATAATTATTGTGTGTGTATTGCCACTTAATTAGCAAATGCATTGCTGGCGTGTCTGCAACTGGATCCCACAGAAATGCTGTTGCTCTGTGGACAGGTGGTTCATAATCCTGGGGGTTTCCAGCGTTGACTTTGTGCTCTTCTCAGCCTCTATAAAAGTTGAGCTGGTCCATTCCCCATGTAGCCCCCTCATCTGCAAAGCCTGGAGGTGCCACATTGCACCCTTCTGTTACTAGCTTTGGAAAAGCAGGTTTCCATTGGCCTTCAGGTTTGAATCTGTGCTATTACTGGTGTGGTATGGAATTGACTTACTATGGGATAACAGCTGATTGCTGTATTGTAGTGGCTTTAACTACAGGAAAGGAGAAGGCCATTATGGATGGTGAGGAGAGTAGTTTTTTGCCAAAGACGTTATTTTGTAGTGCAGCAGATGCTAAAAATAAGACACTGAGATTTACTTTATTCCGTGATAGTGAGTAGCATAACTGAGTTCAGCTAATTAGAGCTGATTTCTTAAAAGCTTTATCATTTATAAAAGCCTTGATGACACTGCTTTCAGTAGGTTATTGTCAAGTGAGTGATTTCATTCGTTTAGGTTTCAGTCATTAAAATTTCTACCTGGCAAGTACTCATGTGTTTGAAGCCAAATTCTATTGCTCTTACCTTCCTTTGTGAGAATAGTTCCAAGGTAACTGATGGAACTGCTTACGGACTGAAGATCTGGTCAATGTGATTGTAATCCAGGTATTGAACTGAATACTGACAGCCCTATTTGCTCTCAGGGAATATTGAAGATGTGCTGCCAGATGTCACAGCAAAAGAGAAATGCTAAAACATGCTTCGGGAAACCGCAAAGCCATGACATTAACTGAGAACTGAAATATAAATAGCCTTGCCTGCAGTTCATAAAAAAGAGAGCTTAACTTCCCTGTATAGGCCAGCTGGTGACTTTTCTGTCAAACCTTGGGTGCTTGCTGGTTGTCAGGAAATTACTACCTCATGATAGCACGTGCATCCAGCCCATTATTCTCCTTACTGGAGATCCCAACTCTGGCGGCCTTTGCTGAGCTCAAGAGCACTGAAATAGGTGTTACATGAATCCAGTAACGTAGGAGCTGGTCCTTGCCCTGAGAAGGTACATTTAAATAGATAGGACAGAAGAAAAGATGGGCCGGGGGCAGGGAAGGAGATCAAAAAAGGCCAAGTGTGCTGTAGCTGATGGCAGCATTTAGTGGCTGGCTGCAGAGCTCAGTCAGAGGATGTGAAATGTGGAGCTGTGCAGCTGCCGAGGGAGATGATGAGCTGGGCACCGGGAGGGGATCGGTTCGTGCATCCTCGCGCTCACATTGCTCCCCTGGCACTTGCTGCTGCTGCAGAATGGACTGGACTGAACCTTTGCCCTGACACAGGACATAAGTTTCTGTGTCCATATCCCCTGGCTCTCAGTCAGTGCCTTACCCACTGCACTGCACTGTCTCAGATGTGTTCATTGGGCTGTTAGTCAGGCTGGTGATGTGTTGGGGTTTTGTGTTTGCTCTCGGGCACTTTGATATCAATATCCTTTTTTAAAATGGATTGATTAAATGTACATGTTCATAAGGCAGGTGAAACCACTTTAAACAAGAAACTAATGAGAAAGTACTTTGCTATAAGAATTATTTTTTTGGTAACTGTGATTAGTGATTTGCTTCATTTTGTTCCACTGAGATATCATTAAACTCAGCATGCTTTCAGCAACTACTTATGTAATGGGCAATCACATATATGTTTTTAATCTCCTTTCATTTTCATAAACCTTTAAAGTGTTTAAAGAAGCAAAAAAATCTCTTGTAGGGCGTTTTTTCCTCAAAGACAACTCAGCATCCAACCTCCGCAGGAAAGAATCTGTGTCTGTATGGATTGTGCTGTAGACACTCAACTCTGAGGGAAGATCAGAGAAGGTCAGAGAAGGTCAAAAACAGGGCCAAGATGGGCAGACAGAGCTGGGTGAGCAGGGGCGGAGGAGATGGGTGGAGATGAGTGAGGGAGAAGGGCAAAGGAGAAGGATGAGAAGGCCAGAGATGGAAAGGCAGAGATGGGTAGTTGTGGCACTTGGAAACGGGATTTAGTGGTGGGCTTGGTGGTATTAGGTTAATGGTAGCATTTGGTGCTCTTAAAAGGTTTTTTCCAACCTATAAAATTCTAGGACTCTATGAAAATCAGTGGTGTTTGAGTACTAGCACCTCCTTGTCTCTGTCTAAAACCAAAACTCAACAGAGCCCAAAGACAGAATCAATTCTGTGGCTCTCAAATGAAACTGTTAGAGTAGGTTTCATCTGAGGGCAAAAGGGACACATTTGCTTTCTTTGTTTATATATTTATAAGAAATACAAGCAGGATAAAGATAAAGCAAGGGAACATACAAGTCGTGCTATCATGCCATGTTTTCCTTTTGAGAAGGTAGTATCTGTGCAGTGGTGCTTACCCAGGATGTAGGTATGCTCACTGTAAGCAGTGAGGCAGTGAAAGGCCATTTTAAGTTTGAATTAGGCTTAAAAAGCTTCATGAGATACAATAGGCACCGTGCAGACACGTGAATTAATATTAAAGCAATCTATCCTGTTTTCTCAGCTTATTCTGGAAAAGGAATGTGCTTAATAATGAATTGTCCAACTGCCCAGGCAAACAGTCATACAGAACCAAAAGTATTTTATTTGTCTGTGGCTCTGAATTTTTAATGAAAAACTCAAGTTAGTCTCCTATGTGGAACATACTGCCTGAGGACTTGCATTGGAATGATATTTTTCACCAAGTTTCATACTTCTGTGGAGGAGAATGCTATGAATACCTGATGATTAAGTCACTTTGTATCTTGCCATACAAGACTGTAAGAGTATAAATTATTCAAGTTTAGTGGGTGTTGAGACTTCTACATCAGTTGTGCTCTGAATATAGAAACTGGGAGGCTTATTCAGCAAAGGAGCATATTTGGAACAACTGTTGGCAACTTGGAGAAATCTTGTTTTTAAAGAGAATGAGAGAGAGCGTATGACTAGTAAAAAAATAACTGAATGAGCACGTGGTCTTTAACAAAAGGTGTTTTCTTTGTGCAGCACTTCACTACCAGTGACAAAATCCTGATGTTAAAGTGGGATTTTGAGTTACCCTCTGAGATCATTAAACACATTTTGGGGAAAAGTATTTATAATTATAAACCATATTCTGTCACTTTTCCTTGATGTTGTCATTATCTTTACGTGTCAGGGAGCTTCACTGGAGATTAAGACAGACTGATGGTGTAGGAAAGTCTGGTCTGGCATTTGTGCAGAAGATGACACAAGGCTGATTCAAAACAAGTGGAGGTAATTTTGACAGCAGAATGCCCACAAGGCCTCTTACTGCCTTCACCTCTGTGGTGAGGGGATAATTGTGGTGAACATGGAAACAGTGACCACTAAAGATGAAGTTATGAAAATGCTGTGCCTCTTGTTAAATGTGTTTAACTTGCAGTGAGAGAAATGCATTCGAGCAGGTGTTGTGGCGTTAGCCTGTCGTGCAGTAGCAGAGGGTTCAGGAAGCCCATTTGCTGTAAATCTGTTCAGTAGATGCAGAATAAAACTCAAGAATTCCTGAGTATGAGTACTCTTGTTTGTCAGCATAAGTCAGTGGAGAATGCCCCTCTGGGAACAGTTCTGATGCTCTCCTTCCTCCCTGGATTCTACCTCCCTTGAGTTGCTGCGTAAGATGAACACACCTTGGCCCATGGATTTTTGGATAAGGCCCTGTGTGCTCTGAGGAGTGTGCAGATACATTGTACACCCACAGAATGTTAGTGAAACACTATCCAAAGCCTAATTAGGAGGATTATAGCTCAGCATGGAGAAAAAAATTGTGGGATGCAAGATTTGCTGGTGTGCAGGTTTCATCTGTCATTGTGTTTCAAGCCAGCAATTTATCTTGTGTAGACTTTACACGTTCAAGGCCATGTGATGCTTATGACCATTGCTAGGAAGTTTCAGGTCTCACACTTAACAATTAAAAAACCTAAAACTAAACACAAACACCACCCAAAACAACAGCAGAAAAGCCTCGCAACAAAAAGTCTTGCGAAGGAGGCTCGCCATAGAAAGGCCCACCTGAAATACAACACGTGCTTGTTGGTTCTCAGAGATGGCCACTGTCTCCCTTCCACACCAAAATTGTTCATTATATACATTCTCAGATTGATCTGTGGAAGCTAAAGATAGACTGCTGATTTACATTTAAGATGGCTAAGTACAGTAAACATTATAGGCTACTGCATTTCATATAGACTGGCCCCATTTCTGTTAACTGTAATATGATTTACCATTTACCTTCAGATATTTACTGTGTTTTCCCCTTCCAAAGCATTATTGGATGTCTGTGTGATTCAGTCAGGCACTTCAGGCCCATTGGTGGGATCTCATCATTGACCTTGTTTTCAAGTCAGCTAGATAAATCTTGGTTGAAGGTGGCATCCCTCTCCTATGTGTGTGCTTTTTTCCTGCTCACTTAGAAAATATTATCAAAATACATGAAGTTTGATTCCTTCAGGAGTTACACTCCGATCATACTTAGATTGGAGAATTTTAAATGCAGATTGAGGGTAGCTGTTGCTCAGTGCAGAAAGCTGCTTTGTCTGCCCTGGTATGTGAGGATTTCATTTGGTGCTTCAAAGAAGGTTATTGGATTGGGCTATTTGTTGCAAGGCCTAGGTTTCACTGAAGGATGGTAGTAGAAGGATATTAAATTTTGCTGTTTGTTGCAAGGTTTGGGTTCCTGTGACATGAACAAACTTCTTCAGCTTCCATGTATGTAATGGTTTCTGTTTTTATGACAACTTCTGATGGAACAATGCCTTTCTTGTGCTTTTGTTTCTGAACTCTTCTCTCCTCTCTGTTTTTGTGCTACATTTGCATGGCTGCTGTTGAGTACATGAAGAAATTAAGTGTCCATGGAGAGACTGATTTATTTTTTCCCATCAACTAGCTTCTTTTCTAAACTGGTCTCTATGGCCAAGTGCCTGATTTGGCTTTTCAGTCATGCTGTTAAAGCTATACAACTTACCCATTTGATTCAGATTTACTTCTTTCAGACTTCTGAAAGGTTTTCCTATGCAGTTAATCTGTTCTCCTTATGCTGCAGACGTGTGCTGGATATAGCCATGATAACACAGCAGTAAAGAGATCCTGCATATGATGGAAATGGATCCTTTTAATTAATCTGGCATTGCAGTGCGTGTGTTTAAAAATAAAAAGGCCATACAATTTTAGTTACTTATGCTGCTTTTGGCTCTACCAGCCGTAACTAATGCTTTTCCTCCATCCATGTGGTCTTTTTACTCTCCTTGTCATTTTCTAGCACGAATTAGCTTCCTCACCTCTTGGGTTGTGGTGTTGGTCTGTACCAGCAGAAATTCTTGCCCTTTCACTTCCGCTCAGCGGCTGCAAATCAGTGCCACCTCCTTTACTGAATGGCCTCCCTTCAAGGGACACACCACGATCAAGCATTTGTGGGGATGAAACAGTTTCTTGTACAGCCCTACAGGCCTTTTGAATAAAAGGCATCAGAAATGAGGAGCATGTCCAAGTGGGCTGCAGGACCATCAGGGTGTTGTTACTCAGCTCTCAGAGGTGTCAGCTGTATCCATGGGAAAACTCAGCCTTTCCCCCTGGTCTTCACCTCCCTGTAGGAAGAAGTGTTCCTTACAAGGCTCTTGCATGACATCCTGCATGGATTTTATTAATTCTTGCTTTGGAAGGGTAAGGCAGCTGTGGGGGGCTCTGCAGGGCTCTGAGTGTGTTGTCCCCAGGAGCTTCCACCACAACAGTTGTAAGTCTGTGCTGCCTCCTCTGGCGTTATCTCCAGAAACAGGAATTATGCCCATGTCCATGAACAGCAGCATCTTACCCCTGTCTAAAACAGGCTCCTCTCCAGAGAATTAAATCTCCCTTGATGTAAACTACCAATGGGCACATTTGTTGCCATTTCAGGAGCAATGTGATGCCTTCTTCCTTGGGAAGTTTGTGGTTTTGATCCTTTCCTCGGGTACTGAGGATTAAAGTTGTGTATGTGCACCTCGTTATTATTTTTTAAAAAATCGGTTCATGTGTTTTATAAAGCACAGCTTTTAGAACATTAAAAGAAAACTGACACACTGGTGACCAGTATAAACAATGACTCTTCAAGTAGTGGCTTAAATTACCCCAATAATGAATAAGCTGTTGTCTCATTAATTGTATCTGGGGGAAGCACTCGAGTCCTCCCCATTTTATGTGTTGCACTGTGCCAGAGCTGCATCCACATTAGGTGAGAGATATGCCAGGCCAGGCACGGGGTGGTCCTGGAGCATCCCCAAATGGGGTCTCTTGGTGTGGCCCCTCAAAGTGCCCCAGAATGTCTGGGGAGGCGGAGCTCCAGGGATGCTTTGGGATGGGTGAAATACGTGGCAGAAGGGGACAGCGGTGCTGAGGGTTTGCAGCGTGTCTGGAAAGTCAGCTGAGCATCACATTCCCTCTGGGGTCAGTCTGGAGCGGGAGCTGATCTGTGCAATGAGGGATGAGCAGCCTGACATTTGGGACCATGTGACCTCTGTGTACCCACAAAGGTATGAATTCACCTGCTGTTTGTGTCTGCAGCCTCAGTACATGTGCAGATGTAACAGCACCTCTAACCCCTTTGGATGTGTACTCCAGGACACATCTTCTGAAAATTTGGCACCTGCTTATTGATTGGTTTTGAATTACATGTCTCCTGTGTAAAGAATTTATCAGACAACTGCTCTCCTAAAGGGCCTGCGATCCCTTGCTAGCTCACCAGTTCTCAGAACTGCCTGTTACTGCTGAGATGTGAGTATTTTGGTGGAGTCATTTTCCATCAAGTCTTTTGTTGCTGCTAACTGCACAAGAGGCTTGTATCTTACTGATATTTTTCCCAATGAACATCTCGATGAGTAAAAGTGTAATTTGGCAGACATCTGCCAGCTCACAGAAAGGATCTGTTTACAAGTAAAGAAAAGTTATTTGTTGACATGGTAATTTTGCAGTATAATATATACTGCAGCCTCAGAGAGCTGCAAGCTATCACGCGTTTAAAAGTAGAAAGCCAAAGAATGTATGGATTGCTGTGGGAAATGCACTTGAAATCAGTTATTTGACATTGAAAACTAAATTAAAATGTCTGGTTTTTGCAGAGTCTAGAGACTGCAGTAAAGCAACAGAAGAATCTCACAAGGAGAGATCTGGGTCTTGTTCTCGCACCAGCTTTGGCTGGGAAAACAGGGAGAAGTGCTAGGAAAGCTTTTTCCTTAGTGGTTGTGGCTGGTGGTATTTAATGTGAAAATTACTTTTTCCTATCTTTTTTCTCTTTTACTTTTCAAATACCCTTAAAATTGATGTATTTTCTTCATTCCTTTCAGCCCTCTGGGTTGTTCCCGTCTGCTGGCCAGATACAGTTGTTTCATTTTCAGTCTTTACTACCTCCATTTTCCTGAAGACACTTTGGCATCTGATCTCATTTGCAGCGAGTTGCTGCGTTCCTCAATGTGTGTATTTTTGGAAAACCTTGTTGCTCTTCAAAGACTCATGGCCAAACTTACGCAGAACAGGGGATCTCAGAGTATGTTCAAGTGGAAACACCATTCTTGGACAGATGTTTCCTGTACAGGACTGTGTTCAGCAGGGATCACATCATCTTCTCTCTTCATTTCTAGTTTGACCAGTGAGTCCAGCCACATTTTTTGCATATGGATCTTTGGACCTGATCTCCATATCCTAAGGCTAATGGCAGGAAAAGCTTATTTATCTCTCACTGTGGTAGTATAATGATTTGCTTTTTTGGAAGAGTGTACCTTGGAGACTTCTCTGGATTCAGCCCTGTTGTTTCTGGGTGGGACTCCCATTAGTCCTGTTCATGCCAGCTGTGATTAAAAAAACTACCTTAAATGAGGACAGAGCAGAGACTGTCCAGCCTGGCAGGATGGTTCTGAGGCTTGTGCCCTGCAGAAGCAGCAGAGACACTTGAGGAACTGCCACCTCCCTGTGCACAGGGGGCAGGAGAAGCACAGGAGTGGCTATGGGATGAGCCCAGCTGCTCCCATGAAATGCGTGGCTGCTGTTTCATTAAGGGAGATGCTCAGGGAAGGAGGAGATGTCCCAGCTTTGTCCTGTGGTCGGGAAGCTCTGCACTGGAGATTTATTGGTTAGTAAATAGAAGTGCTGCCTATGCAAGTGAAACAAGTGAGAAAAGCATGCCTTAAAGCACATCACTGGTGGTGCAGCCAAGATTCCAAGCAGAGGTTATCATCGAGGAGTGAGGGGTGCATGAGAGGAGAAGGGAGCCTGTGTCCCCACTGCTGCCCTCCCGAGCTCTGCCGCAGCCAGGGCGCTGCTGTGCCCCAGTGTGGGGGTACAGGGGTGTCTGTGTGCCAGTCCAGCACAGACTGGCTGCAGCTGTGTCATGTTAATGGACCCCTGTGTTTAGAGGCTGTTGGCACCGTGTGAGGCTCCGTGTCATGCCCCAGGTACATGAGGTGGCGCAGGTCAGCTGCTCTGCCCTGCTCTGTGTGAGGTTACAGAGCGGCCGCGATTTTGTCCTGAACTTGTGTGCTTCTGGCAGGAAGCTTGCACAGGACACAAAATGTAAAAAGCTTTTCAAGGACAAAGAGTTTATTTACTGTAAAGCTATTTAGATGGGTAGTGGCTTTTTTCTCCTTTATTTTCCTCTCTTCCAAGGCCTGGAGCTGGTGTTTGGCAAGTCACTGGAGCCGTTCAGCTCAGTGCCAAGTGTTCCTACAGCCAGGGGTCACTGCTAACAAAGTGACCTTTGTCAAGAGCCTGGAAAATGTGCTCCGTAGATGAGTTAATAAAAAGATCAAAATTCACTTCTATCGAGATTAGAGTGTAGGTAATTTGGATAACACCATATCTGTAAACATATGTTAATTATAGAATGCTTGATCACAGATGGCTTAATTTAATTACCCAGTAATAAACACACACATCCTCTTTCCTCTTGTTTTGGAGCAGGTGATGAAGAAAAAGAACATAGATGAAGAAATAGTTTCAGAGAGTTGCTATGAGTGATCCAATTAAAATGGATAATTTATTTGTAGGTCTGATTAAGTGACATGTAAAATTCTTTGAGATTCTGAGAAAATGTTTCTGGGTTGGCAGCAGGAACAGTTTGGTTTTATACTGAAACTTCTCTCTCTTCTTTGTAGGCCTTTATTGAGAGATGAGATAAAAACTGATCAAATAATTGCATGCTTGATAAAAGCAGGTTTTGTTTTTCCACTGAGAAAGTAAACTGCTTGAGGGAAAAAGTGTACAACATTTAAAGTTATTAATTTAATTGAATTTGCGTGATGAATTCTTGTTCTGTGTATTGCTCATGACAAGATGTTTTCAAACATTCAGTAAATAAAAATTTAAGTGAATTGGCCATTTTCAGTACGTTTGTATTCTGTAACTGAATCAGTCTCATTCTGGTAGCGAGATGTCTGTATATATATATATTCTGTCAATATTACAATGTATTTATATGGAGCTTTTTTCCTGCTCTAGTATTTGTTTATGGTGGAATTGTGCGTGTGCTTTCCTGCAAATTATTTTAAAAGACAGGAAACTTAAAGACTAGAAAAGTCTTGACATTTTTGCATAGATGAATTACCTGCTTTGAATTACTTAGTTTTATGACTTTGAAAATGTAATTTTTTTTCAAAATTGTGCAATTGCTGAGCATAACAACAGCAAAAGACAGCTGACCATTTTTGTAAAAAGAAAGCTTAAATTACAGTATTTCTACAAATTTAAAAGAAAATTCAAACCAATCTCTGACTCTGGTGTGAGCTCTTACTCAAATTTTTTCTCAGATTTTACTTTTCACATTTATTCTGTGAAAACTCTGTCACAATGGGTTTTACTAGTAATTAATTAATTGGAAATTAAGTAGTCGACTTGTAACTTCTGATGAGGGGGTATGTAAAGCAAGGCGTGATTTATGGGTCTGACAGTTTCTTTAAATTTTAGTTCTTCCATGCAGAAATAACTTTAGGAGAGATTAAATAGTTTGGAAGGAATAATAGGAAGTGAATGTCATGAGAATGGATATTTACTTGGTTGTTCATTTTGATTTTTTTTTTTAAAAAGGCATGTGTATAATAATAGGGCAGAATTACACCGTGCTGTGTAAAATCATACCTCCCACCCTACTATCAGGAGCTCAGGGGAGTTAATTGAATTTGGTGTTCAGTGTATAGTGCTGAAAACTCTAAAAGCTCATGTGCTGTCCTCCTGATGTGATTAATTGGTTAGAGAAATAATGGCTTCACAGTTTTTCTTTTGGAGGAGAGCTGCAGTGTATTTTTTGCATTTTATTGGTAAATTCTTTAAACTTCATAACATCTTTTTCTTCAAATACAAGGCATAAAAATAAGAGGGAGTATTAGCTGGGGTTTTATTAGCTAAGTTAATTTGTATTCTTTAATGTACTGAAACAAATGATACAATCGCTATTGTTTTGCCGGTATTCATCTCTTAATATATGGCAACTTAAATTCTTAATGGCTTCTCATAATCCTGACATTCTTTTGATTTTTTTCAAGGTTTTAGAGACAAACTGCGTCCCATACACAAAGCAAAGGCACATATAGTGTCTGTTTAATATTTTTATCTGCTGCAGCATATGCAGGAGTACTTTCATGTAGCAATTGGACCACTACTCCCTCAAATCAATAACTCCTCACTTGCATTTATCTTTGTTTGCTGTATTTATAAAATTACGAGATTCCATCCTTTCCCTTTAATTGCTTTTTGCCATTTGACAAATTCTTTGTACTGGGACAGATTGTGGTTGCTCAAACACCACTTTATTCTCAGTCCATAAATACACCAAATCTTTTAACTTCACAAGAAAGACAAACTAGTGAACCCTGTATTTCTTTGAAGGTTTCCAAAGATCCACCTGCTGCTGTCTGACTTCGGTTTTAATTCTTAAAATACTTTCTAAGGAACGCGAGGTATTAAGTATGCGTGGTTTAAAAAAACCCAAATGAAACAAAAGAAGAACCAAACCACACTTATAGCAGCTTTTAAGAAGGAATGTGCTCTTTTTGGCTAGGAGTGTTTGGGCTTTGGGTATTTGCTCTGCAGAGGTCCTTGTGCTCTCTCGGCTGCAGGGGTGGCTGTTCCTGAGGTGGGCTATGGGCACCAGGGCCATCTGAATGTCAGGGATGAAACCCCAGAGTTTCTCAAGACAAGTGTGTTGACTGTAAAAGTATAGGATTACACACCAGGTCTTTTATTCAGTCTGCCCTCAAATGTCACAGCTGTCCCTTAGAGCATCTTCCCAGGGGCTGTGGCACGGGGAGAAGCTGCTGGTGGCAGGGGCTGTGATTGCACCGTGCCTGTGCAACCCCAGAGCGCTGCCCCTCGTCCCCTGCGAGCGCTGGGCCCCAGGGACGGCTCCCCGGCCCCATGGAGCAGAGGTGACACCGGCTGTGGTGGCAGCAGCGGGGGTGGCACTGTTCCCTCCTGGCACCTTTGGGGCTGCCTGGGGAGCCACATCCCAGCTGCCCCAGTCTGAGAGCAGGACTGCCCCCAAGAAACCTCCCTCCCTCCTCGGGCTCTCGCCAGCCCAAACATGACATTTTTAGGGCCATGTTATTTGCCTGCTTCTGCCGTTAGTGTGTGCTGGAGTTGCTGATTTCTGCTGGGTTTGGTTGTGGCCATGTTTTCACCTCCTCGCCCTGGTTGTTTCATCCTCTCCAGCAGATTTGCTCATCCCTGCCCATAAGGCTGACTCGCATTTTCTCTGCCCTGTGTTGCTTGATTTTCCACATCCTTTCCACAGCTTTCCAAGGCAGATGTCCTTGTGCCAAGACTTCCCAGGCCGTTGGTGTGTTTGTCTCTAATTCATCTGCTGATTTCATCAGCTGCTTTTCACTCTCTGCTCAGGCTGTTGGTAAGACAGCATTTTGTGCTGCTTGTGTTGAACTGGGATATTTTTCTGCTTCTGTATCTTTTTCAGGTTTCACTCCTGTTCATGCTCAAATGCTGAAAGTGTAGGCTCTGTTGGAAAGTCTCGTTTGAGCCTAATTTTTCAAAAAATAATCCCCTGAAGTCCACTTACAAGCCAGCAGCCATGTCCTGATGGAGTCAAGCATTTATTCACAGCAAGAGAAAGTTAATGTAACAAATATAATCACCATGGTCTGCTTTAACTTCCACTGTAATTCATTTATGGTGTAGTTCATGTAAAATAGATCAGTGTAGTTTATTAATAATCTAAGTATTAGAGCATGATTAAGTGTATTTTTAGGCACTACTCAGTCTTGTTAGAATTTTTCCTAGGCTTGTCTGGAAAGAAATATGTACACACCTTTGAATTTGCTTGCCTGTAAATATGCCTTGTGATATGCACAGTAAATACGTCTGAAATATCCAGAAATCCCCCCAAATGCGTGTAAAATACTGTTCTTCCCACACAGAAATTCCAGGGCTGTGTGCCTGTCAGATGGACACAGTGCTGCTGGTTTTTGTGTGTAGACCAGACCCCAGTAAGTTAATTGCTCTTTCTATGGCAGAGAGGACAATTGCAAGAGTTTTCCTGGTGAGTCGATTTGTAGCAGAGAGGGAAAGGTCAGGAGTGAGCGGTCTCACTTCTGCCACCACGGCGAGCACTTGCTGCCCTGTGAGCTGAGGCAGTGACTGTGGCTCGTGGCAAAAACCCCTCAGCCTCAGCTCTGGGGCACTTAGAGAATTCAGTGTGCAGACTCCTCCTTCTCAGTGTGCTTCGGATGCTCTCAAAAACGCCCTCATCCTCTGCTCATCCCTTGTCTTGGCATCTGTGGCATTCAGCACTTTTCACTCCTTCAGGTTTTCATTGCACTGTCAGAAAAGCATCGCTGTGCTACCAAGTTGATTTTGTTTTGCTCTGAAAATTGTCCAAAGAAGATCTCTTTACAATCACACCTGATAATATTTTGTCTGACAAGGACACTGAAAGGTACCAAAGCCTGAGCTCATTTTTAAAAGTTGCATGACTATAATTCAAAGTGCATCTATTCAGGGGCTGCAGGCAGGCTGGTAGTGTGTAAGAGAGGGCTCTTTTCCTCGGTGGTGGGGATTCAGAAAGGCTTTATTGCTTTCTCTAGAGCCATTCTCAACAAACATGGTTGAAAAATGGTGGTAATACAGTCTTGAAGCTGTGTTAGCTCTGGGGTATCTGCCGAAGTTAATGGACTGGTGTGCGTTTCTGCAGGGCTGCTGTAGGGCTTAGGCCGTCGCTGTAAAAATGCCTTTGCCCCTCGTGGCACTGAACCTTCCCCAGTCTATTACTGCAGGTACTTGGAAATTAAAAACTGGAGGAATTTGTTTTATCAGTGTGCCAAAACTGTGTTTGTACCATCTTTTGGCGAGTTCTAGTGGATGTCTCATTTCAGGGAGGTGTTGTTATGTTCAGACCTGTGCCCGCCGTGGAGCCTGATTTGCTAACTGGGAAGAATGAAGCTATTTTAATTCTTTCTCAGCTCTCAAAGCTCACAGCACCTCTTTGCTTGGAATTGTTTTTCCACACTTTCTTTCAGTTCTGAGAAGCCTGAAACAGATCATGTTGGCAAGGAGAATATTCTGCTCTATCAAGTATTATAACCTTATTTTGGTATCAGCAAGTCATCTTGAGGAGGTGTTGGGGTCCCTCCCCTGCCGTGTAGCCCTGGGAGAGGGGCCCTGAGGGCACAGGCACGGGGTTTCCTGTCCCTGCTCAGCCTCGTTCCCATTGGTTGGTTTGTGTTCCCTGCGCGGGCAGAAGGACCCTTGGTCCCGTGACTGGAACAGTTCCTGGGCAGAGCCCCGGCCATGCGGCTGGAGAAATAAACATCTCTGAAACAGCTAGCAAGAATCTGTCTGTCTATATATATTTCCTTTCCACGGGACTCCTGGTTTGATATATGCGTGTTGCAGGATCCCCACTGCAACAAATGGTGGAGATTTGTGAGCAGAACGATCCCCGATCCCTAAGCGACTGATTTGTGTGAGTAAACCCTGGAAACTTTGGATTCCTCTTCTTGGTTTTGCTTTGCTATTCCATATCTAAACTATGGAGGAACCGTGGGAAGACTCTTGGCTCTCAGAGCCACATATGGACATTTATCTTAAACTTAAAATGATTCTTGAACAACGATTTGTAAATTTTAGCTTGATTCAAGCTCAAAAAGAACTGAAACACTTCCTGGCATGGTTGTTTAAGAACTTTTTCTATGTTTCTTGGGATTTAATTCTTACCAAGGGCTTTTGGAAAACCGTTTGGACACAGTTAATACTAGAGTCAAAATATATGCCGATGGAAGAATATTTTCGTGAATATTATTTAGTTACGGAGACTGTTGAGCAATGTCACCTGTGTCCTGGTGAAGGGAAGCGTGGCGCAGGGACCGTGCGGCCCAGGCCACGTGCGCCGAGCGCTCTGAGAGCAGCAGCGAGGCAGTTCCCGCGCGCGGGCGGAGCCACGCGAGCCGCAGTGTCGGTGGCGGAGCGAGGAGCGGCGGGACCCGGCGGTGCCCGCCCGGTCCTGTGCAGTGCGTGGTGGAGCGAGCCCCGTGAACGCCCGACTGAGAGGGGCGGCGCGCGGGCGGCGGCTGGCGGCGATGGCGGTGGAACGGAGCCGCGCCCGGCCGAGACGCGCGCTGGAGCGGGGCGCGGGGGAGTCGTCGCCCGGGGACCCAGCCGAGACGTGGGTGCAGCGCCCGACATCGGCAGCGAAGCTGCGACCAGAGGAGGCGACGCACGGAGAACTGAGCGGCGGGGCCCGGCCCGGCCCGCACAGCCCCGAACGCGACCCCGGGAAGAGCGCGCAGGCACGAGCAGCCCCGACAATTCCAACACGGGAGCGACCGAAGGAGAGAGCAAAGACGCAGCGAGACAGAAAACAGCAGCCACTAGGAAAAAGGAAAAGATCATAGCAACTAAGACCTTAGGGATAGTAAAATGGTATAATGTTAAGCAAAATTATGGTTTTATAACAAGGTGTGACAACCAGCAAGACATATTCGTGCATAGAACTGCTATTAAAAAGAATAACCCTGAAAAATGCATCCCAAGCTTGGAAGATGGAGAGGTGGTGGAATTTAATATTGTACTAGGGAGAAAAGGGTTACAAGCATCGCAGGTCACTGGGCCTGATGGTGTTCCTGTAAAAGGCAGTATATATGCTAAAAATCGTGGTCATGTTAGACAGTGTCTCTATTGTAAGTCCCCCCTACAGTTTCCCTTTCCTAATCCCACCTTTCCCTTTTACCCTATGTCCTATTACCCCCAGTGTATTCCCAATCCGTTTTTTCACCCATGGTTTCCCTCACAAAACCATGCTTTTGCCAATTGTTTCCCCAAAAATCCCTTTCCAATGCCGAGTGGGGGATGAAAAGGGGGAGGGAAGAAGTTAAACCCTCTCCTGCCTCAGTTTCCCCACAAAGCATGCTCAGAGAATTCTGTCTCCCTTCTGTCAGCCCTAAGATGTTCCAGAGAATCTGTTTGGACATTTAAAGACTCAGGAGGGGGGCTTGTTTTGTTTTGAAACTGTTCTTGTTATGTTTATCCAGTTGTTTTCATTCTCCTTTTATTAAAATAAAACGGGTGAGGTGTTGGGGTCCCTCCCCTGCCGTGTAGCCCTGGGAGAGGGGCCCTGAGGGCACAGA
The DNA here is from genome assembly GCF_020740725.1 of Corvus hawaiiensis. Lineage (NCBI taxonomy): Eukaryota > Metazoa > Chordata > Aves > Passeriformes > Corvidae > Corvus > Corvus hawaiiensis. Next base: position 775,303 of record NC_063226.1, on the reverse strand, counting down.
CACGGGGCTTCCCTGCCCCTGCTCAGCCTCGTTCCCATTGGTTGGTTTGTGTTCCCTGCGCGGGCAGAAGGACCCTTGGTCCCGTGACTGGGACAGTTCCTGGGCAGAGCTCCGGCCATGCGGCTGGAGAAATAAACATCTCTCTGAAACAGCTATCAAGAATCTGTCTGTCCATATATATTTCCTTTCCACGGGACTCCTGGTTTGATATATGCGTGTTGCAGGATCCCCACTGCAACAAGGAGGAGGCTAAAATTAATCGTAGCACTATTTCGTCCGACGTCTTCATCTGGAAACTCAAAGCCAATGCAAATTGCAGAGGGGAGGTCACATGGAGATATCAGATGATTACAAGCTGTTTTTTCTCTTGGGTGCCTTCTCAGCTCTTCAGAATACATAAGGAAAGTGCACAATGAATCCAAACAAAAGCAGGCATACACTTTGCTTTGCACTTCAGAGGGTCTATAAAGCTTATGGTTGACTGACTTTTTTTTAAGAACTGGCGAGAGGGGGAGTGTATCTTTATATGCAGCTGGCATAAATACAGTAGTATAATTATGAAATCTGCCACCATCTCTGCACCAGATGATAACAGTGCTGGTACTCCTGAATTCCTGTGGAGTGGGAGCAGGGGCTGATCCAGCATGTTGCACGTGTTCATGCTGCTCCAGCCAAGTGGGAGTTAATTGAGTGTTTCTTGAGCTGACCTACATGAAACGGTTTTAGTAGGTGTGTTTGTGCCAGACTAAAATTCAGGGGTTGGCTTTCACAGGAAAAGATGCTATGTGAGGAAGTGCCACATTTGGCAAACACAAGAGAAGATTCTGATCTTTCTTTCACCTGGAAATGCAAACAAAAAACGCTGTAGCTATGAGCTCAGGCATGCTGCAGGCTGTGTATGCACTTGGACCAGGATTTTACAACATTCCTGAGCATAATCTGTGTGGACACCACTGTTCCCACAGTCAGGAGTGTCCTTTCAGAGCAGGCTCTGAGCACCTCAGGAGGAGAATGAGGGTGAAGGGGCAGCAAGAGGGTTTGGTGAGGTAGTATCTGGCATTTTTCCAGGGAAGTATTTAAACATATGTCCAGCTTGGCATGTGAGTAGGTCCTCTGAAGTCAACTGGGCTGTGCAGTTGCTTAAAATAACATAAGAGGGCAGACTTCTTTTTTTTTTTTTCCCCCTCCTCACATGGAACTGCCACCTTTGTGGCTTGTGTGTGTGTAATCAGGAGCAGAGCAGGCAGAAATACAGTTGTGGCACTCAAACCACTTCAGAGTGATTTGAAGCTTTGCCTGCAATCAGGAGCTGCTGCTGGCATTGCTTTCCTTGGGCACATTGTGCCACTAATGGCCAAAACAAATCTGGCAGCTTTGGCAGCTCCTGAAGCTGGCTGTTCCCAGGGACTGATGGTGCAAAAAGACTGGGGGAAGTTTGATGAAAAGATGGCCATGGACCGGAGCTGCAGGTTGTTTGGATGTGCTTTACATTGTGTGTGGAGCAGATTACAGGCTGGGAGGTCCCTGGGCAACTTCTGCTTTTCCCAGCACTCAGGATGATCAACACACAGCAGTAAACTACACGGTGATGTTCTCAAGGGATCTCTCCTTGAGGATTTTCATCCTGCTGGCGTTGCCAAGGCAGTCTGCGAACTGTTAAGTAGAAAGGCTCAAGTGAAGCTTAACTTTCATGCCCTTGGAATGCTCAGTAACACAGACATAGGTGATCTTGAAAATCCTTTTTGTACAGGAAAAAATGACATAATGCTGTATTGAAAAACATTGGGTTGCTTAAACCCAGTAATTTTGGTAATAGTTTCCGGTCTTTCCAGTTTGATAGTGGTGAGAATCACAACATGGGAGGAGGAAGGGAATGAAAAAGCAGAATTAGTGATGCATTACTGGGGGCTATTAAGCTCTAGAGGCATTTCCAACAGTGTTGATTGTCTGTGTGATGACAGAGTTACAAAAAGATTCAGGCAACGTTGTTTTTGTTCTTGCAGATTTGCTTACTGTTAATGACAGTGGGAAACTGTCTGAAGTAATGTGGCTGAGTGCAGAATACTCAGCGTGTCATGGTGGCAAATGTATTTTTAGCAATACTGACCAGGTAATGTTCCAATTTCTGTCATTCAGACACCTGGCTACAGACCAACCAGCTTCTCAAGTGTTAAATCCTTTCAAAGATCTCCCCATTAACGTTGAAGCTCAGAGTAACAGTCCTGGCTGTGGTACTCAAGCTTTTAAAGCTTTCTGAGTAAATTTTGGAATGGTGCTGTCAGTGTCCTTAGGCCAAAAATACTATTCTATCTAGGGAACTAAAGTACTTTGTAGTGGGTTTTTTTAGTTGTTGTTTTTTTTTGTTGTGGGTTTGGGTTTTGTCCTTCTTCTTAAATTAGAAAGAAAGCTGCTGTGATTCAGATAAATGCATCACCTGGGCTAATTGCTTTGTGTGGAAGTACATGTTTGTGTATGTTTTTCTTCATTTGAGATGAATGGGAGAGCTAAAGGGTACTTTTATATATTTGAACTGCAACAGCTAGTAACAGCATGTAAGCAGATTAGTAAAAATACTGAACAGAAATGGCATAATTCCTCCAGAGATCTCAGAGCACACTGTCAAGGTGGTTATTTCATTGCTTCCTTATCTAAACAGGAGTTGTACTGATAGTTGTGGTAGGAATAGGATCTGAGACACCTCTACTGTTCATCTGATTCTTTTACAGCTCCAGGAAGCACTGTTACGGGATGAACTGAAATGCTGAAGGGAACTTGATGCAGACAGAATACTCTTATGCATGTTCCAGCATCTAGGACGGTGCAGCAACAAATGCATTGTTATTAAATTCCCGTGGAACTTGAAAAGATCACTGTGATCAGGGCTGTAGCTTTCTTTTATCCAAAGGAAATGTTCAAATGTTCTGGTTAGATGACATTTCTAAGAGCTTTCTTTGACTTCTGTTTGTGGAACAGTAGCATTTTCTGTTCTTAATAATTTGCTGAAGAAATAAATCTATGTTCCTTCTAAAGGAATAATTCAGTTACTAAGCCCAGTTGAATGCTGCAGTACTGCAGTAGTGCAGTGCTAGGCATAAATAAACTGTAGACTTGGTGGCTAAGTGGTGGCAGATATTATAATTATCGAGTGGGTCCTTTTCTGTTTGTGGCTCTTCAGGACTGGGTTTGGTTGTGTTCTTTGCTTGTTTCATCTTTTGCACCACTTAATCTTCCAGAGAGGTTTTTCTGTCTGGGATGATTTCCTTTGACACCAGTGTGCTGAGCAGTGGCACGGTGTTTGGTTTTTTGTTGTTTTGTTGTTGTTTGTTTTTTTTTTTTTTTTTTTGTTTTTTGTTTTTTTTTTTTTGGGGGGGGGGTTTTTTTGCATAGGTTCAGGAAACAGAAGAAGAAGGGGAGAGATGGGGATTTGAAATCTTTAATCTAAATTGAGCCATTGTGAATTTAGGATCTAGGGCAGAGTGTTAAAAAGAATTAATCATTAATGAACCAATAAAGAGTATTAAAAGACAAATTGGCTGAACCTTCCTGGCCTTTTTCGTTTCCTTCTGTGGAAACAAAGTACAGAGTGCCAGATGATAAATAGCTCCAGTCCAGCTATTCTTGCAGGATTAACATTGTTAAATCGCAAATAATGAAAGCATTCGCTATTTAGTGCATTAACCAAATAAAAGCCTTTCCTTTTGTGCCTGGTTTATGTACGCAGAAGCAGCCTTGAATAAACATCTGCCTTCAGAGCAGCCTGCTAATTCCTGCTTTTGCTTCCTGCTTTTGCTTCCTCTTCTGCTGTGCTTCCCAAGAAATTGATTAGTGGACGAGTATCTTCAGCAGCAGTTTCTGTCACGGTGCTCAGGTACCTGTGCCTTCAACACTGCCTGAGCCAGGGTGGATTTAATCCTCTCTTTATCCCTACTGCAGCATCTCTGCCAGCATGCCTTGTCCCTCCTGCAGGGAAGGCTGCTCTGCCAGGGAGCTCTCCAGCTGCCTGTCCCCTGCCACTGCCCACACACCGCCGTGCCAGGTTCATGTGCCCACCACCCAAAGGCACTTCGGTGCACGTGGTTGCTAGCATGGGAAAGTAGGAACTGAGCTAAGGAGTGTGGCCTTCCAAAGCAACCAAATAGGATTTCTGCTGTGGGATCCTGCTCTCAGCAACAATTGGGATGCACTGGAGGGTGGTGCCTGCTCCCATGATGGTGAATGAGTTGTAACTTTAGGTGTGGAAATTAGAAAAGAGAAATTAAATTGATTGTACTGCTTTAATCTTGAGAATTGAGATTAAATTAATTGAGATTTCATCACAATGTTTCAGTGAAAATTCAAGGATTGAATGCATTCCGTGTTTGTTTGAAATCTTCACTTCTGATACTGTAAGAATTCTAAATGCCATTCTTGCCAACGCATGAAGCTGCATCAATGTGTTTAAGTATTTAGTCCTGTGAATTAACTGTTGAGTTTTCTGCATTAAAATGGTGTAGAAGCTGCAGTTGAAAGGAGAAAGTGGGTCCAGTGCCTGAACTGAATGTGGAAAACATTTCAACCATGTGAAGGCTCTTACGGTAATCAGCATATTTGTATTGACTTTGAGCTGCTCAGCCAGGTTATAAAAATATTTCTGGTCTCTTTACTCATTCCTGTCTTAGAAGAGACCCTGCTGGTGGTTTTCCCTTAGCACAGGGCTGCAGGATTTTGCCAGTGTGGAGGTCCATTGGCAGTGCTGGAGGAGCTGGAGAGCTGTGGATGACCTGCGGTAACGCAAGCTGCTGGCAGGGAGCTCTGCCTCTGGCATTCAGGAACAGCTTGTGGAGCTCACAGGCTCCAGGCTGCACTCAGAGGCAAGGGAAATTTTAAACTTGACAAATGTGAATTCTCTGTGGGTCATTCAGGCATCACAAATGTGGGAAGCTCATGAATACCCATCTCAGAGCATCATTTGATTGAAAGAATAAATTTGAATTCGTGGTGGTTTGCTTTGTACCCGGCAAAACTGTGGGGAAAAACAACAGAGGTTGTAGCTGTGTTCCTCCTCTTCCTCCTCCTCCCAGCCCACGAGCTCCAGCAGAATTCTCTGAAGGAGTCTGATGCATTTCCCCATCTCTGACAGTCAGAGAAGACAAAATAGCTCTTTTCTTCCCTTATGCCCTAGAAATTTTCCATCATAATCTACAAGAATGTGAACAGGAACAGGACAGTTCCAACACTGTGATAAATTAGTGCCTCTGTGACAGTGGAAGCAGTTGGTGAATCAGGGATGTTTTGCATTTTGCCGTTTTGCTTTCTGCTTATCTTTGGATAGGTGTCAACTTCATGGTCCTTAAAGTGATTTGCTGGGTCCTGTGAAGAGCCCTGTTCTGGAACTCAGCTAATTTAATCAGCAGATCCTTGTGATAGCTTGGTGTCTCTGCCACACGTCATGTGCCTTTCCAGCAAAGGGCACGTAGTTCCTCTGCCGCTGGTGAGGAACACGGAGCTCTGCCCCTAGCATGGGGGAGACACGTGGCTCCAAGGTGAACCTGCAGAGGTGGAGCCCGGAGTTCTCTGAGAGTGAACTTGCTCAGGTGAAGAAGCAATTTGAAAAGCTGAAAAGGGTTCACTAAAACACTCACTGGTTTGCAGTGATGCGTGTCAGAGGGAATCAGCAGATCCTGATGTTCCTCCGAGTTCTGTATTCTCATCAAGGGTTAGGAAGGATGTTTAAGTGCAAATAGGATCGAGCTTTTTTGGTAGGACTTGATCTTCTTCCCTCTGAGGGTGCACATGCGATGTGGGAGATCTGGCAGTGGGAACAAGCTGAAACAAAAATGTGCTTCTGAATGATGTTCATTATTCTTGTTGAAAGAAAGAGAGGCAGCAGATGTAGGCCTAGTTAAAGTTAAAATTACGTTTACTGTTACATTACAAATGTGTGTTAATCCTTCCCTGTGCAGCCATTCACACACCCAAATGATAAACTGAGCTCAAAGCTTTCATCATGATAATGGTAGTGGTGCCAATATATAAAGGGAAGAATGAAGAGTGGTGTGATGCCAGAGACTCTGTTATAATACTGTTTATTGTTGTAGGTCTTACTTAAAAGGTAGTGATTGAGTGTCAATGACTGGTAATAGAATACATTCTTCAAATCTTAGTGGTTTAGGTCATCTGGCCTCTTGGGCTGAGGAGGTGGACTGTGTGCTTACATGTGTGTAACATCTTTGATGCTGCTATCTCTGGGATGTAAAGAAAAAAAAACCTTGTTCTCATTTGTCCCAGAAGCGTGGAAGGCGTTTTAAAGTGAAAGGCTGTAGTGTAAACCAGAGACTGAAAAAAGATGCTGCACTCACAGTTGTGACTGCTACCGGGAAGCGTTACTTGGGATTTATGCAGTGTTTCTGGAAAACCATGAGGCTGGAGTGCTTGAAGGAGGCTTCGCTGTGAATAGCAGCTTCCCGTCAATAATCTGGAGAGTTGTAGGCATGTACCACACCAGCAAACACAATTTTACCTCTGTTCTGGTTCTGAAGCCATCTATGAAACTGATGTTTCAAGGAGGCTCTTTGTTGAGTTATCTAATTGTTCCTGTCTTACTGCTTGCTGTATGAGGAAGAGAGAGACTTTTTTACTAGGAAGTGGGAAGCTCCTACTGGAGCGATGGGAATGCTGTCTCATCGGTATGGCCATGTAAGCTGAGGAGTTTGGTATCCCACATACCTACTTTATGTCCCTACATTTTTCTCCTGAATTTTTTTCTAGGAGGAGTTTTCAAGAAGGTGCTATGGCCTGTTGTGTTCTTTCATTCAAGGTTCCTAAGGGCTCTGCAGTTAATAAACATGTGCATACAATAAGTCTTACAGTCATTCTGTGTAATCATGAGGAAAACTTTATATGGCCTGGCCACATGCAGGACTTGTAAATTACCTCAGAACAGTATTTCTAATGTATCATCCCCTTCATCTTCACAGGGGAGTTTTCTGCAAAGCTATTAGTGACTTAAAGGAATCCATTTGGCTTAGAAAAGATAAGAGTTTTCAAACCTTTAATTTCTTTGTTCTTTACTCTGGGAGACTGCAAAGGCAGCCTGCTAATACACTGAGTCCACAGTTAGGCTTGTGGACTTTCTGGCTTGTGTTCTTTTTGACTGAAGGAAGCAAAGGAAAAGGAAAGCAATTATATGTACCATTGTGTATTTCAGCTGCTTCACAACTGTGTTTATCTGGGTGTGAGAAGTGCGAATTCAAACCACTTCTCTGGTGTTGAGTGTGGGCGTGCTGGGAGATCGGTTACTGCTGTGGACCTCTGGCTGCAGCATGGTCTGTGGAGTGCTGGCTGATGAAGGTCTTCTCGGCATCCTTGTGGCTATTGTGACATGATTAATTTGGATTTAATTTAAGAGAGATAGTAATAAGGGATTTGGAGGTCAATGCATCTGGTTCTCCAAGTTCTTCCCAGGAGACAGAGCCAAGATAAAACTAACAGGATGGAGGCTTGAATGCTGGGAGCGGCAGTGCTTTGCAATGAGACTCTTCCCAGCTTTTGCAAGCTCTAGGAAGCATGGAGTGTTTTCACGGAGCCCTTTTCCAAAAGGCTTGCCCTTGGCTTCCAGATAGATTGGGTTTCTTTAGTTTGTGCTACCCACATCTTGCCCAGACTGGGCAGCACCTGAAGAATGAGGCCTATGCTCTGCTGGGCACCTCCCTCACACAGGGCAGGGGTTGGTGCCCAGCAGTGTGGGGTGAAGGGGGACAGCGAGGGGGTTCGTCATGTCCCTGTGTGAAGAGGTACAGATGTGTGGTTTTTGTTAGGCTGTGGAAAGCACTGCAGTTTGCAAGGGGTTAACAGGAGAGCAGTGCAAGGAGAAAGGACAGCTGAGCAAAGGTGAGCTGAGGAGAAAGGTGAGCCTTGCCTTTTGGCTGGCCGATGCTGGAAATGTCCACAGAGATTACAGTTGAATGGTTTTCCGGAGATTTGCTTTTGTTTTGTAACCATTTTGAGGATAACTCAGCAAGCTCTGAGGAAATGAGCTCGAACACTGGGAGGTTTGTTCTCCTCCTTGGCTGGTGGAGCTGCCTGCTCATGTCACACACGGGCACCACTTTGTCATCTCAGTGCCCACACCCGGGCATTGGCTCCGCAGAACAGCGATACAGAAAACATCACACTTCCTCAAGCCTAAATGACAAAAGAGGGTTTCTGTGTGGTGTGCCTGGCCAAAGCAGGAGATTGGTTTAAATTTAATTTTTCCTCCCTATTGCACTTGTGTTATTGTGGATGGAGTCTACATTGTGTAAGCTCTCAGCCGAGAAAAGATTTGGCATCATGTGGGCAAGTGCCTTTTGTTCAAAGGATTGCAGTTTGCATACTCAACGAAAAGAATCTTCCTTTTATTTGGACAAGATCAGTGAAAACTTCTTGACTTGCCTTTTTTAAAAAGAACTTGTCAAGCTACCAAGGGAAAAAATCCAGCAGGTAGAGCATGCAACAAAATATAAAGAAGTAAAAAATAACTTCAAAAGCTGCATGTGAAATTTTCAGTCTTTGAGCATCTTTTTCATTGTTTATGTGACAGGAAGTCTTTTTTTTTTTTGTCTTTTTTTTGTTGTTGTTGTTCATCTTCCCTCTCTCCTCCTCCTCTCTCTGCTGGATCTGTGGGGAAAAAAGATAAAAACTTGTTTCTGAAGAGTAAATTTTTAGTTATGTTCCTTTTTGAACCCTGCTTGACAGATTGCAAAATGGAACTAAGAAAATAACAAAATAGAAGGAGGGGTTCCACCTCTTTTGGTTGGAAGATGGTAGAATTTACTGTCTCTGGTAATACGCAAGAAATGAAAACGCTTTCAGGGCTTTTCTGTAGAAGTCTTTAAAATAGTATTGGGCACTAGTCAGGCTTGCAATGAACTGAGACACGGTTTGGGTCCATCATTCAAAAGCCTTTTCCCTATAACTGCTTCGAGGGACTCAGCAGTGCCTTTTTCAGACAGGTCTGCAGCATCTGTTTCCTTTTTCCTTGGGTCAGTAATGGCCCCAAGCCTTCCCATCACCCACACGCAAGCTGAGGACACGATGATAAAAAGGATGAAATTCCTTTAAGTAGAAAACAAAGGTTCTGAGGTTATTTTAAAATTTATAGTGTCTAATTTAGCTATTTTTATTTAAAAACAAACAAACAAAAATCTCAGCAGTTCTGTAATGGAATTGTTTCGTTTCAGTACATGGAGCAAACAGAAACAGTCTTACAAATCAGTTAATATCAAACTCTTTCCTACTGTGGCATATTTTTCTTTGCTGCAGTTCAGGAAATTAAGCCATGCCCAGGGGAGGGCTTGAAGAGTTGTAAGGCCACTTTGTGATGTCTGTAATGCTCTGAAGCTGGGTGAATCCGCATGGTTTGGTGACAGGAAAAGGTGTGTGCACTGGGACAGCAAAGTGCCTGAAACAGCTGCAAGGAACTGCAGTGGCTTGAACTTGCTGTCATTCAGTCATACACTGATAGTAAGAAAGCAATGTGATACAGTGGGAATTGTTTCAACCCCAAATGTCCTACAGTTGTGGAAAAGTATTCCAATGTAGCAGGTAATAATTCACTTAATTGCCTTCCCTGAACAGTAAAATCTGAAAAGTTAGAACTCAGTTTTCTTTCAGGAAGATCATGGTTATTCTTCCCCCGTCTTTTATTTGACAAGACTTGTGGATTACAGTGTGTAGATACTTAAAATTTCTCTTTCATTTCTAGAAATTGTCTTCTGGCCATGCCTTCTGCTCTGATTCCTAAAGGACTTGTTACTTTTGAGTAATTGGCATGTGGTATAGCTTGGAGCAACCCCTAGAATAGGTGTAATAGAAGCACTTTATTTCCTTGTTCTGTTTGTATCAGGATTAACTGAGCTTGAGGACTGTGTTTGAATTTTTATTTAGCTCTCGCAGTGCAATACTTGAAATTTCCTGCTGCCAGGCATCACACTGTATGTGTTTGCTGCCAGGATGATCAGTTGTTACTGATGACACTAGTGAATGTTGCCTGGTCTTTCACTGTCTTGTGTCTGACATGCACAGAAACAATTGCCATTGTGTGTGGATTTATTTTTTTTAAGACACTCTTTCAAATTCATTAATTATCCCTTCTTCTTCATACTGGTACATTTCTTGCATCTTCTTTTGTGGCTGAAAAATCAATTCCAACATATAAGTGCAATGGAAAAACTTGTTGGACAGAGTGAAGGTGGGAGTATCCTTGGAAATGCACTTGAGCAGTGCACTGGTATGTGAGTCACAGACCTGCCTGCTCTGATGATGCAAACTGGTGGTAAGCAAAGCACCATTTTTGGTCTGTAAGCTACAGATTGTGTCAGTGGCTGAGTTGTCTGTTTCTTAGTCAGGTGTACCAACTTCTTCCCAAAATACTCAGAACGGAAGATAAGCTCTAAAGAGATGGATTAAAATTCTCTTCTCCTTGTTTTGGTTCCAGAGGGTATCATTGCTCAGCGTGTCCTATTTCGCCAGGCATCAAATGGTTCAAAAGATGATTTTAATTCATTTCAGTTTTGCTGCTGCACTTCTGACACTTCCTGAGTAATATAGTATGTGACAGGGCTTGAACTGAAACTTTATTCTATAAATATCCTTCCAATTCTAGTAAAAGGGCAAACTCCACAGGCAATTGCACTGAAAAGTTTTTGCCTTGTCCCCCACCCTTCTGTCAACCCAACACAGAGCGGAACCCTCCTTGCTTTGCAACATGGGTATCCTGGCAGCTTCAGGAGATAAAAATAAATTGTGTGAAGAGCTTCACTTCCACTGTGGGCTGTGTATTTCTTTTGGTTGTGCTGTTTCCACCCTGGGCTTGCACAGCTGGCAGGGCACTGGGGAGCCAGCTTGGCTTTGGTGTTCTCCTCACTGTGTTCTTTGCCTGGTCAATCTCAGTCATTTCCTCCTGCCCTCTTTGCTCCCTGCAGCCTGAGTCTCGTTTCCTTCCTGTATCTGAAATGTGCTTTTCATCACTATTCAGCACATCCACCTTCAGCTGCTCCCTTACCTTTGTTGAAGCCATTGCCACTTTGTGTTGTTAATTGCTTGTTTGCCAAACAGCTGGAGTCATGCTGAACTGGGAAATGACTCCTCCTTTTTTACAGTCACAGTCTGCAATGTGTCACGTCTTCGAGACAATTTCATGCTCTAGATCAAGGAATTTCTAATACTATGTTTCTGTCTGGAATTTTACTGGGAAAAAAAATCTCAAATTCTCACAGATGGCATCTACCAAAACTACCCTTGCCTGGGGCACAAGCAAGTTGTGCATGAAGAGTGGTGCTGGATGGGTCACGTTGGATTTAAGTTCTCTCTGGTCAGCTTATTTTTCCTGCTGTGGTTTCCTCTAGTGCATTGGGTGCTGGAGTGCTGCAGCCACCTGAGCTTCCAGCAGACCCCCTGTGCAAAGGATGCCGTGTGGGATTGCAGCAGGCATTTGTATCAGTCAGCAACAAGTGCAGCACAGCCTCTACCGCACTGTGCCCTGGGCAAAGAAGCCATTTGGAAAAATTATGTGTAAGGAATAACACATTATTTGTTTCTTCAGTCTAGTTAGTCCATGAAAAATCAGTATGACTGATGATAGCCTTAAATGTGAAAGAATTTGAACAGAAAGGAAAAATATGCCCATTAAACATAAACAGCAACCTCTGAGGTTATTTAAAACAACCAGGCAGCTAAAAGGCAGGGCAAAGATGCAGAAAAATCCAGAGCACACAGTTCTTCTCTGGTCTACAGGACAACGGGTTTCACTTGCTCTTTATTTTATCTATTATGAGAGAAATTAATAATTTTTTTTCTATTTGGTAATTTGCTTTGTGGTCTTTTACCCGAGATGGGAGGACAGAGAGTGCTCCTGAGGCGTGGGGAGATTGGCTGATGGGCTCATGGGTAGCCTGGAGTCGGCCGGCTCTTGGGGCAGCTCTAGGAAAGGCTTCTACCGCTGACCTGGGGTGTCAGGAGGCCACTAAAGTACATCTGAGTGATGAGTGAGTTGCTGTAGGGTGAGGGTGTGTAAGGACCAAGACGCTTCCCACAGTCTGCTGGGTTGTCTTGCTTGTGAAGTTTGTCCGCCACTGGAGTTCAGGAGCCTCAAAGCCTTAGGGTTGCTTTCCTCCCCGAGCAGAAAGTCAGGACGCTGTTTCTCCCCGTGTGGAGCTTTGTGTCCGTGCTGTGGCTGCTCTGCAGCCATCTGGAGGTGTCAGCGTGCGGGCGGCTGCCTGCCGAGCCGTGCTGCACGCAGGGCCAGGGACACCTGCGGGCTGTTCCCTGTGCAGACTGTCAGGTGTTCGCAGGTGCCGCTGGAGGTGTTGATGCTCGCCTGCCATGGGCTAAATGCTCGTGTCGGGCCTGATGGGGCTGCTGCTGCCAGGGGACACCACGCTGCCGTCAGATCCCTGGGCTTGGCGCCTCTCGCTCTTTGGGGAGAGATGGCAGCCACAGCTCCTTAACAAATCATACCAAGGAAATGGATCCAAATCCAGAAGGGCTTGCTGGAGACCGGAGATCTTGTTCTGTAGGAAGAAATAAGAACATAGCTTATTTTCTCTCGTTGCAATTTAAGGGTGACGCTGAGGTTTTAAGCAGACAAACACTTGCTGAGACTGCATGGTGGTGATAGAGGTGTGTGCATATGTGAATGCTTTGAGTGGCCTCTGTTCCATTATCACACTTTGATGTGTGTAGCATGAGCAGTGGGCTTTTGGATGGGCCAGAGGAGAAGGGCAGTGCAAAGCTGCAGGATTTAGAATACATATTAGAGTGCATAAGTAACAAAACGATGCTTCAATCTCTGTAGTAATACAAAATTTACCTTGTGTTTTGGTACAATGTAGGGAATTTACGAGTCTCTTGAGAGAGCAGAGCCTTTCTACTGGACATAAAAAATTGGAAACGTTATGGAATAAAAATGTTGTGCTACCAGTATACACTAAAGGAATAACTGCTGGGAAAGTAATTGCTGGAGGATGTGAAAAAAATCTTAGCTTTAGCATTTCGATAGTAATTTGGATCAGTCTTTCAAATGATCTCATAGAACAGTTGGCTTCTTTGTATGTTTACAAATTCTTAGTGGGGCTTGACATAACTTCCTAAATTTTTATCATACTCTGCTTAGCAAACTGTTCCACTTGTGTTTCTTACCTGGTTGTACCCAAAGTAAGGCTTGGTCCTGCAGAGACCTTGGACTTGAGAGTAAAACTAAGACAACACAGAGAATTTGATTTGCTTTTATTGACAGCTGGTCCGGCCATCGGTCAATCCATGATAATTGTGCTTGTCCTGCTTTCATCGTGAGGAACTGTGTTACATTGGCCACATTCTGATCTCATCCTCAGTTTGATGAAGAAGGTGCTGCCCTAGAAAATGGGAGATGTTGGGGAAGAGAAACTTGATCACCATACTCTTTGCTGTCGCATAAAAAACGAAATCTTTGAAAAGTTGCTGTTGCCTTTGTGTGTTTTCAAGTCAATATGAGTGTTTGATGTGGTTTATAGTGAAATCAAAGCTGTCCATGGCCCTGAATACGTTGTCTGGATTGAGCTCCTCAGAGAACTTCAGTGCAGAGGCTTCAGACTGTTTCAGTTCTGAAGGTAAACATGGGCGTGCTCACCCTGCCCTGCAGTGTGGTGGGGCTGGGGCACAGCTCAGGTGTTCCGAATTTCAGGCAAGATGCGCTTTTAAATGCTCAAGTGCTTGTAGAGAGCTTCCCCTTATATCTGCAGTCTGTTTAAGGTGGCTGTGAAACCAGTATGTGGAACAACTGCTGTTCAAATGCAGTCAGCCTGACAGTTTCTCTTAGAAAAACACCCAAGGATTTTAATTATATTTAGTATTAGTCCTGCATGGACACAAATGGCAGCATGATTTATATAATTTAGCAGTATATTCCTCTCCTTTCAATTATGTGTAATTGTGTAGACATGGTCACTTTAAATATTTTATGGGCTTGTATAATGTAAGACAGAGTGCAGCCTGTAGGGCCAGCAAGAAATCTTGCTGTGTAAGTTTTACTTCATTTTATTGCAGTAGTTTAGTAATTCATTTTAGCTGGATTTGAACATCAGAATGAGCTCATGGTTATAGGGTAACCTGCTGCTGTGGTTCTTGGTAGACAAGTCAGGTGACTGAAGAGAAGTCTTGAATAGCCAGCAGAGATGAGCTGTGCACATGTCGAGGTTGGCAGCTGATGAAAAATATCCGACCTGTTTGCTGCTTCACAGGCAATGGGTGTTAAAGGTTTGAGCTGGAGAGAAGCTTTGTGACAGGGGAGGGGGTTATGTCTTCTGGAAAATACAGACTCGCCAGAAGGAGAAGTGTTTCAGTGAAGCAGGAAGGGTTCCTTTGGCCCCCAGTCTTGTTTGCTGCTATTTTACCTGTAGCCAGGATTTTGTTTCTGCAACGTGTTCATCTGCTTCCTGTCCCTGCTTATGAGAAAGTACGTGGGGACAAGGCTACAGTTTTGCCCTGGACCCTGGATGCAGCTGGGCCTGATGGGTGTTACTGTAAATGACAAAATGCTTAGTGTAAAGAGGGAGTGATTCTTCTGTGTGTGGTGGCCATTGTGTTTTAGATAATTTTCTTGGAATCAGGAATTCTTAATTGGCTGTGGGGCCTGATTCAGTGAAGTGCTGAATACTTTTGCAATGCAAAATGCATTAAGGATGCTCAGCAGCTTTGCAGGCTGCTGATTTCTGACTGATACAGTACGTGATCCATCGCTCACCTGATTTTCGTAGTCATTTGCCTTGTAAAAAAAAGATCTACCATCTCTATCAAGAGAGCATATTTGTATTTATTTGCAGCATGAGTATCATTGAAGTCAGATGTCATGCTTGTAAGGTTTTGCCACTGGTCATGTCATAGGTGGGTTTGAATATGACTTACTTCCATGAGATATTTAATAACAGCCAGTTTGAAGTGCAGTGTCCACAGCAGCTGCTCATTTTTGCCTGATACAACACAAAATCTGTAACTAGCATGGTTTTCATTTGGAATTGTCTGGCTGAGGATTTCTGATCTCTTCTGGTTTTATCTGCATAGAAGTTTTTAGTTGCTCAGGTAAATTGCTGGAATTTGAAGTGTAAAGCACTGTGTAAATAAAACAGTTGTCTACCCAAAGAGCCTCTGCAGGAACCATGTAAATAGATTATAGTAAGGGTTTTTAGGAAGCTCGGCTGTATCTCAGCTTAAGCTCTATTTTTTCCTTTTCCCGTTTTTATCTTCGTCCTTTCACGGCCATGTGTAACATAGGAGCCTTTTGAGGCTGATGCAGAACAAGAGTATGTCGCCTCATGTCTGCTCTGTTGACAAAAACACGTCGTTGTGGGTGACCACAGTGTAACTGAATAGATCCAGGGCTTTGCATCTTGCTTTGACAAAGCAAGAGAAGATCAAACCCTCCACACTTTCAAAGAAACTAAATACTTTATAGTCTACGTGAGTTGAAATATTTGTACTCACAGGTCTTTTGGTTATTTGTGAAGCCTTTCCTAGAGGGATAAAACTGATCATAATTTGATACAATTGCAGCCTAATACTTTTTGCTTTACTTGGAGTGAATGTCCAGTTTTTGTTGTCAGTTGCTTTCATTTCTCTGAAATCATCAAAGCTGCCTCTCAAGAGCTGAGATATAATAGCTCTGACCAAAGGAACTGTAATTAGGGAAAGGCAGGGACACAGGAGTGCAGAAATGAGTATGAGTTTCTGCAGATCAGGTTCCTGCTTCTGGCTGTGCTGTGTCAAAGCAGCCTCTGCTTCCCGTGTGGCCCCGCACGCTTCACCCCTGGCGCCCAAGAGTCCGAGTGGAGAACATCGCTCTGAGGAGGGGCTTTTGCATCCTCCTTCAGCAGATTCCCTGCTGGCAGCTCCTCTTTGGAGGCCTGGGTCTCCATCCTGGCTGGGGAAGGGTGGTGACCATTTCCCAGTCCTTTGGGTTTCTGCCTAATACTTGCTAAGAGACATTTCGTGTCTTCAGCACAGCCTGGCAGATTTCCCTTTGCCTTCCCCTTCCTCCCATCCCATCTTTGCAGGCACTGTTAAGTCATTTTACCCCTGCATCTTGCCTTGGTCCTCCTGCAAGGCAGCAGTGCTGCCCGTGTGTTGGCGAGGCCTTGAGGGGATGGTTGAGAGTGGTTTCTTTTCCAGGAAATTCAACTTCCCTTCTCCTCACACGAGCCGCCAAAAGATCACAGCTGCTGGGAAGACTTAAAATCCAAAAAACCTTTTGATAAGTTACATGGGTGAAGGTTCTTTGGATTAGAGCCAAAGAAATGCTGTGTTTTGGTTTGTGGACTGTTGAGAAATATTGGAGACAAAAATGGCAGATAGGAGAACTGCATAAATATGAGAGTTTTTTTGGTAGTTTTCAACTAAGGAACTTCAAGAAGTTATGAAGGTCTGAAAGAATATTTTGCATAGCTAATTTTTTTATTTTGGGGTTGATCTTTAAACAAATCTAATAAACCTCAGAATTGTTGCCATTTGAAAAAGACAAAATATCAAACCTTAATTTTGGATGTCTTTTGCTAATTTTAATAGGTATTTTTCCTTGAAAAAGTTTGTCTGAAAAATATCACCTACTACTTATGATGCCAGACAGCATATTTTATGAGACATTTGTGTTTTGACAAAGAAAGCTCTGTCATACAATTTGGTTTCACATATTTTTATACCAACATTTAAATGTTGGGCTTGAACTGCTCAGCTGTAGGAAAATATATTTATAATCTCCTTACAGTCATATATTCTTGCATGCTGAAAGAATTGGTTAGAGTAATTTGTAACTCTTCCAGATAATTTTAAATAATACATGGTTTAGAAGAAAAAAGGAATGGCAAACAGAAGCTCAGAAAGCAGCTTTTCATCTGATCATGTGAAAGGCAACTGCAGAGCTTCCAGCAAAGCTTGCCAGTGACTGAATGTTGCTGATGGAAGGATCCCACACTTGGATTTGAACCCATTGGCCAAATGTGCTGTATAGGTGGCCAAAAGAACCAATTCTCCTTTTAGAGAAAACACCTGTCCCTGCTGTCTCCAGTCCTCTGCTGCTGATTCCTCTTGGCAGCAGAAAGGGATAGAACAAGTGTGCTCTATTTTAAAAAGTATTTTTGTCACTGCAATAGTCTATTCTTACCTTCCAGATGTACCTCTTAAAATATATTTTCTTTCTATTGCAGTCTCTCCATGCAGCCTGTGTGTGCATCTCCCACATGACCTTCAGTTTTTTCATCCTTGGACCAAAATCTGGCTGAGGGCAGAGGGAGTTTCGCTTGAGTAATGACCAAAGCATTGGGTTTTACTTAGGAGCTGTGTGTGCTGTGGGTTAGGGAGGGTAGGAGCATCATGGGGCCGTGTTCTTGCATGACGCTGTGTTGTTGTGCTTTAATGTCCAGCTCTTGGAAAGTGGGAAACGTCACGCACTGAAATTGTTGTTGCACTGAAAGTGCTGGTTGAGGTCTGGACAAACAACGTGGCTTCTGAGTGCTATGTTCCGAAACCTCTCCCTTTTGAAACAGGATTTAGAAAGTTGTATGCATTTATTTCTCTAGAGACTCTTCTGTGGGGAGTGAGTCCTTTGAACTCTGCTGTTTGTCTGTGATACAGTAAGTGCTGGCAAGTTTTCTGATTGTTTGATCTGGACTCATTTCATAACCATGTTTCAGATAGAAATCTTCATCGTTTCAGAAGAAAACTGTCAACAAGCTTGTTTTAATTCCCTTGTTTGAACAAATTTTTGTGACAATCGCCTTACCTCCAAGATTCACAGAACACACATATGAATACAGCCAAGGCAAATTAAATAATTTATTTGAGCAGATATTCTTTGGAAAACCAGCTGATGTATTTGCATGGGGCTAGATTTTTTTTTCATCTCGGAGGCTGACCAAAGAAATCAAGAGCCCAGCTGGAGCTGAGCAGGAAGGACACGGGGTAGAAGAGTTCGCTCGCTTTGTTCTTTCTTTTCCAAGCCTAAAGTTAACATCTTAAATTCCCTCCTTTGCATGTGTGTGCTAGAAGGAATGTAATTACCAAAGTGATAAGAAGATCGAGTAATGCTGCCTAGGGCTGTTGATTTTTATTTTAAAAGGTGAAAGTTTGTCAGTGTGTACACTCCTGTGTAGTATATTGGAATGTGTAGTCAAGAATTCATCATTTTCCTCACGACTCCTGGTGTATTGAGTCATCACACAAGCTTCTGTTTGTTCTTTATTATTCATTTATTTCATTACCTTATTTGAAATGACTTGGAAGAAAGGGTATCAAAAGCCTCTAGCTTTTTTATTCAGTATGTTCTTTTTTCTCTAAAAAAAATATTTCTATTTACTAAGCAGCGAGCATCCGCACAGTGCCAGAGCTGAGCTGGAAATAGAACAGTGACTTCACTAGCGAGTTTTATAATGGAAAAACTGCAGTTAGCATATATTTTGCAATGCATGTAGAGCAGTGTGAACAGCTTTGCAATGACTGAAACTTCATAATTATATCAACATGAAGAATGAGCCAGTATTTAGATGGGGAGTCAGTTCTTTGTTGCTTTCTTCCTGGAAGTCCCAGGGCCATAAGAATTTAACAATCTGTGAATAAATAACTGCTATTTAGCTCATCAGAGATGGTGTTGCAGTTCTTACTGACTCTGAATTTGCTTAAAGCTTCTAGAATTAATAGAAGCTACATAATTGTCTGGATAACTATTACTGCTTGTAATAACATTACTCACAGTTTAATACTCATGGTATAATAGAGTATACTTGATTTTGGGGCAGAGCAGTGACATATAAAAGCACCCTCTTCAGTTAAATTCTAGGAGACGGTAAATTTTTAGAATGTTGGAGGGAGCTATTACATAAGGACAAATATTTACCTAATGTAATCAAACTCCTCTTTAAATCAGAACAATAGTGGGAGTGCAGTTACTATGGTTCTGTATAATTTTGTGCTATATTTGACAAAATTTGGCAGGACTGAAGCCACAGCTGATCATCTGATTTTGAAAGGGAAGAGAAGAATATGTTGGGTTTGCATTCCCAATCTGTCCTCAAGATGATGGCACATGCTCTCTTGCTAGCCCTGAGCAAGGAAACATAATCCCAATAAATATTTATCAAAAAAGCACCTTGCAGCACTGCAGAGCTGTGGTGGTGAGTGTGATTTTGAAAGACACTGCCTTTGGATGCCTCCCCTCCCCTCCCCTGCTGAGCTGTTGGTTTCAGAGCCCCCTGCCTCAGCCTCCATCCTGGGGCCAGGAGCCCAGCTCAGCCCAGCCAGGGACCGCCAGTGGCAGCCCCTGCAGTGCTGTGGGATGTCAGGCTCCTGCTCTGCCCCCGACCAGCCCAGCCATGGGGTCCCACTGAGCTGGCCTTGAGCCACTTGTGATCTCCCAAAGTGCACCTTGAAGCTGAATGAAGCTGATGGGTATTCTCCCGGCTATGCCCTGGAAATACTGATTTGCTGACCCCCAGCTGGCACTGGACAAGGTCCTGTTCCCCTGGACTTTTCTGTGATGCAGAATCATGTCAAGTGATGGACATATGGAGACATTGAAATAAGGGTAAATTTGTTGGTGTGCTTTTTTGGGGGTTTCTGTTCATTTTTTGAATTAATCTTCTGCAGTTGGGCTAAATGTGAGTTCTGCTTATTGTTTAGGACTTAGAACATGAGTCTGGAGTAATTGGTAAGAGATCATTAGCACAATGACAGTAAATCACGCACCAGCTTGAGCCATCTGAGATGGCACAGAGTCTTTGTATGCTTCATGAGTAACCTTTCACAGACCATTTCGTGCTTCAGCACTGCAAAAAATAGAAGTGCGGGAGTGAGAACAATATCTTTCCCTGACAACATATGATACTCGTTTTTCCTGGTCTCTCACCTGTTTCTTTGTCATATCCTGTTTCCACTTGCACTAGAAAGGCACAGAAGTAGCTGGCAGTTTGGGGAGTGCCAGGAGTGCTGGAATGGGCATTACATGTGGAATGGACATCGTTGTTTGCCCAGCTAATACCCCAATGGATTAAATACTGCAGCTGGCAGACAGGAGGAGGAAAAGGATGTGGTAAAAGGAAGCACTGTGTAAGATGAAGGTGAGAATATGATTACTTTTCACATGCGGCACCAAATTTTGGAAATACTGGTATTTTGCATTTTGATATTGAAAAAAGCATACCAAATTTACCTCTTATGTAGAAAGACTGGATGTTGTTAATGCAATGAATAAAAATGGCGTTTGTATATAGCACTTGATGAAACCACAAAAGGTGAACTCCCTTGTTCTTTAAGAGTAGTCATGTCTATAACTGATTTTTTAAAAATGTAATTTCAAGTAATCAAGTTTTCTCTCTTGTTTTATTGTGGAAGTATTTTAACTTCATTTTTATCTGTATTGAAATTATAAGGAGAAGTAATGACATATTGAGAATATACCCAATATGAGAGTATATGCATTCAGACACCTAATTTTTAATTGTCCCTAAGCAATTATGTCAGTCTTTTTTAAGGAGCAGTGCTCCTTGTAGTTTCCTGTGCTGGGTAGGTTGGAGAGAGGTAATGACACTCTTGCTGGTCCAGTTTGGCAGTTTTCAAGCTGAGCACAAGTTGGGCCATAGAGGAGTGCTATGGAGAAGCATAAAATACTGTATTTTGGGGTGTGCAGACCATGTTTTTGTTGTTGCTTTAATTATTCACAGTATGTAGGATGCTTTCCTTTCTGAGAAAGGAGCTCATTCACACAACAGTCTGAAAATTCATGATCGATCAAACTACACACTAAATTCCAAGCCAGAACCTTCCAGCAGTAAACTCAGCTTGGCAATGTGCCCTGCTGAAGTTGCTGACCCCTCTGTGTTGTAGTTCTGTATTTCCATTTGGGAGTAATCATGTTTACCTAGGTTTCTTGGTGTAGCTGGAATTAGTGCCTGTTTGTGTAGCACTTCAAGGGTGTAAAGTATATGATCAAGATGTTGATTTATCTGGCGACTCAGAGGAGAAGCTGGCTCTGAACATCCTGAAAGCACTCTCTGAAGACCAGCAGTTTGGATGTTGCTCCAGAAGACACTGGCCAGCCTTGGCTCTTGGTCTCTCTTCACCCAAACAAGCTGTGCTTCCCTCCAAAGCATGTGGACTCTCTTCTTCTGTCTGCTTTCTGCTTCCCCTCTGTCCAGCCTGTCTGCTGCCCCGAGTTTTGTTCTGTGAAGTTTAATTCTTCTTTGCCTCGGGTGAAGTCTTAACAAATGTTTGTAAATAGCATTGCCCCCTTACATTAGTAGCAGAATGATTTGTGTGGTTTGCTACTATTTAGCCTGACTGAAACAAGCTTCTGGCATATAATTCCTTGTGCTGGTCATTAAACGCTGTTAATAATGTACTGTGTTAGATGCCATCTGTCTGTTCAGAGATACTCCTGTCTGCTGAGTAGTAACTCACTGTCAGATGCTGGGGTGGGTTTGTGTGTGTGTGTTACAGAGGCCCCATTTGTGCCTTGTTTGAATCTGGGGTAAGAGAGGAAAGGCTACATCTCATCACTTCTCTTAGTCCAGAGAAGTTTTGGGAGAGCAAGTGGATTCTCAGTATGTTACAAGGGACATAGAGTGTTACTGAACAGGCAGGGTTGGGAGAGAGTGAAATTCATGTCAGTATCTAGAGCAATTTATGCAAGAAATAAGAGGAACATTTTTGTCATTGATTTGGGAAGACCTGAATTCGGAATGGCAGTGAATTCTTTTTTAGCTATTTTTTAAGATGATACTTACCTTTCTGAAGAAGATCCTCTAGATCTTTTTTTAAGCTTAAGTTTTAAGCAAGGCACACCTTAGAGTGAAAGGGAAAGGAGATCAGGCCCATGAGCTGAATCTGCCTCACAGGGGACAAACCAGGAGGTTGTCAAGGTCATGCCCAAGAGAAAAGCATTTCCCTTAGTCTGGTCCCACAGAAAAAAGCCCTGTTGACAATCGTTTGTTTGCTTACGACCTCTGTTAAGCAAAAATTCAGTTTAAATTACTGGAATGGTTGGGTCTGGTTCAGCATTTATAATTTTTCATAAGATTTCAAGGTTTCTGAATATTGTCCAAAACTCACACTTCTTAGGGGCTCTTAAGTAACAAAACCCTGAGGCAGGATCTTGTTTGTAAACATAAACTTTACACTGGACTCCCTCTAGGACTGTTCTCTGTGATTCTTCCTCTCTGTGGAAAGCAGGCTTAAAAAGCAGCCCTGCTTTGATATGAATTCTTCTCAATTGAAGTTTGGGAACCAGTCTGCTCAAGCTGCTGAAAGGAATCAGTGAAATAACTTCATTCAGCTTCCTAAAGCCTTTCCACTGATCTTTCCTAAATGCCAGCTTTTTTAGAAGCCTGTATTAGAGATTTTGGGTGAATTTCTCTTTAAAGATAACATTTGTCTTCATATATAGAAGGTATTATTGGCCCAGTCAGAGAGAACCTCTTCCAAAAATGGTACCTAAAATTTTCCAGTGAGATCCAACAAGAAACCAAACTAAGCAAGCAGAAACATTTCATTTTATCTCTCCATAAAGAATCCACTGGGAGATTTTTATTGAAGGCCTTGTACAATAACTTGCGCAGTAAGTGACAGAGAGTGCATCATTTTCCCTGGAAGGCAGGCAAATGGAATAAAAGTTACATCTCAAAGGCTAGGGCAGCCTGGGTAGCTCATCAGCTGGATAACCATGTGATAGAGCCAGAGGCAACTTCAGAACTGTGGTCTCAGCTATTATTGGTGGAACTAGCCAAGGAGGTGGCTGCTGAAGTCCTTTCTACATGGGTATCTGGTTCTTGCAGAAATTTAATGCAGCCCATCTGTGCTGCCCATCCTCTTCCAGGAGAGAGGAGGAGTGGAAGAGTCATCTGTTTCTTGGGGTATTAACCCTTCAAAAATTGGATGGATTTTAAAATGCAAGCAGTTGCTTGGCTGGTGATCACCTCCTGAAGGAAAACACTTCCACCCAGGTCATGGAAATGAGCTTAAGTGAGTGAAGTGTTTGGATCAACTTTCAGGAATTTTGCATGTT
Source organism: Corvus hawaiiensis (assembly GCF_020740725.1). Classification (NCBI taxonomy): domain Eukaryota; kingdom Metazoa; phylum Chordata; class Aves; order Passeriformes; family Corvidae; genus Corvus; species Corvus hawaiiensis. Next base: position 752,265 of record NC_063226.1, on the reverse strand, counting down.
TGTCCACTTAATGTGCTCAGCAAGCGGGGGTGGATTCCTTGAGTCCAGAAAGAGCAGAGGGACAGTGCAAGCAGCAGTGCCTGGTGTGCCCAGCGTGACCTCGGGTGAGGATCCTGCAGGGCAGGGGTAACTCTGTGTCCCCTGAGTCCCCGGGATGCCTGGACACGAGGTTAAATACCTTCTCTGAAACATTCATGAAGATTTAACCAAGCATACTGGCATGGCTCTTGCAGCGAGTCTTTGTTCCACGGTTGTAGTGAGGACAAAGTGCTTGCCCAGGCAGGTGCTGCTCCAGGTGGGGGTGGTACCTCAGTGATGCTCAGGAATTCACTTGTGTGTCTGGCCTGGCAGAAAAATTTTCTCAGTCTCTTCTCTTAATGAATAAGACCCTTTTATAGCAGCATAAATAATTCTTCCAGCCCTTGAAAATGTTTGAGTAAATCATAATTACAAAGAAAGGTGAAATTGAAGGAATGAGATTAATTTCAAGCATGTATTCTATTTTCAGGGGGGAGAAAACAAAAACCCTTTAAGTAAGAGGAAACATGGTCAGAACCTGAAGTTTTGATGATAATTTATCTGTACTGGACATGACAGTTGTTCTGTAAGGGACTGAAGTAGTGACGGGGTTTCTGGCAAGTTTGGAGCCTCTGTTCTGAGGCTCCTCAGTTCCTCACACTTTCCTTGACTCTGGCTTCTCCCTTCTTTGGCAGAGAGAGCTCAGAGTCTCCTGCATGTGGCAGTACAAGTGGGGCTGCTGGATGTCTCCTCGTGAAATGGATAGGGAGTGGTTTACAACTGCTGTTCCACCACTATTTTGGATCTCTCTTTGCCTGGCTTTCGGTTTCGGTTGTATTTTTACAAGCAATATTTTTGAAGCATGTTCCTATCTTAAGACATGGTTGAAATTTGCAAAACAATTTCATAGGAGAAATGAAGTAATAGAGGGGTGGATAGCTGGACAGTGAAGGTGTCTAATCTCTTTTTCACAGGAAACGAGGTTTAAAAAGAAAAAGCTGGTACTTTTTCTGGGAGCTGTGTACTGGCTCCTTGGACAGATGTCTGCATTCTTGGATTAGTCAGAATAAACCCCCAGATAATATACAGGAAGAGCAGTGAGTTGTGAAATGCAAAATTTTTCTGCAACAGGCCAATTAGTGTTTTGCTTCTGCATTATTTATAGAAGCTCAGTTGAACTTGATGGATAAATATTCTTTCTGTAAAGCCACGCTTGTGTCTTTAGACTACCTCTGTTGCATATTGTGAAGGTCAAATTTAAAATCTGCTCTTTAATGAACGCTCCGCTGCCTATGCTCTGTTCTGCTGTCACATGTGTGTATTCATTGTATCGACTCGTTTCTTCACCAGATCCATCGCTTGCCTTTCTGTGTATGAAATTATGCTTAATGAGTTTTAGACCAATATCCTGCCTGCAGATAACTGGGTTTAAAAATAGACTGGCTCAGCTGTGTAAAGATGAGATACCTGAGATCATCCGTATGGCACAATTGGGATTGCTGTAAATGATGGGAGAGTGCCAGTGTAGCCTCAGCTATGAATCAGAGGAGTATGCTCAGGGGCTTTAAATTAAGGAGGGCAAATCAGTTTTAACTTTGTTAGGCTTGCCAGTTACAGGTTTATGGTATAGTTCCCCCCCTCTCGCCACAGAGATGCATCTGTTCAAGAGCTCTCTGGGCCCCTTTGCTGTGTCTTGGTGTCTCCTGTACCCAAATCCACCCTTGCAGTATCTCAGGGAGGCTTCAGGCACCTTACAAGCTTTTTGTTTTCTGCTGCTTCGAGAGCTGGATGGGACTGCTTGCCTGAGGTCATCCCAAGGAGTCTTGTGGCACTTGGAGCTGTGGCTGTGGTTCTGAGTCACAGTCCGGTGCCATCGCCATGAGGCCTCTTGTGGTGTGCATGGCTCATCTCTCCATAGCTTTTATCTGGCAGGGAGAAGGGCTTCAGAATGGTTTTGATGCATTTATTTCTGCTGCCTATCTTTTCATTCTATAGGCCTTCTGTTTCTATGCTGATTCTTGAGTTGCTAATGAAGTTAAGAAGCAGTGAGTAATTGGGATGCAGGATGGGAATGATTAGCATTCTTCTTTAACAAAAGCTTGAGTGAAAATGTTACTTGAAGCTCATTTCCACAGTATTGTTATGCAAAACAATGGAAAGAGCCTGTCAGCTTCTGATTTTGGGATGGGGAACAGTTGTTTTTTAGTTTGCCTTCCGGTAGGATAAATCCAGCCTCAGATGTCTAGGTTGAAGTCTAACCTTTAATCCAAGACATGATCATAAAAGCCTTGGAATATAAAGATGTGTTTTTAAGAGTTTCCTTCCCCAGAAGCATTTCTGTTGGTTTTTCTTTTTGTATTACAGATGCTCGTTTGTGGGCAAATCTTACAAACATGGCATCTGCTGCCAGTGATTTTGGAAACTGCTGCTTTTTGTCAATGGCTTCTTTTTGCGAATTGCTCAAATCAATTTCTCTGCACTTCTAAATATCTCTTTCAAGATGTTCTAGCTACTCCACCTGAATGGCAGGCTCTTGCTGTTAGCCTAATACATCTGAGGGTGCTGCCTGCTGTCTTCTGACCGCTGGGCAGGAAGTCTGAGATATTTTTTCTCCAGAATCTCTTAAGTCAGCGTCCACACTGTAGGGGGGAAATAGAAAGCATGTGACTCTCACTGAATGGTAGGCTGACGGAGCAGACTTCGTTTCATTTAAGTCTCATCCAAACTCAACTTTGGTATTGGTTGGAGATAAGCACTGAGACTGTGATCTAAAACAGAATACTTGTTAGGCAGATCTGCTTCAATTTTAATACAGATTCATTTATTTTATGCTACTGTGGAAACGGTGGAAGAAGAAACCTGTCTTCAGAATTGTTTTAAGAAGGGATGAGACTCAGATTGCTGGGATGCTGGGTGTAATTTGCCTTGTCCTTATACTTTCTCCTGAGTTAGCCACCATTGGCAATGTCAAGAGACTAAATTGCAGGGTTGATGAGTTTTTCATTTAGCCAATATGTTTGTTCTTATGTTAAATTTGCCTTTTGTTTGTGATCACAAAATTTTATAGCAAGGGAATTGATAGGAATTTCTTTAACTTCTTGGAAATCTCTAACCTGGAATGAAATATTCCTTGCAGTTGTGCTGTTGAGTTGCTGGATATCCCCTGTGGGTAATACAGCATTAACACGCCAACGTGCCCGGCAAACAAAAGGAGAAAATTGGAACAGAATCTAAATATATGTGTATTTGCTGTTACAGCAGGTTTTTCTTAATAAATGCTTCTGGCCAGACTGCAGTACCCTATAGCAGATTCTTGCCAGCCATGGAGTGTCTGTCTGCATGCAAGCTCATCTGGACTGGTGCCCAAAAAGTCCTGGAGCTTGGGAGCTGTGGTGCACTGAAGGGCAAGAGCTACTTTCTGAGGCTCAGACAGGCCTCCAGGGCTGGGAGTAGACTGGGCAGATTTTGGACTCCTAAAGGCAGCCAAGCTGTGTGGATTGCCCTAATAGAGAGAACTCCAAGCATCTGCTAAATCCAGTCCAGTGACCTAGCAGGCAGAGCTGCCGTGCTGAGGGCAGGGGGTACTTGGGGAAGCTGCAAGTGTGTATTTCCTCCTGCATTTCACTTGCTTCATTTCTCTGTCATAACCAGAGGTTGAGTGAGTGGTGATTTAGCATTCTGGTTTTTGGGTTGGCTTTTTATGGAGCCCAGGAGTGTGATCCTTTCCCCACCCTGGGGTCTGCTCTCCAGCTGAGTCGGTCGAGCAGCATCTGCTGCTTCTGGGCAGGGAGTAGATGCTGAAGAAGATGCAAGTCCTGGACTGAGAGATATTTGAGAGTGATTTCCTCTCTTCCCCATTTTTCCTCTCCTAGTACTGCCCAAAGACAGCAGTGGTGGCATGTGGGTGTGGATCAGCTCCAGTGTGCCTTTGGCTGTGCTTGTCCTGGCAGCAGGTGGCTGGTGGGTCTCCTTGCAGCCTCCTGTTGAGTTCAGCTTGGCAAGAGCTTTCTGTGAAAGCAAACTTGGATTTTTTTTCATCTTTCTGGCTTATTGGAGGGCAGATTTGTAGCTGCCATGGGCTCCAACTTCTATAGATACTCTGTTCCTTGGTACTCTGACTGAGGTAACCCCATTTCAGTAGATTTAATTTGAGAATGGTATTTGTGAATTATATAATGATGCTGTAATGAGAGTTGAGGGCTCATGTGTTCCTTTTGTAGCATCACAGCACCAGGATTCCATGGAATGGAGAGAGAACTTGGCACCCAGATTAAAAATAATTATACTTGCAAATTTCATTAACTCCTCAAAAATTGCTTTTGCCTGGAAGCTCTGCTCTCCTTCCTCCCACCACATTTCTGTCAAAGCCTCCCAGCTGAGCAGATTTGAGCCAGGTCAGGGAAGTATGAGGGGGGTTCAGATTTATTATATTTTTTTTTTCTCTAACTGTAGTGTGAGCAATATGAAAAACTTCCTAAATCACCAGCAGTCCTCTTACTGTTTGGTAGGTGATGCTGTGCTGGTTTACTCTTTCTAAACTGTTGCTTTAAAATCAAACCAAGCCAACACCCATATCTGGAAGTAAAATAATCTTTGTCTGAATGACTTTAGGGTCTCTTAAATGCCCTGGCACTTTGAGAGGACCATGGTGGTCTGGCAGTGTTTCCCAGCAGTTTTTCATAAGCATTGCAGGTTTACAGGAAGGCATTCCCAAAGGAGAGCAGTGGCCTTGCTTGGGTTGCCAGGCATCAAATGTTTGCAGGCAGAGGCAGCCAGCTCCTGTGCCTGTTCTCAGTTGGGTTTTCTGCTGAGATGAGGTGTGTTGGTTTAAGGGTGTTTCCTCAGAATCAGTTTAGAAAAGGTAGAACTTGTTAGACAAACACAGGAAGGACGTGGAAAGTCAGAACGCTCGTGCTGATGGTAGTGGGAAAGTAGAACTGAGCTGGGCTCCAGGGAATGTCCTCGTCCTTACAGCTGTTCTGAGAGCGCTGGTAGTACAGCTGGGCTTGTGGAATTGAATGAGAGTGAAGGGCTGTTGCTGATGCCATAAGTGTAAATAGAAATAAATATTATCCTTAGATTTATTATAAATATGAGCCGTTTATTCTCTGGGAAATACTTTCCTACGGGTTTTTTTATTAGACTGTTGGAGAAGTTGCACAGTAGTCTTCACACAAAAGTCAGAATTCAATAATGAAGTAATAACGCGATTTCACAGGGAAAATAATTTTTTACCAACTATACTGTCCTGAAGATAAAGACATCTTGATGTATAAGCACCACGAAGGCAGGCAAAGAAAACTGTACCGGGCAATTTTTATCTAGCGTGTCACTGAAGAGATACAATTTAGATATCCTTGGCATAATAAAGTAAACCCCAAAGCATCTCAAGATCATATTATTATTGAGGAAGGAGAAGATGCAGGAGATAGTCCAAAAGCTAAATTCTGTTTTCCATTGACAGGAATAAGTTTTACACTTTATGTGAGAAGGGACCACACAAAGCAGACCAATACCTCCTGTGTATAGGAGATTAAAAAAATCTTCCTGGGTATGTAAAAGATTTTTTAAAGAGCCCAAACCTTCAACCTACTCAACTGCCTTTGCTTTTGAGCTTGAAAAGGTGTCACAACTACTGTGGCAGCACACAAATAAAATTCCCTTTCCTGAAGCAATTTTGGCCACTCTAGGATAGAAAGGTTGCATGGGAGGTGATGTTTGCCTTGTTACCCCCAGCCTTCTCCACCCAGCCCACTCTACACCATAGGGTGATGTCAAGATACTTCCCTTAATTTTGTGGACTTACATAATTTACAGTAATTAAAGTCCTGGGCATCTTTTTATCACTGGGCTCCATTTTCAGTCTGATGCTTGCTCTGTGGTGCTGCTTGAAGTTTGAGTCCTGCTCGGGAGGAGCAGCCTGAAAAAGAAGTCAGTTTTGTAACAACGTGGATTTCACAGCTTTACATGTAAAATAGGTTAACTTAAAATGAAGGAAATAGAGAACCCCATTTGTCCACCTGATAGATCCTCAGATGCTATACATTTTTAATACTTCAAATCCAAATATTTTGTGACTTACGGTGTTCTCAAGTTCTCATTTTATGGTGAATGTGCGCAATTATCGTTACTAAGTGCTTCATTCTCCACTGAAATTTTGCAATTTTTATCTTCATTCTCATTTGTTAGTTCTTCCTCTCCTTCTACACCCAGAGTACGTTGTTCCTGACGTTTTATTTGAAGCAGAGTGCAATTTATATTCCACTCTGTGAAATTAATTTTGAGAGAGACTATCTATTAAAATTGTGGAAGAAATTCCCTGTAGCGAGGCATTAGGAGTAGTATGTGGCAGAGAACTGGAACCAGACATCTGGCCTGCTAATGCAGCTGCTCCTAGAGCTGATGGAATGAAGTGACCGCTGGCATGTGTAGCATTTCCTGGAATATTTCGAGTGTTGTATTTTACCAACCTCCATCAGTAACCATACTGAACAAAACCTGCATCCTAGATACTGAAAAGATACTTGTCTTGGGAATTGACTTGAAGCTGATTTGATGGTAAAGATCCATGCCACACACTTGTTTCAGCTCCAGTTTTGGCTACATGTCAGTAACAGCAAGGGATTTTTTTTTTCTGGAAGAAAATTTCCACTTCATACAATTGATAGTGGATTTTATAGTAGCTAGTCTTTGTCTCTTTCATTTTTAAAAGAGTTTCCAAATGTTTTTCTGTGCTGATTGGATTTAATTTTTAACTTGGTGTTAGAACTGCTAATAATGACAGTTCTTTGTAGGATAATTTTAATTTTTAATATTGCAGTTATTTTTAACATGGAGATGTAGCAGATTTCATCTTTCATCTATATATAGGCTCTTTTTGAGGGAGAAGCTTCTCAGCAAACCTTGATTCTTCATTATTTTAGCAGAGTTAAAGGAAGCAGCACCTGTAAAGCTGCTTACTGTCAGAGCCCTCATCATGTCTTCCTTATTTAGCAAGTAAAAGATTGTCTCATGAGCCATGACCAAAGTCAGTTAAGCACATAAACAATCCTTCTGACCTGACTAGGTCTTGCTAAGGATCATCACAAGGTTGGGTCTTCAGCTGTGGGGCAGCCCCAGTCCCACAGCTTTGAGCTGAGGGTCCCCTGTGACAGCTGAGCCTGGGTCACTGCAAGACTGAGAGTCTCTCGTGGGCTTGGCTGTCACCATGTTTTAGCCTCTGAGAGCTTGAAGAAGTTCAAGAACTGGGTCTGTTAGTCAAAGATCCACAGACCTTTGACAAAACCAAAAAAAGCCCGCAAACCAACCTACAGTACTTGGAAAATTTTGGGGAAAACACTTCTGAGGCTTCAGCATTTGGTCCCAGAGCATTTCTTTGTCATTTCTAGTATCTTTTGCCTTGGCCCTGCAGGTAAGCAAGCTCTGCTTTATCACAGAGCCAAGTCTGGGTGCTGCTGTCCCCTGAGCAGTGTGATAGAAGCAATCAGGAAGGGAGGAGAGTGAAAGAAAGCAGTTCTTGGAAGCAGGAATTGCAGAGGGCAAAGATGCTCATCTGGGAGGGGGAAGCACAAAGACATAGTCAGGTTTGTATCTCCGGTGTGAATCGGGGTGCAGCAGTGACCCGAGGGTCTCATACTCCGCGTATTGGAGGGTTCACATTCTCACGAGAATTTACTCCTTTTAAGGTGTATGGTCCTGAATTGCTAAGAATCCTGTCCAGAGTCTGAGCTGGCCCACTGTCCTGTGGACATGGCCCACAGCTAGTCCTGCGTGGTGTTCTATTTCTTTGCCCATTTTTGTTCTCCATGAAACACGGAGAATGATTTCTACTGCTTTGCCTTCCCAGGTTCCTTGTGAGCATGTTCTCCCAACACACCTCCTGAAGGAAATGTGCAATTTGAACTGCTCTTGCTGAGGTTTTTCCTCACAAGCTTCCTCCGATTTTTGTGCAGAACCTCCGGCTCAGAGGTAGCAGTTTTCAGTGCTGATCTCTTCAAGTTCCGCTCTTCACCGTTCCACTTAACACATATGCTTTGTGTCACAACAACTGCTCTTGTAACACACTTTTCTCTGGCTCTTTGAGGCGAGGCTTTCATTGTTTCTCTACTGTTTTTAAACAGTTGTGCATATTTGTGGTGGTTTTGTGAATGCTCTAAGTACCTGTCAAATCACTTTGCTGAGGAGCAAACTACCCACTCATCTTCAGTACACTGAAAGTAGGAACAAATCATCTCGTTTCTGAGAAAGAATTAGCAAAGTTTGGAAATGTGTCGGAAAAATATTGCAGTTGTAGCTGTACTTGCCATGCTGAAAAGACAATTGCGCTGCTCTCAGAAATACAGCTCAGCCTTGTTCTTGTAACAGTCATGTTTACAACCTGCTTTAGCTTGAAGGATTTGTTGACTGTTTTTTGATTTGCAGCTATTACAGCCACAGATTGGTGGTGATGTCACGAGGAGTTAAAAGTGCCTCTTTCCAATCCGGTACCATCCCTATAATAAAACTGACATTAAACATTAATGTGTGTGCTTCACTGATGAGCAGAAAGAGATGTGCCAGTGTATTACGTTTTAATTCCTGATTAAGACTTTAAGAGGATGTCTTGTTCTATTATCTATGCAAATTGGCGGCAATGATGGCAATAAATCAGAAAAGAAGGACTTAAAATAAACCGCATCAATCGACTTGATGCACGATTGATTTCTCATGCTCATCAAATCCCTGGATGCTTTGTGGTTTTTCTTATTGTGACAGGATTACTTCCCTTCATCCATGGTTCTGAGTGGTCTGGATTTTTTTTTTTCCTAAAGTTGTGGGTGTGCTTGGTGAAGTTTGTAATTAGGAGGGGATATGCTGATCAAGGCAAATAGATGGGCCCATCCAGAATTAGTTTTTAAAGAGCAACAAGGGTTTTGCTTTTGGTTTGGTTTGCTTTTGTTGGCTTGTTGGTCTTTGTTTTTGTTTTTCTTGTGTGGTGTTTAGTTTGTTTTTGGTTTTTGCTGGTTTATTTTAGTTCATTTTGCAGGAAGTGTTGTCACTTCTGATGCATTCCCTGCAATATTCTGTCTTTTGTTAGTTGAACCACTTGGTCTAGAGTAAAATATGGAATATTAAAATTAAATTAATGTTGGAAGTAGTGACATCAGAGTGATATTCCATCTTAGGCTCTTAAGAAGAGAGATGACTGTTCTTCTAGAATGTGGTTTTTTTTCTTCTCTGAGATACTAGATCATTTTGTAGAATATCGTGAAGTGTTTTGTAGTGACAGCAGAACTTGATATCACTAATATGTTAATGACATTGAAAAGAATATATTAAGTGTAGAGACACATTTGTCTGCCATTAATATTACTGGGAGCAGAATTAGGTTCATAATTCATAATATGGATTGACGTCCTCATAATATATAAATAATAAAAGAGCTGTTAATATATTTCAAGTGAGTAAATGCTGATAATACCCAGAGCTAACTCACCATGTCATTGCTGCTCATATTTTATCTTGAGAAGAAGCTTGCACGAGCTTTTGAGGCATCTGAGATCAATTGATACGCACTGGCTGTTGCTGTTCTTTAACTGCACCCAGCAACTGAGCCTTGCTCCCTGCTATGGGATGAGGAAGAGAATTGGGAGGGTAAAAGTGAGAAAAGTTTAGGGTTGAGATAAAGACAGTTCCGTAGGTAAAGCAAAAGCCATGTGTTGAAGCAAAGAAAAGCAAGGAAATCATTCCCATGGGCAGGCAGGTGTTCAGCCATGGCCAGGAGAGCAGGGCCCCACCACAGGTAACGCTGACTCGGTACATGCTGACCACGAGGCCGTATGGACTGGGACATCCCTTGGCTCACTCGGGGTCAGCTGTGCCGGCCGTGTCCCCTCCCACGTGGGGTGAGGAGCAGAAAAGGCCTTGGCTCTGTGTGAGCGCTGCTCAGTGATCAGGAAAACATCCCTGAATTACCCACGCTGTTCCCAGCACACCTCCAGAGCACAGCCCTGTACCAGCTACTGTGAACAAAATTAACTCTGTCCCAGCCAAAGCCAGCACAGCTGTCCGTATATGAATTCAGCCCAGAGAGAGGAAATACAAGCTAGTGTGATTTTGCTTATGCCTTCTTTAGTCCTGTGGTAAGAGAAGTCATGGTACCAGCAGCTGAGTTTCTGTGCTGGTGGAACATTTCTGCTGGTGCGTGGTAACTCCTGAAGCCACGTGACTGAGCCCTTGCCCAATATTTGCAAAAACAGATGCTTAGTCCCTTGAGTTTCCTGCCTTTGTCCACGTTTCTGCTGAGTCCATGAGAGCTCTGCGGAGTTCACCTGCATGTGAGGCTGGGGTGAGTCTGGATAACGTTCATCCATAGTAATTTCCTCTGAAGCCTTTACCCGAGGATTTGTCTGAATAATTTTCAGTCATATGGTGTCTCTGATCTTTTCACATAATGAATTCCATTTTTGATCTACTGAAATTTTGCTCAGTTTCATAGAGTTCTCTGTAGGATTAAAGATAAACTCATTGAGATAAGAGTTGTGATGTAAGAAGCTGACTGTTCTAGCTCCATTTGCTGTGATTGACTATATTTTTTGTGTTATATTTTTCCAACTTATCAAAGGCAAAGAAGGAGTTCGTTTTACTGGACTGGTAAGAGAGCCCAGTATGTGGTTTGGCATGTTATACATGGGTGCAGTAAATAACTGTGCCTGGTAACAGGGAGAAAAAAACAAGGGGGTTACAGTCCCCCAAAATGGATGAAAGGAGGGAGAATGGAGAAAAGGGGAATGGGACACCAAAGCAGTTGGTGAGATAATGTGGTTATATGGAGCAGTTGATGTATCTCTGGAATGTTAATGATGGACTGAGTTGCACCAATATGTTACGGAGCTTCCATGAGTGAGTGCCTGAGCTTTGTAATTTATGTTTTATATTTGATAAGCAGTGACAGGATAGAAGTGTGCTCATGTGAGTCAGTCAAGGGACTTAAGGGGAGAGAAAGAAAAGGAATAGAGTCATTTTGAAGAGTGTATGTGTAAAGAAACTGTTCGGGCTGTGTCAGACCATTACAGCCAGCAGTGATGGTGTGCTCTACTAGCTCCTCCAGTAGCTAAAAGAAATCTCTTCTGGGAGCATTAAGGGTATGTGTGAATACTCTCATAGATGTGCTTTTTGTGCCCTGCTTGTGAAATATTTACTCCAAAACTGTAGCGGCTGTGTCCAGCAGAACAGTTCATTCCAGACCTTGTGGACGTGAGCTCTGCTTCTGCACCATCCAGGTGAGAGCTTCCCCGTGGTGGAAAGACGGTTTCAATCCTGAGTTGCTACTAAAATTAAGTTTCTTGTTGCCTTCAGTGCATGTAGGATTATGGTTTCTGTGCCACAGGGGTATGAGGTTAAATGAAACACTCTGCATTTGATGGTTCTTTCAGCCTGAGATGCCACAATGAAAGGAGCACAGGTTCCTTTTCAGAATCCATAGCAATTATAAAGAATTTAAGTCATGGAAGCTCAGACTGGTTCTTTAATTTCATTTAAAGTGTTTCTTTAAAGTGATTTTAGTATTGAAAGTTATTGGACTGTAAAAGAGACCAACTGCTTTAGTTGACTTCTCGGAAGTAATTACACACCACATGCTGTGCTTCCATAAAACTGGATCTGTTCTTTGAGTGCAAGGTGGGAAACTACCAGGTGCAGTGGAAGTTTAATTGCTGAATATGCAGAAAGTCTGCAGTGAGCTTTTACATTTTTACAAGCCATTGACTGACCTAAATTAATGAAATTTTAACAAATAGCAATTTCACAGATTGAGAGAGATTTTCATTTCGGTGCTCTTGGTGTGGGAATCAAGGGCTGTGTGAGGTTTTTTGTTTTGTTAAAGGCTAGAACATTTATTTTGGTAAACCAATGGAAAGCCTGCTTTAAGCATAAACCAGCAGAAATGGGGTCATTTTGGTGAAGGAAGATGTTCTGTTGGTTCATACATCCTGCTTGCTTCACTTGCACAGGTATTCCCAGTGACACGAGGAGAACTTTTTTCTGTAAAGGTGTTAGAATTTGGGTCTTTCCACAGACTCCCAGAATATGGGAATGCCATTGGCTGTAAGTTTAAGGAAAAATACCCTTTTTTTTTTTTCAGCTGAATTTGAAAGGAAGCCTTATAACCTTAACTAATTTCCATGAGGAACAATTTTATGTTGGGGTAGAACTGAACCTGAGGGTTACATTTTGTTCCTGCTCTGAGGTACCATGAAATTCAAATGGAGGAAAGGCAATGGGATTGCACTGTTGAAAAATAGCGAGCCCATCTTCTGAGCAAAATAGATAGATGTCACATTTTTGCAGGTCTTCTTCTGCACGGTGACTCCTGGCTTTGGTGTCCCCTCCCAGACCTGCTGCTGAAGCAGAGGTCGCTGCAAAGTGGGTTTGAGCTGGCTGTGCTGCTGGCCACCAGTTTCTTTCTTGTGCTTCACATACGGTAAAACCAAGCTGGTGTCTTTGTCTTCCCAGAAATGTAACATGACAGTCAGAAATGGGCTTGTTCTCACGAGAACTTTCTTGCCAATAACAAGAATTTTAGGAAAGGCTGTAAAGACAGCAACATAAAAATGTGCCCACTAAGCAGAATTCTGGATCTTTTAATCTGCTGCTTCACTGCTCTACCCTGTGATTGTCTGTTAATACTTTCCATTTTGACTTTAAATGAAACTTTAGCATAGAGCTGAATACATAATTGCATTTATTTTTTTGGCTCTGTGCTTGATCTAAAATAGCACATAAAAACAAAACAGATATGCTCTGAAACTAAAAGAAAATTTGTCAGCATGTCTCTCTGACAAGAATATATACTTTTAACTCAAACCAAAAATAAAAGTAAAAAACCTTTGAAGCATCTTTATCTTCTTGAAATGAGTTAATTGCTAGAGAATCATGATTCATAAAACAAGAACACATCTGGGACATAGCACTTTTTCCCAGTGGTTCCTGGATGAGCTGATGAACCTCGGATTGTGGATTTGAACTCATTTCCCTTTTCAGCCTGAGGGAATTTAAATGCTTTTCTCCTGCATCTCTGGAAAGTATCTAGCTGTGGAGTGCTGGAGTCAGTGTGGGCTCAGCTGATTACTCGAGGAAATAAAGCAGTGTCAGTAGAGAGATGGAAAGGGCCCCTCTGGCCTCCTGCCGCTCAGGGCAGCCGTGGCCCCGTCCTGGGCAGGGCGTGCAGCGGGGTCAGACCTTGAGGGCAGCCAGGAGGCTGTGGTGCAGGTGGCAGTGGGGCTGCTGACACCACTGCTCTTTTGACAGCCTGGCTGAGCCCCTCTCTTTTGCCACCTAGAGCCCCTTGGCAGATTTAAACCAAATCGTGGCTTGCCCAAAGCAGCTTTCTAGGCAAGCATTGTGGTAAGCAGACTTTGTTCCCTACCTTTTCTCCGCACTGGAGCATGTTCTGCCAGTGGGGAGATGAGTCTTGCCCAGCATATTGAGATGCAGTGGATCTCAGAGGAGCTGTTTCAATTGAGTAAATACAGTAGGACCTCCACTTGTTCGGGTTTCCCAGCTGCCCTTCTGGGCTGTTCCTGCCTCTTGCTTCCCTCCTGCAGCACCACTGGGGCTGGGGCACTCACAGCTCTTCTGAGACAAAGGCGTCAGTGTAAGGGGGCTTGGAGGAAACGGGCATTTCGCATGGAACGATCCTTTTAAATGCTGCCAGGCACAGGCTGTGGGCTGCCATGGGTCTTGATGGATGCCTCACTATCAGTGCCACTGCTGGAGGGAGTACGAGCATTGGTTGGTATGAAATAATATCCAGGAAGTTACTCTTTTTCTTCCAGGGCAAGCACTCTGGGCAGTTCCACAAAGGATTCTGTGGTCATACGGACACGGAGGTTTCAGCGTTACAGGGAGCTGTGCTGGGTTACCTGGTGTGCTCGGGTCGGTGGGTTTTTACACAGTGTGTCAGAGCACAGGTGTGTTCTCACAAAGCTGCAACACGAAGGACACCTTAGCCTGGAGATAAAACAAACCATCTGTCAAGCTGCTGCAGGACACTCCTCTGAAGGTCTCATGCAAAGCTGGAGCCTCAGGAGAGCCCCCACCCAGCTGGGGAGTTGAGGGTGCCCAGTTCTGAGTCAAGGATGCCCATTTCTGTTTCCTCATGTCAGAAGAATCCCAAATTTTTCAGTCTGTACATAGCATGATTAGGGTATTTTGAGCACTTGAAAGTTAATCCTGAGGAAAACCAGTGTTCACTGGGAAAAGTTTGGGTACTCCATGTTGCCTGGGATTTAATGTAGGCAAGCTGAGGATGTTTCTATGTAAAGGTGGAAAAAGGTGTGAGCTGGAAGAGACAACTGAGCATCTCGGGGTTTTTCAGGAATGTTCAGGTGAAAATTCAGCCTGTTATGGACACTAGATAAGAACCAAGCAAATAGTGAAGACTTATTTGTATTTGTATTGCTTTTTTCTGAGATCTACTCTCTTTTCTTCAGAGAGAAACTCCATTATTTTAACTCTTATCTAGCATTTTCTATGTTGTTAGTTAATTCATTAGTAAAGCCTAATTTATATACAGTGATAATAGCTTGCAGGCTTGCTTTCTTCTCTTTGATTTTCACTGAATGATAAAGCTGGATGTTTTTTATGTTGCCTTAGCTAAATCCTCTCTAATCAATATATCCTGCAAATCACCTGACTAATTTTATCTGGGAGTCATTTGAGGAGGATAAGCTGCAAAGCCTGTGCTTTGAGATGAACCATCCTGTGAGTAATATTTCAAACAAGCAAATGGATTAGAGCTTTTCACATTCTTTGCTGCTTGTTTATTTAAAGTGCTGCTTCCTACTGCAGGTTTTTTCCAAACCTTTTTTTTTTTTTTCTTCTGAAGATCTGCCTGTGTGATATCATTGCATCACCTGCTAGGTTTTGCTGCCTGTTTAGAATTTTATATTTTAAGCCCATAGGGTCAGGTATGTGCCTCTCCCAAGCCCTGTGGGCTGGCAGAGCAGCAAGGGACAGGGCTTTTGCTCTTCGAGACCCTGCAGCTTATGGAAAAGTATTTCAGCATCCTTGAGGCTTGCACAAATCCTGGCACTTTGTGGTTGGTGGTTGATGCTGCCACTCCATAGGCAAGCTAGAAATTGCCTTGTTGAGTTTGCCTGAGAGTGTTTTGCTCCTTTTCAATTTCCTAAAGCACTTAGTGGGGCAGGGATTCATGTAACTCTTCCCTTGAGCTCTTTGGAGATACTCAGAAGCTGTGAAACTCTCTCCATTCAATCAAGGTGATCACTTTCTAACAAAACTCTGAGCTACTTCTGCTTAAACATAAAGTGGTGGCAACTGTGTGAAAATCAGCCAAAGTGCTGATGCTCCCAAATTTCTCTTTGCTTTATATTGGCTGTGGGCCAAGAAGGCAGGAATTAACTCTGTGGCTGTTCTTTCATTATGTGTGACAAAGAACTCAATTTATTGTTAAGCTGGTATGGGAATTTCCTGAGGTTAGATGTAGGAAGTTGAGAGCAAAGCAATCTTGTACAACTCAATCAAGAATTCATTCAGACTTGGGAGCTGTGATTTTGGTGTATATTACTGCTTGGGAGAGGCAAGCTTTAGATTAAGGAAAATACATCTTGAAACGTTATGTGTTAGAAGTGAAGTGCACAGGGGGTTTCTTGTCTTTGTCAGCATTCAGTTGCTCACTGGAAATTCGAAAACTTTGGGAAGAAATGCTTCTATATTCAGTGTACAAATGGTGTGGGGTGTGACCTGAATCTCTAATATGGGTGAGAAGCACTGCCCTGCACTGGGTCCTGAGCTTCACTTCCACATCTGCAGAGTGAAGGTGTCTTCACTTGCTGGACATGGGTAGAAGATTCTTGCTAGGCTGATTATTATGGGCTGGTGGAATGTGGTCTTTAGCTCCCTGTGTGCATGTTTGGATATATGGTACAAAAATCCTGAAATCCTGCTCTGTGTGGTAGCCGCCAAACTGAGGTGTTTCTGTGGTGGTAAATACCCCCCATCACTGACCAGGAGGGTAAGTGCTCACTGGACCCTACATCCCCGCTGAGTTGCTCTAGAGAAGGTGAATATAATGGTAATTTATTGGAATTACAGAGCAGTTTACTTTTAAGGCAGAAGAAACACTTGGAATTGTGTAAAATGTGTTTTTGATGCAAGAAAGAAAACCCCAGCTGAGGTTTCAGCACTGGGGCACGAGAAAAGCCTGCGAGAGATTTTGTTGTTCTCTGTACAGGAGTTGCTCTCTATGGGCAGATTCAAGGTGGTGACCAGACTTGCCCAGCTCATGTAAAGAGGGGATTCTTGTTTTTATGCTTATATCTGTGATTGGATGCTGCTGCTGCTGCTCTGTGCGCTTCCGCCTTTATCTGTTCATTTCTAAAATTGCCCGATTGTTATATTGTAGGGTTTTTGTAGCTTTCTCTAAGTCTACAAAGATCTTAGATTAATGCTAAAAGATTTAACAACAATTTTCAGTGTCTCACTATCTTCATGCTGTTATATGTCAGCTTCTGACATCTAAGGTTTTGTCTGTACCAATTCTAGTGAATTTTTGTGACAAATAGTAAAACCAGACAATCAGACCAAGAGGTGAAACTCATAGACTTAGGCCAGTACAAATCAATAGAACATGAAAGCAACATTCAAAAGATAGCTACAAGCTGAGCTGCATTGACAGCTGATGGGCAGAGCTTTTCTGTGCTGCTCTGATTGAAGTTAAATTTGGCCTTTGCATAAACTGACAGAGGAAGAGGTGTAGAGTGGGCTTGTCTTTGGCTTTTGTCTTCAGTAAATATAAGTCACCAGTGGTGCCTGGACTGAAATGTAATGGTGACAGCTTCCGAGGTGCGGGAGGAGGGAGTGTTGCTATTTTATCGGAATATCCTACAGTCTTCAATTTCTGTCATACCATCTTCAATTTTGACTTCTAGGATAATTACTGAACCATATTGAGAAAGACTTTGTGACCCTTAGCACAATTTTAATGCTACACAGAAGGTTATTGCCACTATTTTTAATGGGGCTGTTTGCAAACTCTTAATTAATTATGTTTACGGTTTGCTGATACTAAACCGTGTGGAATTTTCTCTTTACTGACCAGTCAGAATCCCTACTGCACTGCAGTTACAGTAACCCAATTCTATCACAGCCACAGAGCACCAGTTGCTCTCAGTTTGGTGAATTACCTGAAACCTGTGTGATCTCATAAGGGAGGTCAGGAGAACGTTTAAATGTTACAAATACTGTGCAGAGTGGTGTTTTTACTGAATAGTTTAGGTTAAAGATGTGCTCATCTGTGACGTCCTGGAAATGTCGAGGTGTGGTGCAGTGGCAAACACTGGGCTGTGTTTAATGAAAGTAGTTATTACAGTCCCTCCCTGAGAGCACGGTGCAGTGCGACTGAGCAGCGTGTCGTGGTGGAGTGTTCGGTCTCCAGTGAAATTTGATGGAAGCATATTAATCTTTGTTCTCTTGATGTCCTTCTCTGCCTGCATCTGCAGGCCCTGCCCTGCTCTGTAGCCTGGCAGGCTGGTGAGCTGCTGAGACCTTGTCTGGCAGAGCTGGCTCGAGGCCATGGGGAGCAAAGCCCCCTGCGAGCGCCGTTTGTCCCTGCGCAGGAACGCGCCCGACCCACGGCTGCCGGGGGCTGCCAGGCTCAGCTCTGCCTGCCCCTGAGCGTCCGTGTGTGGCAAGGCTGCCTCAGAAATGGGCCTGTCCTGCCTGAGGGAGGCATTGTCCTGCTCCTTCACTGGGGAACCAGTGGAGCTTGCCGTGTTTGTAAAATACAAAGGACGGCGCTGGGAATGTGGCACCTGCAGCTACTGAGCTGCAGGAGGGCTGGATTTGCCTTACAGGTTGTCTGATCATATGACAAAAACAAAAAATGGGATAGGGGATTTCAAGCATCTCTGAAATGCTCCTGACATGGGCAATGCTTGTAAAATCAATATGGACAAAATGCTGCTCTGTGCTGCTGCTCAACACTTGCATTCTGCAACAGCCTGCAGCTCTGGGCTGTGATGAACTTTTAAATGCCTTAATGGGGCAGAACGTGCTTCCACAAATGAAATCAAAATTATCCACAGAGGAAATGGAAGAGCAGAAATGAGCAGACAACGTGGCTGTTTCCAGATGAACGTTGCTGTGTGATCAATACTCATTTTGAGAAGGCAGGTTGCTTTAGCCTCGCTGGAGCCTTTCACCGGTGGGTGACACGTTTGGAAACACCCGGGGCAGTTCAGCAGCCTGATCTGGCAGAAGGAGGGGCACCTTGGGGAATGTGGGGCCAGTATTCAGAGCATGCAGTCGTCCAGCAGCTGGTCCCAGCGACAGAGCACCTCTCCTGTGCCTCACAGAGGGGCCAGCAGGAGCCTCCGCATGTGCCCAAGGATTAGGGTCCAGCTGAAGATGAGCTGGAAGCTGTCCAGGGGAATCTAGATGTGGTCTGCAGAAAGCAGAACAGTGCATTTCAAAATACTCAGTCCTGCTGTCATCTCCAGAGCTCAGGGGGACAGGAGGTAGGGCTGACTGAGGAGACAAAGGAGTGATGTGCCAAAGAAAGCACGGGAGTGAAGAGACCTGGAAAAGGGCCTAATTTTCTTATAAAATAGATGAAAGTAACAATGTAACTGAAATGTAAATGAGGGAGAGGTGAGTGTAACCTCCTTTGCATTTCAGGTCTGCTTAAAGCAAACGAACCAACCCTGCGGGTTTTTGGGATTTTTTTAATATTTTGGTTTTTATTTTTAATAGGGTCAAAATTAAATGGCATTTTTATTGGACCTGAACTGAAATTTGGTTTTACGCTTTTCAGACTGGTGATGGGTGTAGAGATACTAGCTTTTCATCCCAAGACAGAAGGGGTAATAAGTTTCTGTACAACTTTAATACAAACCCCACAGTTCTCTTTTGAGGCTTTTCTCCTCCTGGTCACACTTGGGCAGTTTGGCTTTGTGTTCCCATCATTGCTGGCACAGCTGGCAGAGTTCAGCAAGGCGGTACCTGGGCTGGGCTGCATCTGAGTAGTGAAAGGCCTGTTGGCTGAAATAAGTGGTTTCAGGATATCTGTTAGTATCAAAGGGTGGCCAATGCCCTGGAGCCTTTGGGAGAAGGGTGCACTGATGCAGGTGCTCTGCGAGTGCTTCATGGCTGCTCACACCTCTCCCAGGTGCTGGGTTGCCAGGTTGTGTGGTAGATGACAGAGGAAGGTTTCTTTCACTGAAAAACATGTCCTTATCTTCTGCCTTGCCTGGATCACACATTATTTTCCTGCTGTAGACAGCAGTCCTTGACAAACGCCTGTGGTTTTGCTGTGTGTAGTGTTGTGGATGACATCACATCTGTCTAAAATGTGAGCCAGTTTGTGGAAGGGTCTGTGTTACATTGCCAGCAATGTTTTTTGGGTGTAGTAAACATGCTGAAGCCTGTTCAATGCCTCAGAGTAAGAAATAGGTTCTTGCTGGGTTCCCGAAGCATCTGGATGCTTTTGTCACCACTGTTGAGGTATTTTCTATCTTTTTGACTGGAATAAAAGTTCTAAGAACTTAATGGAAATACCTCATCTTTTGTGTTAACTTTTACATGGTGGGGCAGGAGGACGAGAGGTTTTTCATAGTTTTCTTTGTGTTTGTCCTAAGCTTAGCTGGAGTTGGTTATGCTGCTTGGTGGAGCCTCCCTTGGTAAGCACCAGCATTTGGTAAGGGTTGATGCCAGGAGTGACTGAGGTTCTCCGGGCTGTGCAACAGACACAGAGTAACTGCAACTGGAGAGAATGGCAGAGACAGTGCTAATTAGAGCCTGTTAGGCCATTCACAAGTGAAACCGTTTTCCCTCTTGACCAGGTATTTGAGATTCTGAGCCTGAGGATGCTCTTCTTGGGAAGGTTGGGCTGTGCTGCTTCCCATGGATGTCAGTGGGGCAAGGACACTAGCACCTTGCAGGGCTGGGGCACAAGGCTGCAGTAAGATGTGACAAGTTGCAGGGGTTACACACAATTAGTTTAAGGGGGAAATCTATGATCTTCACAAAGATAATGTACTTAGCTGGTTAATAGGGGGCCTGCTGGTCTGCAGATGCCGAGTCATTTACTAATTGCCTGACTTGCATCATTGCATTAAATTTTAGATGTGATCTCTAGTCCTCTGCTATGCCACAGAGTAAAGGGAAATCCTGTGCTGCCTCCCATCTGCTGGCATGCACTGACCTTTGGAACCCGGGCTCTGTCTGGGAGACAGCGCTGGGAGCCCAGGAGCATTGCATCCTCCAGCTCTGTGGGGCCCAGCCCAGCCCAGCCCAGCCCAGCCCAGCCTCCTGCCTGTGGAGCCCTCTGTGTGTCCACAGGCTGGGCATGCCTGGAGAATCATCAAGGTCATGCCAGGTTGACCTTCGCTGGAAATGCATCTCATCCTCTCTGTACTGTCATCTTTAAAAAGGGGAAAGTTAAATTAGTGATGAAAGAGATTTTGGGGGCTCGGGGGCGTGTTTGCAGTACAATGGACAGTGCAGCAAAAGCTGTGAAAAATTAAATGTTCATATCCTTTGAAGTCAGGCTAGGGTACTGTGATTCTGTTTTGATTCATGCCTGCTGGCAAAAATAAAGCAGGTTGTTAGTAAAGAAAGCCTTTCTTCAAATCTATTTATTACAGCTAAAATATTCAGCCCACTGTTTGGTTGGTGTCTTGGTGCTGGCAGCTCGTGCAGGATTCGCCATGCCTCAGAGCTGCCAGGAGCCAGGGTGCAGGGCCTGGAGTGAGGCGGCCCCGTGCTCCTGGAGCAACGTGCCCTTGTTCTGCGGGGCTGTAGGAACAGGGGGCACAGCCGTGGCACTACAGAAGCCCCAGGGCTCGTGGCTGAGCTGTGGAGTGGCTGTTTGGGCTTTGGCCCCATGGCTGTTTTACAGTAGACAAATGCTGGACCCTTTGTTAAGCAGCTTTTTTCTTTAGAGGCTTAAAGAAGGAAGGACGTGACAGGTTCGTGTGCGTGAGACACAGCTGGTGCAGATGGCCACCACTTCCAGCCACTCCTCTACGAGCACGGGGGGGACACTGCCCATCACTTCTGGCCACTCCTCTATGAGCACAGGGGACACTGCCAGAGGGCAGAGCTGGGTGGTAGACTGAGGGTCTGGCATGACATTGGGGTGCTGTCCATCCCCAGTGGTGCAGTCCCTGGGGACAGGCACTCCGTGGTGTCAGGAAGTCTCCAAAAACCTGTTCCTGGCTCTCAGGACAGTGGGATGGCTCTGTAGCTCTCTAGGGCTGTGTGTCACGTCTTGTCTGGGGATTAAAGGTTTTTGCTGTGCGCTTTCTTGGACCCTGACTGCAGTGGTAAAGGAGTTTAGCTACATTTTGTAGAATATTAACAGGAAAATGACAGTAAAGTCTACTTTAAAAATACCTGAGGTACACAAGTAGATAAGCCATGGAAGATGCCTGTGTGTCACTGAGCTTAGAGAAACTAGATTTATGCAGATGTCCTGTCCAAGAACTGTCTGAGATATGACTGCACTGAGTGCCATGATGAACGCTTTGTTGTGAAGCATCAGATATTTCACTGGCTTTATTTGAAGCTTCAGTCTTCACAGGCACATTTTCAGCATTTAAAGAAATTAATCACAAACACCCTGAGCTTGCAGTTGACTCCTGTGAAATGACTTTCTCTAAGAGGAGTAGTTGAGGACCTAAATGTATAAACTTTGTGACTTGATCTATCTGGCCCTACATTAATGGGGTGTGAGCTGGATGGCCTCCAGAGGTTCCTTCTGACCTCAGTTATTCTGGCATTCCCTAGAATCACTTCGAATGTATTTACTGGCAGAAGCAGATATTTTTAAAGCAGGATAGGCAGTATTTAATTTGCTTAAATTCATTTGTTCATTGTTTAAACTGGAGTTCCACACTTCATTGTTACACTTCTTGATGCAGTTTCCATTCTGAGCATTGCTTTCAGCATGACAAGCTTTTCATCCCTGAGAACTTTCTGGGAAAGCTGCCTCAAGTCACATAGACCACTCTCTGCAACATCCGTTGCTTTTTGGGACCCTTATTGACTTTGCTCTTCCTAGCAGTTTATCTTTGTACCCCGTATCAGAAGTCCGAGTGCACAGGCCAAAGCCTCACTGTGCTCTGTCACCCCAAAAGGAGGCTTCTGCAGCCGGGGGTGGAGGCCCCCAGGGAAGCTGGGGGTGCTGCCTTGGTGGTTTGTGGTGAGCGGTTCTCTGCTCTGGCTGCTTTCGTGGTGTGAGCTGAGCATCTCTCTGGTGCACAGATAGAACTTCCCTTCTCACCTTTTCTGGCTCACAGGCTCTGTGTCTTCTACAGAGATTTCAGTGTAAACATTCACAACCAGAGTGCATGGATGCAGTGATGTGACAGCCAAGTGGTTAATTAATTATAAATGAAAGAAAAACCCCTTTAAGCCATGCCAGTCCGTTCAAGTGATCCAGATTTGTCTGATAGCCTGTGTGATCATGCTTCAGTTAACTCTGTCACAGTGAATTTTCTGTGATTTGCAATCTCCCCAATGTTCAACTCTTGTTCACTGTTTTTGACACTGAATTTTGTTGTAAACCTTTGAAGTGGTCAGAAATGATAAGCTAAAAAAACCCCAAAACCTCTTTTCTTCAGTGTTTCTGCTAGATCTTTGAGATCTTTAGTGTAGTATTGATGGAGATTTTCTTTGGAGTATGAAAAGGGTTTCCACATGTCATCCAATCAGTAAATGACATGTAATTGTAACAGGCAGTGATATTCTCTAATTAGATATCAGTGCTATAAAATGTTTGAAAATCAACAGATGTGGAGGGAATGGGTGCTATTTTTAGACTAGGACTCTAGATGAGAGAGTAAGATTCTAAACCAGATTTTGATTGATTCGTAGACCCATGGAAGAATCCACAGACCAGGGAGCCTAGGACCGACTGCCTAGAGGCAAATCTACGGTGCCAGGTGCCATATCCCTGTCGCTGGGGAGCAGACGTGGCTCTGAAATGCAGCCAGAACATTTATAGGACTAGCAGGGCACTTTGAGAGCAGGGCTCAATGAAATCCTGCTGTGTTTTGCTTGCCTGAGACCATCCCTTGTGTGCCCTCTCGCAGCTGTCTTCAGGCTCTGGTCTCTGGAGGTGCTCCTGTGCTGCGGCAGAGGCTGCTGCTGGTGCTAGAGCTCCGTAAATCACTCCGGCAGGGAACGTTCTCATGCCTGAGGTTTAACTCCAGAGGAAGCTGCTGCTGAGAACATGACAAAGAATAGAGCAGTGTGGAGGTTTTACACTGAGGAGGGCTGAGTATTTACATCCTCTTTGCTGTATTTGGTTCTTTATGGTGTAGTGGTGGCACACACTGCTCAGCCCCGAGCCCCTGGGCATCAGTGGTGCGGTGTCAGTGGATTCTGCCCGATCTGAGTGGGGAGGGGAGAGCTCCTGGCCCCGTGGCATCAAGCACAGCGTGGGAGAGAGCTGAGCAGGAGCTACTGCACCTCTGCTGCTCATGGGAGTGCAGCCTTTTTACCTACTTAGGACAGTCCTTGCCTCCCTGGGAAGTTGCTGAGCGAACGTGGGCTGCAGCTGTGTGATCCAGAGCTGCAAACCCTCCTCACCCTCAGTGATTCTGATGGTAGCTGGTGTTGGTCTGGACGTGTGTGAGCTTACTCCCCAGGCAGAGATTTGTCACTATCATCACCTTCAATAGCTTACTGGAAAAAATATAAAGATTAATTTTTTTAATATATTTTAATTTGTTAATCTTTTATTGTGCTGGAGCTAGAAATCTCTGAGGTTATAATTGGAGAAAATAGTAATTGCAGGGCTTGCTCATGCTAGTATCTTCTTCCCATAGGTACGATACGTTATGGCAGTGTCTAAGACATTATTTTAATTGGTCTGATGCAGACCTTCCCAAGATGAATGATTTATCTTTATTTTATTACTTCGTTTCTACTTCATTACTTCATTTGCTACTTGTCATAAAGGAGGAGACAAGGAGGCCAGTGTCTGTATGGAGGATGCAGAGGACCAGTGCCTTTTGTAAATCATCCTGATAGTGGTGAACATTTTTATGTCTGTGATCTGAGCCATGAAGGAAATTGCTGCTCAGCTTCTGATGAAACAGAACTTAGTGTGATAAAGAAGCAGGAAAGTCCATCCTGAAAATAATGGGGACAAAAGTTGTGCAACATCAGTGACTGTAACTTATGGGAATGTAGGAGAGAAAAAATAAAAATGGTACCTTGTTCCTCCACTTTTTCACCTACTATAAACTCACGCCCTAGGCAATAAGAAATAGTAAAAATAACAGTGAAGCAAGAAATGCTGTACAACAAGCCATGTCTTTAGATTTTTCCCTTTCCCTGTCTTGCTAAGAAGAGATACAGGCAAAGCACTGCCTTTTCTTTCCAGTGTCACTAAAAGCATTTAAGATTCACTGCAGTTCATTGGCCCTGCTTTCTGCATTGTAGAGGTTGAACAACGTGTGAGAGCAGTTACTAAGTAGAATGAGGATTTTGTTTTTGGGCAGAGAAGGTCTTTGAAAGCAGAGCAGAATCAGTACGTGCTGTAGATCTCCTGCCTGTGTTGTTTGTCTTCCTGCTCTACACAGACCACCAGTAGGCTGCCTCCTTTCTCCTGCCATTCAAAGCATCCTCAAGGACTACAGTGTTTCTCCTGTTAGGTGTATGGACTCTGAAAGGAGCAAGAATTACTTGGAGCCTCCTCTGACTGGTGCCAGCAGTGCTGGTAATGTTCCAGTTGGAAAGGCTCCTGGACGAGCGAGGTCAGTCTTTCGTTCTTGTGTTCTTTTGATTTTTTTTTTTCTACTGTTTCCTTCCTTTTGACAAAGCTGTCAAAATTCATGATGTTCTGATTCTCTACAAATTTCCTGTACAAGTTTAGTTTGCAAATTGAAACATTAATTCAGTCCTCACCATTCTGTAGTACCATTTGTGTACGAGCATCTGCGAAAGTGCCTTGATCTACACTGCAGAAAGTTTTCTGTGTGAATTCACAACTGTGTGTCAGGAGTGACCTTCTGTGCTGTTGTTCATCTCATTCAGTGTGGCAGGACTGTGATCTCTCCCTGGTCAGCCAAAGACACATCTTGGTAGTAGTAATACTTGAGATTTATTATGTTTCATGTGGCAAACTACATCCAGAACAGACCCAGGGTGATGGCTCAGGACTGGCAGAGAGGGTTCACACCTACACGGTGAAGAGGAGGAGGAAGAGGATTTTTTTTTTTATGATTCTGTCAGCTGCCAAGCAATCCCATTTTGGGGAGTTGAAGAGTGGCTTAATTTCAACTCAGACATCACAGGTGAAACCTCAGACAGAAGAACTAAAGTGGGACTTCACAGAAGGGAAGATCTTCTGTTGGCAAATGCAAAGGGGTTAAATAATGCATACAAATCTTAGGGCCTGATTCCTCTATCCAGTACATGGGGGAGGAGCAGCTTGTGCCCAGCTGTGGGAGATCAAGCTGGACAAGCAGAGAAGACTTGCTTTTGCCCAGTCCTGCAGTCATTTCCTTTCTCTGCTGGTTTTACAGACTGGGGGCTGTTCCCCAGCTGTGGCTCCACATCTGCCTCCCACACCTTGGCCCTTGGCTCTTGCCGTGCCTGGGCTCCTCTCCATAAGGTGTGCCCTGAGGCTGCAGCTCCCTCTTGGTGCACCTGCCATGAATTCATCCTTTGGAATTGTTCAGCCAAACACCCGGCTCACTTTCTGGTGGATGCTACTGCTCTGTGCATGGGCCTTTCTGCACGGGCTGTTTTGCCACAGGTGTTGCCTTGTGTCAGCCACTGTTTTTCCGGTGAGGTGGCTCAGCAAGCCCTAGACTCTGAAATCAAGCCTAGACTTGAAATGGGTGTGCTGCTCAGAGGTGAGGAAGGGCAGGTGCTGGGGCTTTGTAAGTGTCACTGGCGTGGCCAGGCTGCGGCAGGGCAGCTCCTGGTCCCAAGCAGCTGTGACATTCCAGGGTTATCCACCCGTGTCACGGAGGGTGTTCTGTAGGTACGTGCATGCAGTGTGATGCTCTATCATTGCCTACACGCAGAAGGTGGTTTTTTGCCCTGGTTCTGTGGCCTCCTGTAGGCCATATGACGTTTCAGTGGCTCTTGAAGAACTTGAAATGTTGCATATTTTCCTAAAAATATGATCCTCTGATTCTTGCTGTTCTCATGGGAGCAGGATCATAACAGCATTCCAGAAGCTCATTATATTTTTACAGACATTTTCTATCTCCTGCTCAAGTTGTAATTGTGCCATTTCTTTTTCCTGAGAGCACTTTTGGCACTATTTACTGAAGGTGAACTTGCAAATCAGTAGTGTCTTGGAAAAAAAATTGCCATTTACTGTATAGCAAATGCCTTGTTCAAAAGCATCTTAAGGCTTGGGGATGACATTGGATGACTAAAGGCCTTAGCTAGCTGACCTTTAGCATCCCTCTAAAAATAGATCCCTTTCAATGCTGGCTCTCTTTCAGTGGCAGGTGGGGTTGTGCAATGGGTTTTCATTACCTCTGGCACTTTCTCAGTGAAGCATGTGAAAACTAGGCAGGTTTTCACTGTCTGTTCTGTAGTAATAGCCTGCATTTCTCAGTGGAACAGCTTCTGTTACCTTATACTTCTAAATGTCTTTAAATAAAGGAAGTATTGAACACAAAGATCAATGCATGTGGAGTTTAAAGATGCACACACTTTTTTAATGCCAGTTAAGCTAAGTTTGAACTTTGTTGTTTGGTTGCTTAATATTAATGAGAGCAGTTCAGAACTAATATTTTATAACCATCAGTGCTTATGGAATGTTATGACAGGATTGAGAGCCCTCAGGTTGGCACGGATTATTTAATTAACTGACCGAAGTATGAGTTCACTTTGATGGAACTTTAACTGGGGTTTCTTTTCTGTTCATTTAAGTTTTACCTAATGGCTCTTTAAAGAAACCAGTAAATGTGTGAGACTTGGGTTTGTATCTAGTGATAAAAATACATCTTGTTCTTTTTATGGCCATCTTGGGGGGGGGAGGAGAAAAAAATCCAACAGAACAGCAGGAGTGATATACTTGGGAAAAAAAAAACCCTTCTGCTTTTAACTGTTTTGTAAACAGTGTATTAACAATGATGAGATAGTTTAGGAGTGGGAGCTCTGACTGATGTTTCAATATAAGTGGAAAAATCATTCCAAACAACGTAATCCCTTTTAGTTCTTACTGAAAATTACATTCTCCTCTTGTGCCTTCCTCTTGTCAGATTTCAAGACTGGAACAGCTTTAGAACTTTTGAGGGTTGGTCTAGATGATCTTTAAAGGTCCCTTCCAACCCAAACCATTCTATGGTTTTACGACTGTCCCATGTGACATTTTTAACTTAATGCGGATCTTACGATGCTTTCAGATAATGCAATAAATGCATCTGCCTTGAAGGTTTATTGTGAGTCTCAGCACTTCAGTTGCTGTGGCAGGCACATACTGTATTTATACTTTGGATTATTCCAATTAATGCATGTAGTGTAAAAAAAGATAAAGTCTAGAAAAAGCAATAAAAAATGAAAACAAAAAGATATTTTTAGGAAAACATACTTCAGTCTCACAGCAGGATTGCCTATGTTTATCAGGCTTCTTGGAGAATTTTGGAAAGTGCTGTTCAACTTCAATTTAGAGTCCATGGCTGCTGTTCGCATTCCGTCTCAGCAGCTGGAGTTACTGCAGTTGCAATTTCCATATTGTGTCTGTTCAGAATCAATTAAGAGTGTTTTGTTTCATAGTGGAATATGAATAATATTCTGCTTCTTAATGGTGCATGCAGGAGTGGGCAGGTCTGGAACGGGCTGTGTGAGACCAAGGCATCCCAGGAGTTTTGATGCGAGGAGCTGCCGTCGGTTTCTCAGTCTGAGTCTCGTGTGCAGTGGAACAGAGCTGGGCTGCAGAACCCCACAGGAGCCCTGTTAGACTGGACCAGCCCAGCTGATCCAGCCTCTCCTCTGCAGCATTTGGGCTGCGCTGGATGTTGTGGCCCTTGGACATCGTGGACATGATTATCTGTTTGGGAATTCTGGTTTTTGTCTCAAGTATCTGCCCTGTAGCTTCATTTGTTATTTTATTTGTTGTGTCTTACCGCTGCATTGCTCTTCAAGCCACAATGAAAAATTTCTCTTCCTTTACAGATCTGTCTTTGCCATTTAGGTTTTCTGGGTTTTATTTGCACAGGGGAGATCTATGAAAGTCACTGGCAGTGCCATTTATATCACCAATTCAGAAATGACAGTACAGGTACACCCTGTGCCTTCGTCATAGCATAGGTCAGAGAGGAGAATATTGCCATTGTATCTTTCACTCTTTAATTATGAAGGCACCCATTTAATGTAATTTTTTTTACCCTTTATTGTTGCATTTGGCCCAATTCAGTTGCTTTTTGTGCAGACTTACTGATTAGGTTAGACTACTGCCTTGCCTAACTGCAGGATCGGTCTAATTATAAGTAAAAGAGCAAATTCATGAGAAAGTAATAATAACCCTTCTGCTAATGATACTCTGTGATGATTTCTTTATTCTCTTTGTAGTACGTGGATTTCTGAGCGGGACACCCTGAAACAGCCTTCCAGTAGAAGCAGTGGAATCAAACTTTGGTCTTGAATGTGATACAGTGACACTTGAAAATGAGATGAGGAAAAAACAAGCAAAATCAAAGTGATAAATCACAGTGAAAAAGAGCTCCCAGTGGAAAACCTCTGGGTGTTATGACAGAAAATAATCTTCTTACAATGTTTTCAAGTTACTCTTTCAGTCCCATTTTAGAAGTATTTCAGCTTTGCTATTGATACTTTTTTGAAGGTGGTTATTCTCTGTATAGTACTAAATTTCTGGTATGTCATAAATAAGCCTAAAATAATTAAGGTGGAAGTATGTATCACAGTCAGGTGGTGACCTTCCTGAATGACCAGCATCTAATGCCGTCTGCTTTTTATAATGTGCAAATCAGTGAGGCAAAGAAAGAAGCAGATGTCGCTAGAATGACTGTAATAACAAATTCATGCAATTATGCCATGCTGTGTTCACATTTTGCTTCTTCCAGAATCAGGTCAATTTTGCATGAAAGTTTTTATTTTGCCAAAACTTGTTGTGCATCTTTTAGCTGGTTTTGGTTTTGGCTTTTTGGGGTTTTTTTTGGAAATACCACTTTAAGACCTGAAACCAAATTACACATGCAAATAGAGAAACATTTATGAAAAACTTTTTTAATTAGCCAGAAGAAACTTTGCAGCATGTTGGTTAGCCTGAAGTACTCTCCGTTCAGAATGCTTTTTGTTTTATAAAATTGGCTGATGGCTTGACATCTTTAAAATAAACAGACGCCCATGCTTAAGTATTTCCCTCAAGCTGAAACAGAGCCAAGGGCTGCACCACATAGCAGAGCAGTACTTCTCCTTGCCAGGCTTCTCCTACCCATCCCTCCGGAGTGCTAAGTTTTAATTGTATACATTTTCCATCGAGCTGCAGTTCTGGGTTTGTTGTGTCCTCCAGGTAATGTAACAGGGAACAATCTGTGCACTGCACAAAGCCTTGGACGTGCTCATTATCCCCCCGTCCCCACACAGAGCTGCACTCAGCTTGGATGATTTAGCAGGTCCAAGCTGGTAGGCTTTTATGCTGTAAGTGCTTTGGGTTTATGATGAAAACCTGTGCTTGTTGGATGATTTCTTCCCACTGTAAAGAGAGCATTAAAAGAGATTTTCAAAACTTGTATAAGTAGCAGGGCAAGTGGCAGTTACTTCCGTGTGTGTGTGCTTGTGCCTCCTCTCAGCCAGGCAAGAAGCAGTGGAAGGATCCAGAAAGAGCTTTTCTGAAACACTGCTGGTTTTCTTGGCTGATCTCAGTTTACTGACACTCCTCTCTATGACTGAATGATTGCTTTCTTACTTCCAAGTCTTAAAATAACCTCTGCTATTGCTAGAAGAGGTTTAATAAAAAGAAATAATATATAGCATTTATTAGCTTGAGATGTGGATAGCTGCTGGCTAGTAAAACTGCTTTGTCAGGGAGAATATCAAAGTGGAGCAGAATCAGTCACCAAGAAAAACCTGAACATTGCCAGTGGGCTGGCTCTGAAGAAGGTTCCTGGCATGCCCCGAGGAGGAACGATGCTTCACTGCCCGCATGGCTCAGGCCGGGGTGCTGCTGGCGGCTCTGGGGGATAAGGGCAGCGCTCAGGACACAGAACTGCTGCCCACAGCTGTGTCAGTGAGCGTGTCTGCCCCAGGGAGCCATGTCAGCCACAAGTTTTCTACCAAAAATGATTTCCCCTTGCTCCTCTTGACTCTGCTCAGAGAGAATGATGCCTTGAGGAAAAAGGTTTGTGGCTGTTTTTCCTGGTCTACTCAAGGGAAAGGCTTCTGGGCTCACACTGCTGAGGGATGGAAAGTGATACTGGTGATGCTTGGTTTTGTTCTGTGGACATTTGATGAACTGTTAGTTTGAAATTCAGTAAGCTGCTTTCCTCCCAAAATAGCCCAGTCCTGAGGAAGGCTGGGGCAGGACAGCGCCCGGCTCCAAGTTCAGACATCTCAGTCTGCTGTTACCTTGTGCTCACGCTTGCTCTTAGGTTTATACATTGTCCTTCATGCAGAAATCCAGGGTAGCTTGACAACCAGTTCCATGTCACATGTAATTCCTGATAGTATCATTTTAAGACGCTTCACTCAAACAAATAACCTTTATGCCTGGGTTTAGCACGCTTGATTGTTCTGATGTTTAAGTGGCAGAGTGTTTCCAAGCCAGAGAGAAATCTGACTTGACTCTTCCAGCGTTGTGATTTCAGGTGGTGGTGTTCAGAGATGGGTGAGGCTCCCCAGGTGCCTGGGAGCTCCGGGGCGAGGCTTGCAGAGGCAGCACAGGGAAGCTGCCGTGGGCAGTGGAACTGGGACGGGCACGTTTGCCACGCTCTGGCTCACCTGGAGGACTGACAGTGGGCAGCAGCGGTGAGCTCAGCACCGGCCTGCTGCTGCCGTGGCTGGGCACAGAGCTTGCTTGCATGGCTTTGGTCCTGGCACCACGTGTGATCCCATGACAGGCAAGCAGGGAAGGGAAAGCTAAGGAAAAAAATTGGTATGTGAGTAGATAGCTTAAAATGTGGAAATCATTTTCTATTACATACCTCACTGATTCTTTGTTCCCTTTTTGTCAGTGTTGAGTATTTCTACCCAGCTGCTCTTGCCTCACTTATCTGCTTTTCTCTAATATGTATACAATTGATTTTATTTTCATAAATGTTTTGATGAGAGTTTACCTAGGTAGATGAGGGGTTTTCAGGATGGATATATTTGTCTACATACCCTGCAGTAGAATGTAATTGTTAGAATGCAGAAGGATGTGAAAAGTGCAGAAGGACAGCTGAAATATCAATAAATCTTGATTACACCTTGCCCTCTTCTTCAGCAGAGGCTTAACTCAGCTATTTTTTAAATAAGGTGTCAGTGTACATAGCTATTTAGGAATGCGTTTGTGGAATGGAAGAGTGTGGGAATTGTGAAGTATGTGCTGACTTTGTGCCTCTGAAACATGAATCTGGTATTGATCATAGCCCCAGTGCATATCTTTTGTCACAATTTGTGTTTAGAAGGCAAGATAAAAAAATAGATGCATTATATATGTATGTGTGTGTGTGGGTGTATATTTGCAGGACTTAAAAATGTACTTTAAAAATGTGCAATGTTAATAGAGTGTTTGAATTAAGGATATAAAGTGCTTTGTTTTAGTTTTTCCATCATAACATCTTTCATCATTGTGTATTCCATAGATGATCAAAGCAAAGGAATGATTGCCATGGGTGGGCAATTCTGCATAATAATGCAAGATGTCACAGAAACAGAATATAGATAGACATGGGTAAGACAGTGTTTTTCACTGAACTGACATGGAGAATTTACAGAACATCTCAGGGTCACAGAGCACTGTGAATAGTGAAATACGTGTCTGCGCACAGGAATGATGATCTACATGGGAGAGCAGATGGGGGAAGGAAACATTCCCACTGCAGGGCTGTCAGGGTTTTAACTTCAGAGGTTTTCTCCTGGCCTCTGATGAACAGCTTATAGCAAAAACATTCAGGCCTGCAGAGAGAAAAGCTGAAGAACCAGAGACAACTTTTACTTTACTTTTTTTTTTTCTTGCTGTTCCTATTTAAAGGTCTGCCATAACTGAGAGCAAGGGTAACAACCCAGGTCAGACAAACTTAAATTAAGCTGCTCTTTGATTTTTCTGAAGAAATCCTTTCACGATGTCTCAGTGGCACAGTAGGTAGTCTTGAACTTTTCAGTGTTTGAACTGTGGCAAGGCAGGGAAAGAGGAGGAGATGTTTTAGATGGAAGAATTTTATAACATTTCAGGAGAGGCTTTTTCGAGCACATTTGTCATTGGTCTGCTCTTTCTGGTTTAGGGATAGTCTGTTTGGCAGGGCTGAGCAGAGGAGAGCAGGACCACTGCCAGTCGTGGCTCAGTGCAATGGTGACCCCTCCTGATGGTTCCCCTGAGCAGCCTGGCTCACGTTCCAGGGCAGCGCCACTGCTCAGGACCAGTTCTGACTCCTACAGATGCTGCACTGGTTTTTTCTCTGGCAGGAGCTGCTTTGGTGGGTAGCAGGTTTAAGTCTGTAACTGCATAGCAAGATGTCAGGGCTTTGGATGTTGGTCAGCTTAAAGAAATGCTGATTATTTCAACTGTCCCACAAATCCTGCTTTTCTTTTGATTAGATGCTTTTGAACATGCCATAAAGCTTGAGAAGCTTCTGGGAACAGTGGAGACATTTACTTGAGCAAGCCTTTTAAGCTGAGGTGGGAGGCACCCAAATGTGGTGTCCAGGGAGCCTTGGGATAAAAGTGACTGTGCCGTGCGAGCATTTCCAGCAGGAGAGGAGCATCAAAGAGCTGTGGTGTCCACAACATTTTTTCTTAAAACCTGGCCCAGAAGAGGCTCTTTTGCTCCAGTAGACCATTCTGGGGATACATGTGCCCACAGATGATGCTTTTGAATGCTTTATGAACATGCATCTTGGCTTTGTTAGGGTGGCACAAGCAGAGTGCAGCCGTGTGCTGGTGGTGCAGGTGTGGTACCCTGCAGTGTGATCTCCATCTTCTGGCTCAGCTGGCCACATGTGTGTGGTGAAGAGCAAAGGAGAGAGAGCACGGTGCTGCTGCTTACTCCTGCCTGTGAGAGCAAGTGGGAATATTCCCACTCATTGTGACTGCCTGGAAGCTGATGCTGAGGAGTGTGTCTGGGTGTGTCTGGTGCATTTCCATCACTGCTTTTGTCAGGGCATTTTGGAACTAGGTGAAAGGAAAAGAAAATTTGCATATCAACACACATTGACATGAAAATACAGCATC
The DNA here is from genome assembly GCF_020740725.1 of Corvus hawaiiensis. Lineage (NCBI taxonomy): Eukaryota > Metazoa > Chordata > Aves > Passeriformes > Corvidae > Corvus > Corvus hawaiiensis. The sequence goes on along the minus strand of NC_063226.1, from coordinate 718,881 downwards.
CAGTGAACAGCTTAATTTCCTAAATTGACTTTTAAATGGTGAGACACGAGTGTATGTGTGGAGCTCAGCAGGGCAGTTCCTGTTGATGGTAGGGAACAGCGAGCCAATCCTCAGCTGCAGGTCTTGTGGAAAATAAGTTTGCAGAGGATTCACAGAGGCATGAAAAGCTCTGATGGGTTGGCTGAGGAAGAGACAAAACCTGAATCCACTGCTTGCAGAGCTTTAGTGGGAGAGGTTCCTCTTGCATTGCAAGCTGGTGGTGGAGCTTCCTGCACTCCTGTGGAGGCAATTATGACAAATATTTTCTATTAGGAAAGTGGAAGTAATGACATATGTCATGTGTGTACTTTTTGTTTGAGATGTGCATGACTGTAAAGAAGCAGATGGCTCCTTTAATTCTGATCATGGCATGTGGCTTCTCCGATTATGAGTCCATTATTCCTATACAGATCTTTTTAATAAATTCTTTCTGAAGGGGGAAGGAAGTGAAATTGCTTTGCATCAACTCATTAAAAATTACCAGGAACAGTAATGGTTATTAGGAAGGCTGTGTCCAGTGAACTACAAATATGTTGCCTGGAGCAGCCTAAAAAAAAAAAGAAACAAGCCACAAATGAAATGTAAATGTTAATTCCCAGAAGGATGTTTGTATCCTTGTGTTCACACAGGGAGCTGAGGCAGCCCGGGCAGTTCTCCATCACACCCTGCTGAGGTTCCTCTCCCATCTGCACAGGCTGAGCTCACAGGCAGCACTGTGGGGTGCAGCCCTGCACCCTGGAACACCTCCTGCTGCTGCCCAGACATTTGCAGGACACGAAAGCATGAGAATTTGGCCTGCCTGGTTTAAACATATTCATATTTCTTGGGTATTCCTGCTCCAGATTTTTCCAGTTGCTGCTTGAACGCAATCCTGAGCATTTATTTTTGATAAAGCGAGATGGACACGTGATTTGGATGGCAAGTTGGATAATGTTTTCTTTCCTATGGATCCAGTCAGCCCAGCAGTGATTGAATGGGGAGAAGGTGGAAGCCCATAGGTCAAGGTAGGAGATGTGGTGCCTTTTCTTCTCCTCCTCCTATGCCAGGGAGCAAAACCCTCCGAGACCAGGGTGACTTGGCTGTTGTGACAGGCTTTTTGCTTTGTCCTCCCTGGTACTTGTTTTCATTTGGCTTGTGCCCACAGGGCTCTGCCAGCATCTCTTTCTGACTTCCAGTTGTTTCCTTATTTCCTTGCTAGCACCGCTTCTTGCCCTGGGATCCCCTCAGCCTTTCCTTTGCACCCCTAATGGTGTGCTGTAGCACTAAGGTGCTACTGCTGTAAACCCTTCAGCACATCTATTGCTTTGAAAAAGCAATTTGATAGAGATCATTAAAACCCTGGTAATTACAGGCCTTTATTTCACTTTTAAAACATATAAATTGGTTTGTTCTTTTTCTTTTAGTACTTCTCAGTTGAAGAGAATCCTAGATTCACACAAAATGTGTTTCCTTCTGATCTAATGAATGTGACACTGTCATCAACCTCTTAGGAGTCTAATGGGACTCCATCCGTAATGTGTGATTCAGAGCAGTGCTAATTCCTTCAGTCTCACTGAGGAGTGAGGCAGATTGGAGCACACTCCTGCAGCTAGATGTGTAATGTTGCCATGTTTTAAGTCCCTTTTGGACAAAATGAAGATATATCCACTTTACAGTGACAATATTTAAATAGATCCTGGCTTTCAGTGTGCTGGCTTGGTGACCTTCTGATGATTTTGAAGGCATGGTTGTACTGCATGTGGTCTGCTGGTGTTTTGAACACTCTGTTCCATTTTTCCAAGAGTCTCCTTCACCCTCAGGGATGACAATGTAGGCGGGGAAAATTCCTCCTAATGTCAGAAATGGAATGCTTCTCTGTAGAGTAGTTTGGAGACTGACTGGCTTGATCGTAACCTATTTTTATAAAAACATCCTAACTGCTATCAGTTCTTCACCATGATGAATTTTAGCTTTGTGCTTTATTATGCTGATACTTTCTGAATGCTCTGGCAAGTGCTGATGGTATTGAAATTAAGAGTGTTAAAAATGGAGAGAGGAAGGTGGGAAGAGGAGTTCCATTGTTCCATTTGAGAAGTGAACATCATCCACATTTGAGTTTTGAAGGGAGAGTTCAGTGTTCAGTGGCGTGGGGGAGAGAGAAGGAACATCCAGTGGGGAGCTAAAATGTTTGAGAGCTGCTATTACAGGTTTATCCCTCTTCCCTGAAGATAAAATAGGACAGATATGAGAGAAAAAATAGCGGTGATGGAAAATGCACCTTCCCTCCATCAGGCTGACTCCTGCAGTAGCGCTCCTGGAAAACCAAGGGCAGAGCAAACAGACCACATCTGTCCCCTCAGTGCCTGGTTAAATATGTGCTTTGGGGCTCCTTGGATACTCCTAGAGGTAACTCATTGATCAAATTCCAAGCCTGAAGCACTAAGAGCCCCTGACTCTTATTCTGCTTGCTCATTTCCAAATTTCTGCAGAGACTGGAGGAGTTTCTTCATTTGTTTCACTGAAATAAAGCTGAAGGTTTACTAAAATACTGTGTAATAGTGTGTCTTCACTGTCCTTCTCTTGATTTATTCATTTCCATGTTTTAATGCCTAAAATCTCTCTGTATACAGAAGGAAAACAGGAAGTGTTAACTAACTTAAATTACATGGATTTTCTTGGCCAGAGAGGAAGTGGAAGGAAAATGAAACCGAGATATGGTCACAATTCTAATTGACACAGATGGGAATATCTTTAAAAACTAAAACTGAAATTTGGCAGCAAATCGGAGCAAATTGGTTTTTTAAAAAAATCAAAATAAAATCGAATCACTTTGATAACAGAACATTTATTGAATGGAAGGTAGATTTTGAAAAGAACATGGGCAGCATTGTTTCAGAGCCTGTGTCTGGTGCAGTTCTACAACAAACACTTGATAGTCTCCCAGACAACACAGCTTAATTGTGAGGAGTAATTTTGAGGGTATTATGCTTGTGAAGCTTTGGAGCCTTTGCTCCTTCTGATCTGTCTGCTGAGCTCAAGGGCAGAAAGCTCTCAAAAGGGGCTGAGGATTTTTCTGGCTGAGAATTTCCTGCCTCACCACCACCTTGGTTCCTTCTGATGTTCACCCAGAGACTGCAGAGCTTTAGATAAACTTGTTTGGAGTGTGATGATGGTAAACGGGATGTGAGCCACCCAGGACCCCTGTGCAGGTGACTCGGTGGAAGTGTGTAAATTCTCTCTGGAACCCCACTGCATCACTTTATTCACTTGTAATATAGTAGTTACTAAGGAATATATTAAGTATTCACATTACGGTAGCAAAAAAAGAAAGAGATATTAATTATTTAGCAGGTTTCTCAGGAGGCCTCCTAAAAAAGAATTGAGGAAGAACTTTAGAAGTGTTTTCAGAAAGAAAGTGACTGGATGAAATTCTCCTTACTTCTCTCTGAGCAGTCCCTTTGAAACTCAGTTACTTTCCCTGAATACATGCAAGGATCTATCTGGGGTAGTGCAGGAAAGCCGAGATGAGCCTGAGCCACAGAAGAGCTGGGCCAGCCCACAGGGAGGATGGAGGATGTGTTGTCACTTCTAGCTGAAGTGAGTTGTTATAGTTCAAATGAGAGACACTGAGGGTAGGAGAGCTCTGGTTCTAGTCCCAGAATCCTCCATGCACATGCCAGGTGCTTCTCCCAGCATTGGCTCAGGTATATGAGACATAGTGGCTTGAAATGAAAATAAATAATTAAATATATTCAGTTTAACAAACTTTTCCATCTAATGTGAGCTCAGAGATAATTTAGGGGCAGGTGTGTAACGAGGGCAGCAGCCTGCTGTGAGCCTGCAATGCTGTCAGTGCAGTTACCACGTTATTAAATGCTGAGTGTGGACCTGACTTTCAAGAAACAGGTTTTTGTTTAGGAAACAGCAAACATGCACATAGAATATTTTGTTGCTGTTGTTCTTCAGCAGTTGATTTTACTGTGTAGCACAGGGTCGAAAGTCTGCTGCACGTCTGTCTCCCTTTTATTAGGTGAATAACAGTCTATAAGTGTGCTAAGTGCATGGAAGGTGCTTCGTGTTAAGCTACTTGATTTCTCCCATGGAGGAGTCAGAATTAGACTCACTGAAGGATTTTGTGCTTCACCTCCAGCTGCTGAAATGGGTTTATGTAGTTCAAGGGCCAGGCTTAATTATCCTAAGCATGATGACTGCTATACCTGTAAATGTCCCTGCTTAAAGGCTAAATGCTGCCTCAATTGTCTTTGTACCTTCTTTTTAGTGTCCTTCCTTTATTTAAGCACAGAAAGATTTTTATGGTTTTTTTCCCCAACAATGGGCAGCAGCTCTCTGCAGCTGGTTTGTACATTGATGGCAGCCTGGGCTGCATACCAAGGTCACAGGCTGGTTCTTATTATTTCAGCTATGGCACACTCATAATTTGTCCTTCCTGTATTTCCTTTCCTGGATGGCTGAACCATCCTTTCCGACAAAGAGAGGAGGGAGTTTATCAGTGTTATCTGTAAACTTACGTCCTGTGTGACTATCATCATAGTACTGTCTTTATTGAAGAATTTCCCTTTGTGTAGTTAAATAATTGTTTTCTGGATGAAAAAGGAGACTCAAAATGTTATAATATTTTTGCATTTGAATGGACTTTAAATCCTGAGCAAATCAAGGTTTTTCATTTTGCTGTTTCCCTGAAGTTTCCTGAGACAGAAAAGGCATTTGGCACAGCAGGTCATCTCTGATGATGTCTGAAAACAAGGCTGCAGTCACAGGGATATAGATGGTGGCTGCTCTAATGAGTGCAGGTTACATCAAATTGCTTTAATGAGACAGTGCAGTTGTGTTAGGCTTATTGCATATCTGAATTAATGGCTTGAAAGGAAGTTTGTCAGCCTGCTTCACTAGAAACCAGATCAAACAACAGCCTGGCATATTCTGCAATGACACAGAATAGCAGAATTGGGATTTTAATTTACCTCAGACTGTGTGTGATGCTTTCTATTAATAAAACAACCACACACAGGTACTAACAGGCAGGTGTTAAAATAACAATCCCCCTGCTGAGGGTGCTGGCTCTGCACATGCAGCCACGAGTGGCCCTTCCACATTGACAGATTTAATTGTAATGGCAGTGAGCTGAGCTCCTGGATGAACCCAGCCCTGCCCCTGGTCATGTCAGGCATCCTGTCCCTCCACTGTGTGTCAGGAGCCGTGCTCACGGTACCTGCCAGGCTGGAACCAGCCTGTCCTCAAGGAAAAAAGCCGTGGTTTTTACTGCACACGTGGCAAATCACCAAAGCAGAAGCTCTAGTGCAGTCACTCTTTATCTTGGCGTGGTGCAAGGTTGGGGTAGTTGCCTTCCATCACAGCAGCCTTATTTTAGTTGATTAAGTGTTGGCTGGCACAAGGCTCATCTTCTGCCCAGTCAAGGCAAAACCTGTGACCATTCAGCTTTGGAAGCTTTTAATTTTATATATATATATATATATATATATATATATATATATATGTTTGTTTGTTTGTTTGTTTGTTTTTTAAGTTTAGTATAGTGTGCTTTTTTGTGTTTTGCTTAGTTGTGAACTGTCCTTTCTCAATTGTTTCATTTCTGGCTTATGTAGGGTAGTTTCTTCTTGATGATGTGTAATGGCAGAGGTGTTCACTGGTTGCTATTAAAGATACTGTGTCACACTAGAAACAGAATATTATACTTGCAGTGGGGAAATCAGAAAAGGTGGAAAATTACAAAATGCAGCAGGGAAATGCGAGAAATGATGAAAAATGACAAAATGCAGTGGTAGTTCTGAGAATGCAGCACAGGCTGAATGAATTGTGAGGGTTGACTGGAGGGGGCCTGATAACCCCCTTTGGGCAGCTGAATGGAGGTCCTGAGGATGACAGCAAAGGGCATTTTTGTTAATAACGCTCACCCCGGGGCACTAGGATTGTTTAACAGACTTTGGTTACTGGGAAAGCTGAGCCATTGTCTGAGTGTACAGTGAGATGGAACGAGCAGAAGCAAGGCTGATGTGCTTGGAGTTTTTAAAAGCATCAATAAAAAAAAAAAATTAAGGGACTTTTCAGCCCTTAAGAAAAGCTTTGATGCTCCTGAATCACATGTGATTTTGGAGGGCATGTTGAGCTCCTAATTTGAAGTGAGATGATAATGAAAATCAGTGGCTAAAAACTGAGAGGGCTAGGAGAAAATCATCACTTAATGTTAAAAAAAAAGAAAAGGCTCCTCAAATAAGCTTTGGTGGGAAAAGCAGGGCAGTGCTACAGCAGAAGACCTTGCAGTACCCAGATCCAAGGAAAGCAGAAATCCAATCTCCAGCAGCAGAGTACAAGCAGGGACACTTCATGCTGAGCCACAAATTCACTTACACCAAGCCTTTAGGATGCAGAGGAGTAAAGATGCACTTTTACCTGGTGGTGGCTGGGTCACTGGTACCACAGTCTGAGAGAGCTGAGGTTATGGTGTAGCTGTGAAGAGAAACCTCCAGGGCAAGGCACAGGAGAAGCAGCTGGTGGGAGGATTGCTCCTTCAGGGAGGGCAGGAGAGGTGCTGCCTGTCTGCGCTGGGAAATCATTGTGACGATGTTTCGTGAAGTAGGATGTCAGGTTTGGATTTGCAAACGTCACACAGAGGGATGCATTGAAAGGATTTAACAGATGAGAAGATACTTTTCAAGAGAATCAAAGCTAAAAGATACAGGTAAAAATGGAGAAAGCAAGTCTGCATTTCTACCAAATACACAAAGGAAGTAAACTTTGAAAGAATGAGATACGATCAAAGAGTGTCATAGTGAAAGGACAAGATGCAGGGGAAGAAGAATAATGTGACCAAGAGACCAAACCAACCTGCAGTTTTGTATGTGAAACTGAATCATGAAACTTCTGTAATTTAGGGTCAAATTAGCAAAGATTAATTTGTGTGTACTAGAAAAATTACCTGTCAGTTGTTGCTTATGATTGCAATTATTGAATAGCTTTGGAAAATACAACCACAAAGTCTGTAATCTTACATGTAAATCGATGTTTGCTAGACATGATATATTGACTGAAAATGACAGATTATGAATCACAATTTGATTGTCTGGAACTCAAGACTTTTCTGCAAAAAGACATAATTTTAACTGTAACTTTGAGCCTGCAGTTTAATGATCTTACGGAAAGAAATGCTGTAGAAGCTGGAGAATCAGATTCAGATTTCCATGTACTGGCTTTCAGGGCAGCACATTGATGCAGGGTTTTATTGTTTGCTGAAATTATATCTGAGTGATCTCTTCCACTTCTCCTGGCAGAGAAGGAGAGGAAATGTGAGAAATTAGACAGGTTTTAAAACAGTGCATGTAAAGGTGACAGAGCAGATGACACAGCACCAAGAGCAAGGCACCAGAGAGCTGGACAAGGCTGATGCAGAGACTGAGGTATGTGTGGATATATCCAGACCCATCCACACACAGGGTTTTAATTGGAAGTGTACTTGTCTGTTTGGGTATAAATGTGGGGATGAGTGTGGCATCTTGAGAGGGTTCAAGTTTTAGCAGATGTTTTCCCCCAGGACACCATGTGATATTGTGGCTGCCTATGAAGGAGTCTCTTGTAGGGTCAGCGAGAACAGTTGTTCACTGTGACATAAGTTTTAATAACAGCCTCTTCATGTCTTGACAGACTCTCACATCTGCCCGTACATGAGCTGTCCTGTTTGAGAACAGGTAGGAGAGGGGGGAGAAGCAGCAGTCCTGGAGTGGCAGCAAACTGCCCAGGTGAGACAAACAGATATTCCCACAGAGCCAAAGGACACGAGGTGGTTTGAACTCCGGGAGCACAGGCCAGGCCTGTTACAGTAGATGGGAGGATTTCTGATGGCTTTGCAGGGAGCTGATGTAGATGCACAGCTGTTAAAAAAACATTTCCCCTTTGGTTCTCACATCCTCTGTCTCTTACTCTGCTCCAGGACACCCCAGGTTTGCAACTAAGCAAATGCTTTGTGACTCGAGTCTGCTTTCTTGGAAAGACTTAAAAAACAAAACCAGAAAGAGGCAGAATCTTGGCTGGAGACTTTGCTTTTCTGTAGAAAAACCTTACTTTGAAAGTTTTCATTCTTTGTCAAGTGCTTTCTCCCATTTATGTCCTTTTCTGACAACTCTTGTGTCAGATGCAGAGAACCAGAATGAAAGGAGAAAAAACAAACAAAATTATTAATAGATGTCAAGAGTGCCAAGGATGGCAGTCAAAGTTTGCAGGTTTTGATTTCAGTCGGATGTGAGAGAACTGAAAGCTTTAAGGAGGGGGCGTGTGGGTGCGAGGCTCGTTGTGCCTCTGCTGCTGCCAGGCTGCGTGTCCAGGGATGTGGCCCTGCAGAGGGGGAGAGGATGCTGGCAGTGCTCCTCGGGGCAGGGCAGGAAGCAGCAGGAGGAGGGGATGGGTCTGACAGGTCAGCTCCTGAGCCAGGGTGAGGGCAGATGTAGCTGGGCTTGGCAGTCTGAAGGAATGAACAGTCACCAACCCCCTGATGGTAACTTGTATTGTTCTTTGCTCCTCCCGTGGCTGCTGAGGGGGGTATTCAAAGCAAGACCAAACTCTCATCTCTTATGCATTGCCAATCACCTGCTGAACAGTAACTCCCTGTTAATTAGAGCCTAGATTCTCACCAGGATCTGCATCAATTCCCAGAGCTGTCACTTCTTTCTTAATAATTTATTTGCCTCTGTAATTGCTTTGCAGAGTTTTCATGGCATCCAGGGAGTGCATCTTCAGCCCACACCGTACACCTGAGCAGTACCGTGGGTTGTGTGGCATGCTGAAACACACTGAGACGTCTCAGTATCTGCCATTCACCTGGGTGGTCAGACTGTGCAAAAACCAGTATGCAAACGTATTTGGGAAACAGATTGCCCCTCTGTTCCTGGCTGTGCAATGGGCAAACTGGTTGTGTCTTATTAATTATTTTCCTGATCTCTGTTTTAATAATGAAATTGTTGGCAAGTGACAAGGAGTAGATCTGAGCACAGTGAGTAGGAAACATCCTCTGTAATTTTTTGGTTAAGCCTCAAGTAATTGGATCAAAAGCATCTGCATTTAAACTCCGTACCGTGGTTCATACCAGAGCCACAGTCCTCTGGGGGTTTAGAGCTGCTCACAGCTCCCCTTCCAGACTGTGTGTGTTGGTTTCATTTCTGGCAGTGAGGAGAGTGAATGGTACCTGCTCAATCTCGGGAGCCTTGGGAACCATCAAGAATTCCCAAGGTTCTGGCATTGCCATCCAGACCCTTCCCACAGCACTAGACAAGGGAATGTGGTGGGATGGGAGGAGGGACTGCCTGGGGCTTGTTTGAAGAGCAGAGTGGATGGTGGATCATCTTCTAGGACTGTTTCTGCCCAGTAGGTGCATGCAGAGCTTTCTAAGCACCTGTAAGAGTACACCCCTCACACATTTCAGCTCAGCTCTGCCACTCCCTCTGAGTTCTGTCACCTCTCCCGAGCCCGCCCACGGGTGCATCCACACGCATCCTGCTCTCTGCCTGCAGCCAGCCCTTGCACTTCACTGTGCACCCTGGACTGCTGCCTGCCTCCCTCACAGAAAGAGTCCTTGCACCCTAAAATCCACCGTGACTTGGAAAGGTGATTTTCTTCCATTCCCTTCAGCTTGGAGCAGCGTCAGGAGTGTTTATTGATGGGGAAGAAGAGCACTTTGGGGAGGAAAGAGGGAGAGATGAAGTGTAGGCATACCTCACCTGCTCTTGTCCCACCCTTCCCTCACCACCTGGTGCTCCTGGTTTGTGCATCCCGGCAGGGGGAGGGATGTGGCCCTCCCCTGATAACCAGGTGAAAGCAATTCCCTGAGGAGATGCTCCCCAGGTAACCTGGAAACAGCTGAGAATCAGGCCAAGAAAATTTCCTAACAATCACACCACCACAGGTGTGAGCTGTGAACGTGGCTGTCTGGAGGTGGGAGGCTGTTTGAAAATGGCACTTTGTGTAAATTAGGTGCCTTGTTGTGGTCAAAGGACTTGAAAGGAAAATAGTGTAGGTAACACCATCAAAATTGTCTTTAGTCTTTGCTAGTTTAGTTGCATGTTAGTCTTCAGTTTTTGTTCTGAAGGGAATGGAATTGGATTCAAGGAACATCTTACAGCTTCAGCAGGATTATTTTCTGTGACCCTTTTTCATTTGTTCAAAGTTTAGGCCCATTTCTGAGTTCTGTAACAAATACTATTGGAGGAAAAAAGTGTGTGTTTTCTTTGTGCCATTACCTCCTAATCTGGTGAAGAGTTCTCCTTCATTCCTGCTAGAACAGGCTAAGGGAGCTTAATGATGTATATATATATATATATATAGTGCAAGTCATTACAAACCAGTAACTTAAAACATCAATTCAAGGAAAACATCCTTCCTTGGAAAAAAATCCCCTAGTGAACATTAGTTAAAATATTTGTACTAACAGTCATCTGCATCAAGTAATCACAGCTTAATGTTATCCTCTAATTCAAAAAGCCTCCTTGTTTTTGTCTCACTGAAGGTGGCACATCTGTTGGAAATCTTCCATGATTTGTGAGCATTTACATCAGCATCTGGCAAGAAAAATTTATTTGTGAGGAGGAATCTACTTTCAGAAAGATTCATTTGGTGGTATTTTGCAGCATCAAATGGCCCATCTCAAAAGAAAAGTAGCACCGTGATCTAACTAATTTTATCAGCATAATTTGATTGGTGACTTCAGAACATTTGATCTACAAATTAAAAACAGAACTTAAATCAGTGTGGAGGGGGCAAGTGCTGTAGGTTTGTTCTGATCCGGGAGGCAGGGACATGTGTCCTGGAGGCATTTCTTTGGATCTGAGGATTCAATCCATGGAAATGCCTCTCTGGACTCAGTCCCCTTGCAAACCCTTTGTGTCCCGGGCCTTTTGCCTCCGCTGCCTGGGTGCAAGGTGCTTCAGCCAGCTGCGACATCCTGCAGAAGGTGGGGCTGCTCGTGGTGAAGATCCAGGGGGGAAGGAGGATTGTCCAGCACAAGCAATTCCAGCACAGCAAATTGTTCCAGGGAAAGCAGGCTGGCAGCTCGGCCAGAAGTTCTTGTCGCTGCCATAATTAAATAAATAAGCAAGCAATTAAACAGAAACTGTGGCAGCCTCAGAAGCGAAGCGTCCCCTGCCTCGCTCCTGGCTGTCGCTGGCGGCGCAGCAGCACTGCGAGCTCCTTTCACTGCGAGCTGCCTTTCGCACGAGATGTGGCTGAATTCCTCAAGAAAAAATATCCAGAGGGACGAGACACAACGCTCCCGGTTCTGACATCTTAAGCTTGTCATAGATGCCGAGCCTGTTTCACCCGACGTGATTATCTCTCCCTCTGTCAAGGAGGCAGATGCCTCGGCTAGGAGATATCATCCCCAGCCTGTCATCTGGATTCTATAAATGGAAATAGGCCTTTTAAAAGCCAAAAATTATATTTAGTTGCAACTATGGGGGGAGGAAGAAAAAAAAAAGAAGAAGAAGAATAAATAAAGTCCGAACCCTTGAGAAACGGAACTAAGAAACAACAAAGCACTTAGGTCGGCCCTAATCATCTGCAAATGTTGATGCAGTCATTAAATGTAGACTGCATAGATAAAAGTTACTCTTCTGTCACTCCTTTTATCTCTACCTGAAGCATTCACTTGCCAGTCAGGTTTCTGTGTACAAGCCATAAATATTCAGCTTTTTCTGGAATCGTTTTTACCCAATATTTGCTTGTTTTCATCTAAACTCTCCATGTGCCAGAAGCAGCAACAATAAAATGCTGTGAGCTGGAGGTGTGCATTTAGGTGATTTAGCCTTGGATAGCCTGCAAAAGCCTTCTCTGACCAGGTCTTAATAGCCCTGGGATGAAGAGTGAGCCGAAAATAAAATGAAAATCTAGCTGGTTTAGGTATGAAGGAAATGTAAGTGTCCATGCTGCAGTCAGTGCTGGGAACAACTCCGGTGTGTCGTGTTCCTGCCCTGTGGGATGGGCGTGAGTGGCTCTCAGAGATTAGTTCTTGTGGCTCAGGGTTTAATGGCTTTCTGTGTGTGCTGACTAGGCAGGCTCCACTGCCAGTGTTCTTGAGGCTGTTCAGGAGAAACTGGGGAGACATTTTACAGGGTGTTCCACTGAATGCAACCTTGGGCTGGCCAAAAAACGTGGACTTAACCTAATTACAGCAACTTGAGAGACAAAGTGTTCTTTTGAGATTTTACTTCTCTAGAAACTAACAAAACTGTTCTTGGGCAACTCCCACTCCCCATTTTGTTGTTGGCTGAGTATCTTCCTGGCAAATAAATGGGAAAAATTGTATCTGTGCAGTGCTGTAGGAATGCGGGCAACAGCAGCCTGCCTGCAGCCTGAGCCATCAGGGGCACAGCAAGGTGACAGAATTATTTAAAATGTTCCCTTGACTTTGTGCTGGAGCGTCTGTGTTGAATCCCTGGAAGGGGGGAGGTTGTGCAGGCCTTTTGTGCTGGTCAGCTGGTCTTTTTGTCAGAGATCTCCTTGCACGAGGGCTCTGAGATCAGATGAAACCCTGCTGGCTCTCCTGGGGCTGTGAAAACCCAGCCAAAGCTTAGAATGAAGCAGGATTTTGTTTGTCACCGTTGCTCCCCGGGTGCGTGCCCTGGGTGGGATGGGGTGATCTGCAGGAGGAGATGAGCCATGGGGGGGTGTGTCCTGTGGGCAGCACAGGGGACAAAGTGCAAAGGCAGAGCAGAGCAGGGGGCACTTGCTGTGGCCTTTGCCAAGGTTCAGGTGCACTCGGGTCTGCCCAGATCTCTGTCATCAGGGCATTCTTTGGGAGCACAGGTGAATTGATTGCAGAAGGCTTGGTGACATCGAATCGAAGCACATTTTATTTGGTGTCTCTGCCAGGAGGGAGGAATGTGGAGATGCAGTTAGTGGTGAACCACACTTCGTATTTTGCCCTCCCAGTTCTAAAACTATAGAAATCACTGAAGGTCAGGACCCTGCTCTTTAATTCTTATCCTGAAGTTGTGTCCCATTGCTTGAGTCTCTTTAGGTCTCCAGTTTCCAGTGTGGGTGTGTTGCTGCCAGCAGTGAGGATAAACTGTGCACCCTGCCCACTGCTCACCCCCTCTCCCAGCTCATGGGGTTATGACCACAGACCACACAGTCCTTTTTTGCCCTTGACCTGGGCAGAAGAGGAAGAAAACCTCTCCCATGGTCTCTTTCCTCTCAGCAGACCTGGCCTTTGGGTTGCATGTCTGGTCAAGGGCTCCTCCCTGGGCACGGGGTTTGTGGGGCCGCGGCAGAGGATGCAGGGCTGGACTGGACTCTGGGGCAGGAGGAGCTGTCAGGTGTGCAGGTGCCTCCAGTCTCCTGGAGCTCCTGGGCAGGCTCTTGGGCTCTTCTTGGCTCTCTGAAACAATAACCAGGTCCATGGAAAACAGCCTGTGAATGCCTGTGAAGGTATTCATGGAGAAGTTGACTCTGGAATGTTTTACTGAAGAATTGTCTGAGAATGCTGCTATCCTGCCACAGGTTCATCAGAAAATATTCCTGTGTTTGTTTTTCTTCTCTCTCCTTCCCACCCCCATGATTGCCTGGCCTTCAGTGGAATTTGGTTGCTGTTCATTACTTCAGTTCCCTACCCAGGGGCTGTCATTTTTATTTATTTTAGTATTCTAATTTAGCATCGGAAAGAAAATAACATTTGACCAAAAAGAATTAGAGGCAATAACTTTTTCAGAGAACTAAGCCTTTGAAAATTAATTTTTTACTCAGTTTAATTTCATGGGTGCACAATTTCTATTACATGTAGGCCAACTGGATTGCAGCAGCTGTAAAAAAATATGTATTTTAAGCCTTGTAATGTGTTATTTATGAATGCATTATAGTTATAATAATTCACTTACAGGACTATTGTGACAACAGCACCTTATCTGAAAAATGGGAATTTGCAATATGAAATAGTTAATTAACAATAAGAAAATAAACTGAGAAGGTGCATACAAATTGACAGCACTAACAGAGTAAGAGTCAGTCTTTGTATGGGTCTGAGTGGCACAGAAGATGAAAAAGCCTAATGGAGGCAGAAAAAGTCTTAACTGCTATAGAAACTTAGAAATCAGTCTGGTGCCCGCAAATCTCATCTGTCTTAACAGAATTGTTGGAAAACTTCTTAGACTCTGCAGACCTAATTCGGAGAGAATTGCAGTGGTAAAATAAATGGGATCCATTACCACTGTGCAAAGACCAGTGGAGAACTTAATCCTGCATGGGACTTGCTTGGGAGTATCAGAACACATTTGCCAGATGCAAGATAATGTCAAGTAAATATTTAAAGCTGTAATCACACCACAGCGTGTTAGAGCATAATGGAAGGCACTGAAAGGGAGTTAAATGCTTTCAATTCAGGCAGCTCATTTAAATGAAGGGAAGCAGTGATGCAGTTTTACATCAAGATTCAGTGTTCACCTAACAAGTGGCACGGCAAGGGCAGACAAACTCTGGTGGTTGCTGAGAAGTGGTAGAGACTCTCTGGTGGGCTATAAATACTTTACCACCTATTCTTTGCTTCCAGCATCAGTTTACTGTGGCTTTGCAGCTGTGGTGCTTTTGTGGTGTCACTTTTCTGCATGGATTCTGTGGTGTGAAGGAGTTTTGGTCAATGCTTGGGTACAGTTGTACTGTCAGAGTGCAGCCAGGGTGTAGATGGACACTGCTGAGTGCACCTGGACTCTGTAGAGAGCATGTTTACATTTTTGCCATCAAAATCATCTGTGGAACTTTTATCTACTTCCCCCCTTGCCTTCTGACTGTTTCATTTGTTCTAGGTGTTGAGTGATGCACATAGGATCAGAGTGGTTTGGGTTGAAAGAAACCTTAAAGGGCACCTCGCCCCACCCCCTGCCACGGGCAGGGACACCTTCCACTGTCCCAGGTTGCTCAATGCCCTGTTCAGCCTGGCCTTGGGCACTGCCAGGGTTGGGGCAGCCACAGCTTCTCATACAGTGATAGAATCATTAAAGTTGGAAAAACCTCCAAGATCATGGAGTCCCATCGGCTTTGACCCATCACCATCTTGTTGAGTAGAGCAGATCACTGAGTGTCATGCCCAGTTGCTTCTTGAACACCTCCAAGGATGGCGACTCCACCACCAACCCGGGCAGCCCCTTCCAATTCCTTACCCCCCTTCCAGTGAAGAAATGCTTCCTTATGTCCAGCCTGGGGACAACATGGGTTGTTCCTGGTTCTCTGGCCAACCTGAATATTGGCCTCTTTCTGTCTAAAACTTCTGTGAAATTCCCATTATTTTCACTTTTTGGATGATAAATAAATGAGATACAGTATGCATACAACCTGTCAGCAACACAGTTTATGTTTTGTTCACCCACAGCTGTTTCAAGTGCCCTTCCAGGCTACTGCCCACAGCAGGACACTTTGTCTAGACATGATGTGAAACTAAAGCTTTTAGTCAGAATCTATTAATATATGATATGCAAAGCATTCCTGGAGAGAAACTTCAGTGCTGAAATGTCAGATGTGGCCAAGGGAAGCTCCCTTTTGTTGTCTTACCTGATGGGAGAGAAAAACTTCTGCTGGGTGAGGGCAAGGTCTGAGCCCCAGCGACACGAGCAGCCTGACCCAGCACGGCTGCAGGAGCTTGAGTCAACCCTGGTGTCAGCCCCTCAGCTGTGAGACACAACAAGTACAGCAATAACTCAAGTCAGAAAATCGACAGAACCATTTAATGTGTGTGAGAGTGACAGTGAGTCATCTCTGATCATTGTGTTTAGCAGCCTGGAGATCCACAGGCAGTCAGGACAGCCTCAATCCCACATCTGCATGACAGCTCAGGACAAGGAGAAGCAGCTCAAAGTCACTGCTTGCTTCCTTCCAGAGAGGGCTTCACACGGGTTGAGTGCAGAAGCCTGAGACAGGTAGGACCATTCTGGGGGTGGGATAGCGCATCTGGGATCTGCAGCTTTTATCCCCTTCTCTGTAGTGTGGAAGTAAGCAGTGCATGCCATAGCAAGCACAGAAATCTTTGTCAGTTGTGTATCTGTTGTGAAATTAATAGATAAAGGCAGACTAAAACATTAATAAAATTTTGCAAAGTGCTCTTTAGAATTTCAGTTCAGGAGCAGAGTACAGGGGTAGAATGGAAGTTACAGATCAGTAAATTTAAAGGTAAGAGGAAAGGTGGGTTTGTTTGCAAACTGCAAAGACCTCGTTCCCTAAATGAATTCTTTGAGAAGCTGTTAAAAATTCATTTTGAGTTTTCCCTCAGGTACTTAAGCTGCACGTGGAGTTGTGGGGGCTAATATTAAAATTACTATAAATGCTTATGTGGCGTACAGGGCAAGGAACAATAGAAGGACTCTGGCCACGGGTGGTTAGGAGCTGTGCAGGTACTGCTGAGAGCACGGTTTGCCAGCTTGAGCTGTCCGGAGCAGTGCGGTGCTCAGGAATGAGGGTTTACAGGCCCTCTGTACTCCAGCACTTGTTTTGACAGTTGTTTAGGCCAAGTACTCAGCTGCTGCAAATTGCTCTGAAGCTTTTCCTGATGATTTTTTTTGTTTAACTGGAGCAGGTATGAATCCATGAGTTTCAGACATTTACAGCAGCAGCATCCTTCTCATGTTTTAAAGTTTTTCGATCAACTTTCAGGATAAATGCTTCAGTTTATTTTGAGGTATGTAAAGGCCCAATAGGCATAAATACAGTAAAGACACAAAATAGTGACTTGTCTCGAATATGGATGGATGATTCCAAAGCAGTACAAAAGTGAGTGTGGTATCCCGAGGCAGCTCCGCAGCTACAGTATGCCGTGTGCAATGTCCTTAGTTTGAAGAGTGGCTTTTTCTTTACTAAAATAAAGACCACTTACTACCTCCTAAAAACCAGAAGCTAATTTATAGCTCAATGTTGAAACGTCTTTTTTCTAAGACAGACATTTGTCTTCGCTAACTTTGATAGACTGTTGTAAGCTAGAGGACTGCAGCATTCGCTTCATGCACTGGAATGTTAAATGTGATGATGTTTTTTCTTAGAGCTCGGCTGTGCTTGCCGCCTTGGGTTGTTTTTTATGTCATTTACGGTGCTGAACATCAATGCGAGCATATTATGCAATGTGGTATAAAAATACACAAAGGCAATAAACTCCACTGTTATTTCTGCTTTAACAGAACAACCTTATTTGACCATTTTGCCTTTTGATTTCTGGAGAAGTTAATTCCAAACAGTGTATTGCATCTTGAGTGTTGGTGTGCATATTTATGTAGCAGTAGGAGTTCTGGTGCTGAGCTGTTTCCCATGGCTGGCAGTGGATGGTAGCTGTGCAAGCTCAGAGTGTGGCAGCCACCTGGGCATGGAGATCACCTGTAGAAACATCTGAATTTCATGCTAAGTTGTGTGGAAATGTGTGCTGCTTTGTAGAAGATCTACATTTTGTTTCTGTATTGCGACCTTGTCCCTGTGCTCTTCCCGTTGGTGACAATGCGTCTGTCAGTCAGTGAGGAACAACTGCCCAACACGTTGGCATTGGCCAGGCTGTTTGAGCAGACCAGTGATCTGCTGGGCCAGAGTCACTCAGCTGAGTTATTTATCATTTGCCTTAGCACAGTCTTGGGTTTTAACTCATTTTTGCCAGTGTGCAAACACATAGCATTGAAATCCCTTTTGGATCAGGCTGTAGAGTGCTGGCACTGTGATGTTCCAGGCATGAGCACAGGCATCTCCATGCACACAGCCATCACTGTGAAGTGCTCTGAGCTGCTCCTGGGGCAGCTCCTGGCTCACCTTCGCTCCCTGCCCTCACCTGGCAGTGCCCTGAGCGCGGCATCGCCGCTCCCGGTGAGCAGAGGTGGCTGGAGCGGTGCGAGGCACAGGGAGCTCCTGCTGTGCTGGCTTTGTTCAGCCTGGCTCGGTGCCACCATCGGGCTGTGCAGCTGGGGGAGATTGGCTGCTTCATTTTGCAGAGCCCAGAAGGTCCTGCTCATCCTCTGCCCATCCACAGGGCAGGGGCAGGACGGCTGCCAAGGCATCCCCCTCAGGGTCCCCTTGGAGGGGAAGGAGTTGGTAGCTCCATGCTTGCTGAGGTGAAGTTTGCTCCAGTTTCTGCTGCAAGGTTCTGTCTGTTCAGGCTGATACCTGGGCAGTGCACGTCCTCCCTGCTTTGTCATCAGCCGAGTCGCTGCGCATTCGCTGCTCACAGCAAGGGAGCAGAACCCTTCCTGCTGTCAGTGACCTCGTACTGATTGCCTCTCTTGCCTTGCCTTTCAGATGATCTAGCAGCTGTCTCAAGGAACTGAAAGCTACCACTTTAAGTAAAATAATAATATCATTTAAGGCCATACTGTGTGAAAATGATTGTAATTCTGGTGCACTTAGGTTGCTAGTACAGAGCAGGTATGCTGGGCAATATGTGGGAATACCATAGCAGTGTACAAAAGAAAGTTGTTGGGGAGCTGAGAAAGATCTCAGTACACAGAACATCTACTTGGACTCTACAAGCATGTTCATTAAGGTAGACAGTAACAGGAAAACAGTTTAATCTTCTGCTAATGTGTCTTGTTGCTGATTAAATTGATTAACAGTGAAAAGCGAAACCCCTCTCTGTATAAGCAGCAAGTGTGATGTAGCTACACCGATTAACAGTGATGGCATAATTGCACATGGATTTCTGCGATGTCTGAAAGGCTTTAGGTAAGTGTAGAGAGGGGAAAAGTATTTTCAAGTACGGTTTCTAAAACTGTCAACTGCAGGCTTCTGAACCGCAGTCCTTTTGTTTCAGGAAAGGGGGAATGTGGTGTTGTGCGTGTTGTTCCTCAGTCGATGGCTGTGCAAGTGGATGTAATCACTTAACACTGCATGGGCCAGATGGTGGGAAGAGAGAGCTGGCTGATTGTCAGATTGTTTGAGGTGGATTATTCAGTCATAACGTTGGCAACTGGGCTGGGGAAAGCTGCTCCAGCCGTGGCTGCTGCAGTAGGTAACACGCTGGTGAACAGAAGTGACAGTGTAGGCAGAGGTTTCTCTTGGTTGTGTGAATGACTCCACTGAGCCTACAGCTGAGTAGTATTTTTCAAGGTGGTGTAACTGTCTGGGTAAATTTTTGGGGTGTGCAGCAAGTGATTTGTACAAAATCACCTGTGGGTGGAATTCAGCTTAACTAAAGCTTAGTCTAAGAAAATAATGTGAGAAAATATTACAGCCTTTCATGTGACTGTTTTAAAATTGAAATGTTTTGTGTACATGTGTGTTTGTGTACAGGGACCCTATCTGCATAAGCCTAATCTTTAACCTGTTAAAAATAATTTCCAACCTTAAAATGAAGAGTAGTATTAATTTCAGGTTAAATGATATATTTCTTTTCAGAAAGGACTTTTCTGCTGTTCAGCTTCTATGTGCATAGCTCTGGTCAGAGCTCTTTGCCCCCTTGGGTGGGGGTGCTGAAGCAGAGCAGTGTGCAGGGTTCTGCTGCTTCCCATGGTTGTGAGAACACTTTGTGCACCTCTCCATGGTACACCGAGGCTTCTGGCTTCTGCTGATGAGTTTTCTGTGCTTTGCTTTGAAAAATTTCCTCTGAGGCCATTTCTCTGATCAGCTCTTTCTGTAATGAGTTTGAATTTTAAAACACTCAATTTCTTGCATCCTTCATTTTGTTAATCTTCAGTAAATGGGGCAAATAATTGGGAGGTGTCACCTGTCCTTCTATGAATGGTGCTTCTGTTCTTGTCTGCTTCTTCCAAGAGAAATGCCCAAGAGCTGTAGCAGTGACAATCTCTGAAACAGACTTGCAGCCTGATGTTCATCTCCTCCTCCCAAGAGGCATGGCTGATCCTTTCAAATTTTCAGGAGGGATGCAGTATATTATTTGATGATTTTGTTGCCGTTTTCAAGCTACTATTCCTTGTTTTGCTCTTCCTAGAGGATCCTGATTTTTTTTTGCTCGTTCTTTGTGGGTTTGTTGTTTTGCTTTTTTTTTTCCCCCCCAACACTAGGGAGGCTTGTCTCTCTTTGCCCAGCTGTTGACAATATATGCTCCATAAACAAGAAGAAAAAAGCTACAGGCATTCCCACTTCTCTCTACTTCCCTTATCATTTGAAACTATTCTCCTAGCTCCAAATAGGGCTACATTAATAATTAAATTCTCATTAAAGTTATGATACACAAGAGTATTCTGATATTTCATAAGTAGCAAACTATAGCTCTCCGAAGCTCTCAAAAACTGGTAGCTTCCCACTCATCCTGGATCTTTGTAGCAGTTCTGTTGACACCTTCTCCTTCGCATGCCTGATTTTCACCACACTTAAGGATATTCTCTTAGAAACAGCAACATTCCTTGCTTTTTCTCCCAAACTTTGTCAATGGAGAGCGTAGTTCAGTGTTGTGACACAAATTGTCGCAACAACTTTTAAATTTCCCAGGAGCTGGTCAGAGTGGGTTTTGTGGTAGACAGGGGTGAGTGAGGGGTTTGAGCAAGCTCATATTCTCATCTGGAGTTGCTGTCCATCTCCTCTTGTGTTCCATGATGCTTCTGTCTTGTGTTGTTGGAGCAGAAAGAGAAATGCATGATCCAGCAGCTGATGTGGCAGCCACAGCTTGATCCTAAGAGCCAAATCCTTGGTGGCTGTGCAATTTGGTTGGTTTATCTCCTGAAGCTGGCCAAGCAGGTCCTGCTGTTTCAGTGTCCTCCCTTGAGTCAGCCCCTGCTGCCATGCAGCATCCCCAGTTCCACACGGGTGTGCTCCCAGCTCTGCTGCTCCCTGCTCCCTGTTGCTTCTCACACGCACACTCCAGAGAAATGAATAGTACCCTGTAAATTATTGTCTTGTCTGCTGTGCTGCATGCACCAACCCACCTGTTTGGAAAGCAGCCAGCTTGCATTTATTTTAGCAGATGGGAAAAGCAGGAAACCACTCGGAACAGGCAGAGAAGAAATATTCATTCATTCAGGGGCAAGCACAGCAAAGCGGTGAGCTGAGCTGCAGAGTTTAAATAAGAGTGGGCATGTCTGGCATAGCAAAACCACAGATCCTGATGGCTGGGAAGGGAGACGTGGTGGGTCTGCCCAATGGAGAGTAAATGGTGGCTGTTCCTTAGCCCCTGATGAGCAGGAGTGTGGATCTGTTTGTCACAGCTCAGATGCAGGAGGCTGACAGCACTGCCTGGCAGCACCTGGAAACTGCAGTTCTCCCAAACCAAGGAGAATTCTCTCTCAGAATCACGGAATTGTTGAGGTAGGAGGAGACTCAAAGATTATGGAGCCCAACCATTTCCCCAGCACTGCCATGTTCGCCACTAGACCATGTCCCCAGGTGCCACAACTACACATCTTTTCAATCCCTCCAGGGGTTGTGATTCCCCTGCATCACTGGGCAGCCGATTTCAATGCCTGGTAGCCCTTTTGGTGAAGTAGTGTTTCCTAATATCAACCTAAACCTGCACTGAAACAACATTCTGCTGGTGACACCAGGCTCGGGACAAGGTATTGATGTGCTGCCTTTTCCTGTTTCTTCCCTTACTCTTCCCTGCAGCTGCAGGGATGGAGCAGAACACTCCTTGTGCTCCTGATCCTTTAACCAGCCCTCCCAAGGCACCCGAGTCTCCCTTGTTTGCCCTTGGACTTCTTGTTGCAACTTTGCCTACGTGAACAATCAGTAAATCCTCAGTAAATATCCATCAGTCTGAGGCTGTGCCAGTGTAGGAAGCTTTCTCTTCACATCAGTAACTCAAGCCAAGGCAGCAGATGTCCCTAAGAAATGGGTCCAGTTTACATCTTGGGCCTTCAGTTGCCATCATGGCATGTGGGCACAGGAAGGTCATGGTTACAGCTGCATCGCTGAGTAGTGCCCAGATCAGTTAATCCAAGGCTGGCTGGTGGTAGATGGGTGCCTGGAATAGCTGGGAGATAAGGCTCTGTGCAGAAATGTTGGTGCCATTTCCACAGGGGAAAGAGGAGATGCATTCTTAGCAGCATTTATCAACACATTTTTGATGTCATATGTCTTTGTCTTTATTATCCACAAGGATCTAAAAGCAGCCTTATCTGGGCTAGTCTTTTCAGAGGATAACAGCCTATTACTGCTAGCAGTTAATCCAATTACTCTTTTAGGTCAAGGGGGAGTGTCCTGTGCAAATATTTTTGGAAGATCTGAAAAAAATTATTCTGTGTGGTTGATCCAAAGAGAACATATTTCAGAATTTTTCAGCAGATCAAAAAGTTTAGAAATTTCTCCATATCTTGGAGGAAACATGGTTGAAAGATCTGTCAGATTTCAATTTTGATCACAAGACAGTCACTTATTTAAAATATAAAAATATTTCACAATGTAAATAGTTTCAATACCTTCAAATCAGAAAATAAATCACTATCTAAAATCATGAGAGAAATTCTTTGATGTGGGAATGAAGGTGGAGCTGTGCAAACCTTAAGGATTAATTCAGCAAGAAATGTTTTGCCTAAAGTAGGTTTTAACTCTATGTAATTTTGGCTCAGTTCATTTCTGGTTCTCTAATAAGGATTTCATCGAGTGTATCAGCAGGGACTGTGCAACAATTGAGAGCGATCCATCTAAAGCAGGGAGGAGCTCTGTCTTGGAGAGGGGAAATGGACCTGTGCATGAGCTGCAGCAGCTCTCAGTGGAGTTTGTTCTGCTTCATTGGTGGTGAAGGTGGCAGTGGATGGGCCACGTTGAACCTCCTGTTTTGCGTGGGCTTGACCAAGCCCTGGGATTAGGACTGTGACATTCAGCTCCTCACGCAGACTTTTGAAGGGGAGATTTCTCTTTACTGCTCAAGGAATGAGGCCCCCCCAACTCCTTCCAGGAGTTGGCAGGAATCTTTAGGGGTGCTTGTGCTGCAGGCTTTGATTTGTGTGGGGCTATTTGGATGAGGTTTGGGCTCCCGTGGCTGCTGCTGGGGTACCAAACACACACGGTATTCCATGTGGGATGGGAAGCCTTCCCAGGGGAGGGTGGGTGTTGAGGTTCAGGCTGCAGCTGCCTGTAGAAGTTTTGTGACTCTCTGCCTTACACAGCAATCACAGCAGGAGCTGGGACCTTGGCTTTACCACAAGAAGTAGTCCTTAGACATCAGTGGTGAATTTTAAATACTCCTGTGATACTTATGCCATAAATAGGAGGTTGCCCTCTCTTTCCCACCAGACATAGAAAAGCCTTCTTAGGCCATATACTGTTGAATCCCAAAAGCCTCAAGTTCTAATAACCAACTGCAATCTAATTTAGATCAGCAGTCTGAGAACTCATTAGTTCAAGTACTAAAAGCCCTCTATTGGGCAAGGGGTTTGCTTCCCTGAGTCTCTGAGTTCTTAGAGACTGTTACTGCCCATCTCAAAATTATGCTCTATTCGTGCATGCTGTAGAACTGTCCTTTTAATATCAGTTGAAAAATAAGTGCAGGAAATAGTTGCCATAGAGGAAATTTATAGAATTGGTATGAGAACAAAAGACCAGGCACTGCTTCCCTGTAAGAGTGAAGGAGTTGGGCTGTCCCTGGCAGCCTCTCATCCGTCACGGACCCCGTCCAGCAGCAGCTTCCAGATGTAATGAGAGTTCATTTTGAGCCTGCTTTTAATTTTGAAAAATCATCTGAAGAAAGTTGTGTCTTTCACAAGGTATTTTTGCTGTTTTGTTTCTTCCAGTTTGAAATAAGCTGGTGTGGTGCCTGGTTTTGGTGGCATTTTGAGGAGGAAGGAGTGATGCAAAATGAGGAACTCCAGAAATGGCTTGCTGTGAATAAAAATTAGAGAATTGGCTGCTTGTGCTTCCTGTAATATCTGTCTTCATTGTGAAAACTGCAAGTCAGAGTCAACCAGACTTCAAAGTTGGGAGCACACAGCTGCAAGCTGAAAATAAGATTTCTGGGTAGTGTAGAAGTGCCAGGGCTGTTTGGTAAGAATACTTCATCAAGATTTTGGCAAAGCTTAATAGTGAAATGGTTTGGATAGACTGTGTTGTCATTAAGAGGTTTTGAGTGTTTTACAGCCCCAGAATAGATTTTTTTTTTTCAATTAGCTTTTAAGTACTGTTGTGCTCTGGGTATTATGTTGTTCAGGTGGCTAACAAAAAAATCAAACCTTCAGCTGGGAAAAATTAGGGGGAAAACAAAGCAGCAATGAAAAGAAGCAAAGGGAATTTTTACTGCACGTGTACCTGAGAGATTTTCATCAGCTGTCTCAACTAGGAAAATGTTATTACAGCAAAATACCCCACTTTCCTACCCTTCCCTGTCCTACAGGCAGTCACTTGAAGCAAGTTATTTTAGAGAGGGTTTTTTTTAGACTTGTTCCGGTAAGGAGCTTGATAGCCTAATGTTTTCCTGTAAAAGGGGGGAAAAAAAATTTCCTGCGTAACTCCAAACAGCCCCAGGGCCTGAGTAACCTCATTTGTGACCTTTATGTCCTTTATGTGGGTGGTGAGACAGAGGATGAAGGAGGTGCTCAGTGAGCATCGCTGTTCCATGTCCTGGCACCGCCAGGGAGGTGACAGTGGGGAGGTGACAGTGGGGAGGCATCGGCTGCTGCTCATTATTCCAAGAAGTCATTTTGGGGGAGTAGATTTTTTGCAGCTCCCTCCCCTGTGCAAAAGAGAAGGGATTTTCTTCACATTGTGGGTGCAGGATTTAAGAGGCTCTAATGCTCTCTGTGGCTGGAAGACCTCGTGTGTAGAGACACGACTTCAGTCCTTCCAAAATGCCAGCAAAACGAATCTACTGCAAGTGTAAGCATGCTGGGGCTCACAGCATGTAAAACTAAGCAGACTATGAAAAGTTGGGGAACGGAAGAAAATTCATGTTTCAGGTAGTGACCTGAAAAGTTCATTCAAGGAGTGAACGGATCCATGGGAGTATAATTTTTGTGTGTTAAATTTTGTCATACATACAAGAACAATAGTCCAACAGGAACAGGAGGATTTGTTTTGCCTGGATTTTATTTACCCTGTGGTTGCTACAGCCTTTAGCTAGCAGAGCTGAAGCCTCTCTATGTAAAACCGGGGGGAAAGATATTTCCTTACAGCTTTATTAAACTCTGAATTACATCAAAGATTATTCAGTTGGAACCCGAGCCAAGGCCTATGGACAGGGTTGATGTTATGGTTTCTGGCAATTCTAGATGGGACTGAAATGCAGTTGGACATAAAAGAAAGACACAAACCAGCGGACTGTTTGGCTGGTGTGTTTATATAAAGTAAACATGTTTGAATTTATCTTGAAAAACATCCTGGTGCTGGCAGCCATCCTAAAGATCACTTTCTCTCAGTAAAGCTTATAGGAAGAGGAAATTTTTTCCTACTGGCTTGTTGACATCAAGTTTTTATTAATGTAATTATTATTATTTTATTTGAGCTAAAGAATGTGCTACAGGGTGATATTTAGCAAGCTGAATGTTTTGATGAAGGAAACATAATAGTTACTGCAGTTATTTTATATTTACTGCTAAGCAAAGTCCTCTCATGTATACACAGTTCCTGTGGGTTTGGTCTCCATCAAATTGTGAGGGGATGGTGAGGGCAAGAAAAAAGGATTCATTTTTTTAAAACATTGTAGTATTTATTTATCACTTCCATCTGAAAATATACAAGTTCTTTAGCAGTGTATTAATGATCTGTGTCCGTGACATAGGTAGTCTTATCCCTGTTTTTTTCATGGAAAGATGGGAATGTAGAGCACTGAAGTGTTCTACCCATGAGGATGGGGAGAACATTGGGATGAAAGGAAAAAAAAAAAATTGCTGCTGAAATACAACAGCGGAGATACAGCTGAATATTGGAGGCTGGCACGATGGTTACACATCTGCCTTCAGGAAGGTGCCAAGGAAATGTAGATGTGCCCCAGTGAAGATTTCTTCTCTCTGCTCTTGAGGACAACATCCACGTGTTGGAGTGAAGCTGAGCCTCTGCCAGGCTTCTCATGGGTCTTCTGCTCCCATTTTGAGCTTGCTTGCTGGCTCATGACTAGTGCCCAAATGAGCTGATCCCAGGCTCGTGGATGTGTGCATTGCACAGAGGAGTGTAAGCACATCCCAGGTACTGCAGGTGGAGCCTGCAATGGAGGAAACAGTTGAGCACAAACAATGTCCTCTGCTCCACATAGCACAGGATGTAAACACTGCTTTGGATTTCTGTTAATTCCCTAAAATTTATGGTTTCCTTCTGTACATGTGATTCTTTCGTAAGTGTGGTTTTTATCCCATTGGCAAAGTCAAAGCAGATGCCTGGTGATATTTCTCCCTTTTCCAAAGTGCTTCTTCACAGTTGTTTAATAATGATCCTTTCATGGTCATGCACTGATTATCTTTAGTCATCAGAGATGGCTGCCAGCAGGTTTTTAAAGCTTTTTACATTAGATTCCGGGTAGTTGAAACTCGCCTGGGGATTGGTTCTTGGGGCCCATGCTGGAGGTCCTGCAGCTGTGATTCCAGTGGTGCCTGGCTGTCATGGTAGCAGGGAAAAGGACGCAGTAGGGTCAGTGAGTGTTCCTTGTTTTGTAACAAATTCTCAGCCTGACTTGAGGCCATTCATCATGGCAAGAAAAGGTTTAGCTGTTCCTTTAGAACACTGACACCAATTAAGTTATCCATGCATCATTCTTGCATTAAGGCTGTCTTAGTGCTGTGGTTCTTGGGGTTTGCTCCAGGTGTCAGGACTACAGTGGCCCTCAGAACCAAGACTGATCTTCACCTGCTGTCCTTTTGTGCTTTTGTTGACTTCAGGATGTTCTTCACTTACTGAAGGTGTGGGTCCACCTGTGCTTTCCTAGTAGATTATGCATCCCTTTTAATAACACTTTATATAGATTATTAGTGTGTATTACTGGTGCTGGGTGTAGTTTATTGAAGCAACAAAAGCCAAGGTGCAAAGTTTCTCTGCTGGATTAGTGAGGTCTTGAAAGAAGGTGACTGCCCACTGTGAACAGAAAAACTGTCAGGTTGAATTTATCACCCAGATACGACGCTTACTAGAGAAAAAAATCCAGTGCATGAGAATGCAATAGGATAATATTTGTTTGAGGGGATCTGTGTTTAAATCTGACAGGTTTTTAAGATGTCCATGTGTTGGCAGATATTTAGGAAGCAGTTAAATTGTTAGAATTAATGGCCAACAGTTTGAGAACCAAATAAACTTACCTAGTGCATGCTAGTGCATGTTTTAGACTAGCCTATCAGTAGCTACTTTCCTCATTACTGAAATTTTACTTTCTTAATTCTTGATTTTTTTTTTAATTTTTTATTTTGTTTTTTTTTTTTTTTACACAGGGTTGGGGAATCTAAGTTTGGTTTTGGGTATGGTTTTATATCTCTGTGTTGCATTGTAAATAACAATTGGTGGTTAGAGGCTGTCTTGTGAAAAAGCAGTTAATTTTTGTTCATGTGAGAGGATCTTTGCCTAAAGCTGTGAGCTGAATTTCACTATCTCTGTTATTAAGGCTTCATTTTTTTAGGTAGTGGAGAAGTGTTTCAATTCTTTCTGGTAATGTAATACTTCAAGCTGGAGCTTTCTTGATGCTGTATATTTTATCTTTTTGCCATTTAATAGTCTGACCCCATTCAGAAACATTTCAGACTGCATATCATTTATGGTATTGATGGCAGTATTGATTTATAAGATAAACTTTAAAAAATACTTGCTGTTCTACAAGAAAACCATCAGAAGGATTAATGTGCTTTCTCTTTGTACATCTGCTCATCCATTGAAAATGATCAGGTCAAATGTCACTGGATTATCACCCTTGCTCTGAGGAACGGGCTGTAATTACATATCCCAATAAAGGCATGTCCCTTGTCCTTGGGGAGCAGATACACTGGTGTGGCACTACCTGCAGATGTGGAGTGATTGCTCACTGATGTTAATGCAGAGATTGCCTATGGCTAGGCCGTAAAAGCATGTTTGGTTTGCGTTTTTCTTAATCTGCATGCAGAATAGATAGAAGTGCTAGAGGAGAATAAAGCAAATATAGGAAGGAACTTCGGCGCTTTTTGGAGCGGGGTGTTATTCTACTGTTTATTAAAGCTGCATGAAATGGTATGAAGTGTTGAGGTTTATGAGAAGCATTGTTTATAAAAGAAATGTTTTTTCCCACCCTTCTACCACCATGACTAAGATACTTTACACTTTAAAGTTTATTTTCCTTCCTATGAACCTTTCTTCCCCTCCTGTCTTTCCCCCACCCTGACATTATGTAGTTGATTTGATTCTCTGGATTGCTTTCCTCAAGCTCTAACTTGAGTTCATTTTGTTATGTGGTGACCACAGTTATGGATGACGCTCCCCCTGGCACACAGGAGTACATTATGTTACGGCAAGATTCGATCCAATCTGCGGAATTAAAGAAAAAAGAGTCCCCTTTTCGTGCTAAGTGTCACGAAATCTTCTGCTGCCCACTGAAGCAAGTGCACCTCAAAGAGAACACAGAGCCGGAAGGTTTGTGACACTATGGATCCATGTTCTGTTTGTTTCTATTTATTTTTTTCCATGTATGTCCCCGGAGTGTGCTGTGTGTTTCCCAGCCTGTGTCAGTGCAGTGCAGCTGACGCAGGAGCGTGATGCACTCGTGTCCCTTTGCTTGCCTGTCAGTGTCTGATGCAGCTCTCACAGGACACTGTAATCTAAGCCACGTGCGGGATCATTCTAGAGGAGAAATGACGCTGCTTTTTCTTAAATAAAGTTTGTTTGTTTCAGCTCTCATCATTACACACTGCCCGTTTCTTTGGCTGCCAAAAGCTGCTTGCTACTTAAACAGCATCAATTCCCAGCCAGTTCTTCGCAGTAACATTTCTGAAGCTGCACTCTGCTGAAAATCTGGCACTTAGACTCAGATTCAGCTTGTCCCCAACACCTTGCACTCCATAAGGCTTCTGCATAGCGCTAGAGAATGCTCATGGCAGCTGTACTTGGGTGGAGCAGGATGAAGTTTGTATGTAATGCACGCCTGGTTGCATTTTGGGAAATGAAATGCATGCAGAGCAGAAAAAAAAAATAAGTAGATTGTTTTCCTTTTCAGATAAAGCAAAGGTATGGTCTCTTCTCATGCTGTATTTACTAATATGAAATTGCCAATGAGGTACATCTCGTTCATCTAGTGTACATAAGATTAAGATACTTTAAATTACATTTTTAATACTTTGTCTTATTGTTCCATATGTGTTTTGCATTACTGCTTCATATTCACATGGTAAGCCTTCTACTTTTTGCATAAGCTCCAGTATCTGCCGAGTCAAATAATGCTACTGCTGGTAGAAGTGTTTTAAGATGAAATATTCAGGGCTGGATTTTGCCACAGTCGAGTCTGCAGGAATGGCAGAGTGAGTAGGTTGGAGTTCTTATAACAAATCACTTGCATTATTCTCTCTGTAATGATGGGCATCAGTTGCTGAGCTGTCAGTGTTAGCCCAAAATATTTCAGTCAATTGCTTTCTCTTGTTACATTCCCCAAATTTTGCATGAATGTTCTTTGTACCACCTCTGGGAGATTTGTGCCTTTTAAAATAGAAGTATTTTATTAAAATAGCATTTATCATCTCACCAGAAATATTAACTCTGATACGCATTCTGGTCTAAGGCCTGGGGAGAGGTTTCTTGTTTCACTGATGATGCAACTGAATGTTAAAATCAGGGTTTGAAAAAAGTCCAATTGTCTTCTCGGTTCTGGGGCAGACTTGATTGAAGCTGTGATTTCATAACTCAATAAACATGAAGGAAAGGTGAATCCCATAGCATTCTTCTGGATTAGCAGATGTCATGGATTTCCTGTCATCTGTCAGGGTTTGTGTTGTTCATGAGTAAATTTTGAACCCAGAACTGTTCATCTCAAGCTCCTCTAGGAAGGTGATGGCAGCTGAGCTTCTACAGGTGCTCAACACGTGCTCTTTGGTGATCAGGAAGATTCCATAGCCATGAGGCATAAAAAGGTGGGCCCTACACCTGGCATCCCTGACTGACATGCTGTATTGCCAATTCTTGGTGTGCTCATGTGTAACTCCAGCAGAAGCTCATGGTTATTTCAGTGGAACCTACCCTGGGAACTGGATTCCTGCTGGAGACTAGCTCTTAGCTGGGTCTGGTCATTTCAGTGAATAAATCAACAATTTACACCCCAGTGGCCTGTCCAAGAGGAACGAGGAGAGCAGAGCAATGCTGGGCCGTTTCTCTCCAGAGCTGAGTCTCCAGGGGACATGGTTTGGTTCAGTGCTGGGGAATTTGGGATCTGCCGGGAAAGGCTGGCACAGTGCAGGCTCTGGGGGAAGACCTGGGGAGCGTCAGTGCCGCCGTGTTGCTGCCTGGAAGCCAAGAGTTGCTCTTAGGTTCTCCATAAATCTGCACAGTGTCTCCAACAGCAGCTGTGTTACTCCTTCCTCCATGGCATATGGCATTGTTATTCATTCTCAGTGCAAATGTTTGGTTCTGGGAGGAAAGCTTGTCATCTTTTATTGCCGTGCACAGGGATGAATGTCTCTTCCCTTGTTCATCCCTCCTCCTCTCCTCCAGGAATGTTGCATTACTAGGCAGGCACAAGAAGCCATGGCCGTGTTGGCTTGTCCTGTGACCACCTGAGTGGATGGGAATTTAGAGGGGTATCAATTTTTGTTGGTGTATGATTTCTATGTGTGTTCCTCTGGAGATGTTGTCTCTAGCATGGGAGGGAAAATATCTGATCAGGGATCCTTTTGGCCTCTGTTGTAGCTCAAATAGCCTGGGCTACATTTACCTTCAAAATCTGTGAACTGCTTGCCAGTGGTATTAGAGCCACTGAAGGACTGATGTGTGTCATCCTCAGTGGTTTGTTGGCATGAAGCTTGAAAAATTTTGATTGTGATGTGATCTGAGCTGTACTTTCCATGCAAACCCTGCAACAGTCCATCGGGCTTAATGGAGTGGCTGAAACAAATCCTAGCAGAACACCTTCCAGTGTGAGCCCAGCAGTTAACAGCTCCATTGCACTGTTAGGATAAAGGAAAAGAAATGTTTAAGCTTGTTACTGTGACATAAATTACACATTTTTGAAGGTACTGGGGGAAGTATGACAACTAGGAAGCTGTTAGCAAAGTTCTCCAAGTGAAATGTCATAATGGAAGTTTTATGGAAAATTGCAGACTTGAAAGACTCTGCAGAGAGTACAAAACCACAGCTTTTTAATCTGCGTGTTTCTAACTTTGCAACTCTTCTGTTTAGATGATGGATCTCTCTGCACCTTTTAACCACTTTCATACAGGGTTAGTGCTCAGGGAGCCTCGTTTATCACTTCAGGATTTGGACTCCCTAGGCATGTAGGAAGACACCAGGTAAAAGATTTTCCAGGCTTTTTGTAGAGGTATTTGGGGATTGTTCTGCTATTTGCTGAAAGACTTAAATACCACCACATGCTGGTATCTGAGCCTGGTGGTCCATCATTTCTCATATCTTGGGCCCATTTCATTTCTTGTGTCTTTGGCCTATTTCTAAAAGCAAAAGTGGGAATGAGAAAATTAGATCCATGTTTCCTAATTTAATCTGCCTTGATTTCTTGTTCTTTTCCCCACACCTACTTGCCTGCTTGCAACATCATCTTTATTCACAGCACGCATATGCCTCAAGTGCACCTCAGGAAAACAGGTCCAGGGCCAGTTCCTTTGATCTCAGCCTGGAGGACACACAGAAGGTCCTTGGCCCAGTAACTGCAGCAAGTGGTAGGAGTGGAAGGAAGGAGAGCAATAGGAAATGACACCAATGCGATCTTCCCCAAATGTGGAAATTTCCACTGGAGCCCCGTGCCAGCAGCGTGATGCTGCCAGTCTGGACTGCACTTCTGATGGGATATGCCCTCCCTAATGCTCTGGGAAACTTGGGACTGTGTTAAAAGCTGAACTGCTGCTTTATTCTGCATCATTCCAGCTTTGTTTTGTCAAAGTCGTTCTATAGTTTACAACGTCGTGGATCTCTCAAATGCAATAAAACAAGCAGAGCTGACATCCTTACCTGGATGCTGGGTCCTGTGGGCATTGGGCATTGTTTACAATTGCATCCAAGCAGCAGCAAAATACGGAGTGCTGTTGTAGCTTCCCTCAAGCCAGGAATACACTGCTAGCAGGAGAAGGGCCATCTGAAGTACATTTTGCAGCTATTTGTTCTCTTAAATAGTTTAAACATAAGCTGCTGCTGCTATCTGTATAAAACATGGTTACATAAAAAGAAGTCAGCTCCTGGAAAACTAATTTGAGTTGTATTATTACATCCAGGGGAGGGAATAAAATGAGAGAAATGTTTTTAAAAAACACCTATTGGTTAGTCACAGTCACACAATCGAGAGTCTTGGACACTTGCCCACAGTTCTCTTTCCATGTGGATTTTTTTTTGCCTTTTTTTTTTTTTTTTTTTTGGTAACATTTAGTCTCCCTCCAGGCATACATAACCTTTTCACACAGAAAAGCAGACAAGCATGGCAAAGTACGTATTGGGGATGGGGAGAGGGAAATCTGGGATAGCAGCTGGTAATGAGGAAAGGCAGCTTTCCTCAACCAACAGGAAATCTGATTAGATAGAAAATGTTGAGGATGCTAATGTGAAACAAGCAGCTTTGTGCTTGCCCTTGACAGTGGCTTGTTATCTTCATCCCTAGCAGTGGAATGCGTGGCAGAGCCAGTCCTGGGGGTGAGGCAGAGGTAGGATGTTCAAGCGCTGTGTGTGGGAGGCTGCCTCTTCCACCTACGCCATGTGCACTGGCACTTTTGCCACCAACAGAAATTTGGAGCCTTTATGTTGTAATACAGAATGTCCCTTTGGTGCTCCAAGCATCGTGTCACCACTGATAGTGCTGTTACTTGGCACTCTAATTATATCCTTTTCTTTTAGACTAAATCAGTCCTGTTAGCCCTGCTCGCTCGTTTAATTATATTAATGCATGTGTATTTCTGCATTTTAGAGGAGAAAAGGAAAGAAGAAGGGGGAGGAGAACTGTGTTTGAAATCAGAGAATTGTGAGAGGTTTTTAAACTTTACATATTGTTCAGAACTAAAAATGACTTTGTGTTCCAGTGAGGAATAATGAAGATGAGCCACATGAAATAGGCACAACTGCCTGTGTCCAAGACATTCAGAGCAGGCACACTTGGCAGTGGGACACCAGTGAGGCGGTTCAGCATCTGTGCTGTGCTTCCTTCAGCCTCAGGTTTAATCTGGAGCCGCAGCTGCTGGGGAGGAACCCCCTGGTTCCCTGGATGGAGGCCCTACTCCCTCACATGACCCTATTGAAACTTTATCCAGGTTATGGCCGATACTAAACCAATCACATTTCATGGGCTTCATGTTTTTCCTCATGTCTTCTCATTTCAGCGGAGGTGAAAAGCGAAGATTTGGTATCCCATTTGCTCTTGCCAGTAGGAGCCTTTAACCCTTTCCTGCTGCAGCTGAGCTGTGTGTCCTGGAGCTGTTCATCCCAGGGAAAGCAGGCAGCCTGCTATTGACTGATGCTGGGCCCTGCAGCCCTCTGTGCCTTCCTCATTGCCCTTTCCCTCAGCAAAACCCTGGTCTTGATTCTGCTTTTTCCTGCACCTCTCAGGCCTTCCTGTGGGGAATGTGAAGCTTTCACCTTGCCTTGTTCCCAAGTTCTAGCACTGGTAAGAAGCAGCTGAGCAATGCCTAAGCCTTCTCCAGTGCTAAATGAAAGTAAACTCTTAAATCCTGCCTGTCTGGGTACATATGGAGATGCTGCAGCTGTGGGACCATATCTGCAGTGAAGGATGATCTAAAGAGAGGGAGAGAGACCAAAAGTCAAAGGTCTGAAGCTGCCACTAGTATAATGGCTTTTTCCCCCAAAGAGAAATGGTCTTTGGCTTGAGTGATTAACTGATAACCTTCTGTTTCAGGGCACTGGGAGGCAGTGGTGACAACTGCATTCTTGCTTCAGAAGCTCAGTACACAGAGCAGATAGCTCAGTCCTGTGCGTGGCTGAGCCCTCTTGCCCTGAGCCTCCAAAGCCTTTAAGCACGCGATTAAACGTGTGAGTGCTCCCAGCAGAGTCAGAGGGGTTGGGATGTATTTAATGAGCTTACCTGAACACAGTCTGGGCCTGGCTCAGGTTCAGGCTCAGACAGTGCAAATCCAGAGTAATTCCACCAAAATCCAAGATTTACTCAATATTTACTTGTCTGCAAATGAGATCAGAACCCCCTCACAGAGTTTAGTTTGATTTCTTCTTTTCTTACTCCCTCAGCAGTTAATGTGGTCCTTATGGCCACAATGATCCATGATTGAACATGCAAGTCATCGTAGCAGTCCCGAGCAGTAGAGAAATTTAAGTGTTTCCCATTATAAAGAGGAAAGTGAAGGATGTGATTCTCAAAACTACTTGGACATCTCATCAGAAAGAGTAGCAATAACACTGCCTACTCAATCACCTGAGCACTAGGTACTTAACTATTATCTTTGGAAGGGTCTGGGGAGATGATGCTTCTGTCCATGCAGAGATACAGCAGAGTTGGGAATTCAACATTTTTCCATGTTCTTAAACACAGAATCTGATTTTTTTTTATCTTTCTCTTCAGCAGTGGCTCTGCATCAGCCTGTGCCAGATGAGCTGCCAGGTGCCTCCAGCCCTCCCTTCCTCACAGCTCTCACACATGTGCTGGTGTGTTGATCTGTAGTTCAGCGGACTCCACCACAAACACCCTCTTTGCTCCCCACAAACACCTGCTTTGCTCAGCATGTGAGCTGGGGAGAGGCTCAGCCCTGGTGAATGCAGTGCCAGCAGTGGCAGGAGCAGGGAGGTGGCCAGGGCAGGTGGACAGGAGCAGCCAGTGTTGGCAGGTGATGCATGAATAGCAACAGGTTATGGGCTCCTACTTCAGCTTTCCCCAAACTGTTACTGCTGCTGTTTTCTGCACCTTCTTCACTTTTCACCAGGTACTTGACTCTATGCGTGGTGCTTGCACATCCCGCTGTGTGCTGCCATATAAAAAACACCTCTTTCTAAGGTGGCTGGGTATGTTTTAAAGAATAAGGTTCTCTGTTATACTCTTGAGCAGGAAGAATCCAATTGTTGCTGTAATGAGTCTATCATGAGGTACTACAGTGATTACAGGGGAATGATTATTGAGGAAGGAATTTGAGGCTTTGAAGGAAAGTCACTGAATGTAGTATTTCAAATGGCTTACAAACCTCTCTAGTTCATGAATTCACATGTACCTGCCCCCTGACAGGACACAGTGCAAGAGCTTTCCTTAGAGCTTTATTTAGCTCCTGAGAGGCTTGGAGATCAGTGTCTTACACACAGGCGTGATTCCTGCATCCTGTTGTGTTGTTCTGCTAATGCTTTTTAACTAATACACCTACCAGGTTGTTCCTACCTACCTGAAAAATACACTTTTTCAAATGTCTCTGGCTCTTGTGGTCAGCTGAGTGTGACCTGAAATAAGGAGTACGGCTGGAAGAGCCTTCTCGCTGTGTATGCACATAACATCTCAGTCCAGGAAACAGCGTGCAGACCTTAGTCTGTCAGACTGAGATCTAGAGCAACGTGGCTGGAGGAAACGAAGATAAAGTATCAATAACAAAGCTAGCTGATAATAAAGTGGTTTGTTGAACTGGGTTTTCATGGTGGTAAAATTCAAAGGTGCAGCTGTAAATGTGAGCTGTGCAGTTGTTAGCCAAATTTGTACTCAGTAGCATCAGAAAATTTTAAGTAAGTAATGGCGTTAGGAGCAGTTGTAGAACTTTTATTTCAAGGTAATGATTTTTGATTCTCAAACTGGACCTGGCCTTACCCCTGAACAGGTCATGGCAACCCAAAAAGAAATGCTATCTCTTACCTTACTGTGTACTCTGAGAGGAATCTTTTATCTGTGCCTTTTGCTATTTTGTTCTAATCTCAAAGTAAATATTCAGTATGGAGACAGTATCTGGCACTTAGCATAGCTGAAGTAGGACATTTAGACCAAATGAGTCACCCTGATCTTCTTTTCTCATCTCATCTTTAAAGGACTCTGAGATCTTCAAAGAGTGTTCCTTGTATGGAGGAAGGCCTTTGTCTTGCTGCTTTTCCATCCCATGACTCTCCTGAGAAGGCATCCGACTTTGTTCTTCAATCTGTCCTCGTTTTAAATAAGGAGACATAGTTCTTTATTAATAATGAAGGTTTTTCTTTGTACCTTACTCAGCTACACAGTGCATCATAATTACTGCACAAACCTTTATCAGTGGTAATTAAATACTGAGTGCCTTTGGGTTGAGATCATGACAAATCTTTCATGATGTTATAGCTTAGGACAGGTCTGTAAATGAGGAGGAGTTAAACTTCCCAGCTGTCACTGGAGAGTTGTTCCTTTGCCCAAGGTAATCGGGCACAAAAGCACCAAGGCAAGGCTGCATGGAGCAGCAGAGCACATTGCAGAGATCCCCAGCCTGTGCAGTGGAATTGCTCACTTCAGGGATAATTAGCTCACATAGATAATTGTCTGTGGTTTCCAGTTCCAGGGTTAGCTCAGCCCACACCTGACTCGGGGCTTTCTGCTCTTCATCCCAGCAGCAGTCTTGGCCTTCAGCAGCTGATGCCTCTGAGTGCACAAAAATGAAACAGCAAAGTTCATCAGAGAGTTTGGCAGGCTCCTCCTGTCCTGGGTTATCTGGAAAAGAAGAGGAACTCAGTATAGCTTGGAACTCAATCTGCTCTCCCTGTGCTCCCTCAAGGCGTGTTTTTCTCTCACTCTCCTCGTTCTGGATCCTGCTCTGTCAGGGCTAGGGTTGCTTCCTGAACAAAGCTGAAGAATTTTCACAACAGTGCATTTTACTTCAAGTATGTGGTGAGCACACTGGGCAGTAATGTGCATTAATGTTATTTTGTGATTGCATAAGCAGTTAACTTTTGGTGGTAGTACATTTGTCTCTACTCCTTGTTCTCTTTCAAATGTTCTGACCTGAAAGCTACAGAAACTGAAGAAGCTTTACCCAGACCTCAGTGAGCACCAAGACTGCAAAAGGCCAGACTTTTCATGGAACACTTACGTAAAGTTATTGAATTCTTTTTCAGTAGTATCTGAGTGTTTGGGGAAAAGTCAGTGCTCAGACTGTTTCATATTCTGGTTTTTTGCCCACTGGTACCTATCTACATAATTTTCCTGCTGTGTTCAAGTTCTTTGATTTTGCTTATATGCTTAAAAAGCTCCAGCTTTTGTAGGACAGTGCAAAATATTTGCACATCTTCTCTTAAGCCAGCCCTTTCCTCCAGGACAGAAAGGTGTGCTGCCAAGCAGTGGTGTTCAGGAAGAATTAACAGGGGCTTGCTGGGTATTGTTCCTGCGTGTGTTTCATTCATTCTGCCATGTGTTTGAAAACAGACACAGACAGGTTTATCTTTTTTCTCTGAAAGACAGATTACAAAGATTTACGTTAAACCCTAAAGATTACAGAGCTCATAAACCTGCAAAGGTTCTGAACTGCAGAGCGTATCCAGCACATGGCTGTGCTTCCTCTCCGGTGACACAGTGTTGAACTCCTGTAAAGAAAACAAGGAAACAAGGAGAAATCCTTTCCAGGCATCTGGGACATTCCTGATCTGAAGCTGTCTGCCACATTTTTCAGGCGTGCTAAATAATTCTTGCATGTTGATTTAGGAAGGAAAAAATTAAGAATATACACAACTTCCTGCACAAGAAGTCTTTGGTTACCAGCTGTCTGTCATGCTTGACATTCCCACATTACACAGCAGTCCCTT
The DNA here is from genome assembly GCF_020740725.1 of Corvus hawaiiensis. NCBI lineage: Eukaryota > Metazoa > Chordata > Aves > Passeriformes > Corvidae > Corvus > Corvus hawaiiensis. The sequence goes on along the minus strand of NC_063226.1, from coordinate 681,180 downwards.
CTGGAAAGGTTACTGGTGCAGCTGTCTCAGTTCTTACTATTCTATTCTATCTGGTCAAATTTAGTTCTCACAACAGAATGAAAAATGGCCACTCTTCAAGTCTGTGCCAGCATCATTAAGTCAGATTTTAATTTGTTTTGTGTGGCATAGAGAGGTCAGAACACCAGTGTAGAGTGGATAATGTTGCACAAATATCCGAGCATCTTGATTGTTTTGAGCCCCACGCAGAAGACAAAGGAAGTGGCCCAACATGGCTTTGTCTTAAGTGCTCTAATGGAGGTTTGGGTTTCTTAACAAATATTTTCCAAATAACGGCTAAATCTTTCTCCTTATCCTTGGTTTTTCTTCTTGTTACAATACTCTTGTCTCAGGTTTTTTGTCCTTGGCTCTTGGGGGAGAGGTGCACTTCATTCCTCAGCTGTGTTTCTTGCGACCTTTCTGAGAAGCTCAGAGGCTTAGCTAGGCCTGGAGCTTACCAGTATTAAAGGATGGAACTAAGAGGTTTTCTGTAGAGAGTGAAACCTCTGTACCCCCAAAGCAGCAGAACTTGCCCCATACAGGTGGCTGGGACTTCACCATCTGTCAAAGATGCATCATAATCTGTCATTAAATTTCCCAGGCCATGGAGGGCTCCAAAGCCAGGAAATTGTGGGCTGGTGACATCAGGAATGAGGGTGTTTGCCCTCCTGTCCTCTGCCCGTCCTCAGCACTGGTTTTGGAGGCTTTACCAAATTTCCCTTCAGTGCTGCAGAGACAGGTGGGGCTGCACAAGAGTCAGCCATGAGGAGCCTCTGCGGGACAAGAATCTGAGGCTGCAGGGGACGAGGTGCTGGCTTTTCCATCTTTTGAAGAAGACTTTAACAGCATAAACCACGTTTGTGGTGACTGTCAGTCTGTTCTCTAAATGTGCCTTTCCTCTGAACAGTCCTAGGATTTTTCATTTCTGCAACAGGTGACATCAAATTAACACTTAATTGCAGGAGTTGTTAAAAATGCAGAGTTAATTTCAATTGTGCACCTTTGCTTAATTAGTGCCTGCCCCTGTTTCTCTTCCTCTACAGCTTCAACTTGGTAGAGTCAGTAATTAAAGACCAAGTTTTGCTTTTTAGTTGCTCTTATCTCTGGTAAGTATAATCATTCTCTCATTTCAGACCAGTGGCAAAACTGACCTCGAATATTGCTAGTGTTTCTCAGATGTTGCTAGTAGAAAATGTTTAAGCTTCACATAAGATCTTCCCTTCTAATGATGAGCTGTCAGCATTACTCCAGTGGAGTTCATGGGGCTGGCCTTTTAATGATAAATTTAGATTAAATATACTGTAAAACCAATAGTAAACAAAAATTTGTAATGGGACTTGAGCTGCCAAATGCAAGTAAGTGGTTTTTTTAATCACTTGGATATTAAATTAGATAAATGTAAAAATGGTGAGAAATTTTGCTGGTCTTTGTGCTAATAACAAAGAAGCATGTTTAGGAAATTACTGTTTTAACTGAAAAGAATTTGATGTAGTGCATTTCGTAGTATGTGAAATGTACAGTCAGTATGATACGGTTCTTGATATATTAAAATAAATGCAGTCCTAGTTATTTCTGCGTTGAGGGAAGCTCTGAGGAAAACAAGCTTTCCTGCTGGTGCTGAAGAACATATTCTTTGTGATACGCAATTGCTACTCAAGTCAAAGTTACATATTCTCTAAAATTCAGATGTTCTGCTTCAAAAATTCCTTTGCCTCTTGATAGTTTCTGTCTTAACAGAAGACAAAGAAGTGATTTTAAATCACTTGTCTGTGAGGTCGCTGAGCCAGCTGCCTGCAAAACCTTGAGGAAAACTGAGCAGATTGCCAGAAGGTTCCTGAATTAACGTGGACTCTTCTAGAATGATGACCTTCTAACCAAAAATTAGTAGGCTGTTTTAAAGGATGGAAATTTTTCCTGTGGAGGTTTCTCGATGGTGATTGTTCTCTGGCAGTAGACGTGTGTGCTTTCCTAAGGTTGCCTGTTCTGAGTGTAAATAGTATTTCTTCCAAATTTAGAATATCAGCACACAATGGCAGCAGACTCTGGAATCCCAGAATGGTTTGGGTTGGAAGGGACCTTAAAGCTCATCTGTGGGCAGGGACACCTTCCACTGTCCCAGGCTTCTCCAAGCCCCGTCCAGCCTGGCCTTGGACACTTCCAGGGATCCAGGGGCAGGCACAGCTGCTCTGGACAACTTGTCCAGTGTCTCACCATCCTCACAGTGAAGATTTTTTTCCCTAATACCTAATCTGAACCTCTTTTGGTTTGAAGGCATTCCCCCTTGTTCTATCACGGCATGCCCCTGTAAAAAGTCCTTCTCCAGTTCTCTTGTAGCTCTCTTAAGTAATTGAAGGCCACAATAAGGTTTCCACAGAGCCTTCTCTCTCCCAGCCTGAATAACCCCAGCTCTCTCAGCCTTTCCTCATTGGAGAGGTGCTCCAGCCCTCTGAGCCTCTTTGTGGCCTCCTCTGGACTCACTCCAACAGGTCTGTGTTCTTCTTGTGCTGAGAACACAGGAGATGGATGAAGTACTGCAGGTGTGATGCTCAACCTGTGTAGGCTGGAACCACTGGGAACCCTGATAACTCTGATGTGTTGGTAAGTCATGTCTGGTGAAGACACTTTTGAGGATAAATGTGCTTTTTGTTTGATGAAGAACACTTCTGTGTTCCATTCCAATTCATTTCCATTTGAAAGCAAGTTGCAAGTAAGTGAGGGAAGATGAGTAGGATAGAGGGACAAAATGATAGGAGAATGGGTATGAAGAACAGCAAGGAGGAGAGGACAGTGTTCAAACTGTAAAGCATTGTGGTACCGAGAAGGAGAGGTTCAGGTGGGAGAGTCTGATGATGGGGCAGAAAAGTGCGAGGAGAGAGGTTGAGAAGGTGGTGGTGTGGACAGGTGAGCAGACTGCTTTTGGATGAACTTGGCTGCAGGCGAGATCCAAAACTGAAGTAGAGAGATCCCTGAGCTCCAGTGGTTAGAAGGATACTGTGGAGAGGAGTTGGAAGCCTGGATGGATGGACACCTCACAGTGGGACAAGTTACCTGAGGAGGACAAGAGATCTCCAAAGAAACACAGGCAAGTTGCTCAGCTAAACTTTGAGTAACATCATCTTTATTATGCCAACACTGCCAGAGGAATGTGGTGTGTTCTCCGTGAGTGGTTCTGCCTCACCCTGTGAGGATCAGACCCCCTGAACTGAGCACCCAGCTGCTTACAAAGCACAGCAGCTGCTTCTCTACCTCCATGTTCACAGCTCTGTACAGACCATTACATGCCTAAAATTTTTTAATGCTCTAAGCAGTGGATCCCAGTCACACGATTAGTTTTTCATACCCTTATGCATATTTAAGGAAGTACAGTGACTCCTGTAGAGTGCTGCCAATTGATGTCTGATCAGGTGTATTCATGGCAGATTCTTTAATTTGCACATGCAAATGAAAACGTGAGTGCAATTGTTCATCCAGGATACTGAGGAAAATCACAGGGCAGCACTATGACAATTTGTTATTGATGTAATCTCTCCTACAGCAGAATTTGTACTGTCTCAACAGAATTGAAAAGGTGCCTTTTAAAAACTGATGTCTCAAAAGGACATCATAAAAAAACCCAAACCCAACACTCCTGCCAGGTTTTTTTTAGTGGTGTGGTTTTGGAGTTGGGGTTTTTTTTAGTAGTTTTATTGCCAACTTTTAAAGTCAGCTTGTTTCCAACAGAATGATTTTTGAGATGGGCACTTGCCGACATTTTTCTTTTTAAGTCCTTGGCCAGACTTATTTATTGGAATCCACTCCTCCTGAGCTGTATGCACTGAGAGGTATTCGGCTTCAGGCCAGTTTACTGTCTGAGTTCTGTAATACATCCCCAAAGATTTCATCACATCCCTTTGAAAGGCACCAGTGACTTCAGTTGGTGTTGCAGAGGAGTTCTATATTTAGCTTTCCTCTCCTACAGGAGCTCTTTCTTATTCAGGTGCCAAGCTCTGTACCTTCATTCCCTGTTTTATTTCTAGCAGTCTTCCTGTATAACCTCTGTTTCACGAGTCATTCTCCCTCTGAGTCGATGTCTGAGCTCAGTCTCTTCTTGCTCTAAGAAGTCCATCTCTGTTTAGCTCTAGAGAAAACATTCTGGCTGGGAGGCAGGGGCAGCAAGGGGGAGGAGAGCCCAGTAAAATACTGTCACCTTTCCAGTTTCCTGAAGCTGATGAACACTTACTTTTGATGGCACAAATCCTTGGAATTTTTTTTTTTTTTACAATCTATAAATCAAGGTTTATAAGAAAAAACATACAAACACACATCAGATTTCTCAGGAGACTTGTGGGCTGCAGGTTCATTAGAAAGGAAACTAGTTAAAAGATTAAGTTGTAGTACTTTGGTTTAGGATGGGACTCCAGGGAAGGATCAAAACAGATCAATTCTTGCAGTTGCAGGGCAAATTCACAAACAGTTCACTTTTGCAGGGCAAATTCACAAACAGTTTTGGGATTATTTATGGTCTTTAAAAATCTAGTGGCAACAATGTTAAGAATCTGGGAGAGTGGACATCTGATTTCTCCATCATTGTTATAACAAGACTTGTTTTTTGTGTGATACAACTTGCTCACATCGGCATTGCCCTGTTTGAGGCCGCTGGATCGTGAAGCTGTGAAGCAGAGGAATTGCAGGAGTGGAGCGAGTGTTGGCTGGGAGCTGGCTCCTGATGCTTTCTTCTGCCTCCTTGGGAGAATAAATGCTCCAGGTTGGTTTTATAGGTGGTGCTGCCACATGCTGCAGGAATTCTCTGCCACCCCATTACGCCCAGCTGCAGTGAAGGTCCCCTAGAGAACGAGTGGTGATGACTTCGCCTGTTCAGCTCCTGCTCACAGCACTTCTTCCCAGCAGCCCATTCCAAAACAAGTGAAGAGAGAAGGAATCCAAATGTGCAGAACTGAGAGATCTTACCTGAAATGTCTTCTGCAGCTTTTAATACTGTCTGCAACATGAACCCTGAAGACTCAGGGGGGGATTGTTTTCAAAAATGTTTTCTTGTAAAAGAAGAAATGTTGTTCATCAGAACCAGAATGTGACTCTGCAAAGGTGCCATGTAATTGCAGGGGTCAAATCTTGTTATCAGCTTTGCATTTCATAGATTGATTGCTGCCATTTGGGGTCTAAATTAAGTCAAGAAAAGACTTTTGACTTTTTATTCTCAATTTTTTTTCCTTTGTTCTTCTTGTTTTGTTTTGGTTTTTTCTTTAGTAGTATAATTTTATGAATTTACCACTCTGCTTTCTATCTTTGCTGCTGGGAGATCCAGAAATAGTTAGGAACTTGAGACAACCCTAAGCTAGACTGTTTTTAAAATTCTGTGTTCCTAAATGGTGTCTGGCTGTGAGATGACTTTGGGATGTGCAAGTCTCTTAATCACTGTTATTAAATGTGCTTCCTGAGCTCTCTCACAATGTTAGAGAAAGGTGTAGTTTGGGATGGGTCAGGGCTTTGCATATGGTAGCATTTCAGATGTTCAGGAATTTGGATTAGCATCAACAAGTGAGCTAACAGATCAAACATCCCAATTCCTTGTCGTGGGCTCTCAGGGCAGCCCTGTGATGCCCTTTCACTTGGAGATTTGGTTTCAGGGCAAGGAAGTGAAGGGTGATACATGTACTACATTCAGTGTAGGCTGAAATGATCAGTCTGGTTTTTGTGCTTCTTATGTGTAGGAGGATTCCATCTGTGCTATTTTTAAAAGCCATTTATTATGTTAATAGTTGATGCAGAATTCTCCTCTTTTCATTGTCCTCAACCCGAAGATGTATCTTCCTTTGGACTAAAAATTATTTCTCCTGGACAAAAATTCAGTTTCTCTAAAAACAAATCTTCCAACTGAAGACCAAAATCATGAAAACCAGTGAAATCCCTTTGTTTCCTTCACTGCTAAGTATCAATTATCACAGGTAAAAGTAAAGGATGGCCAAATTTTATGTTTCTATATGAATATCCAGTCAGGAAGCTCAAGTTCTATGGCAAATAAATTCAGGGAAGGGTATTGTCTGAAGTCTCTGCTGCTCACACCTCTGCAGGGTGTGTTCACTCTGACAGTGTTTGACAGAGAAAAGGGCAGCAATGAGAAACATTACAAAATACAAGCAAAGAAATAGCTAGGAAATTAAAGTGTGTAGAAAAATTCAAAAGTCAGTGGAATTCCTGTGGTTTATAGTCATCTTCTTTCCTTCTTGGTTGTCGAGTTTGTGGACTGGAAGTTGCAAGATGAAAGAGCATAAACAGTAGAAAACGTCATCCCCTCAGCAAAAGGGGCTTGTTCTTGCTGACTCTCACTGGCACAGTTTCAGCTTTAGAAGATTTGCAGTTTATTGACTGGGTGAGCTACCCTGCAGCATTAATTGCTGTTGTCCCAGGACAGGCTATTTCCACTTAAGGATGTGATTTCCTTGAGGTAATACACTTGGTTCTTACTTGTGTCAGGTCATTCATGCATTCTGATGGTTAGAAGGAATCTTGCTGTGACCTTGAGTTATTCTTTTAAGAATGTTAAATCCCCTTTTAGCTCCCTCTGCACTAAGGGCAAATAAAAGTCGGGTGTATTGGAGTTTTGTGCTTCCTTAATAATAACAAACACATGAAATGGCTTAAGACAGTCTTGAGATTTTTCCTGTAGCCTCCACACTATAATTAAGTCTATTAGGGGAGTATAATGGGAAAGCTTGGAGTATGTTCTTTCTCATAGTGAATGAAGGAAAATATCAATGCAGAGACCAGATTAGATACTCTGCACAGTATATCAAATTGTTCTTCATGGCAAAATCGCTCGATTAGGACAATTAATGCAGAGGTGTTGTGACTAGGTGTAAAGAGAGCTGAGTAGTGTCAACTTGGTAGTAAGTGCTGTAGGTTCATGTTTCCTATTAAGCCGTGGGAGGCAGGAATTCCACACGGAGAAAAGATCTTTCTATGCATGCATTGTGTAAGCACTGAGCAGCATTCTGTGTAGAAGAGTAGTACAGCAGGAAGTGTGGCACTAATGCCACCCACAAGGCACAGGAGTAAGTTTCCCACATGGATTTCAAGCCTGAGAGGATTCGGTTTTTCTGAACTGCAAGTGTGCTGCATGACTGAAGGCAGAAGTGACGTTAGATCCTCTGAGTAGTGGAGGCCACAGCATATCCTCTAGACTGTGGTGTTAAGCTCAGAGCCTTGTGTGACTCACAGAATCACAGAAAATGTCGAGGTGGAAGGGACCCACGAAGACCATCGAGTCCAACTCCTTGCCTTGCAAAGGACCATCCCGTCACACTGTGGGCCTGCGAGTATTGTCCAAAGGCTGAAGAGATCAGTGTCTCGACCCAAATACGTCTCTTTGAAAGTCATTTCTTCTTCAAGAGGCACCATGTTGTTGGTGGTCTGCTTTCCTCTCAGAAGACAAAATTTCTCTGAAAAAAATGGTTGATGCAATCGTTTTCACTTACCTTAAAATTTCCTTTGTCTTATCCATGTTTTAACTGGAATTTTTAGGCAGATGAGGTTTTGGTATTTTTAAACAAAAGCAGATTTTCCTTAAAGTACACATAGTGTAGCAAGGTGTGTTAATGGAATATTGATTTGTTTGGAGTTTTGTAGGAAGGAAGTTCCTCAACCAAGTTTGCTACAGCTGTAGAGCATGTGTCCAGGGCCAGTGTGTGCACCAGCTTTATGTAGGAAAGAGGGGAACAGGAGGAGGAATATCTCTGGCTTCCCCACCCACTGGGAAGGAATGCAGCCTTTGGACCAGCTCTGGCACTGCCCTTGGAGAGCTCCCCTGAGTGCTAGCGTAGGTTTGAACTTCACTCCAAAAAGCATTTGGGACCCAGTAGAGAGTTATTTCCAGTTAATTAATGAATCTAAATTCAGAAAATTGTTGTCAGTGAATTTCAAACCCATTTATTCATCTGCAGAGTTCTGTTGGCAGAGGTGATGCGCTGGGAAATGCGCGAGGGCGGGGTGTCAGTGAGAGTCCTCCCGTGCTGGAGGATGTAGAGACAGAGCTGCCCTTCAGTCCAGGCTGAAGTGCTTTGGATAACTGAGACACTGAATAAACCAAGGCTGTTCTGTTCTGGAGCAAAGCCATTTTAAAATTCAGTTTCAAGTATGTGGTTTTTTTTTATTTCTCCCCTTCTCCATTTTACAAGTGGATAAATACAGTGGAGGGAGTCACAATCATGAGTATAAAATTAATCCTCTGAGAATGTTTCTGTAAGTTCTGGAGGCAGAGAGTACCATCAGGCTTTCCCCTAATGTCTTCTCAAACTTGGGTTTGTCTAGCCTATAACTTGAGAATTGTCCTCTCTCCAAGGTGATAACTGTGCTCTCTATGATTATGGTCCATTTAATCGTGGACCATTTGTCCAGGGAATATTATCAGAATACTGTGGCCCTTGGAGTCTCCTGTAGGTTTGCCCATAAGGGGCATTTCTTATCTCGTCCCAGCCTGCTGTCCTGGTGCACTCCTCTCTGGGCACCTCTGCAGTGTGAAGAAGATTCAGCTTTGCTCTTACTGCCCCAAGAGAGATCTCCCAAGCAGCCAAATTGCCTTTAGATCAGAGGCTGTAGGGCGAGAAGGTGGGGAGGGTCAGGGGAACAGGACACGTTTCAGAATTAGTGGTGTGGTGAATTATGAGTGACTAATTGGAGTGGTGTGATTAAAGGCAATTAAACAGAGTAGGGAAATATGCATATGTCTTAAAGGGTTATTGCTGTGTTTGTCCTCAGGCAGAATTCAAACACTGACAGTTTTTCAGGTGATTTACAACTTACTTTAAAATTACACAGTTTGAAGCCCCATACCCCCCCAATCTGCAACAAAATAAACCTCAAGAAATTGGCACAAATGACCTTATATCTGTAAAGCTAGAGGAAAATTGGCACTGCTAATGAACAGTGAGGAAATTGCCTTGTTTAATCCATTTTAAAAAAGCAATAGGAAATTGTTTTATCAGGTCTCCTAAAACAGCTGCATATGCTATGATTGATCTGATCATGTAAAATATTGATCACTGAGAACCTTTAGCTATAAGGAGACAATACAAGTTAGAGAAATGTGCATGAAATGCATTAAATTCATGTTTAAAAAGGCTGATTACAGAGAGGGATTTCAAAAGGAAGGGAGAAGAAAAATACGGAAGCATTCAGGTTTGGCTGGCAGGAGAAATACTTCTTGAACTGGTTTAGGTTATTCAGATTGCAGTGCTGGGGCTTTTTTGTCACAAAATAGTCTTGATTAATAATATGGAAAAGTAGGTTTTCGTTTTACAAATGGTACTGAATTGAGAGTCAAGCAGATAATGAGAAACAATCTGATAGACGATGGGGATTAATTTTGAGTACCTGGGTTGTAATAGGGCAGCACAGCTCAATGCAGATAAATGGAAGATAATAAGCTTACGAGTAAAGAACTCCATAGTAAATGAGTGTTCAGATGCTGCAGCAGGCTGAGTCAGGGGAACAGAATGAGAAGTTACTGGAGAAAAACTGCCTATTCAGCAGCAAAGGCAACGAGAGGAAATGGGTTATTGAGCTGCTGCTGAAGGGGAGAGCAGAGCACTCAGAGCCCCGTGGTTGGGGCTCACCCATGTGCTGTAACACTGGGGATGGAGAGGCACAGTGCAGGCTCCAGAGGGAAATGCGCCTCTCATGGGCAGAAATGGTCCTTAAGGCTCAGAAATCTCTAAAGAAAACCAAAATCTGCTGTTGGAGAGAAGCAGGAATTTATGGGTTTGTAGCCCACTGGCACAAGACAAGTAGATTTTTTTCCCACTGATACCAGGTAGAAATTTTAATGGATAAAATTTAGAGCAGAACTGAGGAAGCTGGCAGAGGATCTCCAAAGAGATCCCTGGGGAGGTCCAGGGGGGAAGCCCACATTTTGGAGCAGAGCTCTCCTGGGAGAGCCTCTTTAGTAGAGTGAATCACCTTTACAGCAGTGTCTGTCTGGGCTGAAGTGAAGTGTGCTGCAAGGAACCAAGGTGCGAGGCTCAGAAGAGAGGGAAGTGTAGTTATGCTGCAGAGAACTTGTGGGATTCTTGCCTTAGGAAAGAGCTCTTCTGCCTCCTCTCCTTAAATCTTCATTGGTTTTGTTTTTCTTCTTGTTTTCAAATGTCTTACTATAAGGACTTTATCCAATTTAGGTTTTGCAATACATTTGTAGCATAATATTAATGCTGTTGGAATGCTAATGGATAAGAGGCCTGGCATGGTTTGCAGGAAGAAGAAGCATTTTAAACTCACATTAAAGATGCTGCTTCTCCTAAAAGTCATTGCCCATTTCATACCTACAGAATGCAGTAAATCCCCCTTTTTTTCAGTATTTCCTCCCACCTGGCAAGACTTCTGTCTCCTTTCCTGACATCATCTGGTTCTGTTTGCAGACTCAGCTGAGGATGGCTGCGAGGATCATTCTGTTTTTACTTGTGGCAGAAAGAAATAGCACAGATCTCGGGCTTATACCCTGTGTGTAATCAGTGAAAGGTTCTGGAAAGGTGAGCTCAGGTGGCAGAGCCTGCTCCATGACTGAGATCAGTGAAGAGTGGGTGCTCCTAGTTAAAACTGAGTATGTCCTAAGCCAGACAGTAAAGCAAAAGGCTCATGGTGTCTGGTTTTGCTATAATTGGGTTATGGTAAGATCTGTCCATGGAATAGTGTTGTCTCATATAATAAAAGCTGTTTCATTCCCACCCAAAAATATGACAATCTCAGTAGATAACCACAGGTGTTATTTCTCTGTCAGGTGACAAACTCACATGAGGGGCAGTTAAAACCTATGATTTTCTGTCTGTTCTCAGGCTGCTGGTAGAAGATCCACAGCCTTTGTTACAGTGTTAGAAAGAGACTTCCAAGCTGTGAATGCCCTTGGCCCAGTAATGATCCTCTGCATTTTCCTGCAATATATACCCACCAAAATCTGAGTTACCTTCTGAAGTCCTACAGGTGTTCTAAAGATGTGCAATTTACCTCTAAGAATAAAACATGACAGGTAGAAGACACAGAGGAACAATGTACTAACCTCTAGGGATGCTCCAGCATTCCAACTTAGCAATTTAATTAAAAAGACGAGTAATGAAAGAATGAACATTAATTAAAAATCAATAGTTTCAGCAACTGTTCTCTTCCTCTGCTGTTAACATACATTTTTTTATGGTCAAACTCTGTAGTCTCCTATCTCTGAAAGATGGAAACTCATTTAAATGCACAAGCTGGGGTGCAGTGGCACATCTCTGTGGGAGCAGTGTGGGCTGGTGGCCATTGTGCAGGCAGGGACAGCTGTCTGACCACAGAGAGAGGGTGGCCTTTGGCCCCGCTTGCTCCTTGCTGAATGTGCCCCTAAGGGTGCCTGAACCCACGGCTGGACCTGTTCTTCCTGTGACCCTTCAAGCTGGAAGGACCATTGCTGCCAGACTCACCTTCCATGGCCCATGACAGCAACAGGGGGTTTCAGCCGTGTGTGAAGTGGAGGTGGTGGCAGTGGAAGTGAGCTGCCACATAAAGCCTGGGTGTCTGTGACAGCTCTCAGGCCGGGCACAGATCATCACTGCTCCATGTGGCTCTCAAAGCACACATCAGTTTGAATTCATGAATGCCCAAGCAGGTTTGCTTATACCCTCTTTTTCTGCTAATTATATTTTTATGGCTTCAGAATTCAAAAGCAAACTTTATTTTTCTAAAGCCTAGTGCATGTCTAATCAGAGTCCTGACATGAAAGCTTTCTCCATGCACAGGTACCTTGGGAATCCAGGGCGTGTAGGAGCCCTGCTGCTGTACGAGGGCACTTTTCAATTATAGATGTTTTCGTCATGATCTTCTAAATCAGAGTAACCCAGAATAACTTCAACATGGTCCTATAATTACTAAACCTTGTCCTGCCTTTTTGCCTCTTGAATCTACGCCTATGAAGGCATTTTAATAGAAGACTTCAGGCTACCAGGTTTGGTTTCTTCTGTTAAGACCTTTTGCTGCAGCTAAGGAATACTGCAGGGGCAGAGGAGGTGTAAGGCAGCTCGTGGGCTGGGGGGGCTGAACGCCTGGGAATGGGTCTGGGGATGAGACAGGGTGGCTCAGGGGCACCTGTTCCCTCCCATGCTCAGGATCCAGAGCTGCCCAGGCCCTGCAGATTTGTCCTGCTGCTGCCCATCGTGCCACTGGGAATGTTCCTCCCTGTCCCAGCTCTCTGTAACCTTGCCAGTCCAGCAGGACCCACACGGGCTCCTCATCACAGAGGTGCTGAGCTGGGTGCCCTTAATGAGATCCAGTAGTTCTAATTGCTGACAGTCTCATAAATCAAGCTTTGGCACCTCCACAGATGTGTGGCAGGAAGCCAAGGGCGAGTGATAGAGCTGCTGCTGACGGCACAGTGCTGTGGGCAGCCCTCGTTCCACAGTCAGGGATGGCCACCGTGTGATGGTCACTGTCAGTGGCCCTGCTGTGTCAGACCCGGCCAGAGCCACGTGCTGCACTGCCCGGGCAGCTCCCCTCGCTGCAGGCTCTTCCCTGAGCCTGCTCCAGCAGCATTCCCTGACACCAGCTCTTCCTCGGCCCTGCAGCACCAAACATGTAGTAATTTTTCTAACACTGTGTTATGCAGAGTCAGGAAAATTATTATTACCCAAGGCAATTTTATATAAATTACAAATTTCTTTTACAGTTATCACTTCAAATTAGGACAAAATGCTCTGTGATTCATGAGTTGATCCGAGGCTTCAGCCAAAGAAACCGAAATGTGTGCAAGGAGGGATCTGGTTTTATTCTGCTCTGTGCTTTGCACCTTCATGCAACTCTGTGGTATGTCCAAGGCGAGTAAGTGAAAACAGAGATTTTTCCAAAGCATAGGTAGACTTTTCACCAGTGTCTGATGTGGACAAGGGAGGAAGAAGAGTTGGAGGAGACTTGCCAAGGGTGGTTTTTCAGGGTCTACTCTCATGGAGTCTTGGTGCCGTTGTTACTCTAAATCAACAGGCTTGGGATAGTTCCACTCACCCAGCTCCAGTTCAGATTCACTGTTACGAAGCATCCATCTCTCTGGTCTTCTTGGAACCTGCCTGCCTTCAGGCCCGTGAAAAGACTTCAAATCAAGCCTCACCTTTTTTCACCGACTAACTTCTTTAAACAAATCTGTTTTAAAATTAGTACAATCAAAACCAGAGTTTAAATAACAGAATATTCATCTAAAGCCTCCTTCAACAGATTTGAGTGCAAGACTGAAAATGAACTGTTATCTTTTCAGTTATACTTAGAGAATGCAGATTTGAATTGCAAAAAGGACATTAAAATAGCTTGTGCAATTTAAAACAGACTGAGTCAAACTGACAAAGCAGAAAATAACACGAACTAGGGATGCACTTGTGTGCTATATCATGCTAATGATTCTGTTTTCTAAACCAGAAACAGCTCAATAATATGTGTTGTTTCCAAACAAATGTATGTTTTATTAAAATAAATTAAAATAGAGAAAAGTACAGCAGTGTGGGATGGGAAGGAAAACAATTATTCAGGAAGATTAAGCTTGCTATACATCAGAGGTTTTGGGCATGACCCACTGTGAATTTGTGTACTGCTTGTAAAGATTTTATCTGCAGATTTTACATCTGGCCTCAGTCCTTTTGTATGTAAGACCACGAGCTTTATGTGACAAAGATACAGCACAGGAGGAAAAGTTTCCAAGTGTTGTACATGGATACTTGCTTGAAAGCCGTTCTGGAGATCCACTGATCTGACCTTGGAGATGCAAGAGGACAACAGCAGTAGAATAGGAAAAATTGGGGGTTAGCTGCATGTTTGGTCTTAGAGCCAAAGCATTTGTATTTTGAATTAATCTGCTTGGGTGTAGTGGATAATTGACAAAAGCAAGTGAAAGCCCTTGTGGCAGCAGCTGTGAATAAAGTAATAGCACATCCTCTTTTATCTGGGGTTATGTGGAGGTGCCTCTTCTCCAGGAGCCAGGCTGTGTCTGCACTCCTCGTGAGGCAGTGCGTGGTTTTGGTGCTATTGACTCCTCCAGCCAAAGCAGCTCCAGGGTTCCACTCTGCCTGTGATTACACCATAAAGGTTTTCCTGATGCAGGCTGATGTCCATATGCTATGGGCAGACGTGATGCTGCCTGGCACTGTGATGTGATCATTCCTTACATCTGCATTTTAGTGTACATGATACGCCTGTGAGTGCTGGATACCCAGAGATCCCCCTCTGGCTAATCTGTCAGCTTTCCTTGACAGCTCTTAAACAAGGATTTATCAACATGACTCTAAGGTACCTTTCTGGCACTTTTAATATGTAGAATTTTCAATAAGGAAACTCTCTAGCTCCTTGCTGATGCCGACCATGCAGCAAAGTCAAGCCAGATGTCCTTAGGAGGGCTTTGATTCAGCATCTCTTGAAAGAACAAAGCTGGGTCTCAGATGAGCTGAGGATTACACCCTAAAATGGTTAATACCTTGGGCCCCATGGTTTCTTTCTGCCTGCAGTAGTGACTTGGCTTGTCCTGCTCAGCTCCAGCCGTGTCCCCAGCCCAGCCTGCAGAGGTGGCACTGTGGGTCTCTGCCACGGTGTCCCAAGGCTGCAGGCAGAGGTGCCAGGAGTGTGGCTGGTGCAGGTGTGCTCTGCAGGGTGGCTTCGAGCCTGAGCACAAACATCCCCCTGCACTTTGAGCAGTTGCTCAGCTGCAGGTGGCCTTGGCCCTGGCATGTGGCTGCTGCCTGGCGCTGGAGATGCAGGAGGGGTTAATCTGGGGGGTGCCTGAGGTTCTGTCACTGTGCTTCTGGCTGTTGACAAATGAATGGGTCTGTGATTAAAAATGATGATGATTGAGTTGTTAGTTCAGTTTCTCTCAGACTCCAGCTCTGACACTGTATTTTAAGACTGTTCAATCTGAGGCTGGGCGTTGGTTTTCTAAACTTCCTTGCAAAGTTCATTTTTTTCTGTAAACACACAGTTAAATATAATGAATTTGAACTGGGTCTTCTAGAAACTGGAGTTCACGTGGGGATAGCTGGAGATGGTGTACTTGGGCTTCTGGTGTCTGTGTCTCCATGGAAGTGCCAGTGATCAAAATATCTAGTTGTAGATTAATTGCAGCTAGCTTTTGGCAGGGATTCACATTCAGATGTTTTAGTATTAAAACCACTCTCATAGTATCAGAGAGAGTTGGCAGTGAAAAGAAGTTTCAGTGATAAAACAATTTTCTACTGAAAAATGCATATACTTTCCTTTTTAGTATTTAGGGTAAGTGGGCTTCCACTTCTACCTGGTATGGTAATTCCTTTATTTGGTGTTATTCTTGACAGAAATAAACCTTGCAGAAGATTCCCTGATACTTGGCTGCTAGATGTTATACATGTTGTCCCATGTAGGTAGAAAGGTTGTGCTTGAAAATTAAAGTGCTGATTGTTTTGAATATGGTTATGCTGTTGTATCACTGACTTCGAGGGGCTGTGGCCTGTGCTCTGAACTTTATATTTCTGTCCTGGTTCCTAGCCCTTCTCTGTGTGCACAGCTTCCAAAGGTTCTTCATCGTGGTGTAGCTCTACCAGCACTCACCCTGGGCACTGCAGCCTGGCTGCTGCTCAGACTATGATCATTTAGGCAGCGTGGCTGTGCTCAGGGATATCAGATACCCCCACATCCAGGAACATGGGCAAAACTGGCTTAAAGGACTCTTGCAGAGATAAGTGCATCAAAGCCTGGGAGGTGCTGGGTGAAGTGCAGATCAGAGCTAAGGGAGGAGCTCAGACCAGTTGTGCTGTTCAGTGTTTGAAATAAGGAATAAATCTGTACCTCTGTTGTTAGCAGCCAACTAAGAGCCATCACATCAAATGCAGGTAGAGCCCTTTAGGTAATATTCAAGTTCTTACACGTCTCTAACCCGTTGTTTTGCTGAATTACCCCTTCCATTACAAGGTCTGTAGACAGGGACATCTACTTTGCTCTGCTGGAGTTACACCTGTGACCTGTGGTAAGTGCTGTAAAAAGTCTGCCCTACAATACAGCATTAAGAAAAGCTGAACCAAGAAAATAATAATACATATGCATCATATATTCTTGTATAAATGTTATTGAAGTAGAGGAATTTTCAAGTTAAAGGATGGCATCCAATTTATTTAAATTCAAAAGAAACAGAATTAATTGACTGCATTGCTCCTTATTTTCTAGGAACAAAGAACAAGAGCAGTGAGGAACCTTGGATCTATCAGCTTATGGAAACCTGTTACTGTGCCATGACTTGTTTGTAAACTCAGCTCTGAGTTTTTGACTTGACTGTCATGGACACTGTGATGGAGATCAAGTTACTTTGGCTATAAACCTGCATCTGTTATGTCAAAGGCTGTTACTGTGGGCAGTTTCAGACTTGAAGTTACAAACCATGGCAGTCTTCAGACCTTTCCCCTGCAGTTCCCTCGTGGTAGGAGTCTTGGTGGCTGTAAAGCAAAACATCTTTTGGTTTTGGTGTAAAGATATACAGCAAGGCTGGCAATTAAATTCAGTGCTTGGGGTTAGTGAAAATAAAACAGTGCTAAGCAGAATATCCAGTGCAATGTTTAGTATGTGCTGCCTGGTAAATTCTGACAAGAATTGGAGAGGAGGAAATCTGGAATAAATGTAGCAGTAGTTTAAAAACCATTCGGAAGTAGATTACTCTGGAATATGATTTGAATATGATGTCACTCAGCTCTGTGTCTGTGTGTTCTGAATGAGAGGACACGAGCACCGAGGCAGTCACGGGCAGAGTGTGGGGTGTCAGGGCAGTCGGTGTGTTGGGAGGGCCACAGCAGACATTGTGTTGCCCCAGGCAGCAGCTATTGGATGAGTCAGCTTCAGAAAAAATGGAAGAAGGGAACAGAACATGTTCTTGAAAATAGGAACTTGCTGTAGGACCCAGCAAATCAAGGGTCATTGTTAATCAGAGACCTGGCAAATACAGACAGCTTTCTCCCCCATTCCTGAGAATCTGCAGGAAAATGATCCCATCCGTGGTGGCCCTGAGTCCCTTTCTCACATGGTTGGGTGTGCCAAGGGATGGGCATTTCTGATGGGGAGCAAAGGGGGAGCTTTTTCTTCCTCTGCTGTTTTTTGTTGCTTAGCAGCTGAGCTGCTGCTTGTGCGGGGAGCACGGCGAGCGCGGGCACAGAACGAGAGCTCCGTTTGTCATCTTGATAAACCTTATTTGTAACACTTCTGTAAAGGATGTGACAGATTGGCTGAGGGAGGGATCTGGGGACATAGGGTAGCACACAAAATTTAATTCTGACTGATTGGATGTCACGATGCAAATGAAGCATGGTCTCACATGGAGCAGTAATTGCAGCTGTGTTGTCCATTCCTCTGTATATTTTTGCATTCTCCCTACTGATTAAAAAGGTGTTGCTGTAGTAGCTGGAACATAAGTTTTCTCAATGTCTCTTCTCATGTTTTATTGATTTTTCCTGCTTAATAAAAACTGTGTCCTTCCTTGTTTCTGAAAGGGACAGTTGTTTATAGCCTGCACATCTGTATCAGCAACTTTTGTAACAGCTTAAATTCCACTGCCATGTAGGACTTGTTGACAACAGAAAAAAGACATGGTTTTCCACCTCAGGTGGGTTTTCCCTTAGTCCTCACTGCTACTACCCTGTGGAAAGGGCAGAGTGGTCATTCTGGGCCATTGTATTCACAAGCTTTTCTTACTTGCAGGTGCCTGACAGTCAGTCCTGCCTCAGCCCATCATTTACTGTGGACATACCTTAATGGTGTATTGTGTCATCTTTGGGGACCTAAGCAGAGGCTTGATAAAACTGAAACATTTAATGACTTCTTCCTGATTTTGGTAAAACGTTAATTTGAGAGGAAATCTGGGGGGAAAATGCCTGGAAATTGAAACCTTTCATTCCAATATAACCACTGAACACAATTTCCAGCTGCTCAAAAAAAGAAAATAAAAAAATGAACCTTTACAAAGAGCCAAATTCACCCAAAATTAAATTAGCAGATACTTGAATTTGCCAAAAAAAAATAATTTTTTTTTGCATTCAATTCTTTTGTCTGTCTATATTTTGAAATCTCTTATGAACTGGCCCATCACACCTCTGTCTCTCTGTGTGCTCCAAAGGGGCTAAAAAGAGGCAAGATACAGGGAAACTCAGAAAAACTACAAAATCCTTCCTCCTTCAGCTGAGAGCAGACATGCTTTTCTTCCAGTGGAGTGAATTCATTAATTGTAAGACTCCAGCAGGCAAAGGCAGTGCAGTGCAGAATGATCCAGGGCTTTGTCTCTTGTTATTTGTGTTTCCATCCACAATTTAAATCAGGTTATTGATGGCAGAAACAATAATTTGTCAGTTTGAATGCTGATTATCTGCTCAGAGCAGGATCTCTGTCTCCGTCCCTTTGCAGAATCAGTTTGTGGACCCGATTGTGGCTCCTTGATGTTACCATATTGCAAATATTGAAGTATTTGATGGTGAGGGTGATAATTTCATCCCTTCCAAGCCTTAATGTGCAATTTGAAAACAAATGCCTCCTTTTAGCTGGATGCCTAGAAGCTGGTGAGAGCTGTAGGAGTATTTATTTTGTAAAACTTCCACTGCTTCTGTTCCATGCCACCACTTGTTCAGTGAAATGAGCAGATGACACTGGAGATGATGAAGCAGTTCTCTCCTCTAGCTCATCTCTGGGGCCACACAGATCACATTGTTTAACAGGCTCTGTTTGCTGGCTGAAAGCATTTCTTTTGAGTGCACCAAGCTGGAGGTGACTTGTCCTGTCTGTGGCAGGCCTTGGCACTCTGGTGAGCGGCTTTCCCAGCTGTGAAAGGTGGGTGTTGGCATTTGTTGTGGACCCTTCCTCATGGCTGCTCAGGAGGAGCTGCAGGCTGGTGGTGTCAGTGCTGGAAAAGCAGCAGTGCAGCAGGAAAGCACGTCCTGCAGTCAGACTGCGTTAACTGCACCCCAGGACACTGGGAGGTCGCTGCTGGCTTTGCCCCTTGGACACAGGGCTTGGTGTCCTTCCCTCCGTGCAGAACCTGGTCTGCTCTGAAAACCAGGGGGGTCCTTGCAAATCAGTCTTAAAACTTTGGCTTTTTTGAGGTACCTGAAGTTTTCCTGAGGAAAAGGATCTGTGCTTAGGCGTCGTGGTTCTGGCGCAGCTGGGACTGAGGGGATGTGCTCCGAGCCCCCTGATGCTGTGACCCTCTGCCCACAGCCCTGAGGGGAGGTGCTGGTGCCAGCCAGGCGAGCTCTGTGCCACTCACACAAACACCTGCTGGTGTTCAGGTGTGTTCTCTCTCACGGGTACATCTCTAATGTCTTTTGACATTTAAATTCTCTTGGTCACATCTAAAAACCATAGATCTGCTGGGAAAACTAATTGCTTTAGGAAGTGGCTACTAATTGTTACAGTCATCTGTCCAGTTTTGCCAAGTCTGTTTGAAAAGACCACATTAAATGTCAAACATCCCACAGATAAAGGCTTGTCAGCTGTAGAGCAAAGCAGAAATCTGTTCCCTTGTCACAGTGCACTGGCTCCAGTGTTTACATACTACAGTGGAGCTGCAAAATTGCTGATGACTAAAGAGTGAGTCTTTTAATTGCATTTGGCTATTTAAGCATTACAGATCTTAGCAGCCCTCACTGAATTCTCTGGGTGTTTTTCTTGTTTTATCCACCCAGTGTAATTAACATTATTACTGTAAGACGTTCATCTTAGCCTTTGTGAAAAATTGATGCTGGTGTCATTTAGGTGTTTTATCTGGTGGTTAGTCAGTGGTTTGCAGAGTAACAATCCCTGTGGGAAGGCTGTGTTTATCACATGTTTCCTGTAGGTTTAATTGCAGCCAGAGATAAAAACAAACACTGGGTGCTTCATAGATTGATTGGAAGAGCACGGCAAAACATGGAGTGGAGCATAAAAAGGA